>NC_136914.1:193744843-194344843 GCF_949752795.1 Hyperoodon ampullatus | reverse complement strand
TCAATTTTTTGTTCTCCTCACCTTTGACAGATCTCTCAACCACTTACGTGATCACAATCCACTGTCATCCCACATTTTTGTATATATTATCATGCTGTTTAGGGCATCAATCTTACTTTCTATAGTTTCTTTTGTGTGTGTGAGATAAGTACACATAATAATGAGATAATAGTGGCTATAATTTAATTTTAGATTGTTTAACTTGTAATATACAACATGTAAATACACTTAATATGCTCTTTTGGGTAATGATTGAATAGAAGCTAATGCCTACTGCAAAAAAAAAAAAACACACACACAAAAAGCAAATTCACAATATTACATATACCACTCTAAAAATGTGGTATAAGAGCTGATACTTTATTACAAATATTAGAAAGTCAAAGTATCAGCCAAATCTAAGCCATGATAAGAATGTAAAGTAATGACAAACATATTTATCAGGAAATTCAAATAGCTCCTAGTGTGGTGAGAAGTATCAATGACTCAGGCCTTCAATGAAGTCGAAATATTCAACAAGTGACTACTGGAGATAAGACAGTAAAAGCAGGAGTCTAATAATTGTTAAACGTTCCTTACTGTGGGCTTAGCACTTTGGACCTTTAGATACGAAAACACATACAAAATTTCAGATTAAGTTTACCATCACAAGGTGTGGTTTTCCTCACTACCTTTTCTTCCATCCAGCCTCTCAATTTTCAAATACATTCTTCAGGATTTACTCCAACAAATGCAAGAAAGACAGACATTCAAAGCCCTCCATCAGATGGCTCTTAATTCTTATTTTGCCAGCACCTCCCATAACTCTCAGAGCGCCCTCTGCTCCCATCAAGTTGACCTCCACATTGCTCTGTAACAGGGCCAGCACAACGCTGACTTGTCCCCAGCCTTTCTCCTGGTCTATGTCCTACTCTCTCCAGTCCTGTGTTAATCAAATATATTGGTTCCATTTTAAAATTTGGGAGGAATATACTGAATTGTTTCCTTCTCAGAACTCTTCAGCACTTAATGCCAAATGGTCATTTGACTCTGAGAACTGACTGAATTGGTGGTCATCTGTCTGTCTAGATGGTAAGCTTCTTAAAGGTAGTTTTTTTTCCTTCTTTTAACCTATGTATCCCCAGTGTTTGCTTATTTATTTATTCTTCCCTCCTTTCTTCCACAATTATATTTTTTAGAATTTAAAAATGAATGCAGAAGGCATCCTGTCCAATCTCCCACCCAATGCAGGAATGCCCTCTCCAACACAGCTGATAGGGATCAGAAGATGGCATAGAAATTTATATAATTTTATTTTATTTTATTTATTTATTTATTTATTTTTGCGGTACGCGGGCCTCTCACTGTTGTGGCCTCTCCCGTTGCGGAGCACAGGCTCCGGACGTGCAGGCTCAGCGGCCATGGCTCACGGGCCCAGCCGCTCCGCGGCATGTGGGATCTTCCCAGACCAGGGCACGAACCCGTGTCCCCTGCATCGGCAGGTGGACTCTCAACCACTGTGCCACCAAGGAAGCCCTAGAAATTTATATAATTTTAAAAGACACTATAAAATAATGCCGTATGCTTTAAATGTTCCCATTCCATTCAACTTTTAATTTTTTATGAATGTCCCAGGATTTCAGGCCACATTAAGAGTTAGACTTAATTTCCATACTTTCAATTTAGAAAACTGGGTGAAATAAGCACAAAGTGAAAGAACTAACAGAAAAATAGTTCATTATGAATAGGAAAGATACTATGACTTTTAAAAAATGTCTTAAATTTCTGATAATTTAGGTTATATATGAAATAGGAAATAATATTTATTCTGAGATAAGGTTTTCAGAGAAAAGTGTGAATAATTCAGTCACTCCTTCCAATTAACTAAATCTGCTGATATTACATAGCTATATTACAAAATAATAAAGATTACTGAAAAATCTACTAGTAATTTGACAAGAATGTTTAATCTGAATAAAATGCTTATTAACAGTTTTCCAAAATTCAGATAAAATTCTTAAAAATCTCTAGTCTACTAGCACCTCCTAGTGGAAAGTTTAAAGGATACAATTCCAACCAATCGGAATTCAGAATAGTTATCACATTTAAAGCTGCTAAACCAATGGCAGTATGAATCCTTATGATACGTAAACATGCCTGGAAAATAGAAGCATAATTTCATCAATATGATTGATTTAAAAAAATCAGAGCAGTAAACATGTACATGGCATCTCATCTATTAGAAACAAAACATTTCAGCAATAGTTCTGTTACAAACTACCTTTCATGTTAAAATGTATCAAATACATGTCCAACGAATTTGCAAGAGCACTTTATTGTTCACTGGTATCCTGAACCAAGGGTAGAAACAGGGTAAAAAAGACAGAAACTAAATTAATCAGTTGATTTATAAAAACTATAGTTTTATACTTTATAAGTTATGATCAAAATTAATTTTGAGGATTATCTGGAGATTTCAATTTATCTCTGTCATCTCTATTTCCCATTACCAGAGAGATGCTGTATATACATATATACCAAATTAAGAAAAATAAAGATTAAGAAAAACACTTAAAACTCTCTTTTGAAGAAAAACATTTAATGATACTAAGGATTATATAGGTGTTTTCTCTAAATAAAATCTAAATAAATTTCAAAGGTTTATTTAATGATTCTTATTTATTAAAATGGCTCATTTTTTAATGAAAGAGACTTTGAATATTAGTGAAGAGCAAACTATAGTTCTGTTTTTTAATTTCGAATGTTCTTTTTATTTCAGTGACAAATTTTCATGCATTTGGCTTAGTCAGAAAACATGTGGATACTTCCTTGCAAATACATCTTGTGTAGGATTCCCAGTAAGATAATGAATATTATGCTCATCAATTTGGTCAGTTTAAAAAATGTAACTAACAGTCTTTAAAAAAATCATTCAACATTTATGGTTGACAAAAAAATCTGTAAAATCATAGGCTAAATTAAAAATAAGAGTGACTACTTGAATCTAACAATTAGGGAGAAAACACTTTCATAAAAATTAACTACTCACCATAATCTGGATGAAAAATTTGGCGAATTAGAAGAAGGAACCATTCTTTAGTCAAGCCGCCCATATCCAAACCAGCTTCCCCTACAAACGTAACTTTCAACTTCTTTTTCAAGTCTGCTCTTTTCCGGGTTAACTATTTGAAGAAATTATAAAGTAGAGGAGAATAAAGGGAAGTAAAAACGAAATTAACTTTTAAAATTTTGGAATATGTATTATCTTATTTACAATGTCACAAAACTCCATCCATCCATGCATCTGTCTCCCAACACTGTATTAGTCAGGTATGGTAATAGAGATCAAGGAACAGAATTAGAGAGCTCAGGTAGCTTGCCCAAGGTTACTGTCTCCTAGCACCATATTGTCTCCAAGATTTTAATTTAGCAGAATACAGTACAAAGTAGTTCATTGCCTTTTAACTTGTCTTCAACGCTAAACTTTAAAAAAATCACATAACTAAATCAAATATTATCTTATAATAGCCACATGAAGATCTGGCTAAAGAACTGTACATGCGTGAAGCTCTACAATACATATACATATAATCAAAGTATGTTTGACCCTAAATAGGCCCAAGGTATCCTTGTAGATCAGACTTCTAGATGAGTAATCTGAGGTCTGGAGAAGTTAAAATGACTTGTTACACACCCAACCAGTAAACAAAGGTGGTCTAGAATCTAAGTTATATATTCAGAAACATACATTTAAGTGTTCTATATGAAATTATTTTCTGAAGATTTAACAAGCCACTAGTAAACATATAAAAATGAACATAAGGCTTAATTGTGAATACAGAACTGTTTTTAACTATGGTATCAAAATATAAGCAAGCAGGGCTTCCCTGGTGGCACAGTGGTTGAGAGTCTGCCTGCCGATGCAGGGGACATGGGTTCATGCCCCGGTCTGGGAAGATCCCACATGCTGCAGAGTGGCTAGGACCATGAGCCATGGCCGCTGAGCCTGCATGTCCGGAGCCTGTGCTCCGCAACGGCAGAGGCCATAACAGTGAGAGGCCTGCGTACCGCAAAAAAAAAAAAAAAGAAAAAAAAAAATATATATATATATAAGCAAGCACACTACTGGCATACAGAAACAAAAGATAGCTTACTAAGATTTTAGTAATAAGCCATATTATCAAATTTATTTAAAGCTTTAATCAAATAATACTATTCTGGAATAAATGATCAATACCTCATCAAGAGAATCACTGACCAGATGTGTCCGCCTTACTTTCATATTTAGAAATAACATATTCATATCAGGTCTCTGTCTTCGAGATACTTTATCCACCAGACTTTGCTAATTAAAAAAGAAAGCAAACATTTTCATTTATACTTAAACTATAATCTCATTTAAAACATTTAAACACTTTAGTAAAAATCACTTATATTCTTCTCTTTGCCATCTCTCGTAAACAATTTCATAAACTCAATTATACAAATTTTGATTTATGATAATGCCCTACAATTATTTCATTTGGGGACAATGATAACCGAAGGGGATCCAAAATGGAGGACCTAAAATAATTCATCTTCTTTAGTAAAATAATGTTGCATTACTGTTTCCGTATGTCTCATCTCTTAAATAGCAAAGTTTTCTGTTTAGTAAATACAAACAAAGCGGGAACATTGGAAACAAGGTATATACTTCTGACGATAAACTTGGCTTAAGCTTTTTTAGATACTGGATTTACTCTAAAAGCACAATTAGTCTACTTTTAGCAAGTAATTTTCAACATATTTCAGAAACCATTAACAATGTTCATATCCTTTGTCCCAGTAATTCCACTTCTGGGAATTCTAAACACAGAAAATATTTTATACAGTGAGATGTTCATCACAGCATTATCTATAAGAGCAAAACTTTAGAAATATCATAAGTATGTATCTCTCTAATGAAATATAATACAGCTATCAAAAATGATGGTCATAAAAACTATGTAAATAACATGGAAAATGTTTAGGGAATATACAACTGAAAAAAAAGCAGAGAAACAAAATTGTATATACAATATTGTTTCAACTCTGCTGCCTTTTAAAGATAATATAGGTAAAAACTATCAAAAGAAAATTTCCTAAAATGTTAGCAATAGTTGTGCTTGAGTGATGGAAATATGATTTAAAAAATATAAGGAATATATAAATATCATGCTTGTATATTTAATTTATCTAAATCTTTTTCAGACTACCTCATCCTCCTTGGTAGCAAAGAAAATGAATTATTGTACAGATTAAAGATGAACACTTCAGATATTTTAAATACATGCAGCAATTTGCTTACTAGGTAAAATTTTAATGCCCCAAATCTACATAAGGCTAATTTCATGATTTTGTAGATTACTATAATAATACACTAATTCAGAGCCCTTCCTTATCTCTCCAATATTCAATTATAAAGGCTTTTAGTAGTTTTTATTCCTTCTCTGTGTCCTCTCTTTTGTGCTCAAAGAGATCTATATTTCCGGGATAGTATGCTGTGTCATGGACCTGTTTTCCAACCCTTTACTCTCTTCTATTCCCAGTCTAGCTCCTGGGAAGCTGTCACACTGGAAATATCCAACACACAAATTTAAATTAGGATGCTAATGGAAGACAAGGCTTAGTGGCTACTCCTCCCATCAGGAATTCATATTGAATAGAAAGTGTTTCAAATGAAAGAAATAACCAACAATGGTAGAATTTTAGACATAGTCTGATGAGGAAGTTATTTTTAGGCTGGGGAATCTCTTTTGCAACTTTAAAGTATACTATATAAGCTCTTGCTTGCATTAACTACTTATAAGGCTGTCTTTGTGTCAAAATAGTTACCAGTCTTAATTCCAAGTGGTATGGCAGTTTACAAGTTAAAATGCTGGGAAACACCCATAACCGATAATGCCGCTTGACTCTTCAATTGGTACTCATTTGTGCCCATGCCCTGTGGAAGATAGCCTGGGACACAGTCTACAGCTGTCACTCTCCTTTTAATTGGAAGAAAAGTTAAAAGAAGATTATTTAATATTTTAAGTGTGAGTGACACAGCAGAAGACTGCTCAGAGGAACTTAGATAAACTTCTAGCTCTTTGGATTTTTCCCTTATAAATATAAAAAAATCATAGCCCAAGGTTTAAAAAAAAAGCACTAAAAAGGCACATGAAATTGCATAAATGCAACTAACTGAAAACGTCAAAATGACAAGCTATGTAGACTAATCTTTGAGCCAATATCTACCCAAGATTAGGTAATAATTCTGTGCTAAATATACCTGTTGAAATCTACTTTTCAGCAGGGTAATGTGGCTATGTTACTCCTTTGGTACACATAGGCAATAACATTTCTTGTAATATTCCAATACTCAGTGTAAACTGACTCTGGGATGTCACTAGTCACTCGAATCTTTTGTCCTGCTCTGTGACAGGAAAAAATACTCACCTTCTGGTGAATTAGTGAAGAATAAACAATTCTTATTTTTATGGTATTTTGAAGTATTACAATTTATGCATTAGGATTCTTTTTATATTCTTAGACCAGACACAGAAATCATTTCCTTTTACTCTATGGGTCTGTCTTGGGTCTCTTTATTTTAAGAAGACTACAGCCAAACCTTCCCTCTAAGTTTGAAAGTTGCAAGTAATCATGTCACAAAAGCAGATACTCAAAATATATGAGCATTTAAATGTACAGTCTAGAGCTGTAACCTAAAAAAAAAAGCTCAGTCAATCTGATATATATTAAAGTACCTAACTTTACTGTGCTGTGCTGAAACCATGGTAGGCTGTGGACAGGACAGGCCCAGAGATGAACTTCATCCTGCTCCATTAATTTGTCTAAAACCAGCCTGACTGCTACCCCAGTTTCAATGGGCCTCCATGCATTTTGGTTCCCTAAGGATCATTAAACATCTCTCGCCTTTGGACATATTTTCTGCTTTTCAAGACTACACTTTTTGTTACATTTCCTAATTTTTCAGTTGTTTCTATTTGACTTTCATAAAATCTAGAAAATGTGTCAGTGGTTTGAGTAGTTTACTCTTAAGGACACTCCTTTCCTTGTCCTCACTGTAGTTCTTTCTCACCAGTGCTCTGCTAGTGACCCTGGAGGATGTTATCTACAAAATGATGTCCAACAAGTTCCGAGTACTTTGGATCTGTGAGAGGCATTTAATCTCCATGCTATATTTATAATATAATGAGAAGTTGACGAGGGGTATCTTTTCCCCATATTATGAACAGGTTTAAGTACTTTTTGAGGGAGTATGATATGAATTTTACTTTTAACATTTCCTGATTATGCTAGAACAATTCACAAGACATTTGACTTATTTGTTAAATTATTTACTATATATTGATTATAGTCAGCATAAATGTTTTCATAGCTGGCTTACCCTTGCGATGCTTATCATCTGTTGCTCTGAGTCTCTTTGAATAATGATTTTTTTTGCAGCTACAGAAATAACGAATGGGTACTGACAGAAGGAAAACCTGCTCAACAAGTGAAAACAGAAAAAGCAAAATGGTGTATTTTTAGCAAAATTATACTAAGGGAATCTAAGGTACCCCTTCTAACGATATTAAACATTACTTTTGTATTGTGTTTTACCATTCACAGAATGACTTTATGTGCATCACTTCTTTGAATCCCCACAGCCCTGCGAAG
The DNA here is from genome assembly GCF_949752795.1 of Hyperoodon ampullatus. Lineage (NCBI taxonomy): Eukaryota > Metazoa > Chordata > Mammalia > Artiodactyla > Ziphiidae > Hyperoodon > Hyperoodon ampullatus. The sequence continues at coordinate 194,337,184 of NC_136914.1, read as the reverse complement.
TATGCTTCATTATTAGATGTGCAGTGCCTTTATTCTCTAGAGGAAGCTGCACCTAATGTTCTGAAATATGTGCTAACGGCTTATATTGTTTGTACAAATAATTTCAGTTTAGATAGTCACTTGTATATCATTACCTGGGAAAAATATGGGCAACAGCAGAACCAGGAGGCAGAAGTGTTGATGAAGGATTTAGGACAGAAAATTCATGTGCAGAAATTAACATAAGAATCGATTACTATATGGATATTTTCTGATGCGTGAGCTTCAGAAATGGGAAATGTAGCAATAACTATGGTAGGAAAAGTAGTAAATTTAAGAGCAATAAAATAAAAGTTAGAAAAAGGTGTGTTGCTTTAGCACTGTATTTAATGATGTAGTAAGATGAAATGGTATGTATTTGTAAAAATACAACATTTGATCAAAAGTTATGAAAATAACTTCTTTCCTGGGTCAGAGCTCATTCTATGTTATATAAAAGAGCCACAAACCACACAGAGAAATGCACTTAGAGAGAACTAGTATCGTAGCAATGACACTTCAGGAGTTAGACTCCCACCAGAAGTGGCTGTAATGCATCCATCAGTTACAGTTGGAATGCACTGAGGACAGTCAAGCAGTGCATCTGTGACCACTGTGCAATGTAGGGATGACGAGGAAAAAGGAAATAGCCCTAGTGTGAACTGAAAATGAAATGGCTTTTCCCTTGGGATGAAACTGTTAGAAAGCAGTAAGAAAACTGTTCAGGATTAATGTGTAATAATTTTGAATCACTAAGTGCTAACTAGAAATTTGGAAATAAAAAGAAGTGCAGGGCTTCCCTGGTGGCGCAGTGGTTGAGAGTCCGCCTGCCGATGCAGGGGACACGGGTTCGTGCCCCGGTCCGGGAGGATCCCACATGCCACGGAGCGGCTGGGCCCGTGGGCCATGGCCACTGAGCCTGTGCGTCCGGAGCCTGTGCTCCGCGACGGGAGAGGCCGCAGCGGTGAGAGGCCCGCATACCGCAAAAAAAAAAAAAAAAAAAAAAAAAAGTGCAATGAATTTAGTAGGATAATGTTGGTCTTATGTACTTTAGAACGGTGCGTCTCAGCCTTTCCCCAGTCACGGCACGTAGACAAACCATACTATGTGTATGACACACTGAGATAAACAGATGAGGCTGCCCATGGCCAGACATGTGACTTGCCCTGGGGCTCTGGTCCCCCTCTAGGTCCAGGGTGGCTTCCCAAGGGCTGAAGGGATCATAGAATCAAACCTCTGTTAACTCATTTTTGGTACAACAACGCTATGGCACAGTGTTTAGAGGAGCTCTGCATTTTTAAAAGCTGTCACTGAAATATGCAAAATAACTCTTGGAACTGTATTGTGGTTTTGTCTACAACATTACAATTACATTAAAGTGTAAAATAAACTTTGTCAAGAAAATATCCATCAGACTGACCAAGGTCCCCAGAAACGGAATTCTTAGTTCAGGTGTGGACAGAGATACGTCCAGAAAGCTAGTCTATGTTTTAGGCCAATTCTGGTAGAAAGGGTCACTGGGAGCCTGAACCAATTTATGAAGTAACCTGGGATTTTAGATTACTTTAGATTACTTATATCCACATCCTATTTCTTAGTCAGTCTCCTTTAGAATAATGCATTCTGCAGGATATCTTGTGGTCTGGGAATAAATTAAGTCTGGGATAATCTTGCTGGTTTAATCCAAAATGTAAGTGTGAATATAAGGTGCAGGGTAATAAAGAATTCGGCCAAGTGTTTCCAAAATCTATTATACTACTGTAATAAATCATTTCTAGTAAAGCCATTTCTCTGTAACATCCATTCTTTTAATACTGTGTATAAAGGACAAACACTTCATCCACAGAAAAAGGGAGAAAAAGAGTGAATGTATGTGTGTATGTGCACACACATGTGATCACTGTGTTAGATCAGGCAGCGGCACACTATGGCCCATGGGACAAATACAGCCTACAACCTAGGCTTGTGAATAAAGCTTTTGGGACACAGACACACCCCTTCAATTACATATTTTCTAAGGCTGTTTTTCGTGCTATAATGGTAGACCAGAGACTGTATAGCCCAAAGAGCCAGAAACATTTATAATCCTGTACTTTGCAGAAAAAGTTTGTTGACCTCTGTGCTAGGTGACGGCACATAGAATAAGATATAAGAAACTGCATACTAAGATAGAACTTTTCCCTTCTTAAAAAGATGCTACTAATCGAGCCAAAACCATATTAACATAACTATAAATTCAAAATGTAATAGAAAAAGAAAATGCTTTAAGAAATATAATGATATTTCAAGGCTGGATATCTAAACTACATTTATAAGTTTATATGCAAAGGTATGTGTATATTTAAATTTATTTACACAAACTTAAAAGCCAGTCATTATTTTGAATAGCATTTTATTTAGGTGAGTAATCAGATGGGCTTTTGATCATACCTGTGAGAATTTCCAAAGCTCTGCCAGGTGTGGTATTCCTCCATGAGATCAATATGATCCAATGTAGAATTATAGAAATCAGTATAAGGAATAAGGGGAGGATGAACCAAATTGTTTGCAGTATCTGTAAAGATAAATTCTAACATAATGATCTTTCCTAACTGTACATGATTCATTCTAATAAGAAGAACATTTTAATGCCCACCAGAAAGCTTTATCTAGAAATTCCTACTTTAAGCAATTGTAGCGTCAAACGAAAAGGTAGTTTTAAAATTGTGGTCAAAATGAAGCCAATAATTTCTTGCTTTAAAAAAAAAAACTTGAATCGTGGGGATTATAATAGTATAGTAAAGGGAGTACGCAGATGGCCAGCTACGCATCCTATTTCCCCATCAGGGTGTTCTAGGGGGCCGCAGGAATGAATGGAAGTTCTTGTATTCTTAGGAATCGCTATGTAGCAGGTCGTATGCAGTTGAGAGCCATAAAACAGAATATTGTCCAATAAAATGCATAAAGCTTTTTCATGCTTATACATTAATTGTGAAATCCATTAGCAAAATAGAAAATAAATCACTACAACTTTTCTCCTCAAAGGAATGGTTTAAGATGTAAGAATGCCTCTATAGTATTTTGAGATCTTTATGGAAATGTCCTTATATTTAACAAAAGAAAAGTAAAGATGATTGAATAATAAAACCTACTAAGTAAAGCCAACACTTTAGATGCTGATGGGATCCACCAGGAACACTTTGATATAGGTGGAAATTCTTCAGGCTTTGCAGGAAACAGGCGTAAAGAAATAAACTGCAGCAATCTCTCTACCAATTGTTTGAACCTCTTCTGGGATAATCTGGTAAAGATTTTGAAATAATTCCAATCAAAATTCACATTTTCTACTTTGGCAATATATTTGTTAGAGATCAAAGTTCATCCTTTATACATAAAATTTTAGACTATTCCCCCCAATTCTATTTCTTAAATTGCCAAAAATTTGAAAAGATGCAAAATCTTACCTCGAATATCATTTCTTAAATAAGAAATAAACACCAAAATTACTATAAAGTTAGCATTAAACATTTCACTTTTAAGGCTTTTAGTATTCAGTCAATCCTCATTCGCAGACTTTGTATTTGCAAATTCACCCATTCCCTACAATTTAATTCTAATCCCCAAATCAATAATTGTGGTGCTTTCGTGGTCATTTCATGGCTGTGCAAAGAGTGGCAAAAAATGGGAGTTGCTTATGCCGAGGCTGAACAAGGCCACGCTCTGCCTTCTTGTTTTAGCTCTCATACTGCAAACAAGTGTCCTTTTTGCAGTCTACTTAGGGTCATGTTTTTCAAATTCTTGTGCTTTTTGTTAGCGATTCTGCTGTTTTAAAACGGCCCTTAACTATAGTGCTAAAGTTCTGTCTAGTGTTCCTAAGTAAAGAAGGATGTGATGTGCCTTATGGAGAAGGTACTTATGTCAGATAAAATTTGCTGAGACATGAGTTATGGTGCTGTTGGCCGTGAGTTCAATGTTAATAAAACAAAAATTTATATCAAATAGGTGTCTTTAAATAGAAATACAGATAAAGCAAAGTTATGTACTGATTGGTTGATAAAAATGTTGTGACCAAAGGCTCGCAGGAAGCTAACCCTGTATTTCACTGTTCACCAATTCAGTGTTCCCAGTAGCTTTATAGAACATAACTATTGTTAATAATAAGAATTGACCATATTTTAAATTAATTTTGGGAATATTTAGCTTCTTTAACTTTTATTAGTCATGGGGAAAAGTAATTGTTAATGTAAGTATTTTTCTGTGCAAAAAAAGTACTGTACTTTTATAAATTGATATTGATGGCTAATATGTTTTACAATGATTTTTTAGGTAAGGAAAAGGCATTGTGTAAATAATGGTAAAATTTATTGATAGGAAATAAAAAGACACAAATTAAAATAGTAATGTATGAGCAAATCCAGTCACCATCTTTGAGATATATGAAAAATCAATGATAGGAATGTGCTGTATAAAATGCAAAAGCAGTGGACAGAAATCTCAACAACAGCTGGCACAAGCAAAATGATTACTTACATACAAAACAGATCTTTAATGTATCCTCTATGTAGTACTAAAGAATATGCTTATGATTGGCTTCTGAAGCACTGTGAATTATAAGTATCATTTCTCAAGACCTGAAAACATTTAATATATTTTCTTATAAAGTTACTAACAAACTTAAAACGTTAAGATTATAAAAGTTCTTAATATCATAGAATAATTTACTTTTTAAACCAGTGAACTAGGAAATGATGGTCAGCTTCCACTAAGGTAGCTATCTGTCGTAGCAAGTGAGCATAGATGACATATGTAGATGTGTTATTAAATTGAGGATTCTGAAAAAGATATTAAAGATAATTGCGTTAAAATTTTGTTAACATGTAAAAGGAAAGACACTATGCTTAATGAGCTAAGTGGCAAATTCAGAAAACTAAATTTGAGATTATGAAATACTAGGTGAAATCCTTGAAAACAAGAATCTATTTGTTTAATTATTTAATTAACAGAGACTTGGATTTCCACTATGGTCCAGTGGCTTTGGAATTAAGACAGATCTGGGTCTGAGGGCTAATTCTACCACTTACTACTATATGCCCTTAGGAATGTTCCTTAAACTTTGATTCTCAACTTCCTCAACTGAAAAATGGGAATGATAGTATCTATCTTGGAGGTTGTTTTGAGTATTAAAAAAAACTGTATGTAAAGCACGTAGCTCACTGCCTGGTATAAATGGTGGCAATTACTACTATCCAACTAAACAAAAACCTGGTTCTTCCTTGATTAAAAAAGGGGGAGAGAGAATGCTAGAAACATAAAAGCTGGTAATGAAACTTTTGCCATTGTGAAATGAGTTATTTGCATATTTCACAAAGAACAAGGGGAGAACCATATAATAGCTTCAGAGAACTTTTAAGCGTTAGAGTAGAGCTTGTAAACCAAGCAAAACCTCTAGTTATATTTCCAAAATCTAAAACTCCATCACAGTGTACATTTCAGAGCTCCATGGGAAAAATGAGTACTATTGAACAATAAACGAAAATTGTAAAAAATAAAAGAGCACCATGTGTTTTTCAAAATTGACTTATGGTCAGGATGGTTCAAAATGAGGGAGTGACCCCAGATGATAAACTCATCAAGTGATAGCTCATAAGAACAAGATGTCATGAGCAGAGCTTACTGCTGACCAATACACTCACTTAAAAATTTGAGCTTCATGTTGTCACTTTCTAGCTTTTACTATTCTACAGGTATATTTCCTCTTTTTTCTAGTTTTGTCTTTCTCCTCTTACCTCTTTACTTCCCTTCCTCTCCTTACATCCCTCAATTACCTCTTATCTATTTCCCCTTTTTTGTTTCCTCTCTCCTCCTTCTTCTACCCCATCTTCCATATTTCCTTTTATTGGACATAATATTGAACTAAACATCCTATCTTATTTAATATAATTTTTTCTTATCTTTAAATGAGATAATCATTTATATGAACACCTTTGGTAAATTGTAAAGAATAATACAAACATAGTATGCTAGCTATGGGAATAACATACTTCTCAAAAAATTATAAAAACTAAAATTGTTTTTCATTTGTTTGGACCTTATTTTTTTTTTGTATCAATGAATCTGTATCTCTCAAGAGGAAAAAGTTAATCATATTTGCTTTAGCAAATATAAACAACCACTTTGATTTTTCCATTAGAATTCTAGTTTAAACATTTATTGAAAATACACAGAAAAGTTAGAAACCCACTAACTGGGAAATAAAAGAAAGTTTTGGAGTCCCTTAAAAAACTGGTTACAAGAAAGGAAGTTGACTGGAGGAGGAAAAGTGCTCCCATTCTGTTTGTTCCAGAATCCCACAGCAGGAAGGCAAGTTAAAATATTAATCCTGGAGATAATTTAGCCTTCCACTGTTTATTTGTTATAGCTTTAATTCTCTGGTTACAAGTAATTATAATCTAAAAAAGCATAAAAAATGTTGCTCAAAATAATACTTAGTATTTGATATCATTTCACTTACACATGCATAGATTGAGATATGAATTACACACTTCAACTATGTTTTTGCTTTCTTACCTGTAAGAGTATAAAATATGCTCTAAGATCATCTTTTGTTCGTGGACTGAAACAGAAATAATTGTAATTGATTAGAGATGAATGTTTAATCTTATAGTATCTAATAAAAAATTATCAATGTTTCTGTGAGAATTGACTTGATAAAAGCCAAAAACTAGACTTAAACCTGAAAACATAAATCATTGCCCAAAGTGTACTAGATGATCTTTACAAGATATAAAGCCACATCATCTGAAATATAAGTATATAACATATGTATTACATTTTGAAATTGATATATATACACATGTATATATATAATTTTTAAATTAGTAGTAATATTTCTCTGTGGAAGAATTATCTTGACTGAATAATGATTTAAATTATTTAGGTTTAAATAAAATCTAAACTATTTCTTTCTATACTATTCTACATAATTGTCAGATTATTTTCTCAATAGGACTACTGTTTTGTTTTAGAAATTATATTTGAAAACATTTTAAAAAGCTCAAAGCAATTCATAAATATTAAAATTCCTGGTGATAGGAGAGTCCGTTTTTTTCTGTTTTCCTCATTTTATAGCTGTACCATGAAAACTTCCATTTTCCTGTTCTATGCACTAGTATTTTAGTACAGTATACAGTTCTGGGTACAGAAATTGTAGTTAAGATCACAGGCTCTCTCTCTCTCTTTTTTTTTTTTTTGCGGTACGTGGGCCTCTCACTGCTGTGGCCTCTCCCGTTGTGGAGCACAGGCTCCGGACGCGCAGGCTCAGCGGCCATGGCTCACGGGCCCAGCCACTCTGCGGCATGTGGGATGTTCCTGGACCGGGGCACGAACCTGTGTCCCCCGCATCGGCAGGTGGACTCTCAACCCCTGCGCCACCAGGGAAGCCCCATAGGCTCTTTTGCCAGACAGCCTGGGTTCTAATTCTGACTCAGGCACTTACTGTGTTAACTTGGGCAATTTATTTCTCTGTAAATTAGTTTCCTCAAGTGTGAAATGAAACTAATCATATTATCTATTTCACAGGATTGTAGTGAAGATTCAATGAGAAATACATGCAAAATCGTTTGAAAGGTGCCTAGCCCATAGTAAACAGTCAATAAACTGCAGATCTTGTTGTCATTATTATAAATCCAAAATAAAACAAGATTTTGGGGGTAAAGACCACATGATCCTTTGATAAGTAAGTTGCATCAAATTATTTTAATCTGTTTCTGGAACACATTTGAGGAGCAGGGGTTAGAAAGCTGTGTGAGCATGCTTGGAGGGGATTGAGGTCCCAGCAGTTTTGGACCACTGGACTTCCCCACTCTCCTAAGTGTTCATTTTACATTCCAAATTTTCCCCTTCATTTTCAATGAAGCATTATGTATTTAACCAGAAACATAAAATTCAAGGAAAATGCAAAAGTATTACTAGAATGATAAACTAGGAAAATACTGTTAAGTTAAAAATCACATGAAAAATACAGTATGATTACAATTGTTTTAAAAAGATGACTAGAAAAAAATTGCAAAACGTTACATTTTTACTTTTTTATACTACCTTGACTTTTCTCAATTTTCTATAAAAACCACAAGTTTCTTTGAAAATTGGAACAATGTTATTAAAATAGATAGGGTACATTTAACATTATATTTAAGAACTCTAGTTTGGTATTTTCAAATTGGGCTAAATATAAACATTTAAATTATAATTTAATGGTATTATTTGGCTTTAATAGAAGCTATCATTTAAATTATGTTAAGTAACACCAATTTAAATCATACGTGCTTTTAAAAGTATATTTTTGTGTTCTGCGTATTCACAGTTCAAAACATTATCAATTACACTGTCCATCATTCCTTATATAACAATTCAATATTTAGTTCCAGGAAAAAATATTTCAGTAGCTAAATTTACTTTCCTTATTTTAGAAATGAGAAAAATTTTGCTCTGCTACCAGAAAGCCCAAGGCTAAATTTAACGCCCATATTATTTCATTCTAGGTGACTGATTTAACTACCCATCCTATTTTTGTAAAGCACATATATCTGTACATGACAGATCTTATATACAATTTTAAAGAATTCACAGATCCTCTGAAGCTCACCTGTGGACCGTCCTGAGAAGTCATAAGTCTCAAGTTAAAAAGCTTTGTTATAAATGGTTTATAATTTCATTCTGATCTATGTTTTTATTGTAGCAACTAAAATCTTTTCTGAGAGTAAAACACATACATATATATTAAAGATGGATGAGCTGTGTATATTAACCATCTATACTGATAAGCCAAATATTAGTTTCAGTTACCCTTTCCATTCTCGTAACAGGCTGTTAATGATTCCCTTTAATACTGTCTTCTGAATGTCTTGGGGCTGTAGGCAAAAGAAAATCATGAAATAATTAGGATTAGCTATTTAGGTGACTTTTATATGTTAATTATATTTACAGATCTGTTTCAATAGTTAAAACTAGACTTGATGACCAAGGACTACCACTTAACAGTAGTCTCAATTTCACATCTGAGAGATTATAATGAGAATGCTCCCTGGGATGTGCACTGTACAACCTGCACAAACATACATGGTGGCTGTTTGATGACTACCATCAGTTTTATATAACAGTGAAAACAGAAAAAGAAAAACAATTTCACTTTCTCTGGATTGACAGGATAAAATCATGAACATAAATCTAAGAATAGCATGTTTAACAATATAAAATGACTGCATACATTTTGGACATATTTAGTCCTACCAATACCATGTTATAATTAGCACTTAAGCCCACAATTCATTATTAAGTACAACCAAATTATGTTCAATAAAAAAAATAACAAGATAAAGATTTTTTGTTATAGGATCTGAAAAAGGTACTAAATAACATTTTTTATAGTTTAATAATTCAAATACTAAAAAAACTTAATTACTACCAAACATGTCCCATAAGAATGAATGAAAACACATCTAGATGGTGCTTTTAGCTTATAAGAAGTAATGACTAAAACCTTCATTAACTAGAAGCTCCAAACAGTCATTAAAATTTCTCTGTCATGTTGTTATATGAAAGGGGCAAACGTCAAGAAAACAAGCGTATATCATGGATTTATTTTAAAAAAACACAATCATCACTTCTAAGACATGTCTGTCAGCACTCATTCAGCCTAGCACCTTTCTTAATATACTTATTTAATACATCATTCCTTTCTCCTCCTCTGCTTGCAGTGACCCTTCACACCCAGAAGGCAAACAGCACCCCAGAGCAATGGAAGCCTGCAGGAGAAAAATCACACAAATGTGCTGACTAGACACACTGAGTTTATGTCACAAATCTCAAAAGGACACTCAACACCACTGACAGTCTTTCAACATTTCCCTAGTTCATCTACTTCCCTGGTCTCCATGACAACTATTTCAAAGCTTTTTCTCATTCCTCAAACCTCCAACACCTCCTTCCCATCATCACTCTCAGCTTTGATCTTGCCACACACTTTAGAGAGAAAACAGATGCACCCAAATGAGAACAGATTCATCTTGCCACTATTATTCTAATCATTTACCTGCACTACAATTGACCAAGCCCAACCCCCTCACTTGAGCCCTATGCTCCATCCTCTCTCACCTTGTCAAGGACCTGGTTATTCAGTTTTCTTCTATCTCCCCCATATCATCCATTTCTTCCACACTACTAGGTCGTTCCCATCAGTAGAACACTACATCCTAATACCATCTGCACGGATGTGTCTCTGCATTTTCACTCTGCTCCATCCTGGTCTATGCCCTAAGAGGCTGACTACTAAGGACTCCATCAACCAGACTCCTTTGCCTTTTTTTGCCTTCTGGTTGGATTCAGCCATAGGGAACACTGACAGAAGAGGGAAGAGAGGAAAGTTGGGGTATTTATTCCCTCAATGCCCTCCCTGCAAGGTCACCATGGGCTGGCTATGCCCCTCATCTCCTGTAAGGCAGCCCTCTCCCCGACAGCTCATCTCCAGATTCACTCTACTGTACTACTCCTGAGGGCCTCCCTTGTTCTGCTAACACTTTTGTAAACAGTCCTCTCCAGGTTACCAGTTAGAGTGTGTCATCTGTTTCCTGCCAGGACCCTGGCTAATATATTGCTCATGCTAAAAACCTTTCATTTGGACCCATGTACTCTTTCAGCTAACCCTTCATTTCTCTGCTTCCCTTCACAGCAAAACTCTCCAAGAGCTGTCCGTATTCACTATCTCTACTTACTCTCCTCTCATGGTCCCTTCAACCCATTCCAAGTAGGCTTTGTTTCCACAACTTCACAGAAACGGCTCTTATTAGTCAGTCATCAATTATTCACCTTATCGAAGACAGTGCTCAATTCTCTGTCCAAATCTTACTAAATCTCTCAGCAGCATTTGACAAGATTATTACCTCCTTGAAACACCTTTTTTCTCTCTGCTGATGGCTGAGCCCTATCCATCTAATTAAATGGCAATACCATCCACTCAGTTTCCTTCTTCCCTCAAGTCCCACATCCAATCTACAGAAGTATGTTTAGCTCTGTTCCATAATATACTCAGAGTCTGAATATGTCTCACTAGTTCCACTGCCAAAACCCTAGTCCAAACACTGACCCTCGTTTAGGTTTCGGCAATGCCTTCCTAACTCCTTTCTCTTGCCCCACTATAGATCATCCTCCACATAACATCCAGAGAGATCTTTCTAAACTATAAATCAGGTCCGTCATCCCTTTGTTCCCAGCTTAAAATCTTTCAAGGACTTTCAATTATAATTACAATGAAATTCAAACTCACATGGCCATAGAGAGCCCCCAGAGCAGGAGAATCAACATATCCTGGAGCTTGTTAGAAACACAAATTTTGGGGCTCTATCCTAGACCTACTGAATACTGAGAAGCCTTTTCTGTGATTCTGATACATGCTAAAATTTGAGAACCACGGATCTACAGATTCAATGTAATTCCAATACAACCAAATAATTTACCTCCTTTTGCTGAGTCAGTAAAGCATGATTTTTATCTTAGCAAGCCTTTCTAAATAAGGACTGAACGTAAAAGTATTTTCTGCTGAATTGTCATTTAATTAGAAAAATATAAGAATAAAATAATCTAACTCTCTGAGAATTTCAACTAAATTTACCAAAAATTATATCAGAGTTTCTCATGTAATTATGTTACAAGGTGAGTTTTACAATATTTGTCTGGCTGCTTTTAAAATACAGAAGAGTCAAACAATTATGCTATTTGCATGTGTTCATAAATAATACTTACAGTATTAAGTAAGGCATCATATACAGCATTCACAAATTTAGCATTAATCCCAGAGTCTTCGATAGTATTAAACGAGGCAGAGGCATCTTTCTGCAAATTCAATTAAAGAACCAAGTGTATATAACATTTTAAGAACTAATCTAAGTAATATCTGTACCATAACTATTCCTACATAATTTCTAATATTCCTAGTATGATGATAAAAAAGGACTGTGAGGGCAAAATTGCTAAAAATAAAAATAAATATATAAGGGTTATTTTAATTACTTTCTTTTTTAAAACTGAAAGAATGGAGTCAAACATTAGTACAAATAAAAACAATCTTTAAGATATCACTTAAGTAATATTTATTTGTGATACATACAATTTCAGAATTAATACCTATTTATGTTTGCTTAAACAGCTGCTTAAGCCAATACTGGGTAGAAAAAGAGGTTAATTTATAGTATCTTTCTTTGGAAAATTTAAACTAAAAGTGAAAAATGTGCTTTATGTATTATTACCTTAAATGCAGCATTTAGTTCTGGGAAAGAATCAAACATTGTGAGATAAAAATCATGTACTGTTTTCCAATCTCCTGATGACTTAGCTTTTTCTACATCTTCCCTAAAATAAAAACATTTATTAGCCATAACAGATAAAAATGTTATTCAGATTAACATTAAAATAACATTAACATTAAAATAGCATTAATTCTTTATAGATAAATGTCACCCAACATGCAACTTGAAATAATGAAGCTGAATACAGAAATATGTTCCAGTTAATGTAAAGGTAGCTTATGAATTTATAATTCTTAATTGGATTAAGATATTAATCCAGCTTCAACTTCCCCATTTATTTATTTATTTATTTATTTATTTATTTTTATTTATTTATTTTTTTAGTTAGGAGTATTTTATTTTATTTATTATCATTATTTTTTTTTGCGGTACGCAGGCCTCTTACGGTGGGGCCTCTCCCGTTGCGGAGCACAGGCTCCGGACGCGCAGGCTCAGCGGCCATGGCTCACGGGCTCAGCCGCTCCGCGGCATGTGGGATCTTCCCAGTTCGGGGCACGAACCCGTGCCCCCTGCATTGGCAGGTGGATTCTCAACCACTGCGCCACCAGGGAAGCCCTCCCATTTGCTTTTTAAAAAGTTAATTTTTGACATGCTCCTTACAATGATCACTCTTCCTTTCCTTCACTTCATAGCGAAATTTCTTGACAGATTTTGTTTACATTCTGTCCCTACTTTCTCATTCCCACTTAGTCCTTCAAGTCTCCATTTGGGTTTTTTAGTAGTTTTTACTACTAACATGGCTTTTATGATTTATATGTCACATAGTAGATGAAATCTCATTTTTTAAAAAGGACACGTTCTATTATTTTATTACCACCTTTACCTCCTCTGGACTGTTTTTCTTTATTTTAATTAATTAATTAATTTATTTTTGGCTGTGTTGGGTCTTCGTTGCTGCACATGGGCTTTCTCTAGTTGTGGTGAGCAGGGGCTACTCTTCGTTGTGGTGTGCGGGCTTCTCACTGTGGTGGCTTCTCTTGTTGTGGAGCATGGGCTCTAGAAGCATGGGGTTCAGTAGTTGTGGCATGTGGCCTCAGTAGTTGTGGCTCATGGGCTCTAAAGCCCAGGCTCAGTAGCTGTGGCACACGGGCTTAGTTGCTCCACGGCATGTGGGGTCTTCCCGGACCAGGGCTCAAACCCGTGTCCCCTGCATTGGCAGGCAGATTCTTAACCACTGTGCCACCAGGGAAGTCTCTCTTGCCTGTTTTGACTCATTTTCTCTTATTTAGTGTCTTTTGCTGCAACATTATCTATCCCTTACTGGTTAATTATATGTTTGTTTTCACCTTCAACTTGAGACATCTAGTCTTCTGTGTCTTCACTCTTGGCTAATACCTTATAATGAGCCACAAGTTCAATTAATTTCTCACACAAAAATATTAAATTATGTAAAGTGCTGACATGCAGATGACTATGTGTCTACATGTAACAATGAGTCGAAACTTACAGAAAGTCTTTCATAGTTTTGGGCTGAACGGGAAGGATGGGTTCTGGAAGAACTGGGGGCTTCATTTCAGATGACAAAGCATCTGTTGAGATGCGCTGTTTCTGTCTAACATCAAGGCAAATTGGTGGTAGGTCTCTCACTGTGAAGGATAAAAAAGCTTTCAATGTAATTAATCATAAATTTTTTCCAAATTATAAAATGCCAGGCTAACTCAACATGAACAGAAAACAATGGATTAGTTTGTATTGCATTCCCTTGGGATCATATAACAGAAAAACCCAGCACACTGAAGGGCACTTACTGGAGGGTCTGTTGCCACCTACCCAACTTCACCCATAGCAGATAAATTAGGCTGTATCTGATATTAAAAGTAATCTATTGATACAATACAGAGTTTTTCTTTCATCGCCTCCCTTCCCATAAATTTTCTTTCAGGGATTATTTCAGTGAGACTAGATGTTTTTAGTGTTTATTAGCTTTTGAATACACTTGCCCCTTGAATGATGTGGAGTTTGGGCACTGATCCCCCACGTAACTTTACAGTTGGCCCTCCACATCTGCGGTTCAGCATCTGTGGATTCAACCAAACACAGATGCTGTAGTACTATACTATGTATTTATTGAAATTTATTGAAAAAATCAGCACATTAAGTGGATCCACCCAATTCAAAGCCATGTTGTTCAACGGTCAATTGTGTATGTAAATCATTTATTTACATCCTCTGCAATTCTTTATTGGAGTTTTAGCATTTTATCATCAATTTGCACGAACATTTTATGTATTTTTCTTTTTTCCCAAGTATCCGCCAGTTCATCGTTTGCCTTTTTGCTGCATTTTATAACCTTATAATTGTAAAATAAAACAAACACAGAAAAATCTCACAAAACAAATGTATGGCTTAATGAATTACTATAAGGCAAACACCTCTGAAACCACTAACCAGTCAAGGAATAGTGCTACCAACCCCTTCTTTTTCTGCCTATTCTAATTTTAATTTCTCTCAGTTTCTTTTTATCTCTTTCCTCATTTCTTTTTAAAATTTTAAATCCTTCCTTCTTCTCCTCTTCTACTTCTCTTAAGGCATTATCTGTTACATTTGTTTGCTTTTGTGTTCCTTCTAGTTTATTTCTAAAATTTTTAAAAAATCTAATTATTTCCTTTATTGTCACCTCATTTTTCATTGTTTGCAATTCTGATTTATGGCATTCTTTCAAGTGCCATATCATTTTCTTAATGAACTTTAGCTCATTTTGAAATAGTATTTTATCTATTTTTGTGGGCATGTGTTTCTGATGTGCTCCCATTGTTCAAGTGGCTGTTATTCTGTTTCTTATTCTTTTTTATTACAATTTTGTAATTAAAAATTATAGAATTTGACCTTGTTTCTTTTCTGTAGCCAATTTTATTTGAAATTAATCTTCCCAAACTTTCAGAAGGAGGTGTAGCTCCCCCTTTTTTTGTTTTTATGTAGAACTCAAATACATGGTAGCTTCTTTCTTGGATTTCCAGGCCCTGTTTCCCTCCTCCACTTTTATCCAGGTGATCTCTGTCTTTAATCTTTATTGTCCCAGTGCTGCTCAACTTTGATTCTGATCTCAGAATGCACCCCCCCCCCCCCCCGCCCCACTGCCTGGAAGGGATCCCTAGTTTGGAGAATTCACAGGGGTTACCTGCTCCCTTCAGATCTCAGCATGGGCCCTCTGCATTCACCTGCTCTTGGCAAAACCCCTCCCAGTTTCAGCTTTTGTTCTCAAACTGGGCTCCTGAGCTTTCCAATGAATACCTGTTGCTTCTTTTTTTTTTTTTTAACATCTTTATTGGAGTATAATTGCTTACAATGGTGTGTTAGTTTCTGCTTTATAACAAAGTGAATCAGTTATACATATACATATATCCCCATATCTCTTCCCTCTTGCATCCCCCTCCCTCCCACCCTCCCTATCCCACCCCTCTAGGTGGTCACAAACCACTGAGCTGATCTCCCTGTGCTATGTGGCTCCTTCCCACTAGCTATCTATTTTACATTTGGTAGTGTATATATGTCCATGCCACTCTCTCACTTTGTCACAGCTTACCCTTCCCCCTCCCCATATCCTCAAGTCCATTCTCTAGTAGGTCTGTGTCTTTATTCCTGTCTTATCACTAGGTTCTTCATGACCTTTTTTTCCCCTTAGATTCCATATATATGTGTTAGTATACGGTATTTGTTTTTCTCTTTCTGACTTACTTAAATCTTTATGACAGACTCCAGGTCCATCCCCCTCACTACAAATAACTCAATTTCATTTCTTTTTATGGCTGAGTAATATTCCATTGTATATATGTGTCACATCTTCTTTATCCATTCATCCAATGATGGACACTTAGGTTGCTTCCATGTCCTGGCTATTGTAAATAGAGCTGCAATGAACATTTTGGTACATGACTCTTTTTGAATTATGGTTTTCTCAGGGTATATGCCCAGTAGTGGGATTGCTGGGTCGTATGGTAGTTCTATTTGTAGTTTTTTTTTTTTTTTTTTTTAACGGTACATGGAACTCTCACTGTTGTGGCCTCTCCCGTTGTGGAGCACAGGCTCCGGACACGCAGACTTAGCGGCCATGGCTCATGGGCCCAGCTGCTCCGTGGCATGTGGGATCTTCCTGGACCGGGGCACGAACCCGTGTCCCCTGCATCAGCAGGCGGACTCTCAACCCCTGCACCACCAGGGAAGCCCCTATTTGTAGTTTTTTAAGGGACCTCCATACTGTTCTCCATAGTGGCTGTACCAATTTACATTCCCACCAGCAGTGCAAGAGTGTTCCCTTTTCTCCACACCCTCTCCAGCATTTATTGTTTCTAGATTTTTTGATGATGGCAATTCTGACCGGTGTGAGATGATATCTCATTGTAGTTTTGATTTGCATTTC
Organism: Hyperoodon ampullatus; assembly: GCF_949752795.1. Lineage (NCBI taxonomy): Eukaryota > Metazoa > Chordata > Mammalia > Artiodactyla > Ziphiidae > Hyperoodon > Hyperoodon ampullatus. The sequence goes on along the minus strand of NC_136914.1, from coordinate 194,320,471 downwards.
TCTAATGATTAATGATGTTGAGCATTCTTTCATGTGTTTGTTGCCAATCTGTATATCTTCTTTGGAGAAATGTCTATTTAGGTCTTCTGCCCATTTTTGGATTGGGTTGTTTGTTTTTTTATTATTGAGCTGCATGAGCTGCTTGTAAATTTTGGAGATTAATCCTTTGTCAGTTGCTTCATTTGCAAATATTTTCTCCCATTCTGAGGGTTGTCTTTTGGTCTTGTTTATGGTTTCCTTTGCTGTGCAAAAGCTTTTAAGTTTCATTAGGTCCCATTTGTTTATTTTTGTTTTATTTCCATTTCTCTAGGAGGTGGGTCAAAAAGGATCTTGCTGTGATTTATGTCATAGAGTGTTCTGCCTATGTTTTCCTGTAAGAGATTGATAGTTTCTGGCCTTAAATTTAGGTCTTTAATCCATTTTGAGCTTATTTTTGTGGATGGTGTTAGGGAGTGTTCTAATCTCATACTTTTACATGTACCTGTCCAGCTTTCCCAGCACTTATTGAAGAGGCTGTCGCAGATGACATGATACTCTACAAAGAGAATCCTAAAGATGCTAACAGAAAACTACTAGAGCTAATAAATGAATTTGGTAAAGCAGCAGGATACAAAATTAATGCACAGAAATCTCTGGCATTCCTATACACTAATGATGAAATATCTGACAGTGAAATTAAGAAAACACTCCCATTTACCACTGCAACAAAAAGAATAAAATATCTAGGAATAAACCTACCTAAGGAGACAAAAGACTTGTATACAGAAAATTATAAGACACTGATGAAAGAAAATAAAGATGATACAAACAGATGGAGAGATATACCATGCTCTTGGATTGGAAGAATCAACATTGTGAAAATGACTCTACTATCCAAAGCAATCTACAGATTCAATGCAATACCTATCAAACTACCACTGGCATTTTTCACAGAACTAGAACAAAAAATTTCACAATTTGTATGGAAACACAAAAGACCCTGAAGAGCCAAAGCAATCTTGAGAATGAAAAATGGAGCTGGAGGAGTCAGGCTCCCTGACTTCAGACTATACTACAAAGCTACAGTAATCAAGACAGTATGGTACTGGCACAAAAACAGAAATATAGATCAATGGAGCAGGATAGAAAGCCCAGAGATAAACCCACGCACATATGGTCACCTTATCTTTGATAAAGGAGGCAAGAATATACAGTGGAGAAAAGACAGCCTCTTCAATAAGTGGTGCTGGGAAAACTGGACAGGTACATGTTGCTTATTCTTAAGCTCTCTTGTTCTCAGGTCCATCAAACAGCCCAGATGCTTTCTTCTGCTTACACCATGGAGATCTTCTGATTTTGGTGATCTCTCCTGCTATCTTTTGGGGCTTATGGGAACATCTTATGAGCTAATTCTGTGGTAAATGATGTCCATGATGTTTAATTCTGCTATATAGGTGGTGTGCATGTTTCATTGGGGATTCAGGGAGATTAAAAAACAATGCTGCTTCTGCTGCTACCTTCACAAAATCTTTTGCCTTTTAATTTTATTTCTGAAAACAGAAAAGTATTTAAATAATACTTGTAATACTTGTATTAGTTAATTTTATCAACCTATTCATTTAGTATTTTTTATGATTAGTAAGCCAAGCCTTCCCTCTCTAGAGATCAGATAACCACGTATCTATTTTAATTTGTTTTCTTCATTATAGCACTTGTGAAGGATACACTTACCACATTGCCTGGCAAAGAGTAAATGCTCAATAAATGTTCTCTATCATTTCTAGAATTTATTTTATTATATAAGAGGTAGTACAATATAAAATATAAGTATTTTTTCCTAAATGGCCCATTTCAGAATATCGTTTATGAAAGTATGTCATTGCACAATGTTTTTTGATACTCTTATCATATATTAAGTTCTTTTATATACTGGGGTCTATTATTGGGCTATGCATATGATTTCACTGACCTGTTTATTATTGTACCAAATAATTTCAATTACTATAGTTTAATAATATCTAGCAATACCTGGTAAGGCAGTAGGCTTGGTGAGAGATGGTTGGTGGCTGGGACCAGAGCGGTGGTAGTAGAACTGATGAGAAATGGTTGGATTTGTGACATATTCTGCGTAGAGAATTAATAGGATATGCTGTTGGAAGGTATACTGGCAGAAAGGTAGAAATGCCAGAATCTGTTAAAATAGAGATGATCCAAAGATGACTGATAATTTAGCCTGACCAACTGGGTGAACGGTGAGACCATTTACTGAAATAGAGAACAACAGAACACTAGAGAAAGTTTTTTGGCATGGGGCAGTTGGGCTGCGGGAGGAGTCATATGTATGACTGATTCACTTTGTTATAAAGCAGAAACTAATAAAAAAAATAATAAAATAAATGTAAAACATAAAAAAAAAAAGTTTTCTTTTGGCCCCATTAAAGGTAAGATGCTCATGAGATATCCAAATGCAGATGTTGAGTAGATATGCATCTTGAGTTCAGGGGAGTGTGAAGGTTTATAGTTCACAGTTAAAATGCTCGATTAATGAGATTCCTAAGGAGAGTGTAAATAGAGAAGAAGCCTGAGAACTGAGTTCTGGGGACTGAGCCCTGGAGCAATCCAACACTGGAAGCTAATTAATTCTCCCCCTTTTATTTCAGAGTGAAAATATTAAAGGCTTGACTTTTGTTTTGAATACAGCTCTAGTCTTATCTCATAATTCATCATGCAGTATTCTCATAGTTCTCATAGTTGCTATTTTCTAAACCTGTAAGTTCAGTTTTGATTTTTTTAATGTAGAAATTAAAGAATCTATTAAAATTTTTTTTCAGCCAGTATGCTTAAATTTCTATTATTAATTCTAGTTTTGTGCCATTGCGGTCAAGGAATATAAACTTAACAATTCCTCATATGAATAATTTATTGAAAACAACTCTGTCCATATATTATGAAATTTTGTTTTTTAAAAAATTTATATTCTATTTGAAGGGGACAAAGTGAGTTAACTACAGCAAACATCATAATTAATGGAGAAATATTACAAACATTCTCTTTTAAATAAGGACTGGAATAACATGGGAATAAAGGTACTATCAGCACATTTATTCAACACTGTGCTGGAGGTCCTAGCATGTATAAAGACAGAAAAGAGATTTTAAAGACTCAGGATTAGAAAGGAAGATAAAACACTGTCGTTTTCAAATGATTTGATTATAAACACAGTCAAATCCAAAAGAATCTACAATTAGAAATAATACAGGAGTTTAGCAAGGTTGATGGATTAAAAAAATCAATATATAACAGTCAACTGCATTTGTAAACACCAGCAACAAACAACTAGAAAATACAATTTTAAAAAATTCGTAGAACTATTAAAAATTAAGTACTAATAAACAAATTGTAAATCTCTGTAGAGAAAATACTAAAACATTGTTGAGAGATTGAAAAAAAGATCTAAACAAATAGAAAGCAATACCATGTTTATGGCTAGAAATGCTGACGATCATAAAGAAGACAATTTTTCTTAATTGTTCTTCAGAGTCAATGCAATTCAATAAAAATCCCAGCAACATTTTGGAACTTGCTGATTCTAAAAGTCATAGAACTGATTCTGAAAGTCATATGGAAGACCAAGTGCACAAGAATAGCTAAAGCATTTCTAAAGAAACACGAGTAAGAAGTGGGGACCTTGCTCTACCAAATATCAAAAATTTTGAGCTTATAGTAACTAAGGCAGTGTTTTACTGACACAGGATTAGATAAGTTGACCAGTGGACTAGAGAACCCAGAATCATATCCATCCACACATGAAAGTTCAATATATGAAATATATGGCAGATCATTGGAAGAAAGAAAGGATTTGAAAATATGGTTAACCACATGGGGAAAAAATGAAGTTGGATTCCTATCTCATACCTTAAAAACTAGGAATAGGAAAATCCTTCTGATTTGGGGACAGAGAAAAAGTGCAACTATAAAAAATACATAATTTAATTTGATTATGTTAAAATTAAAAACTTCTGATCATCAAAGATATCTTGAATTAAAAATATAAGTTAGAAGTTGGAGGGAAAATCTGAAACACATACAACAAAGGATGAGCACCAAGAATAGAAAGATATTTCCTAAAAATCATTGAGAAAAAGAGGAAAAAATCCAATAGAATAATGTGCAGAAGAATCAAACAGGCATTCTAGAGAAAGAAACACATATACCATACACACATCAAAAGACGTTCAGTCTCATTAGTGATTAAGAAAATGCAAATAAAGAACATGAGACACAATCTTATATCCACTCAACTGGCAAGAATTAAAAAGTATGATACTGTTAGAGAGGATGTAGATTAATTTGATATTTCACGTATTGCTGGTAGGTGTATTAACTTCCACAAACACTTTAAAAAACTGAAAAGCAGTTTGGCATTATCTTATAATCATTTCCAGCAATTCACTCCTAAACACATGTCCAAGAGAAATTTTGCATAAGTACATCAGAAGACATATACAAGAATATTCACAAAAGTATTGTTTCAGGAAAAAAAATCTGAAAATAATCCAATTATCCATTATTCAGAGAATTGAATACATTGTGGTATATTTAGACAACACAGTATTTACACAGCATTCAGTGGAAATAAACTATGACACTATAATATGTTATATTATACTATTTCATATCCCTATTATTAAAATAAAGCAACCAATAGAGCTCTGCATGGACCAAGGTCAGTGTCATGAACCAGAATTGTGATTAATCAAATTCTGTACATCTGAGGATCAAAAACCTGTTTTTCCCTAAACTTCTAGAGTTACCATACTTAATTTTATAATTAAACTTTTTAAATTTTGAGATAACTGTAGAATCCCATGTAGTTGTAAGAAATAATACAGAGACATCCCATGTACCCCTGACACAGTCAGATATAGAACATTTCATCACCGTGTTGCCCTCATGGTGTCCTTTACAGCCACACTTACTTCCCCCTGCCTCCACCTTGCTTAATCCCTGGCAACAACTAATCTGTTCTTTCATGTCTATAATGTTGTCATTTCAAAAGTGCTATATAAACAGAATCATATATATGTAACCTTTTGGGATTGGCTTTCTTTTACTCAGCATAATTCTCCAGAGATTCATTCAGGTTGTTGCATGTATGAACAGTTTATTCCTTTTCATTGCTGAGCAGTAATCCATGGCATGGGTGTACTACAGCTTATTTAACCATTCACCCATTGAAGAACATCTGTTTGGAGTTACTATGAGTAAAGCTGCTATAAACATTCGTGTATAGGTTCTTGGGTGAACTTTCATTTCTCTGAGATAAATGCCCAGGAGGGCAATTGCTGGGTTAAATGGTCATTGCATGTTTAGTTTTTTAAGAAGAGCTGGAGGAATCATGTTCCCTGACTTCAGACTATACTACAAAGTTACAGTAATAACAGTATGGTACTGGCACAAAAACAGACACATACATCAATGGAACAGGATAGAAAGCCCAGAAATAAACCCACACACTTATGGTCAATTAATCTACAACAAAGCAGGTAAGAATATACAATTCTTATTGTATATTCAAGAGAAAAGAGATATACAAGAGAATATACAAGAGAATATATATATACAAGAGAAATTGTATATACAATATACAAGAGAAAAGACATATTGTATATACAGTATACAAGAGAAAATACAAGACATATTGTATATACAATATACAAGAGAAAAGACAGTCTATTCACTAAGTGGTGCTGGGAAAACTGGGAAAGCTAAATGTAGAAGAATGAAATTGGAACATTCTCTAACACCATATACAAAAATAAACTCAAAATGGATTAAAGACCTAGGTATAAGACTGGATACTGTAAAACTCCTAGAGGAGAACATAGGCAGAACACTGTCTGACATAAATCACAGCAATATTTCTTTGGGTCTGTCTCCTAGAGTAATGGAAATAAAAACAAAAATAAACAAATGGGACCTAAAAGCTTAAACACTTTTGCACAGCAAAGGAAACCATAATATGAAAAGACAGCCTATGAAATGGGAGAAATATTTGCAAGCAATGCGACAGACAGGGGATTAATTTCCAAAATATACAAACAGCTCACACAGTTTAATATAAAAAAAACCAACCCAATCAAAAAATGGGCAGAAGACCTAAATAGACATTTCTCCAAAGAAGCCATACAGATGGGCAACAGGCACATGAAAAGATGCTCAGTATCACTAATTACTAGAGAAATGCAAATCAAAACCACAATGAGGTGTCACCTCACACCACTCATAATGGCCATCACCAAAAAGTCAGATTTTACAATTTTTTCATTTTATGAATTGTGCTTTTGGTGTCAAGACTAAGAACTCTTTTCTAGCCCTAGATCCTGAAGATTGTCTCCTATTGTTTTGGTTTTTTTCCCTAAGTGTTTTAGGGTTTTACATTTAAGTCAGTTATCCATTTTCAGTTAATATTTGTATAAGGTGTGAGATCTGGGTCGATATTTATACATGTCCAATTACTCCAGTACCAATTGTTGAAAAGGCTATCTTTCTTCTATTGAATTGCTTTTGCTCCTTTGTCAAATTGTAACTGGGCATATTTACATGGGTTTATTTCTGGGCTCTCTATTCCACTGATCCCTGTATTTATCCCTCCAGTAATACCTCACAGTCTTGATTACTTGTAGCTATATAGTAAATCTTGAAATCAGGTAGACTAATTTCTCCCACTTCATTCTTTTTCAAAATTGTTTTTCTAGTTCCTCTGCCTTTCCACATAAATTTGAGAATAATCTTGTCTATAGCTGCTAAAAAAAAAAAAAGAAAAGGTTTACGGGATTTTGATACAAATTATGTTAAATTTGTATATCAATTTGGGGAGAATTGGCATCTTTACTACACCGAGTCTTCCCATCCTTGAACACAGTATGTCTCTCTACTTATTTAAGTCTTTTAAAATTTCTTTCATTAGCAATGTGTAATTCTTAGCATATAAGTCTTGTAATGCTTGCTAGATTTATATTTAAGTATTTTATTTTTTAATGTGATTATAAATGATATATATTTTAAATTTCAGGGCACATGTATTTATTGCTAACATAAACACAATTGGTTTTTGTATGTTACATCCTTCAACTTACTAAACTCGTCTATTAGTCCTAGGAGTTTTGTTGTTGATTTCTTGGGATTTTTTTATGTAGATAATTATGTCATCTGCAAATAGGGACAGTTTTATTACTTACTTTCTGATCTGGATGGCTCTTCTTTTTCTTGCCTTATTTTTCTGACTAGAACTTCCAATGCTATGTTGAATAAGGGTGGTGAGAACAGACATTTTTTTGCATTGTTCCCAATCTTAAAAGGAGAAAGCATTTAGTCTTTCACCATTAAGTAAAATGTTAGCTGTAGGGCTTCCCTGGTGGCGCAGTGGTTGAGAGTCTGCCTGCTAATGCAGGGGACACGGGTTCGAGCCCTGGTCTGGGAGGGTCCCGCGTGCCGCGGAGCAATTAGGCCCGTGGGCCACAACTGCTGAGCCTGCGCGTCTGGAGCCTGTGCTCTGCAGCGGGGGAGGCTGCGACGGTGAGAGGCCCGCGCACCGCGATGAAGAGTGGCCCCCGCTTGCCACGGCTGGAGAAGGCCCTTGCACAGAGACGAAGACCCAACACAGCAAAAATAAATTAATTAATTAATAAACTCCTACCCCAAACATCTAAAAAAAAAAAAAAAAAAATGTTAGCTGTACATTTTTTATAGATGCTCTTTACCAAGTTAAGGAAGATCTCCTCTCTTCCTATTTTTTGAGACTTTCTTTTTGTTTTATTTTTTTTACCATGAATGGGGTGTTGAATTTTGTCAAATGCTTTTGATATAATCACGTGATTTGTATTATTAGACTGTTAATATAGTAAATTACATTGATTGATTTTCAAATATGGAAACAGTTTGCATTTCTGGAATAAACTCCACTTGATCATGGTGTATAATTGTTTTTATATATTGCTGAATTCTATTTGCTAATATTTTGTTAAAAATTGGTCTATAATTTTTTTTTTTACTATGTTTGTTTAGTTTTGGTGTTGGAGTAACATCAGTTTCATAAAATGAAATGGGAAGTGTTCTCTCCTTATCTACTTTGGGAAGAGACTGGATAAAATTGGTGTTAATTCTTTTCTGAACATTTGGTAGAATTCTCCAGTAAAACTGTCGGGAGCTGATTTCTTTTTTAAGAGTTTTAAAATTATGAATTCAATTTCTTTAATATTTATAGGGCTATTCAAACTATATACTTCATACTGGATGAGTTGTGGTAGTTTGTATTTTCTTGAGGAATTGGTCAATTTCATGTAGGTTGTCAAATTTATGCAGAGTTGTTTGTGGCATCCCCCACCCACCCTTTTTACTGCCTGTGGGGTCTGTTGTGATATCCCATTTCATTTGTGATATTGATGAGCTATGTCTTCTTTTTGTCAATTTCATGACAGAGGTTTGTCAATTTTATTCATTTGTTAAAAAAAAACCCAGCTCTTTGCTTCACTGATTTTTCTCTTTTCTCTTTGTTACTGATTTTTTGTTCTTATCTTTATATTTCCTCCCTTCAGTTTGCTTTGGGTTTATTTTGATCTTCTTTTTCTAGGTTCTTAAAGTGGGATCTTAGATGTTGGTATTGAAACTTTCCCTTTTACCTAATGCATGCATTGATTGCTATATATTTCCCCTTTACAAACTGCTTTAGAAGTATTTTGATATGCTGTATTTTAATCTTCATTCAGCTCCATTCGTTTTTTTAAATTTCCCTAGAGACTTCCTCCTTAACCCATGGGTTATTTAGAAGTATGTTGTTTGGTTTCCAGGTGTTTGGAGATTTTCCTTTTATTTTCTGTTATTGATTTCTAATTTGATGCAACTGTGGTCAGAGAACATATTCTGCATTATTTCAATTTTTGAAAATTATTGAGATTTGTTTTATGGTCCAGGATGTGGTCAGTGTTGGTACACGTTCTGTGGGCACTTGAAAGGCATGTGTATTCTACTGTTGTTGGGTGGAACACAAATGTCTATTAGATCTTGTTGGTTGATGATGCTGTTGAGCTGCATCTTCTATATTCTATATCTTTGCTGATTTTTCTGTCTAAGTCTATCAAATCCACAGTTACAGTTAGAGGCGTCAACACCCAATTGTGGATTTTTCTGTTTCTCCTTTCAGTTCTACCAGTTTTTGCTCTATATATTTTATAACTCTATTGTTTGGTATGTACACATTTATGATTGCTGTATCTTCTTGATGATCATCCTTTTTATCACTACATAATATATCTCTGTCTCTAGTAATTTTCTTTGTTCTAAATCTACTTTATCTGATATTAATATAGCCATTACTGTATACCTTTTTCCATCCTTTCACTTTCAACCTGCCTATATTGCTATATTTGAATTGAGTTTCTTGTAGACAGCATATAGTTGGGGCATGTTTTTAACCTACTCTGCCAATCTCTGTCTATTAATTGATGTATTTAGACCATTTACATTTAATATAATTATTGATATGTTAGGGCTTAAGTTCTACCATTTAATATTTTTGTTTTCTGTTTGGTCATTCTTATTTTTCCTGCCTCCCTGTGAGTTACTTGAACATTTTTTAGAATTCCATTTTGATTTATCTGTAGCATTACCGAAAGGTTGCTCTAGATGTTACATTATATACACATAACTTATTTTAGTCTACGGTGTCATCATTTTACCAGTTGGAGTAAAGTGTAGAAATTGTACCTGCTTTTACATCTCTTTACACTTCTCTGTTTATAATTATCTTAAGTATTTACTTACATACATTTAGAACCATACCAGTGTTATAATGTTTGTTTCCATTGTCAACCATAATTTAGAAAACACAAAAGGAAAAGGAAGGTCTATTGTACTACCTAGTTTTTGCTCATCATGTTATTTCTTTTTCTTGATGTTCAAGGTTCCTTCTTTTATTGTTTCTTTTCTGTTTAGGGAACCTCTTCATGTACTCTTTTAGACCATCTACTGGCAACAAATTCTGTTTGTTTTCTTCCATCTGAGAATGTCTTGATATCCTCTGCATTCCTGAAAAACATTTTCACCAGGTGTAGGATTCTGGGCTGGCAGTTCTCCCAGCCACTTCCTTCTGGCCTCCATGGTTACTGATAAGAAATCTGCTGTTATTTGAAAGGTTTTCCCCTAGCAGTAAAGGTATCCTGTTTCTCTGGCTGCTTTTAAACATTTTGTTGCTGTTGTCTTTAGTTTTCAGAGGTCTAATTATGATATGACTTGATGAGGATTTCTTTGGGTTTACCCTGTATGGGATTTGCTCAGCTTCTTGAACCTATAGGTTCATGTCTCTTGCCAAGTATGGGAAGCTTTCAATTATTTTTTGAGTACTTTTTCAGCCTACCCTCTTCTTCCTCTCCTTCTAAGACTCCAATGACAAGAATGTAATGTCTTTTATATATACTACCAAATGTAAAATAGATAGCTAGTGGGAAGCAGCTGCATAGCACAGGGAGATCAGCTTGGTGCTTTGTGACCACCTAGAGGGGTGGGACACAGAGGGTGGGAGGGAGACACAAGAGGGAGGAGATATGGGGATATATGTATATGTATAGCTGATTCACTTTGTTATAAAGCAGAAACTAACACACCATTGTAAAGCAATTATACTCCAATAAAGGTGTTAAAAAAAAAGAATGTAATGTCTTTTGTTATAGTCCCACAGGTCTCTGAGATGATTCTTTTTCTCTTTCCAGTCTATTTTCTCTTTATTGTTCAGACTGGGTAATTTCCATTGTTCTATATTCCAGCTTTTTAATTCCTGTCTCTTCCATTCTGCTGCTGAGCCTATCCTTTAAGCATTTTACTTTGGTTACTGTATTTTGTCAAGTATTAATACTTCCAAACCAATAGAATAGATTAATATTCTATAGATTCTAAATTCTACAATAATGAAATGTAATTCCATTAATTCCATTCTAATGTAATCAGAATATATTTTCTACTAAGCAAACAGAATCACCAATCATCACAGCAGTAACACAGCTATAAGGTCCTCCTTCCTTCCTTATTCACTCTCCCAATCAAGCAGCTAACTTTGGATCTATCACTGACTTCAAATTTTATTAGTGTTAAGAGTATCTTTTTTTTAAAATTTAATTTTATTTTTGGCTGCATTGGGTCTTCGTTGCTGTGTGCAGGCTTTCTCTAGTTGCGGCGAGCCTGGGCTACTCTTTTGTTGTGGTGCGCAGGCCTCTCATTACGGTGGCTTCTCTTGTTGCAGAGCACGGGCTCTAGGTGCACGGGCTTCAGTAGTTGTGGCATGCAGGCTCAGTAGTTGTGGCTTGTGGGCTCTACAGCGCAGGCTCAGTAGTTGTGGCACATGGGCTTAGTTCCTCCGTGGCATGTGGGTTCTTCCCGGACCAGGGATCAAACCCGTGTCCCCTGCACTGGCAGGCAGATTCTTAACAACTGTGCCACCAGGGAAGTCCCAAGAGTATCTTTTTTTTTTTTTTTTTTTTTTTTGCGGTACATGGGCCTCCCACTGTCGTGGCCTCTCCCGTTGCAGAGCACAGGCTCCGGACGCACAGGCTCAGCGGCCATGGCTCACGGGCCCAGCCGCTCCGCGGCATATGGGATCCTCCCGGACCGGGGCACGAACCCGTGTCCCCTGCATCAGCAGGCGGACTCTCAACCACTGCGCCACCAGGGAAGCCCAAGAGTATCTTTTAAAATAACCTTTCACATTAGAAGATAGTACAGAGATGCCAATTTCTTATACTCAACAGCAACGGTTTTCAAACTTCACTGTTTATCAGAATCACCTGAAGACCTTGTTGAACTAAAACAAAGACTAGTAGGCCCTCTCAAAGTTTGTGATTCAGTAGGTCTGGGGTGGGGCCCAAGAATCTGCATTTCTAACATGCAAGTCTGAGGATCACACTGAGAAATGTTGTTCAGTGGTTTAAGGAGAGAACAATGATGCCGACAACATAAAACAGATGATTAAATTTCTTTAATTTAGTTCTATAACTGAGTTTTAAACCCTTTATTAAATATGGAAATAACTAATTTCTAGCAATTTGTACTTTAAGCACAAATTGGACAGAAGGTCAATTTATTTGTGAGTAAAATTTGGTATCTCTGTAAATTATTTGTTATGGGTTATGTTTGGCAATCATTATTAAAGGGAAAGAATGTTGCAGAAAAGAACCTCTCTACAACATCAGTCTTTTATTATTATATTTTGAGGCTCCTCTACAGTTTCTCTTCCTCTTCACCAGGCTTACCCTTTCCTATCCCTTCCTGCACACCTTTCTCAACCTGGCTATAAACACCCACTATTAGAAACAAACAAACTCATGCATATATAAATTAACTTATTCACTCATAGAGCATATATACACATTTTTATACCCACTCATTTTTATTAATACCATACTGAGGTGGAAGAGTGAAATTTTATTTAGTAAGAGAACTGGATTTTGGCAAAGACTGAGAGTGGGGAGATTCTTACATAAGAGAAATCGCAATGCCAAAGCCGAGAGGATTATAGGGTGAGGTTAGAATTAGAGGCCTAGATGGAATTTATTTTTAGTTTGGAAGGTAACTTGGACTGAAGAGTAATGCAGAATGCTAACGTACTATGTTAATGGGACTTCAGTCAGAAAGAAAGGCAGAATCCTTTGCTCACATTAGTGAATGAAAGCCAATCTACAGGATGTGACATTCAGCTATTAAGAAAGGAAGAATAACAGCTCACAGCTGCTCTCATGTCCCCGAATATCAAGGCATTGTTTCCAGAGACAGGCTTTCAGCCTGTTCTCGCAGATGGTTATTAAAATCTAATTCAAAAGAGAAAATCAATAACTGTGGTGATGAAGGATTAATTAAATCTCAAACCAACATTAAAAATAGAACAGGCAGATCTTTATTCTATCATATGCAGCTTTCTTTGCAATACAGAATATCGTAATACACTGAAAAAAGTCAAAATATATTTACCAGTGAACCTGTCATTTAGGTTTCATTCAGCCAATACTTGGGACTACTCTGTGCTAAACTGATAAACGGTAATCATTCTCCCTTTCTTTTAATATAGTGTTGCCAATTCTGGCTGGTTGCTTAGAAACATTAAGTAAAACACTTAATGCAATGCAAGAAGAATAAGGGTTATGGTGGGGGCTGGTAGTGTATTTTTAAAAATGTGAAGATCATAATATAACGATATATATGGGTGTGAGATTATTAGCCAAATTTTACCAGCTCACTGTTTTCAAGAAGCTAGTGCAGGTTGACTCTGGTTGGAGACGAGTAATATGTAGCTTTCCACAGCTGCACCACCAGGATGAAGACTGACACTGTAAACTGGTCATATGATTAGGAGACTGAAGACAGTTCCTGGTCGGCCAGCACAGGTAGCAAGAGCAGCATCAAAGGGAACAAGAGTCTCTATGTAGGTTAGCTGTCCAACAGGAGGAACCTGGGTCTCTGTTCCTTAACCCCCTACTGCTGGAGAGGAAACACTGATATAAAGGTTTGCTGCTGGTGACACACTGTTGCAAAATGCTATACCCTAAGTGTCATCCCAAATAATTTGTAATTAAATAAGTAGTAAGTAATGGAAAAAGCACCAGCCTTGGAAGTAAGGCCCTAGGTCCTGTTGCTGGCTAGGTTACTAACTTTCATAACTGTGGACAAGTCAGTGAAACTCCTTGGGCCTCAGCTGTGACATTATAAAATGAAACAGATGGCCTAAGTCTGTTGTTCCCAAGGCTCCTAAGAACTTCAAGGGCCACCTCAGGGGAATGGTGCTGTGTCAACGTGTCTACTCAGGGAAGCTCAGCTTTTCTCTGCTTAATATACTGATGGTCTGAGAAAAATTGTTTTTCAAAAAGTGTTTTGCTCCGAAAATAAAAGTAACAAAAATAGGTTTGAAAACCACTGGTTCAATAATTTCTAACTTCCATCTCTAAAACTTTTAAGAACAAAATGGACAGGACTTATAAACTGACCAAAAAAGGTAAAAATTCTCTATTATACAATATAATATAATGACCTATAATAGAAAAATTGAAGGAGCCTGGAAACTTAACGTGAATATGTCATTTAAACACCTGATTTTAGTTACAACCTCCTGCCCTACAACAGGGTAAAGGGAAAAGTTCTGAAATAAGCCTCAAAAGACCTGGCTTCTCTTTCTTGATCTGCATCTTACGATTCACATGATGTGGTAGTTTTAAAATATGTCCATAAATTCTTTGATATTCCTCCTATCAAAAGATGGAGTCTAATTCTTTTCCCTTTGAACCTGGCTCTCTGCGGATGAAAAATGTGGCAGAATGCTGTATGACTAGATTACAGAATAAAGCTGAACTTTCTATCATGTATAAAAACAAGTAGCAAAACTGAATCCTAAATTTACATGGAAGAAGGTGCTAGTAAACTATGAAATGTCAAACAAAACTCAACAAGGATCAAACAAAATCAGTATGTTGGAAGATTAACCCTTTAAATCAAAAAACTCGGGTGTAGAAGATATTTTACAACTCATAATTCCCCATTTTCTCAGTCTATAGATGAGTAAACGAAGGGTCTCGAGGGCTAGGTTTAACGTCTAAGGTCCCAATGACAGCTACTAGTAGTAGTAAACTCAAAGACGCAGTTCTTATTTAGTATCATAATTGATGACCTGCGAGTGCTGGGCAGGTAATAAGCGAGCTACAATCTGAAGGATCCCTCTAGCAGTTCAGTACTCTGTACTGCTTCTGACTACTTCAGTAGTGGCAAGCCGTGGAAACAGGGAGAGACCAGAGTGGATTACTCATAACAGGTGGTGTTTACATCCTTGTCTATAGGATGACTTTTCTGAACATTTGGCAAAAAATAAAATTGAAGGTGGGAGAGAGAAAGGAAGAAAGAAGGGAAAAAAAACCCCACTCTGACTCACAGGACTTTAGCCATCAGAGCCAAATAAAGTGACACATTCATTAGTGTTTGGAGATGTACTTTTTACTAAGTTCAATGCTATGTGTGTTTGTAAAACTACAATGAAAGCATACACAAAATGTTCTTTTATGGGTCTAGTTATAAAAATATTCAAAAGTCCTTTTTATACAAGGTTATCTCTAATAGAATAGATGCCCTATACTGGATGTATCTTAGAGAACTTATTGTAGCCTTGAGATAGGATACAGGGTGAACTGGCCAGAAACCCAGAAAAAGTACCTCCCATATATTTCCTCATTCAGTAAATTATTTACTGAGTAAAGACTCTGTGTACCATGGACACTGGATCCTGGAGATACATAGAAATTGCAAATGCACTTACTGTTGGACTCAATTCCACTTCTAAGAAATCTTACAGATAAACCTGTATAGGAACAAAATGACATGTGTACAGAGCCATTCATTGTGGCATTGTTTACAATAGCAAAAGACAAAAAACCAACTAATTTATTTTAATAGGATCTTAGTAAGCCCAATACAATGGAATATAATTATAAAAAAAGAGTAAGGAAGCTCTTTATGTACTGACATAGAAAGATATCCAGGGTACATTAAAAAAAAAAACAAGGTGCTGGATAATGTGTAGGTAGTTACTTTACTTTAAGATAAAGTGGAAAATCAGAATGAATATTTATATTTGCTTTCATTTACATAAAGAAACACAGGAAAGAATACAGAAGACAGCAGGGAAGAGTGTGAAAGTGAGACATCTGAAACATACCTAATTTTATAGTTTTAATTTTTGAAACACAGAAGCGTGCTATCCATTCAAAAAATTAACTTTAATATAAAAAAATTAGACTAGGCTTTTCCCTCTCCAAAAAGAAGCTTAAGGAGTTTATATAGACTAGTAAAGAGATAGACGAATCAACAAATCAATCCAGCAAGGTACTCTAAGTTCTTGACAGATAATATCGCTCCCATAGGCATGGTTAAGAAAAGCTAAGTCCAAGGTTACTGAGTGACCTACAAAAGGATCTTGGAGATTTAGTCCAAAATCAAGTCATTCTCCCAGGAATCCTGGAAATGGGGTCATTTGAGGCCTTGGAGATACTTTTTCTAAGATGGAAATCCTACAGCAGTTATTGTGAGTACTTTTCTCTCCCCAGATGGCAAGTCCTGTGCTGGGTTTCTTCTCACAGTTTGTTTCCCTGTCTGCCTCTAAAGCTGCTTTTGGAGAAACTGTGAAAACTCTGTGGTACTTCACCTGCAAATAGATCACAGCATCCCACCACACACAGATCCAGCACCATCTGAGCTGAAGACCACTCTGTTCTCTTGGCTCTTTCAGAGCAGCAAAGAGCATGGGACGCATTTCTCCAGAGTGTGTAAATAGTGCACAGTTCATTATGTCACCTCAGGGCTCTTCTAGAGTAAACTCATAAAACAGACTGAGCTGGGAGAGGAACAGTGCCCCGGAGCACTGTCAGAGTTTTAATGTCAACTCTTTCTGAATTACCAAGAGCGCAAAGATATTTTAAAAGGTTTGGAGAGGAATAATTTCCTTTCTTTTAAAGATGGCCTGTGCTGTTTAAAGATGTTTTAAATAATCTGACAGGAGCATAATCACTGTAGAAAGGAAGGTACAAAAGAGTAAGAGAGGATGTAGTGCTTACCACCCCACACCATTACTTACCATTTACATTGTTTTTCTGAAGATGTATCATCCCCAGCAGCTGTTATAGTAGGTAAAACTCCCACACTTCTCTGATCTTTAAAAGGACAGCCAACTCGAGAGGCATACCTAGTCATGTGATCTACAGGGAGGAAAGGCATCCCTCAGCTGTTAGGTAAACCCACGCTGGGCTTTTGCAGCTTCTCTAATACCACTTGAAGATCAGACGGGGAGACAAGCTGTTAGAGAATACCCAGCACAGGTCCCGCTAAAGGGAGGGAAATTGTAATAAATGCCAAGAATGAGGCATCTTTGAGGAAACAATCTTATTGGCAAGAGAGGCTTCGCAAAAGATCATGGAATTATAAACATGCTTACATTCGGAAGACTTTGTCTAACTTCCCACTCAATAAAAGACTTCTTTTGCAGCAGCCTTGACATATGAACTCCATGCCGAATTCAAGCAGCATCCAGACAAAACAGCTAGGAGAAGTCAGCACTAGGAGTTCCAACATGGTAAAGGAAGTCTGCTAACAGGCCTATTCCTGTAGAGTGACATATATACAAATACTCCAAGTTTAGGGTCGGGCTGACTGCAGATTCCACAATAATGGAACAGATGAGAGGGAAGCAGACAAGTGGTGGGAGCCCAAGTAGGTGGACCACATTCTGAATCAATACATGCACCCAGGGAGGAGACAGGCAGGTGTGGGCAACATGCTGGTGAGCTGGGCTCAGAGACTAAGATAGTAGCAGTGTAGAAAGAATGGAGTATAGTGTCAGCGGGAATCAAAAGCTAAGGAATTTGAACGAACAGCCCAAACTAAGAAGGTTATGGCTATGCATCCTTTCGACTTCCTATCATTCTCCTTAGCAGACAATTCAGTGTTCATAAGGTTTCTAACCCTCTGCTGTAGGCTGAACTGTGTCAGCCAGAAAGATATGTTCAAGTCCTAAACCCCCAGGACCTGTTAATGTGACTTGATTTGGAAATAAGGTCTTTGTAGTTGTAACTGAATTAAGATGAGGTCACACTGGATTGGGATGGGCCCTAATCCAGTGACTGGTGTCCTTACAAGAAGAGAGAAATTTGGGCACAGAAAGAATACAGGAGAGAAGGCCATGTAAAGATAGAGGCAGAGATTGCAGTGAGGCATCTACAAGCCAAGGGACACCAAGAATTGCTGGCAACCAGCAGAAGCTAGGAGAGAGGCATGGAACAGATTCTCCCTCAGAAGCTTCAAAAGGAACCAACCCGGCCAACACCTGGATTTTAGACTTATAGCCTCCAGAACCAGGAGAGAACACATTTCTGTTGTTTTAAGCCACCAAGTTTGTGGTGCTTTGTTGCAGAAGCCCTAGGAAACTAACACATTCTCCAAGGAGATGACTAAGTTCATGGCAAGAAAAACTTCCATTTCCTTCTCCTACTTCCTCTCTTCCCTCAAGTCCACAGTCTGAGCAAGAAGTGCCCTTCTTTCCTTGCTGGAGCCAACACCTCAACCCCTGTGCTTGTCTTCATCCGGGATCCTATTCTCTCTGTTCATTTTATTATTTTATGTTCCTACTGCAACTTTAACCTCTCCCTGTGTCAGATCTTTTTGCTTGACCACACTACCCTGCAAGATTCCACTGTTCTAGTTTCTGCTTTATAACACACCATTGTAAAGCAATTATACTTCAATAAAGATGTTAAAAAAATTTCTTTTGACTCGGCTTAAAAAAAAAAAAGATTCCACTGTTCTTTCTTTCTTCCTTCCAGTTCAGGCTACTCTAAAGGCTGTTTACACTGCCCCTAGATTCTTACCAGATTAGTGGTAACACCATTTATCAGCTCACAGCTCTTTAAGTCAGAGGTCTTGGTGGGTGTGGCTGGGTTTTCTACTTGGGGGTCTCTCAAGGTGGAAGCTGGGCTGGACTCTCGGGAAGAATCCTCCTCTGTGGTCCTCAGGTTGCTGGTGGAACTCACTGTTTGCAGGTGAGGCTGCGGTTCCGTCTCCTCGCTGACTGTCAGCCAGGGCTGCTCTCAGTTTCCAGGGACCCTCACAGGTTGCCACGGGCTGCCCTCAGGCCCTTTGGCTGTATCCCAGCCTACTGTTTCAGGGCTGGCAGCAGAATCCCTTGTGTCAAATCCCCTTAGTGCTTCCAGTGCCTCTGCCTTTGTCTTCTGCAACCAGTGGGAGAAAGCTCTCTGCTTGTAAAGGCTTTACATTACAAGGTTTTGCCTACCTGGATAATCTCCCTATTTTAAGGTCAACCAATTAGTAGCCTTAATTAGACCTACCCCTTAACTTTTTACAGTTTGAATTCTCCTCATCCCATCCTACTGAAACTGTTCTCAAGGTCACCAATAAACACATTAACCAACAAATCCTTGGCTCTGCCTCAGTGCTTACTCATCTTGTCCTCCCTTATCAATGGCATTATTGACTAAATCCTCTTCTTTAAATTTTCTTTTCCCTTGAATTTCCAAGTCATAGCACAATCTGGGTCTCTTAGCTCCTTCAGGGCTCATTTCCATTTCTTTTTACCAACTCTCCTTCTTTTAAACTACCTTTGACTCTCTTTTCCTTTTTCTGTCTCTGCCATTCATTAGCTACATAAATTCATGCAGGGCAAGCACTTACAACTCTCTGTGGCTTAAGTTTCCTTACCCTTGGACTAGGAAAATAATTCCTATCTCAGGCTGCTGTAGGGACTACTGGAGTCTATATCTGTACAGTGCTTGGAATTGTGGCCGACACGCAGTGGGCACTATATGAAGTGGCTGGTGTGGCTGCTGTTGTTACTGCTCTGGTGCACCCACTCGCCCAGCTCTTTCCAGTCCTGAGTTCTCTCTTGTTTCACCCTATGCGATAAATACTTTCTAAGATCCCCTGATGAATAAGGGGACTGCCCTAGGCTCTGCAGGGGTTACAAAGGTATTTATTCCTTCATGAAACATACAGTCTAGGAGATTAAAGTACACAAGTGATACTACACAAGGTTGAGAGACGAAAAGAGGTGAGAAAAAAAACCCTAAATTGTAAGAAGGGAAGAATTACATCTGGTTAGGGAGAATCAATAAAGGTTTAATAAAAAGGTAGCTTTGAAGAACAGACAGGATCTGACAGGTAGAGAAGAGGGGAGAGAGTGTTCCAGGCAGTGGGAAAAAACTGCAAATCTCTGTGGTAAAAAGGTGTGAGGCATCCCGGAGAATAGTTGAAATCTAAGTATGTAGGAGAAAGATGGGAGATAAAGTTGAAAAGCTGTCATATTACGAATATCCTTGCGTGTCAAGGTAAAAAATTTTTATTTAATTTTGGAAGCTAGGGAGTATGGAGATGATGTAATTAGAGTTGTGTGATTAATGTGATATGATTAATCAGGCAAGAGAAACAAGTCAATCACGAGTTTCCTCAGTCTCTCAGAACAAGAGTTCTGTTGTCAGAAAATGTGGGATTGAATTGTGGTTCTGTCACTTAGCAGCATGACTGTGGCCAAGTCACTTACCCTGTCTGAGCCAATTTTCTTATGGGTGTGAGAAGCAGAATTTTAAGATGGCTGGACGATTCTCAGCCTCCTAGTGTTCCATCCTGATCACCTTGCATAACATGACAAAAAGGGTTGTGCAGATCTAATTAAGGCTACTAACTGGTTGACCTTAAAATAGGGAGATTATCCAGGTAGGCAAAACCTTGTAACATGAGGCCTTTATAAGTAGAGAGCTTTCTCCCACTGGCTGCAGAAGGCAAAGGCAGAGGCACTGGAAGCACTAAGGGGATTCGACACAAGGGATCCTGCTGCCAGTCCTGAAACAGTAGGCTGGGATACCGCCAAAGGGCCCGGGGGAAGCCCGTGGCAATCTGTGAGGGTCCCTGGAAACTGACAGCAACCCTGGCTGACAGTCAGCGAGGAGATGGGACCTCAGTCTCAACTGCATACAGTGAGTTCTGCCAGCAACCTGAGAACCTCGGAGGAGGATTCTTCCCCAGAGTCCAGCCCAGTTTCCACCTTGAGAGACCCCCCAAGTAGAAAACCCAGCCAAACCCACCAAGACCTCTGACTTAAAGAGCTGTGAGCTAATAAATGGTGTTGTTTTTAAGACATTAGGTTTGTGATAATTCGTTAAGCAGCAACAGAAAACTATACGGCAACGATTCTAATATCTATTCTATTTTATGTGATTGCTCAAAGAAAATTACATGAAAGGTTTCCCTAAATTGTAAATATTATACAAATAAAGGTTACAGTTAGTATCTAGTTAATGTCTAAAATAGAAATCATCTCTCTCAACTTCTCTCCCCCATCAAATAGGCTCCCTTTATTTATGGTATAATGGTATCACAATTATAAGTTTGTTTTGTTGTGGGTTGCAGGACTGTGACATACGGGCACTGGTGCCTCCTTAGAGTAAGACTGAGGTAATGAAATATGCTTGTGTGTGTGTATGTAAATAAAAGACGAAAGACCCCAAATAGCCAAAGCAACCTTGAGGGAAAAAACGGGCCTGGAGGAATCAGACTCCCTGACTTCAGACTATACTACAAAGCTACAGCAATCAAGACAATATGGTAGTGGCACAATAACAGAAATGTAGATCAATGGAACAGGATAGAAAGCCCAGAGATAAGCCTACACACTTATGGTCAACTAATCTATGACAAAGGAGGCAAGGATATACAATGGAGAAAAGACAGTCTCTTCAATAAGTGGTGCTGGAAAACTGAACAGCTACATGTAAAAGAATGAAATTAGGACACTCCCTAACACTGTACACAAAAATAAACTCAAAACGGATTAAAGACCTAAATTGTAAGGCCAGACACTATAAAACTCTTAGAGGAAAACATAGGCAGAACACTCCATGACATAAATCACAGCAAGATCATTTTTGACCCACCTCCTAGAGTAATGGAAATAAAAACAAAAATAAACAAATGGGATCTAAAGAAACTTAAAAGCTTTTGCACAGCAAAGGAAACTATAAACAAGACAAAAAGACAACCCTCAGAATGGGAGAAAATATTTGCAAATGAATCAATGGACAAAGTATTAATTTCCAAAATATACAAACAGCTCATGCAGCTCAGTATTAAAAAAACCAACAACCCAGTCAAAAAATGGGCAGAAGACCTAAATAGACATTTCTCCAAAGAAGACTACAGATGGCCAAGAGGCACATGAAAAGATGCTCAACATCACTAATTAGTAGAGAAATGCAAATCAAAACTACAATGAGGTATCACCTCACACAGGTTAGAATGGGCATCATCAGAAAGTCTATGAACAACAAATGCTGGAGAGGGTGTGGAGAAAAGAGAACCCTCTTGCACTGCTGGTGGGAATGTAAATTGATAGAGCCATTATGGAGAACAGTATGGAGGTTCCTTAAAAACTAAAAATAGAATTACCATATGACCCAGCAATCCCACTACTGGGCATATACCCTGAGAAAACCATAATTCAAAAAGACACATGCACTCCAATGTTCACTGCAGCACTGTTTACAATAGCCAGGTCATGGAAGCAACCTAAACGCCCACTGACAGATGAATGGATAAAGAAGATGTGGTACATATATACAATGGACTATTACTCAGCCATTAAAAGAAACAAAATTGGGTCATTTGTAGAGACGTGGATGGACCAAGAGACTGTCATACAGAGTCAAGTAAGTCCGAAAGAGAAAAACAAATATCGTACATTAATGCATATATGTGGAATCTAGAAAAATGGTACAGATGAACTGGTTTGCAAGGCAGAAATAGAGACACAGATGTAGAGAACAAATGTATGGACACCAAGGGGGGAAAGTGGGGCAGGGGTGGTGGTGGTGGTGGTGGTGGTGGGATGAATTGGGAGATTGAGGTTGACATATGTACACTAATATGTATAAAACAGGTAACTAATAAGAACCTGCTGTGTAAAAAAATAAAATAAAATCTAAAAAAAATAAAAATAAATAAAAGAAGAAAGAAATTATCAAAGGCAAAGGTTGATAAATGAGACAATATAAATACTAACTTGCAAGAGTGTAGAATAGGTCTAGCAATCCTTTGGAGTGTCAACAGAAAATATGTGCAAGAATAATTTATGCCATGTGCAGCTTATGGACACAGCAATTTACCAGGAACAAGGTCCTTAAACATTTTGAGGTTTGTTTTTTTTTTGTCCAGGTGTGAGGGACATTTAAACCTTTGAAGATTTGTTTTGTTTCATTACAGGGCAAGGGGCACTTAAAATTAAGCAAGTACTATATGTTCCCTGTGATAAAACAATATAGAGTTGTATAAAGAAATAGAACATATTAATAATATCCACCCAATCCTACTTTCCTGAGGAAACCATTAACAGGCTGGTGGGCATCCTTCCATACTTCTTTATTCTGCTCAAAGAAGTATAAAAGGTTTCCCCACACTTAAAAAAATTGGAGTCATATTCTACCTATTACTGTGTAACTTGCATTTTTCATTTTACAATGTATTATAAGTATTTCTCCTAGAAAATTTATATACCTGTCATATCTTAATAAAAGCATGGTATTTACAATATGGATTACCATAATTTAGTCAACCAATTCATTTAGATTGCTTCAAATACCACTATTATAAACAATGTACATTCTTTCCATAGGTCTTTCAACATACGTTATTTCCTTAGAATAACTTCCTAGAAATGTTAACACACGGTCAACGAGTATATGAACATTTTAAAAATTGAATGTATATCAAATAATTTGCTCTCCAGAAAAGTTGTATCAATTTCCAAGCCCTCTGTTCATAAAGGTGCCCATTTTCACACTCCCTAGACACAGATACACATGCCTTCATTCTCTGCCACTGAGTAGGGAAATGTTAACTCCTTGTTTTAATCTGTACTTCCTTTAATACTAGTGAGACTGAGCATCCTTTCACGTGTATTAATTATTCATATTTCCTTTTTTGATTGGTCTGTTCATACACTTTGTCTTTTTTTCCTAATGAAATGTTCATTTTACTGATTTATTAATGATCTCTATGATTCAAGGATTTGTTTTCACTGACTATGACATCTTACTTTAACTTTGTTTATGACCTTCTAAAATTCCTATAGAAGTTTTAAATTTTCTTGTCTTCAAACTTTTCAATTTTTTTGTTTTATGGCTGTTCACATTGTTATCATTCCAAGAATTTTATTATAAAAACAATTTCCTGTGTTTTCTTCTAGTACTTTTGTAGTTTTTAAAAATCTAAAGTTACTATTTTCAAAAAGTTGGCTAGTTGGCCTAATTCCATCTTTTGAATAATTTAATATCATTTATATACTATGTTTTACTGATCCATCTGATCCATCTCCATGTATTTGGCTACCTTGGTGGTAGTCCTACCATTGGTACAGCTTTATAATATATAGTAATACGAAGGAATGGGTTCCCTCATTACTTTTTCTTGCATCCTCTCATTTATTCTTATAAATCAAATAGAGCATCATTTTCTTAAGTTTCCCCCCAAAAAACTGTTGAAAAATTCATTGAATGTTAGAGAGTAAATTGGGTGTATCTGACATCTCTATGATATTTAAGTTTTTCCATTCAAACCACCTTTTAGTCTTCTGATAAAGTTTCATAGTTTTTCTTTGTATAGGTTTTGCTCACTTTCTCCTTGGTTTATTTCTAAATATTTCATATATTTTCCATTAACTCTTCTGATTGATTACTGCTCAAATAAAGGAAAGCTACTGAATTTTTTATGTTTTTATTGTGTCAGGCTCCCTAACCAAACTTTCTTATTCATGAGCTTTGTATGTCATTCTCTTACTCTAGGTAACAATTACCTAAAAATAATGATTTTGCTCCTTTCTGTAAATATTTATAGCTTATTTTTTATTGTATTAACTAACTAGACCTAGTAGAACAACAATGAATAATTAAAATCTACTTTTTAATAGTTCAATAATATACTTGTGCCAAGATACACATACTACATATACTTTTAATAATTGTAACTACATTAATTTTTAAAATTAAAAATTTTTTACCATTCTTGATGTTAGGGAAAACAAGATGTGTAGGTGAACTTCTGTTTTCAGCGGCTTCTTTCTTCTGGTTAACAGTTGAAATAAAACTGCTGAAAGTAGAAATCTGGCCTTTGGATCCCCTGTCCAAACCCTAAAAACAGAAAAGTTAACACTGCAGCATAATTCCTAGTCACTCTATTTAAATTGTTTTATTGCAAAAATCATAAACATTTAAAATAGAGGTTTTAATCTGATGATAGATGCACGATAGATAGATAGATAAAACCTGTATATATTATTGACTTACCTTTTCCAGACCAAATTGTTTTAAGTATAAAAGGAAAAGAGTCATGCCATCTAACTGCTTACAGGTTGATAAAGCTTGGAAATGGGGATAATAACAGTACCTTCCTCAGTTACTGTGAGATTTAACTGAGATAATGCGTGTAAAACAATGAGCAGAGTTCCTTGTCCACAGTACATGTTCCATTCATGTTAACTGCTATTTTAACTTGGTATTTAGGTAACACTGTTTTTGTGACCTCCACAAATATTTTTTCAGTAGTTAACATGCATATGATACTTCGCAGGTTGATTCATTAAAGGCTTTCTTGTCTTGATGCAACTTCAAATGCTCAGGTCAAAAGATAAATCTTTAAGAGTTCATTTATTTCTCTAAACACGAGATTGGACTTTGGGTGTAAGGGGACTTAAGAAAAATATGGCTAGGCATTCTTTGCTTTCAGAGTAGAGAGTTTTTCATTTCCTCCTTCCTCATTTACCAGACTGATTTCCACTTAGCTTTTTAGAATCAACTCAGATGCCATGTTGCAAAAACATTTACACTAACCAAATATTCACTATCCCACATCGCCCACTCTCTTACAGCTAAATGGATCCATCTGATTAATTCTAATAGGCCAGAAGCAGAAGTGATGTCTGCCATTTTTGGACCAGAAAGTACTAATGCATTTAAGGCTGGTGGGCCAATCACCAGTTCCTCTCTCTTTTCTTCCACTGCAGTAATCCCAGAGGCTACAAACTGAGATGCTAGAGCATTCATTGGCTTGGGTCCCCGAATCACTATGTGGAGCAGAGCCACTGCTGACCAACATTAGATTATACCATCAGCAATAAATGCACCTTTACAATTTCAAACACTGAAACTTGGGACTACCTTGTAAATGCAGCCTAACCCATTCTATCACAACTTCTCTGCAAAGCTTTTTCTGGTGGTCACCATTTCCACAAAAATCAATCACTCTTATTTATACTTGTGATTTACTTAAATTATTCCACTGAAATTATAATTGGTCTCATACTGGTCCTTCATGCTGGACTAGAAATTCCTTATTCATCACAGAGCTCGACGTCCAGGGAATCCTGTGCATAGATCCTACACTTCAGAGTAAATTTATTGTTTTTCTTTTTAAGAGATTAGTATAGAAAAATAACCCAGAAAAAAAATTCAGATACTATACACATAGAATTTAAAAGTTTCTGGACTTGAGATTTCTAGAAATTAGTTATTTAACTCCTTTATTTCATAGATGAGGAAAATGGAATTGAGACTCACCTAAAGTCATTCAACTAACAAAGCCACAGAGATGTGAGGGGCACTAAATGAGAACTTGAGGAATGCTTCCATAAGGAAAGTACATATGCGATTTTGTGTGTGTGACATCTTTGGCTGCTCAAAGAATTTGGGTTTGTTTGTTTGTTTGTTTGCTTTATTTGTTTTTGCTTGCTTTTTGGCTAGATTTAGGCTCAGTGAAGTCTGAATCAATATTTCTGTGTTAGGATTAGGCTACATGATCCAGCCTAAAAAAAGTTAAACATACTGCCCAACTGAAATAAAATCATCTTCTAACAGATGTAGGATATGAATCTGAAGTTTCAGAATCACAGACAACGTCATCTAGCGTCTTGTACAGAACATATGACACGCTGAGTGTTCCACAAATGGTTACTCCTATGATAATAACACAATAAAACAAGTCATGTATTGAGTACTAGGTATATGCCTACTATTATATTAGGTGCTTTAATACAACATTCCTATGAGTTGCATATTCACACTTCATTTTACAAATGAGGAAACTGAAGTACCATGCCGAAGTTCACAGAGCTGGGAAGTGGGAATTCAAACTCTAGTCTGAATAACCTTAATGTCTGTATTCTTAAACCACTATAGCTCAGAGTTTCTCACTACAGTAGCTATCACTTATTAAGGATTTATCATGCGGTAGGAAGTATGTTACACATATCAGCCTGTTTTCACAACTCTTGTGGTGGATGTTATCTTCTCTACTTTTATAGATATATGCTGAATGAAATATAATAGCTTTAGGAGCAACTCACCTAACCAGAGGAAATTAACATAAGCATAAAAACTAACTGTACTTTAGGAAAATCTGTGATATTCTAGCACTCTGGGAAAGACTCAATATTTTATTTTTCTCCCCCTTCCTCTACCCCTTCTTTTTGTTTTGTTTTTTTTCCCATACGCGGGCCTCTCACTGTTGTGGCCTCTTCCATTACGGACCACAGGCTCCGGACGTGCAGGCTCAGCGGCCATGGCTCACGGGCCCAGCTGCTCCGCGGCATGTGGGATCCTCCCGGACCGGGGCACGAACCCGCATCCCCTGCATCGACAGGCGGACTCTCAACCACTGCGCCACCAGGGAAGCCCTCCCCTACCCCTTCTTAATAAAAGGAGATCCCAAAGAACATTGCTTGGTTCACTTGTGGAATCTTCAAATAATTAAAAAAAAAACCCACAAGTAATTGATTCAATCAATAAAGCCATTTAACAACTATCAGTTCTAATCCTTAACAGATTTATAATGTAGATTCCCAAAGAGGACAGAGAAAATTGGAGAAAGAGATTAATAAAATAGCGATATGCAGTACTTTTCTATAAAAGTCTTTGTAAATTACATAATTTGCATAATCTTGGTAAATTAAAACAATATGCTCAAGTTCACAGACCTAGCTAATTAGAAAAATAAAATTAAAATAACCTATACATTTGAAAAAGTATATCATTCCTTGTTATAACTGCTCCCTGCAGTGGAAGCCGTGGAGTCCTAACCAATGCACGCCAGGGAAGTCCCTAAACCAATCTTTGATAGAAGAATAATTGCTGGCTCTGTTCCATCATGAAACACTTTTTAAAGTCATAATATCTCACTATATTAGAGTCTCTGAAGTAAAATTTTTTTAACTGTTTACAAAATTCATTATTTTGTAATGTTTACAAAATTCATTCACAACATATTTTAAACTACTAGCTTTGCAACCAGCTGGAAATGCTAGCATTTTAAATCATGTCAAGTAAAAATTAATGTTGCATTCTAGCTATTAGATAAGTGAGACTGGCAGAAGTTTTATTTATTATAGAGACAACACACACAAACGCATAGGTAGATGGATTCTACATAGAGCTCTTTGGTTTAGTTGGCTGTGCAAAGTTGTCATAGGGGATCCAGTCACCAGGATATGTTAAATTATGTTCAGTATCTTCTATTTGAGAAGAGATGTACATAATGTTATTTCAGAAAATGTTCCATACAATAAATGATTGGGTATTCTAAAATGTCCAACAACACTTGGCTAGTTGGAAAATTCACTTATGTAGAATAAGTGAATGTAGAATATCTGTCATCAGTAATACCAAATAAAAAGCATTAATGGTAATAATACAAAGGAAATTCTACATACACTAGCATAGTAGTTCTCAAACTTTCTAGTTTCAGGACCTCTCTGCATTCTTAAAAATTATTGTATGTACGTACAATTCCTTTTAAAATAGAATAAACCCATTTATGGACAATTAAATGTTTTCCCAAACAAAAATCAGTGAGAAGAGTGGCATGGTTTACATTTTGCAAATCTATTTTTTGTTTGTTTGTTTGTTTGTTTGTTTTGGGGGGGTACGTGGGCCTCTCACTGTTGTGGCCTCTCCCGTTGCGGAGCACAGGCTCCGGACGCGCAGGCACAGCGGCCATGGCTCATGGGCCCAGCCGCTCCGTGGCATGTGGGATCTTCCCAGACCAGGGCACGAACCTGTGTCCCCTGCATCGGCAGGCAGACTCTCAACCACTGCGCCACCAGGGAAGCCCACAAATCTATTTTTATATCTGTTTCTGCATTCAATTTGTTGCAATATCATGCGTCACACAGAAAACTACACCGTACACTCGAGAGAACGAGAGAGAACAAGACAACACAAATAACATCCCAGTATCGTTACAAAGGTAGTTTTGACCTCATGGACATCTAAAAGGATGTTGAGGACCACATGTTGAGGACTGCTGCAGTAGGAATAAACAGTAATTAGAACAAAGAATGAATCTAAGAAATCTTGGGAGAACAAGAAGACAACATTTAAATCTGCACTAATACAACCATTTGCTACTGAGCACTTAAAATGTGCTAGTAAGTGTAAAATACACAGTGTTCAAAGGCTTAGTATGAAGAAGAGCTAAAATATCTCATTAAGCGTCTATATTGATTAAATGTTGAAATGGTAAATTTCTTGATATACTGTATTAAATAAAATACATTATTAAAATTTATTTTACGTCTTTATTTTTATTCTTTTTAATGTGGCTATTAGAAAACTTGAAATTACGTATGTGGTTCACATTCTATTTCTATTGGACAGAGCTGATATAGATGAAAGCATACTTTCCTAAACTAGATCCAATCCAACATACAATCTTAGGAATTAGGACAGAATTATTATTCTGATTCATCATTTCCCTGCATCATTCTGGAAGAAAAGATTTGCTGGACAGGTAGCAAATTTAAATACGGTATAAAAGATAGACAAAGAATCAAAGATATCTGAAGTAATAAAAACTGAGTTTCTTGCTTTGGTCATTTCAGGTATGTATATAGGGACAATGGCGATCTGTACACTTCGGTCACACCTCAATGAAATTTATTTTTCAAACCGAAAGATGAATAGTTCGGCAATACATTAAGTGCTCTTAATATAAAGCAGGGATCCTTCAGTCTCAATGAGTCCAGGGAATACCTATGATGCATAGAAAAACTACTTTACAAAAGACTTGAGTGGCTTCCTGAGATACTGAACAAATGTTACTATGTCAAAAGATTGGTGAACAAATGTACATTTATATGTTTTAAGTTAAAATAAAAAGCACTGAATATACTTTGCTTTACCAACTTTTAAAATAAACTGACCTAAACTACCAGTTAGGGCCACACCAGATGAGAGGCCTTAACTGTATTTAGAGTCTACAAAGGAGACTATTTGAGGCCCTGTTCCTGGGTAAAGATATTTTGTTTTTCTTTTTTTTAAATTAATTAATTAATTAATTTATTTATTTTATTGCGGTACACAGGCCTCTCACTGCTGTGGCCTCTCCCGTTGCGGAGCACAGGCTCCGGACATGCAGGCTCAGCGGCCATGGCTCACGGGCCCAGCCACTCCGCGGCATGTGGGATCTTCCCGGACTGGGGCACGAACCCGTGTCCCCTGCATTGGCAGGTGGACTCTCAACCACTGCGCCACCAGGGAAGCCCTGTTCTTCTTTTTTGTATGTTTCTTCACAGTTCCTTATTAGGATACTAGGTTATAAAATCAGTGCTCTATATCCTTCTACTAAGATGTGAAAAGTTGGCTACTTTCAAGGTGTGAAGAATCTCCCTCCCCAACTAAACAGCACCGGCCCAAGTGAAATTACTTTCTTTAAGTGATATAAACCACATCTTTCAAAGGAGACTAGGAAGGATGTGGATTCTGAAACAAAATTTTAACACTCAAAAAAAAAATCACAATGCGATTGACCTTATAGATAACTGAAAACTAACTCTACTTAATACAGAGGAAATGTTAGTCCTGATGCTCAGAAATTTCAGTGTTTGCTTATCAGAAAGGTAAAGTAGCTTGGGTGATTTTATTCACTTATTTGACAAGATGGGAAAAAAAGAAATTGCATCAACAGATTACCCTTATAGGATAAAATACTACTTTTAAAATGTGTGATTTGAGGTAGTCACAATTCTCAACCAATTTACTGTTCCTTAATAAAAACGTCTGGATCAAAACCAAGTTAATTTGAAACATAGCTTTCTTTAATGACTAGGTTCAAACTTCACAATGACTTTTCAATTAAGCTGAATTAGTAAAATTTTAATAATTTCTATTTTTAAAAGGCACAGACATTTATTATAATTATTCCCTGTAAAATGTTTTTTGACTGCTTACTAAACTGCCACCAAGTTATAAATATCAACTTAAGAACAACTAGTTATTCATATAAGGCTTAGCAGTCTAACATTTTTATAGTGCAAGAAGGGATCCTTGTCACAGGAGAAAAAGTAGAAAAATCCAAACTTTCCAGAGCTTTCTCAGCTCCACCTACTTCTTCATTCATCTTCTGTTGATCTTTCGCTACTCTCTCTTCCTCAATTCAAGTAAATATAAGCAAGTTAATTTCCAAACACTATGCCAAACTAAGCTGCTACACTGGAACAGTGAGCAGTACCCCTTTCTGAAGCCATTACTTTTCCCTTTCAGAAAAATTCATATGTACCATACCCCAGCCCTGAAGAGTTCAGAGAGCACATGACATCCCTTAATTCAGAGAGTGCTCATGTGTGTGTGTGTGTGTGTGTGTGTTTGTGTGGAGGGGGGTGGTGCAGGAAGAGGAGGGAGTCAGGTAGGTTGATAAAGGTAGTATCTGTAGAGCTTGAGGCTTGATATAGAAGGTTGTAAAGCAGTTCCCTAGTGGCCTAGTGGTTAGGATTCGGGGCTTTCACTGCTGTGGCCCGGGTCCGACCCCTAGTCAGGGAACCAAGATCCCGCAAGATGCGTGCAAGTCGCAGCCAAAAAAAAAAAAAAAAGAAAGCTTGTAAAGGAAAGTACTGAAGCCACAGGACAGGATGGGAAAGGGCTGGCTGGCTTACGTGAATGCTTACTTTGTCAAGGCTCTTTCTTAAATACTTTATGTGTATGAACTAATGTAGTCTTCTTATCTACCCTGTGAGGTAAGTTCTATTACTATTTTCCCCATTTTATAGAAAGGGAGCTACAAATAGCAAGGCAGTATCATACTGGACACTTCTAGAGGTTTTCTGGTTCATAACTTATGGGTTTTTAAAAAATAAATAAATAAATAAATTTATTTATTTTTGGCTGCGTTGGGTCTTCATTGCTGTGCACGGGCTTCTCATTGCGGTGGCTTCTCTTGTTGAGGAGCACGGGCTCTAGGCGCGCAGGCTTCAGTAGTTGTGGCTCGCGGGCTCAGTAGTTGTGGCTCGCGGGCTCTAGAGCACAGGCTCAGTAGTTGTGGTGCACGGGCTTAGTGGCTTCGCGGCATGTGGGATCTTCCCAGACCAGGGCTCGAACCTGTGCCTCCTGCATTGGCAGGCATATTCTCAACCACTGCGCCACCAGGGAAGCCCCTGATTTGTAACTTATATGACCATTTTTCTTCAACTGTAAATATAGTCAAATTATGCATGTCCTAACATCCTGAGTTAATTTTGAATGGGAGGATAAGTAGGCAACTACAATATGGCTTTGCAATTAAAAATAAGTTGGCAGACGACTTTACAACCCACTCAAAATTAGACACACCTTGGTTATGTATTTATGTAGCGACAGCCTTCCCTTTTTGTGTCTTATGACTCTCTGATCACTCTTCTTTAATGAGATTGCTTTATTTTACATAGAATTTAATGATACGTTCATACCATAATTAAAACTGATATTATCAGATATTCTAGAATACATATTTCTCTCCCGTAACAGTTCTATCTCTAGTACCAAAGTTTTGAACAAATTTGTCACTGGACCACATCCTTTTTTCTAAACTAGGAAATACTGCTATAGGTACAGGTTCTTTGAACCCCATGGTCCCTGACCACAGATACAGAGTACATGGAATAAGGCAAAGAGCATGGCATTTTTTTGAGTCAGAAAAGTCTCAACTGAAACCGAGCTCTGCCCCTCACTAGCCATTTTACCCTCTGGCAAGGTATACTACACATAACCTGACTCTCAGATCCCTGTCTGTTAAGTGGGAACAGTATCTTCCTCATGGTCACAGCAGTTAGGTGATTGGCTTTGGTTGCACTAACTGACTAGATGAAAGATACATGGAAAATGCCTGAGTAGGTACTGAAGTAAATAGTGGCAATTACTTGTATTATTTACATGTATTACACATATGCATAAATGATGCACTTTTATAATATCTGTGGTTTATTAAATTGCTTAAGACACTTTTACCACCATAGCCTTCATTCTCTCCCATCTCATCTCGTTTAAAAAGGGTACAAAATTTTCCAAAAATAAGTTTGTTCCAAACACCTAGATGGGCAAGTTTTATCGAAGTTCAAACATACACGTTTATTTGGAATGCTGTTGGCTGGATTGCCTTTTTACGTAAATGTTTTTCTCTGAGAGAACTCATCTGCAAACTTTAGAATCCTTTTTCTTTATTAATCTTCCTTCTCTTTCATCCCTGTTATCTAGGTTCCACTAGATTCCACTTCATGTGGATTCTTCCATCCCTTATACCTTATCACATGGCCACAACTCTAGCAGATGCCCCATCATCTCCAGTATGAACTGCAGAGCTCCTTCCTTGTCCTCTTTCTCCTTCCTCCTCCAGTCTAACTACCTCTAATTACTACCACTAATTTCATTATGTTGTTCCTCTATTTAAGAAACTCCAATGGTTTCCTGCTAAGAACAGGAAAAAAAAAGTCCCAACTTCCCCACCTGCTGATTTGGTCCAGCCCCCATGCAATCTCACTTACCTCCCACAAGTTGCCAGCATGCTTCCATTGGGCTTACTTTATTACTCCCTAATTCTTCCCTTTAAGCCTCATTCACATTGTTTTCCCCACTGGATTACTTTTCCCACTTGCTTTTGCCCATCCAAATCCTATCATCCTTCAATGGCCAGCCAGCCTAAATAATTACCTTTACTTTAAGCCCTTTCTTTGCAGTTCTGTACACACTGATTTCCTTTCTCTGATCTCCTATAGAGCAAATTGTTTCTATGGCACGTGGTGGCTTTTACACATTGCTTTGCTATGCTGTGTTTTCATATGTCAGCCCTGCCTACCCTGAGGCAGGAATCTTTTTTTTTTTTAAAAAACTTTGTGTTTTCTGTAGCATCTAACCCAAAGCTCAACATAATAGATGTTCAATAATTGGTAGTTACATTTTGGCCCAGAGGTTCCATCAAGCCCATTTACACACTCCTGACACAACATGTACAAACTTCTCACTCTTGTTACCGACTTCCTACCAAATCCTCTCCACATACCTTAAGCTTTGCTCTCACCTTCCCCCTGCTTGACAAGTCTCCTGCCCTTCATTGTGGGCAAACTTCCCTTTACCATCCTAAAATGATTTCCTCCATTTCCTTTCACCTCTCTGACCTAAGTAAAGTCTAGCTCTTTCTTGAACCCTATGCCATGGAGAATCTCCCTTTCTCTTCTCACCTGATTTAAATGATGAAGTAGAAAAACTCATCCTCACTTATCACTATTATCTGCTCCTCCTTTGACCCTTTTCTTCTTCCCCATTCACCAATTTTTTCTAACTTCTGTATTACAGCAGCAACTAATTTATAATATTCTTCTCCACTCTAATCTGTCAACTTCAGTAAATATTCACGTCGTTAGCCCTTCATATTCCTTGTTGCCCTTAGCTCTGTAGGTCTGTATCACCTCTCCACAGCAGCAAGGCCAAACCCCGAACACTGACAGCCCTCTGAGGGCTCTATCTTGGACCTGTGAGCATCTCTAACTAGAACCACCTTTACTGCCATTTCTCTCAATTCCCACTACATCTGATTTCTGCTGTGCCTCATTCACTTAATCCATACCTTTCACTACTCCATTTCAAATGCTGCTCCATTAACTAAGCAGACTCGGGGCAGTGTACTTAAAATACAGACTCCAAGGAGCTTTTAATTCACTACACAGAGCATCAATTTTCAATCTTAGCTACATCTGAGGATTTAAAAAAAAAAAAAAGATGCCTGAGCCCCACTCCCAGAAATTGATTTAACTGGCCTGCATTTGGGCCTGGGCAATGATGGCCAGGTTTGAGACCACCATGTTAGGCACTTACTGGCTAGAATGGACTTCCTGCACACTTAGGCAGTCTTAGGATCAATCATGTTCAGCCTGTCCTTTCCTGCACCCTCAATCCCAGCCCTGCACCTTTAAAAGAATTTTTGGGATACAATCCCAACTCTTTAAGCTTAATTAGGGTCATCATAACCTGACCTTCTACTTATTTCAGGGAACCATCACTCTAAACTATTTCCAAACTCTCACAGAAATGTGATACAATGATTTTTGGAAAAAGCTATTACTGTAGGGCTACAGTAATTGAGTAATAAACTCAATCTACATAGACAGAGCTGTTAACCTGGGGCAAAAAGGAAGAATCACTAAAATGGTTCAAAGAGATAAGTTATTGATGGCAATCAGGTTCCTAAGCAAACCTCCAGAAGCTCTATTTGATCCACATGGAGGCTGGAAAACAACTAAGCAGGCCACAAGCTGTTTTTCCCTGCCCCCCACACCAAGGCATTCCCCACCTACAGATGGATTCGGACATTGTGCCAGCTCCCTGGTTTTCTCGCCCTCTGGAGGACCAAGCACAGATTTTCTTGACTAAGGCTTTACATTGCTATAGCTCAGAATTCCAGCTCTAGAAAGCTCTTTGACAAATACACACCACATATCATCATCGATAAGTTGCTCATCTCTCCCTTGCTCTCCTAACTCTTATTGCAAAACCTAAGTCCTTTTCTCTCCTGATGTGACTCAGAACATCAGTGCTAATGATAAACCTCTGTCATTTCTAAGAGGCTTAAATTCTGAATGCCACTTAAAAAAAAACAAAAAACAAAAAACAATGCTACCAACCCTGCTTGTAAGGCACCAGAAACTGCCTTCAGAAATCTCAAGTGTTTCTATTCATTCGTATCCTCTTCTGATTTAACCTATGTCTTCTCAAGGTTTTATTCAAGATCTTAAAAAACTTCTTGAATTCTATTCTTCTGTTTGTCTAGTAGTACAAGTCCATATTCCTTTATTACACTTCCAAAATCCTCTAAGCTCTTAAAACTGAAAGAGCTTATTTGGTGATAAAACATGTACCTGATCTGAACTCTCTGACAGTCCAAGCTGAGCTGAACTGACAGGAAGCTACTGATAGACCTTACCTCATTTGGTGTGAACAACACATACATTTCACGGCAGAGCTGTTCATATGCTTGATTATGGGGAACTGGCCAGGACCCCACTGTGGATATTATACATGATATATGTACTGAATTACCTTTCTAAAATCAGAAGAACTCAATTTCAAAGCCCCAAGGTTTCAGATAACAGTCTGTAGACCTGTATCCACACTGTATCAATTTCTCCAAGTTTTTATTTCAAGCCTTCAGTTTTTCAATTACACAGAAATAAATAAGTTTGGGGGAGCGTGCTTACTTGAGGACCTAAACCCATTCACATAACTGTTCCTATAAGCATGTATGCATTCACTGTTTTAAACTAACTTAGAAATGAACTGTTGAAACACTGCCTATTTGCCAGTTAAGAACTTCCCAGGTAAGCTCTGAAAGCCCAGGAAACCAACAGCAAGAATTGGGTCTACAAGCAGTTGGGTGACAAATTCCTTCAAAGTATTTCCCAAGGCAATTTCTACCCACAACTCCAACTTATCAATCAACTGTACTAATTTTTTAAAGTGTCATTTTATCATTTATCATTTATTTTAAAGTGTCTACACTCTGCTGTGCTCATTTAACGTAAAGAGCTTGTTCTAACAATTTCCAGTTCACAGTCCTTACACATTTTCGAAAAACCTACCAAATCAAAACATTATTCCTATAATACTTTAGAGTGAGCTATTTTAGTAAGTTCTTAGTCATTTAAGAGGGAGGTTTTAAGAAATGAATTGCAAGCAGGAATAAGCAAAATGTACCATGGTCTCTAAACTTTTACTATTTTGTCACGCACGGCTGCATGACAAGTCATGCGCTTTAAATGTACTAAAGTTTCAAGAAGTATTTAAATATGATGTCAAATAAAAATCTCAAAAATCAGAGGTTAATTTTGTGTGTCTGCTCCAAAGTAAACAGTCAAAACCACCAGTAGAAACGGGGAAGGGGGGCTGTCCCATTACATCATCTGGCAATATGTAGTTTGAAGCCTGAGAGCGCTCTCCAAATAATCCTTAAAAAAATCCATCTGGGAAATCATCCCCGTGAAGCTTAGATCACTTGAGTTTAAATAAAAGGTTAAAAAAGCTTCCCCACCTTACGTCACACGCCTGTATCATATGAAAAATAAAACCACCATCGAGGCTGACAGCAACGGAAAGGTCACAATTAGGTGGAAACTCGCCGCAGAGCCTGTTCAATCTGATGGGGGAACGGAAAGAAAAGCGAGGAAAAGGGGGAAATATTCGCTCTCCCAAGACAGGCAGATAGCTCAGCGGAAAACCCACTCCCGCCTGCCTGACACCTTATCCTTATCCAACAGATGATGCCGACTCCAAGATGCTGGTCATTTCCTTAGAGAAAGTGGGAACCCCCCAAGCCAGAAAATAACCGAAAACAGCCAGCGTATCCGGCCACCCCGACATTTCCCGAGGGTGGAAGGTGCAGATCGCGAAGTGATCACGGCTGCCCACGAGGCACAACTCTTTGATTTCGGCCCGAGAAAGGGGAGCCTGAGCGCTTCTCCCCGGGCGGGTCCGGGGCTCCCCGGAGGATACGCGGGTCCCCGGGCGCCCCTCTCCCCCCGTCCCGACCTACCGTCGGGGCGCCCCGCGGCCCCCGCCCGGCACCTACCGCAGTCGCACAGGCGCCAGCCGACACGATGGGCGGCAGCTTCTCGCGCTCCGGTTCCTTCCCTTTCTTCTCCTCGGGCGCAGTCGCCGCCACCGCCGGCGGCGCGGCGGGCGAGGGCACCCGATCCACCTCACTCATGTCAGGCTGAGCAGCGGGAGCGCTAGGCGGCGGCGGCACCGGCGGCGGCCGGGCTACTGCTGGGGCTGGCGCTGCTGGCGCCGCGGCCGCGAGAGGGCTCTGCGCCGTCGCGTCCAACCTCAGCCGCCGCTCCGCCCCGCCCGCGCCCGCGCCCGCGCCCGCGCCCGCGCCCGCGCCCGCGCCCGCGCCCGCGCCCGCGCCCGCGCCCGCGCCCGCGCCCGCGCCCGCGCCCGCGCCCGCGCCCGCGCCCGCGCCCGCGCCCGCGCCCGCGCCCGGATGCCCCGCCCCCGCCCCCGCTCGCTCCACCCGCCAGCCGCTCCCGCCTGCTGCTCTCCTCAATCGCCCCCGCCCCGCCCCCTACTGGGCTCGCGGGTCGCGCGTCCGGGACGCTGGCCGCGGCCGCCCTCGCTAACCCCTGGGGCCAGGAGAGGAGGCGCCGCCGCCGCCGCGTCGCCATGTTGTTTGCGGACTGTCGCCCGAGATGGCAAGGAGGGGTTTCGGACTAGAGGCTCGGGACTGGGGGGGACAAGGCGAGGCCTGCAAAGGGTCGCGCAGGGATAGAGCGTGCCTGAGTGGCGCCTGTGGGGCGGGGCCTCCTCTGCACGGACGGCCCTGACTTGGGGCGCGTACACCCGCGGGATCTAGGCTGGTGGCCTTTTCCTCCCCAGCGCCCGCAAAGCCGTCGCCTTGGGGCCGCTGCTTGTCCCTGCCACCCCTGCCCGCCCACCCGCCCGCTTGCCCCAGGAGAGAGGTCTCGAGCCTGCGCATCCTTTTTTAGTCGACCGACCCTTTCTAGATGCCCAGAGATCCCCCACCTACAGAGGAAAAGCCTAGGGTGGGGGGAAGGGAAATGAGACGTCGTGGGCTCCACCTTCCGCACCGCTGGGTAGGACGGCCAGGCCACACTTTCCATTCCTGTTCCTCTCGTCCCCACTTGGACTGCCAAATCCGCCTCTCCCTTCCCGTCCCCACGCGCCTACATCTCGCTCTCTCCCTGCATCCCTTTGCTGCCTCCGATCCCTTCCTTTTATAAGTTACAGATGGACAGACCCAAGCTCTGCCGCATAGTCCTTAATGTCATCATTAATATGGGAACGAACTTTAAAACCGAGGAGGAAAGCTTTTAATCATGATACTAAACCACCCCCAGCCCCGCCTCCATCCCCACCCCCACGATGAAGCCACATAGACATTTCCTTTCCTTTCCGCCCCTCCTTTTGCTTTTCTTCAGTCTGCTGGAGCTGCGGAGACACCTGCTGATCTAAGGGAAGGGAGAGAGCAAGAATGCGCTGCATCGCCTATTAAAAATAGGGAATTTCTTGACATTCACATCTTCAGATTTTTCGGTTGCGGCTTTGTTATTTTACTTGAGATTGAGTGAATTTTCAGATCAATGATACCGAGATCCAAATAACCAAAAATATCTCTGAAACATGTTTGGGACGATGTTTGGGTTATCTATTATTTTACATAATTCAGAGTTATTAGCATAACTAAGTACTGGTTACAGTGCATCGTGAAATGAGGTTCCATGTTTTTCAAACCCAGACTTTGTAACAAGCAGATCTGAAGCAAACCATGTAATGAATATAATAATTAGTATTCCAGATTACCTTCTAAATTGTAAATTCTGACGTTCATTTGTAGAAAGGCTTTCTAGTTTTACTATAGTTGCTGTCATCACCTATTTAAATATTAGTTAGGAAAAGGTTTGAAGTGCCGTATAGTCGGCAAAAAGTATTTCATTGCTAATTAGCCTTGGAGGGAAATGATGTGGACACATTACTTTGAAGCATTCTCCTTTCTATTTTTCTTGAATTCTTTTTCAGGATTTTCTTTCCTTTTTAGACCTCTGAAATACTCATTCTATAGGGAGGAACGTACAGTTATTTCCTACTTTTAGCAGGTCAGTATGCAGATCTTTTGATACAACAACTGAAATGTTATTTTATAAACGGAAGACTTTACAGTTCAAGATAGTCTATACTGCGAAGCTAGGTTAATAGAACAAATAGTAGGGAAAATAGCACGATCAGCCCTCCACACCCACAGGCTCTGCCTCCACCGATCGAAAATATTAGAAAAAAAATTCCAGAAGTTCCATAAAGCAAAACTTGAATTTGCCACCAACTATTTGTATAGCATTTACATTGTATTAGGAATTATAAGTAATCTAGAGATGATTTAAAGTATGTGGGGGGCTTCCCTGGTGGCACAGTGGTTAAGAATCCGCCTGCCAATGCAGGGGTCACGGGTTCGAGCCCTGGTCCGGGAAGATCCCACATGCCGCGGAGCAGCTAACCCCGGGCACCACAACTACTGAGCCTGCGTTCTAGAGCCTGCGAGCCACAACTACTGAGACTGTGCGCCAAAACTACTGAAGCCCATGTGCCACAACTACTGAAGCCCACGCGCCTAGAGCCTGTGCTCCATAACAAGAGAAACCACCGCAATGAGAAGCCCAAGCACTGCAACGAAGAGTAGCCCCCACTCGCCACAACTAGAGGAAAGCCTGCATGCAGCAATGAAGACCCAATGCTGCCAAAAATAAATAAATTTATTAAAAAATAAATGAATAAAGTATGTGGGACCATATGTGTAGGTTATATGCAAAGACTATAACATTTTATAAGGGACTTGAGCATCCTTGGATTTGGGTACCCACAGGGGCCCTGGAAACGATCCCCCTTGGTTGGAGGGACAACTGTATCCTTTTTCCTATTGTTTTCAACTAGATTTAGTAATCGGTGACTAAAATGATTGGATGAGAAGCCACGTGAATTACATGCCTTATGCTTTCTCTTTTCATGTGTGAGACTAAATAAAAGTTTGTACATGTCACATTCAATAGAACAAAATGCTTTAATACTGGCAAAACAAGGCAAGTCGGAAATTTTAATTTCTGCTACTGCACCAGAATAGATAATCCACTTCTACACAAGTCCATTGATTAATTCACCTGTGAGTTACATACGAAAAAATGATAATTTGTTGATGTTCTCTTTTACTTCCTGTTAAATACCTTGCTCTCAATGCACCACCGCCTCCCTTCTTCATCCTCCTGGGCTCCAGGGTGGAGGCTGGAGAGTGGGAAAGGGGCTGCTGGAAAGCTGCAGAGTGATGGCTCCAGTGGGCTTGAGAAACATACTCCTACGTGCCACCAACATGCTTCTGAAGGCCCAGGTAGGAGTGAGAGGGTTGTGGTACAGGACATACAGAGAGCTCTGGTCATTCTGTACAGAGGTGTGCAGAAGATGCCTTTCAGCTCTGCCAAGTGTCAGCAAAAAGTGCAATAGTGATGGCATCTAAGTACAAACCCGTTAGCCCAGGAAAACCTGGGAGTGAGGCAGGAGAAACATTTCACCTTCCTAAATCCAGGAGGAAAACGTGAGCTCATTCATATACCTATGGGGTATAGGAGTTTGGGGGCAGGGTGGGGAAGCTAGAGATCTGGTTTTTTCCGTGAAAGAAAAGCAAAGACCAAATTACAAGGTAATGAAAGGTATAAATTATAGATAACATTCTACTGTAATTATATACAGTGATACTACAGTGAACAGTAGCAAAGTAAGTTCTGACAGGTTGGTTAAAAGTGGGGTATAAATAACACTTTAATTATATAAGGTAAAGCTATGAATTAGTGAACTTTTTTTTTATACAGCAGGTTCTTATTAGTCATCCATTTTATACACATCAGTGTATACATGTCAATCCCAATCGCCCAATTCATCACACCCCCACCCCACCACGGCTTTACCCCCTTGGTGTCCATACATTTGTCCTCTACATCTGTGTCTCATTTTCTGCCCTGCAAACCAGTTCATCTGTACCATTTTTCTAGGTTCCACATATATGCATTGATATACGATATTTGTTTTTCTCTTTCTGACTTACTTCACTCTGTATGACAGTCTCTAGATCCATCCATGTCTCAACAAATGACCCAATTTCATTCCTTTTTATGGCTGAGTAATATTCCATTGTAGATATGTACCACATCTTCTTATCTATTCGTCTGTCGTTGGGCATTTAGGTTGCTTCCATGACCTGGCTATTGTAAACAGTGCTGCAATGAACATTGGAGTGCATGTGTCTTTTTAAATTATGGGTTTCTCTGGGTATATGCCCAGTAGTGGGATTGCTAGGTCGTATGGTAATTCTATTTTTAGTTTTTTAAGGAACCTCCATACTGTTCTCCATAGTGGTAGTATCAATTTACATTCCCACCAACAGTGCAAGAGGTTTCCCTTTTCTCCACACTCTCTCCACCATTTGTTGTTTGTAGATTTTCTGATGATGCCCATTCTAACTGGTGTGAGGTGATACCTAATTGTACTTTTGATGTGCATTTCTCTAATAATTAGTGATGTTGAGCAGCTTTTCATGTGCTTCTTGGCCATCTGTATGTCTTCTTTGGAAAAATGTCTATTTAGGTCTTCTGCCCATTTTTGGATTGGGTTGTTTGTTTTTTTAATATTGAGCTGTATGAGCTGTTTATATATTTTGGAGATTAATCCTTTGTCCATTGATTCATTTGCAAATATTTTCTCCCATTCTGAGGGTTGTCTTTTCATCTTGTTTATGGTTACCTTTGCTGTGCAAAAGCTTGGAAGTTTCATTAGGTCCCATTTGTTTATTTTTGTTTTTATTTCCATTACTCTAGGAGGTGGATCAAAAAAGATCTTGCTGTGACTTATGTCAAAGAGTGTTCTGTCTGTGTTTTCCTCTAAGAGTTTTATAGTGTCCGGTCTTACATTTAGGTCTCTAATCCATTTTGAGTTTATTTTTGTGTATGGTATTAGGGAGTGTTCTAATTTTATTCTTTTACATGTAGCTGTCCAGTTTTCCCAGCACAACTTATTGAAGAGACTGTCTTTTCTCCATTGTATATCCTTGCCTCTTTTGTCATACATTAGTTGACCATAGGTGCATGGGTTTATCTCTGTGCTTTCTATCTTGTTCCATTGGTCTATATTTCTGCTTTTGTGCCAGTACCATATTGTCTTGATTACTGTAACTTTGTAGTATAGTCTGAAGTCAGAGAGTCTGATTCCTCCAGCTCCGTTTTTCTTTCTCAAGATTGCTTTGACTATTCGGGGTCTTTTGTGTTTCAATACAAATTGTGAAATTTTCTGTTCTAGTTCTGTGAAAATTGCCAGTGGTAGTTTGATAGGGATTGCATTGAATCTGTAGATTGCTTTGGGTAGTAGAGTCATTTTCGCAATGTTGATTCTTCCAATCCAAGAACATGGTATATCTCTCCATCTGTTGGTATCATCTTTAATTTCTTTCATCAGTGTCTTATAGTTTTCTGCATACAGGTCTTTTGTCTCCCTAGGTAGGTTTATTCCTAGGTATTCTTTCTGTTGCAATGGTAAATGGGAGTGTTTCCTTCATTTCACTTTAAGATTTTTCATCATTAGTATATAGGAATGCAAGAGATTTCTGTGCATTAATTTTGTATCCTGCAACTTTACCAAATTCATTGATTAGCTCTAGTAGTTTTCTGGTGGCATCTTTAAGATTCTCTATGTATAGTATCATGTCATCTGCAAACAGTGACAGTTTTACTTCTTCTTTTCCAATTCATAATCCTTTTATTTCTTTTTCTTCTCTGATTGCCGTGGCTAGGACTTCCAAAACTATGTTGAATGATAGTGGTGAGAGTGGACATCCTTGTCTTGTTCCTGATCTTAGAGGAAATGCTTTCAATTTTTCACCATTGAGAATGGTGTTTCTGTGGGTTTGTCTTATATGGCCTTTATTATGTTGAGGTAAGTTCCTTCTATGCCCTGGAAACTTTCTGGAAAGTTTTTATCATAAATGGGGTTTGAATTTTGTTGAAAGTCTTTTCTGCATCTATTGAGATGATCATATGGTTTTTATTCTTCAGTTTGTTAGTATGGTGTATCACATTGATTGATTTGCATATATTGAAGAATCCTTGCATCCCTGGGATAAATCCCACGTGATCATGGTGTATGATCCTTTCAATGTGTTGCTGCATTCTGTTTGCTAGTATTTTGTTGAGGATTTTTGCATCTATATTCATCAGTGATATTGGTCTGTAATTTTCTTTTTGTGTAGTATCTTTGTCTGGTTTTGGTATCAGGGTGATCGTGGCCTCATAGAACGAGTTTGGGAGTGTTCCTTCCTCTGCAATTTTTTGGAAGAGTTTGAGAAGGATGGGTGTTAGCCCTTCTCTAAATGTTTGATAGAATTCACCTGTGAAGCCATCTGATACCAGGCTTTTGTTTGTTGGAAGATTTTTAATCACAGTTTCAATTTCATTACTTGTGATTGGTCTGTTCATATTTTCTATTTCTTCCTGGTTCAGTCTTGGTAGGTTATACCTTTTTAAGAATTTGTCCATTTCTTCCAGGTTGTCCATTTTATTGGCATAGAGTTTCTTGTAGTAGTCTCTTAGGATGCTTTGTATTTCTGCAGTGTCTGTTGTAACTTCTCCTTTTTCATTTCTAATTTTATTGATTTGAGTCCTCTCCCTCTTTTATCTTGATGAGTCTGGCTAATGGTTTATCAATTTGGTTTATCTTCTCAAAGAACCAGATCTTAGTTTTATTGACCTTTGCAATTGTTTTATTTCTATTTCACTTATTTCTGCTCTGATATTTATGTTTCCTTTCCTTCTGCTAACTTGGGTTTTGTTTGTTCTTCTTTCTCTAGTTCCTTTCCTTGTAAGGTTAGATTGTTTATTTGAGATTTTTCTTGTTTCTTGAGGTAGGCTTGTTTGCTATAAATTTCCCTCTTAGAACTGCTTTTGCTGCATCCCATAGGTTTTGGATCATCGTGTTTTCATTGTCATTTGTCTCTAGGTATTTTCTGACTTCCTCTTTGATTTCTTCAGTGATCTCTTGGTTATTTAGTAACGTATTGTTTAGCCTCCATGTGTTTGTGTTTTTTACGTTTTTCTCCCCTGTAATTCATTTCTAATCTCATAGCTTTGTGGTCAGAAAAGATGCTTGATATGATTTCAATTTTCTTAAATTTACTGAGGCTTGATTTTTGACCCAAGATGTGATCTATCCTGGAGAATGTTCTGTGCGCACTTGAGAGGAAAGTGTAATCTGCTATTTTGGGATGGAATGTCCTATAAATATCAATTAAACCTATCTGGTCTATTGTGTCATTTAAAGCTTCTGTTTCCTTATTTATCTTCACTTTGGATGATCTGTCCATTGGTGTAAGTGAGGTGTTGAAGTCCTCCACTATTATTGTGTTACTGTCGATTTCCTCTTTTATAGCTGTTAGCAGTTGCCTTATGTATTGAGGTGCAC
The DNA here is from genome assembly GCF_949752795.1 of Hyperoodon ampullatus. Lineage (NCBI taxonomy): Eukaryota > Metazoa > Chordata > Mammalia > Artiodactyla > Ziphiidae > Hyperoodon > Hyperoodon ampullatus. Next base: position 194,275,574 of record NC_136914.1, on the reverse strand, counting down.
CTATGTTGGGTGCATAAATATTTATAATTGTTATATCTTCTTCTTGGATTGATCCCTTGATCATTATGTAGTGTCCTTCTTTGTCTCTTGTAACGTTCTTTATTTTAAAGTGTATTTTTTCTGATATGAGTATTGCTACTCCAGCTTTCTTTTGATTTCCATTTGCATGGAATATCTTTTTCCATCCCCTCACTTTCAGTCTGTATGTGCCCCAGGTCTGAAATGGGTCTCTTGTAGACAGCATATATATGGATCTTGTTTTTGTATCCATTCAGCAAGCCTGTGTCTTTTGGTGGAGCACTGAATCCATTCACGTTTAAAGTAATTATCGATATGTATGTTCCTCTGACCATTTTCTTAATTGTTTTGGGTCTGTTTTTGTAAGTCCTTTTCTTCTCTTGTGTTTCCCACTTAGAGAAGTTCCTTTATCATTTGTTGTAGAGCTGGTTTGGTGGTGCTGAATTCTCTTAGCTTTTGCTTGTCTGCAAAGCTTTTGATTTCTCCATCGAATCTGAATGAGATCCTTACCGGGTATAGTAATCTTGGTTGTAGTTTCTCCCTTGTCATCACTTTAAGTATTTAATGCCACTCCCTTCTGGCTTGTAGAGTTTCTGCTGAGAAATCAGCTGTTAACCTTATGGGAGTTCCCTTGTATATTTTTTGTCATTTTTCCCTTGCTGCTTTCCGTAATTTTTCTTTGCCTTTAATTTTTGCCAGTTTGATTACTATGTGTCTGGGCGTGTTTCTCCTTGGGTTTATCCTGTATGGGACTCACTGCACTTCCTGGACTTGGGTGGTTATTTCCTTTCCCATGTTAGGGAAGTTATCGACTATAATCTCTTCAAATATTTTCTCTGGTCCTTTCTCTCTCTCTTCGCCTTCTGGGACCCCTATAATGCGAATGTTTTTGCATTTAATGTTGTCCCAGAGGTCTCTTAGGCTGTCTTCGTTTCTTTTCATTCTTTTTTCTTTATTCTGTTCCACAGCAGTGAATTCCACCATTCTGTTTTCCAGGTCACTTATCCATTCTTCTGCCTCAGTTATTCTGCTATTGATTCCTTCTAGTGTAGTTTTCATTTCAGTTATTTTATTGTTCATCTCTGTTTGTTTGTTCCTTAATTCTTCTAGGTCTTTGTTAAACATTTCTTGCATCTTCTCGATCTTTGCCTCCATTGTTTTTCTGAGGTCCTGGATCATCTTCACTATCATTATTCTGAATTCTTTTTCTGGAAGGTTGCCTATCTCCACTTCGTTTAGTTGTTTTTCTGGGGTTTTATCTTGTTCCTTCATGTGATACATAGCCCCCTGCCTTTTCATCTTGTCTATCATTCTGTGAATGTGGTTTTTGTTCCACAGGCTGCAGAATTGTTGTTCTTCTTGCTTCTGCTGTCTGCCTCTGGTGGATGAGGCTATCTAAGAGGCTTGTGCAATTTTCCTGATGGGAGGGACTGGTGGTGGGTAGAGCTGGGTGTTGCTCTGGTGGGCAGAGCTCAGTAAAACTTTAATCCGCTTGACTGCTGATGGGTGGGGCTAGGTTCCCTCCCTGTTGGTTGTTTGACCTGAGGCTGCCCAACACCGGAGGCTGCCCGGGCTCTTTGGTGGGTCTAATATTGGACTCTGGGAGGGCTCACACCCAGGAGTACTTCCCATAACTTCTGCTGCCAGTGTCTTTGTCCTCACGGTGAGCCACCGCTGCCCCCCACCTCTGCAGGAGACCCTCCAACACTAGCAGGTACGTCTCTTTCAGTCTCCCTTTGGGTCACTGCTCCTTCCCGTGGGTCCCAATGCGCACACTACTTTGTCTGTGCCCTCCAAGAGTGGAGTCTCTTTTCCCCCCAGTCCTGTCAGAGTCCTGCAATCAAATCCCGCTAGGCTTCAAAGTCTGATTCTCTAGGAATTCCTCCTCCCGTTCCTGGACCCCCAGGTTGGGAAGCCTGACATGGGGCTCAGAACCTTCAGTCCAGTGGGTGGACTTCTGTGGTATAAGTGTTCCCCAATTTGTGAGTCACCCACCCAGCAGTTTTGGGATTTGATTTTATCGTGATTGCACCCCCCTACCATCTCATTGTGGCTTCTCCTTTGTCTTTGGATGTGGGGTATCTTTTCTGGTGAGTTCCAGTGTCTTCCTGTCAATGACTGTTCTGCAGTTTGTTGTGATTCTGGTGTTCTTGCAAGAGGGAGTGAGAGCACGTCCTTCTACTGTGCCATCTTGGTTCAGGGCCGTGAACTTTTTTTTTTTAAAGAAAACATCTTTTTCACATTTCAACTGAGTGTTGTTCTAAAGTAGTAAACGTGGATAAATTAACTTTAGCCATGTTGACATTGTTGAAAAACATTGTTAGAACTCTTCCTTAGATTTAATTGCTGTGGCTTTAAAAACTACTATTAAAAAAATAGCTTGTCTTTATTACATGAACAATACATTTTCATTACAGAAAAAGTTATAAAATACAGATTAGGAAAATGAAGAAAATAAACTCTGGACCCTTCCCAACTTCAGGTAATCACTAAGACCTTGGTCTGTATCTTTACAAAATCTCCCATCTCTCTGTCTGTCTACCTATCTATCTAAACACACACATAGTGTTTCTTGCTTTGTTTTTATAAAAACAGAACATCCTGAAATACTGTTTTGTATCTATGCAACTCATTCTTGAGAATACCCCCAGTGGTGTGGTAAATCTATATTTTGAGGATGAATTTTTAAAAATTACTCAATGTTATGGAGGGCCAAGACTGAGGAATAGAGTGGATGATGATCAAACTTTATATTTTGAATCAGACCTCTCTTGAATCTGTTCTTTCTCTGTGGATTCCCATGGCCATTAACCTAGTCAATCCCTTAACATCTCTAACCCAAATTATTTCCATAGCTTTCCAACAGGTCTTGCCTTCAGTGTTTTACCTGCTCCTATTGCTACCAGAATGCCCTTTTCAAAATACATAACTTCTTGTCAGACCTTTCTTTAACAATACTTCAATGATGTCTCAAAGGAAAACTCTGAAACCCCTAGTGTAACATTCACCTGAATTCTTTATAAAGAGCTCCTTTTCTTAATGTCCTAACTAGAATCAATTGTTTCTTTCTTTCTGCTCCCAGAGTGTTGTACACACATATTTATGCACCTATTACACTACATTGTAGTTATTTGTTCCCCCAGTAGGTCATGGCAGAGAGGGGAAAGGCCATGTCTAATTGCACCTTGAATCCCCACATGTAGCACACTAGCTGGAGGGTGCTGTTGAGAAGGCACTCAGTAAGCTCAGAGTAAAGGAAAATAAGATGTTTTCTTAATGTGGCTTTTAAGGGGCTCTGAAAACTGTTTCCAAAGAGGAATGACAAAAATGCTTCAAGTGATGAGATGCACTTTTTTCCTTTTTTTTTGAAATTGAAGTTGATTTACAATGTTTCAGGTGTACAGCAAAATGATTCAGTTTTTTATATATATATATGTATATATATATTCTTTTTCAGATTCTTTTCTATTAGAAAAGAATAAGTTTTTACAAGATATTGAATATAGTTCCCTTGATGTACAGGAGGTCCTTGCTGTTTATTTATTTTATATATGATAGTGTATATCTGTTAATCCCAAATTCCTAATTTATCCCTCCCATCCCCTTTCCCCTTTGGTAACCATAAGCTTGTTTTCTATGTCTATGAGTCTATTTCTGTTTAATAGATAAGTTCATTTGTATCATTTTTTTTAGATTCCACATATAAGTGATATCATATGATATTTGTCTTTCTCTTTCTGACTTACTTCATTTAGTATGATAATCTCTAGGTCCATCCTTTTTGCTGCAAATGACATTATTTCATTCTTTTTTATGGCTGAGTAATATTCCATTACATATATATATATATATACATACATCTATATATATATCACATCTTCTTTATTGAGCTGCACTAATTTAGATGATCTGTTCTGGTATTGCTTCTTAAAAAAGTCTTGATCTTCTAGCACAGTGCTGTCCAATAGAACTTTCTGCGATGGTGGAAATGTTCTCTATCTGTACTGTCCTATATGTAGCCACTAGCCGCATGTGGCTACTGAGTACTTGAAATGTGACTGTCGTGACTGAGGAACTGAATTTTAAATTGTAGTTAATTTTAGTTAACTTGTATTTGAGTAGCCGGGTGTGACTAGTGACCAGCATATTGGACAGCACAGCTCTAGAGTGTGAACTTGAAAAGAATAGCCCCAAAGTAGTGGCACTCTTATTAATAAACTCTAATGTATCTTTAATGTATCTTAACTTCATGCTTCAGAATATATGCAAGCAAACATTTCCCAAATGATGAGGGCAGGTCTAAACAAGCTCTAAATGTCTAAGCCTAAAAGACTAAATAGCTTCTTTCTTTTTTGGGGGGAGGCGGTTCTTTTCTTTACTATTTTCACAGAAATTTGCATTTTCAGAAGTGGATAAGACTAACTACATTTGACTGCCTCTTGTCTTAGCCCAGTGCTATGTAGAAACGACCGCAATCTGGTGCTACGGAGAAGAAAGTGTTAATGGCAGTAAAGTTGAAATGTCTGTATATGTTTTCAAGTTGGTTTTGGATGCCCTCTTTAGACATTTCCAAAGAAATAACAATATCCAAAGAGATAAATATATCTACATATATTTATACCTCATCTAAATCTTAATCCAAATTTTACATTTGCTTTCTACACACGAGACAAAAATAAATAAAACAATAAATGTCACAATAAAAGCAGGCATTTATTTATAATTTTAATTAATTAATAATTCTATGCATGATGCACCTATTTCAAATTTTCATGAGTCTAAGTTAACAGAAACTCTATATGTCCTAAGGTTGCTGAAGATGGCAAAACAAGTCAGAATGGCAGACACTGTTATTCATTCTTTCTTTTTGTGTTGCTAGCAGAACACTGATTTAATTTGGCATGGCAATATGCCCAGTTAAAAGTGGTTTCTTTTCTGGACTTCCTTGTAGCTAGAGGTGGGCACGTGACATAATTCTGACCAATGAGCTGTAAGCTGAATGGTTCAGGGGAAGTTTTTGCTACCTTTGTCCTGCCTGAAATGAGGGTATGATGTGTGTATATGGTGCTACTCTCTTATAACCATGAGGCTGCAAGCATGAGGATGAATGTAAAAGGACTCAGGACAGTGTAGTGGGAAGACAGAAGGATTCTGGAATATTCATGGAATTGGGGAACTGATATACCAGCTTGGATTGTCTATATCTGGTTTTTCTGTCGTTTGTAGCTAAACACATTTCTTTTACACTCAGCTTGCACACATACTAACCCACAATTTGTTTTCTTAGTTGATCCCCAAACTAGTTAACTGGTTGGATTTCTACTAGTTTAACCTGTTGTTTCAGTTATAAAGACACAACCCTAATCAAGTAAAATGTCTCATCTTAATTCTAAGATTTTCGGAAATTGTAGTAACCTTTATAAAAGCATGAACTTTATTGTTCAGAGTTAGAAAAGATGCCTCTAAATTTCAACTCAAGGTACTGGAAAGAGTTAGATTAGGAGTTATGAAAACTGGCTTTTAGTTTTGGTTCTTCCAGTTTTTAACTAATTAAACTAACTAACTTTGAGTTAGTTTCCTGATCCTTACATGGGTGTTGTGAAGCAAAATGAGAAAACAAACAAAAGTCCTTTTGAATTACAATGCATTTTAATAAGTCTAACTTAATGAGCTCTTACTAGGTAAGAGAATCTGCTAAGCACTTTCCAAGGATAGGTTCATGTATTCTCCTTAGGAATCTACTTTTAATATTGCCATAGAATAGGAACTCATCTCCATTTTATTTATTTATTTATTTTTTCTTTATTTTTTATTTTTTTTGCTTTATAACAAATTTAATCAGTTATACATATACATATGTTCCCATATCCCCTCCCTTTTGCGTCTCCCTCCCACCCTCCCTATCCCACCCCTCCAGGCGGTCACAAAGCACCAAGCTGATCTCCCTGTGCTATGCGGTTGCTTCCCACTAGCTATCTACCTTACGTTTGGTAGTGTATATATGTCCATGCCTCTCTTTCACTTTGTCACAGCTTACCCTTCCCCCTCCCCATATCCTCAAGTCCATTCTCTAGTAGGTCTGTGTCTTTATTCCTGTCTTACCCCTATGTTCTTCATGACATTTTTTTTCTTAAATTCCATATATATGTGTCAGCATACAGTATTTGTCTTTCTCTTTTTGACTTACTTCACTCTGTGTGACAGACTCTAGGTCTATCCACCTCATTACAAATAGCTCAATTTCGTTTCTTTTTATGGCTGAGTAATATTCCATTGTATATATGTGCCACATCTTCTTTACCCATTCATCCGATGATGGACACTTAGGTTGTTTCCATCTCCGGGCTATTGTAAATAGGGCTGCTATGAACATTTTGGTACATGTCTCTTTTTGAATTATGGTTTTCTCAGGGTATATGCCCAGTAGTGGGATTGCTGGGTCATATGGTAGTTCTATTTTTAGTTTTTTAAGGAACCTCCATACCGTTCTCCATAGTGGCTGTACCAATTCACATTCCCACCAGCAGTGCAAGAGTGTTCCCTTTTTTCCACACCCTCTCCAGCATTTATTGTTTCTAGATTTTTTGATGATGGCCATTCTGACTGGTGTGAGATGATATCTCATTGTAGTTTTGATTTGCATTTCTCTAATGAGTAAAGATGTTGAGCATCCTTTCATGTGTTTGTTGGCAATCTGTATATCTTCTGTGGAGAAATGTCTATTTAGGTCTTCTGCCCATTTTTGGATTGGGTTGTTTGTTATTTTGCTATTGAGCTGCATGAGCTGCTTATAAATTTTGGAGATTAATCCTTTGTCAGTTGCTTCATTTGCAAATATTTTCTCCCATTCTGAGGGTTGTCTTTTGGTCTTGTTTATGGTTTCCTTTACTATGCAAAAGCTTTTAAGTTTCATTAGGTCCCATGTGTTTATTTTTGTCTTTATTTCCATTTCTCTAGGATGTGGGTCAAAAAGGATCTTGCTGTGATTTATGTCATAGAGTGTTCTGCCTATGTTTTCCTCTAAGAGTTTGATAGTGTTTGGCCTTACATTTAGGTCTTTAATCCATTTTGAGCTTATTTTTGTGTATGGTGTTAGGGAGTGATCTAATCTCATACTTTTACATGTCCCTGTCCAGTTTTCCCAGCACCACTTATTGAAGAGACTGTCCTTTCTCCACTGTACATTCCTGCCTCCTTTATCAAAGATAAGGTGACCATATGTGCGTGGGTTTATCTCTGGGCTTTCTATCCTGTTCCATTGATCTATCTTTCTGTTTTTGTGCCAGTACCATACTGTCTTGATTACTGTAGCTTTGTAGTATAGTCTGAAGTCAGGGAGCCTGATTCCTCCAGCTCCATTTTTCGTTCTCAAGAGTGCTTTGGCTATTCGGGGTCTTTTGTGTTTCCATACAAATTGTGAAATTTTTTGTTCTAGTTCTGTGAAAAATGCCAGTGGTAGTTTGATAGGGATTGCATTGAATCTGTAGATTGCTTTGGGTAGTAGAGTTATTTTCACAATGTTGATTCTTCCAATCCAAGAACATGGTACATCTCTCCATCTATTTGTATCATCTTTAATTTCTTTCATCAGTGTCTTATAATTTTCTGCATACAGGTCTTTTTTCTCCTTACGTAGGTTTATTCCTAGATATTTTATTCTTTTTGTTGCAGTGGTAAATGGGAGTGTTTCCTTGATTTCACTTTCAGATTTTTCATCATTAGTATATAGGAATGCCAGAGATTTCTGTGCATTAATTTTGTATCCTGCAACTTTACCAAATTCATTGATTAGCTCTAGTAGTTTTCTGGTAGCATCTTTAGGATTCTCTATGTATAGTATCATGTCATCTGCAAACAGTGACAGCTTTACTTCTTCTTTTCCGATTTGGATTCCTTTTATTTCCTTTTCTTCTCTGATTGCTGTGGCTAAAACTTCCAAAACTATGTTGAATAAGAGTGGTGAGAGTGGGCAACCTTGTCTTGTTCCTGATCTTAGTGGAAATGGTTTCAGTTTTTCACCATTGAGGACGATACTGGCTGTGGGTTTGTCATATATGGCCTTTAGTATGTTGAGGAAAGTTCCCTCTATGCCTACTTTCTGCAGGGTTTTTATCATAAATGGGTGTTGAATTTTGTTGAAAGCTTTCTCTGCATCTATTAAGATTATTGTATGGTTTTTCTCCTTCAATTTGTTAATATGGTGTATCATGTTGATTGATTTGCATATATTGAAGAATCCTTGCATTCCTGGAATAAACCCCACTTGATCATGGTGTATGATCCTTTTAATGTGCTGTTGGATTCTGTTTGCTAGTATTTTGTTGAGGATTTTTGCATCTGTGTTCATCAGTGATACTGGCCTGTAGTTTTCTTTCTTTGTGACATCCTTGTCTGGTTTTGGTATCAAGGTGATGGTGGCCTCGTAGAATGAGCTTGGGAGTGTTCCTCCCTCTGCTATATTTTGGAAGAGTTTGAGAAGGATAGGTGTTAGCTCTTCTCTAAATGCTTGATAGAATTTGCCTGTGAAGCCATCTTGTCCTGGGCTTTTGTTTGTTGGAAGATTTTTTATCACAGTTTCAATTTCAGTGCTTGTGATTGGTCTGTTCACATTTTCTATTTCTTCCTGATTCAGTCTTGGCAGGTTGTGCATTTCTAAGAATTTGTCCATTTCTTCCAGGTTGTCCATTTTATTGGCATAGAGTTGCTTGTAGTAATCTCTCATGATCTTTTGTATTTCTGCAGTGTCACTTGTTACTTCTCCTTTTTCACTTCTAATTCTATTGATTTGAGTCTTCTCCCTTTTTTTCTTGATGAGTCTGGCTAATGGTTTATCAATTTTGTTTATCTTCTCAAAGAACCAGCTTTTAGTTTTATTGATCTTTCCTATCGTTTCCTTCATTTCTTTTTCATTTATTTCTGATCTGCTCTTTATTATTTCTTTCCTTCTGCTAACTTTGGGATGTTTTTGTTCTTCTTTCTCTAATTGCTTTAGGTTCAAGGTTACGTTGTTTATTCAAGATGTTTCCTGTTTCTTAAGGTAGGATTGTATTGCTATAAACTTCCCTCTTAGAACTGCTTTTGCTGCATCCCATAGGTTTTGGGTCGTCGTGTCTCCATTGTCATTTGTTTCTAGGTATTTTTTAATTTCCTCTTTGATTTCTTCAGTGATCACTTCGTTATTAAGTAGTGTATTGTTTAGCCTCCATGTGTTTGTATTTTTTACAGCTCTTTTCCTGTAATTGATATCTAGTCTCATAGCATTGTGGTCAGAAAAGATACTTGATAGAATTTCAATTTTCTTAAATTTACCAAGGCTTGTTTTGTGACCCAAGATATGATCTATCCTGGAGAATGTTCCATGAGCACTTGAGAAAAATGTGTATTCTGTTGTTTTTGGATGGAATGTCCTATAAATATCAATTAAGTCCATCTTGTTTAATGTATCATTTAAAGCTTGTGTTTCCTTATTTATTTTCATTTTGGATGATCTGTCCATTGGTGAAAGTGGGGTGTTAAAGTCCCCTACTATGATTGTGTTACTGTTGATTTCTCCTTTTATGGCTGTTAGTATTTGCCTTATGTATTGAGGTGCTTCTATGTTGGGTGCATAAATATTTACAATTGTTATATCTTCTTCTTGGATCGATCCCTTGATCATTATGTAGTGTCCTTCTTTGTCTCTTCTAGTAGTCTTTATTTTAAAGTCTATTTTGTCTGATATGAGAATTGCTACTCCAGCTTTCTTTTGGTTTCCATTTGCATGGAATATCTTTTTCCATCCCCTTACTTTCAGTCTGTATGTGTCTCTAGGTCTGAAGTGGGTCTCTTGTAGACAGCATATATATGGGTCTTGTTTTTGTATCCATTCAGCCAATCTGTGTCTTTTGGTGGGAGCATTTAGTCCATTTACACTTAAGGTAATTATCAATATGTATGTTCCTATTCCCATTTTCTTAATTGTTTTGGGTTTGTTATTGTAGGTCTTTTCCTTCTGTTGTGTTTCTTGCCTAGAGAAGTTCCTTTAGCATTTGTTGTAAAGCTGGTTTGGTGATGCTGAACTCTCTCAGCTTTTGTTTGTCTGTAAATGTTTTAATTTCTCCATCCAATCTGAATGAGATCCTTGCTGGGTAGAGTAATCTTGGTTGCAGGTTTTTCTCCTTCATCACTTTAATTATGTCCTGCCAGTCCCTTCTGGCTTGTAGAGTTTCTGCTGAGAGATCAGCTGTTATCCTGATGGGGATTCCCTTGTGTGTTATTTGTTGTTTTTGCCTTGCTGCTTTTAATATGATTTATTTGTGTTTAATTTTTGACAGTTTGATTAATATGTGTCTTGGTGTATTTCTCCTTGGATTTATTCTGTATGGGACTCTCTGTGCCTCCTGGACTTGATTAACTATTTCCTTTCCCATATTAGGGAAGTTTTCAACTATAATCTCTTCAAATATTTTCTCAGTCCCTTTCTTTTTCTCTTCTTCTTCTGGAACCCCTATAATTCGAATGTTGGTGCATTTAATGTTGTCCCAGAGGTCTCTGAGACTGTCCTCTGTTCTTTTCATTCTTTTTTCTTTATTTTGCTCTGCATCAGTTATTTCCACTATTTTATTTTCCACCTCACTTATCCGTTCTTCTGCCTCAGTTATTCTGCTATTGATCCCATCTAGAGTATTTTTTATTTCATTTATTGTGTTTTTAATCGATGCTTGATTCATCTTTAGTTCTTCTAGGTCCTTGTTAACTGTTTCTTGCATTTTGTCTATTCTATTTCCAAGATTTTGGATCTTGGAAATAGAATCTTGGATCATCTTTACTATCATTATTCTGAATTCTTTTTCAGGTAGACTGCCTATTACCTCTTCATTTGTTAGGTCTGGTGGGTTTTTATGTTGCTCCTTCTCCTGCTGTGTGTTTTTCTGTCTTCTCATTTTGCTTATGTTACTGTGTTTGGGGTCTCCTTTTTGCAGGCTGCAGGTTCGTAGTTCCCATTGTTTTTGGTGTCTGTCCCCAGTGGCTAAGGTTGGTTTAGTGGGTTGTGTAGGCTTCCTGGTGGAGGGGAGTAGTGCCTGTGTTCTGGTGGATGAGGCTGGATCTTGTCTTTCTGGTGGGCAGGTCCACGTCTGGTGGTGTGTTTTGGGGTGTCTGCGGACTTTTTATGATTTTAGGCAGCCTCTCTGCTAATGGGTGGCGTTGTGTTCCTGTCTTGCTAGTTGTTTGGCATAGAGTATCCAGCACTGTAGCTTGCTGGTCGTTGAGTGAAGCTGGGTGCTGGTGTTGAGATGGAGATTTCTGGAAGATTTTCGACGTTTGATATTATGTGGAGCTGGGAGGTCTCTTGTGGACCAGTGTCCTGAAGTTGGCTCTCCCACCTCAGAGGCACAGCACTGACTCCTGGCTCCTCAATTTGGGATGATTTGTTGTCTATTCATGTATTCCACAGATGCAGGGTACATCAAGTTGATTGTGGGGCTTTAATCCACTGCTTCTGAGGCTGCTGGGAGAGGTTTCCCTTTCTCTTCTTTGTTCTCACAGCTCCTGGGTCTCAGCTTTGGATTTGGCCCCGCCTCTGCGTGTAGGTCACTGGAGGGCGTCTGTTTTTCCGCTCAGACAGGACAGGGTTAAAGGAGCATCCTCTTCGGGACTCTGGCTCACTCAGTCCTGGGGGGAGGGAAGGGGCACGGAGTGCGGGGCGAGCCTGCAGCGGCAGAGGCCGGCGTGCTCCAGCCCGAGGCCCGCCGTGCGTTCTCCCAGGGAAGCCGCCCCTGGATCCCGTGACCCCGGCAGTGGCGGGCTGCACAGGCTCCCGGAAGGGCGGTGTGGACAGTGACCTGCGCTCGCAAACAGGCTTCTTGGCGGCGGCAGCAGCAGCCCCAGCGTCCCACGCCCGTCTCTGGGCTCCGCGCTTTCAGCCGCGACTCGCGCCCGTCTGTGGAGCTCCTTTAAGCAGCGCTCTTAATCCCCTCTCCTCGCGCACCAGGAAACCAAGAGGGAAGAAAAAGTCTCTTGCCTCTTCGGCAGCTCCAGAGTTTTCCCGGACTCCTTCCCGGCTAGCTGTGGCACACTAGCCCCCTTCAGGCTGAGTTCTCGCCGCCAGCCCCAGTCCTCTCCCTGTGCTCTGACCGAAGCCCGAGCCTCAGCTTCCAGCGCCGCCCGCCCCGGCGGGCGAGCAGACAAGCCTCTCGGGCTGGTGAGTGCCGCTCGGCACCGATCCTCTGTGCGGGAATCTCTCCGCTTTGCCCTACCCAGGTACGTGGGGAGTTTCTTGCCTTTTGGGAGGTCTGGGGTCTTCTGCCAGCGTTCAGTAGGTGTTCTGTAGGAGTTGTTCCACCTGTAGCTGTATTTCTGGTGTATCTGTGGGGAGGAAGGTGATCTCCACGTCTTACTCTTCCGCCATCTTCCCCGGAAGTCAGTTAGTTTCTTTTTTAGTCAGATATTTGTTTGGAACTTTATTGGGAAATTATTTCATGGTTCTTCAATTTGTACCAGTAAGCAGTCTCATCTCCATTTTATAGATGGGGAAATTAAGGAATCATCTAGTAGACTGTGCAGATTCATCTCTTTACTTCCCACAAAGCACAGCATAGTTGCTCCAAAAAAAAAAACAAAACAAAAAAACAACTTCAGGCAGGAACAGATGTGCATTTTATTCCTTTTGAGATCCTGTAATTGTATACCATTTAGGATGTTGTAAACTCATAGATTTGGCCATGATAAAGGATGGCTACTGAAGGCTTACCCAGCACCTCCCTCTTGCCTGACTTCCTAATGGAATATTTTCTACTACAGATACTGAAATAATCATCCTTTATTAAGGTGGCAATCCAAGTTCAGCATCTCTGGCTAACAATTTCTCTTGCCTCCAGACGTTTTTGAGGACAGATACAGAGGATCTCCAGCCTTTTGTAACCTCCTGGCCCACAGGCTCAACAAACATTTTTGAATGGATGAATGTTAAATGTTTCACCAAGACGCTGCTTTTGGAGGCTCTGCAAATGTTTTGTTACAGTCATGTTTTGATCAGGAGAGCAACAGAGGATATTCTGGAAAGATCTGAATAAGTCTTACATTATTTAAATATATTAGGTATTAGAGTTTATTTCTGAAGGGCAGGCGAATATGAAATTGGGATTCCCAGTATCACTGTTTAGGTGGAGGCATTAGCACTTGGGGGATACACTCACATGGTAAATTTCCTCCAAAACCAAAAGAGATGCATTAAACCTTCCTGGGATGACTCTATTTCTATCAGATTTTTCTTCATAGGAAGCTGAAGCCCTGAGTCACTTCATCAGTGGCAGGATAAAGGTACCCTGTGATGTGAGGATTGCCAACACGAGGACACCTTCCAGAATGTCAAGGAGTTCCTTGCTTAAGGGTCTAATGCTAATGCATTCTGATGATCATGGACCATAGTTTCTTATCTCTGAACCTTCTTTTCACCATGCAGGAGCTTTGCTTTGTGACAGAATACTATATGGCACTAAAACATCTACTTGAAAAAAAAGTGCTGTCAAAGTAGAAGTATTAATACATGGTAAAAAACTCATGGTGAAAGTCAAGAAGTTCCATGCCTACCTTGATACTCAAATGCTTTTATAATTATATTGATTACAAACCTCTTTTGGAAACCCATTTCTAACCATAAATTTGTACTCTTCGTGATGGCCCTATCATAGAGTTAGTTTCTTTTGTCCATCGCTGCAGATGGGACACTAGTCCATAAGCCCAGAAAAGCCAGGGTGAATATCAATGCCCTCGGCTATCTCCCACTGTAGATAATGTGCCACTGAAAGTTTTAATTTTAGAAGGCCTTCCTGACTGTTGCCAAAATTTGGCCTCTGTACCCCGGTGCTGCATTAAATCTTGGAGACAAAGTTTTGGGTGAGATAGAAAAGAATAGCTTTATTGCAGGGTGCCAAGCAAGGAGTCCAGGGCAGCTAGTGCCGAGACCCAAACTTCCTGAAGTCTTTCAGGGAAAGGTTTATAAGACAGGGTGAGGAAGGGGGTTTGTGGGGTGTGTGTTTGTGGGGTGTGTGATCAGCTCGTGGGCATTCTTTTCTTTTATTTATTTATTGGCGGTGTTGTGTCTTTGTTGCTGCGTGTGGGCTATCTGTAGTTGTGGCGAGCGGGGGCTACTCTTCCTTGCGGTGCAAGGGCTTCTCATTGCAATGGCTTCTGTTGTTGCAGAGCACGGGCTCTAGGTGTGCAGGCTTCAGTAGTTGTGGCACGTGGGCTCAGTAATTGTGGCTGGCAGGCTCTAGAGTGCAGGTTCAGTAGTTGTGGTGCACGGGTTTAGTTGCTCTGTGGCATGTGGGATCTTCCCAGACTAGGGCTCAAACCCACATCCCCTGCATTGGCAGGCGGATTCTTAACCACTGCGCCACCAGAGAAGCCCCATGGGCATTCTGATTGGTTGGTGGTGACATAATTGGGAGTCAGCATCATCAACCTTCTGGTTCTAACTGGTCTGGGATCTAGTGCTTGTGGGCAGCATAAAGTTAACTTCTTCCACCTGGTGGGGGGTTTCAGTATCTGTAAAACAGCTCAAAGGACACAGCTCAGAATGGTATCTGTAGTCCTTGAGGAAGAACTAAAGGTCCTTGACTTTGTTTAATGGCTAAAGTATTATTATTTTGTCTTTACTGTTTTCCTTTCTTTCTGCATTTTCTCACTTATCTGATTATATTCTTTTACTAAAGTTTTTCTACAGACAAAAGGCAGCCAGACGACATGCATGGGGGCTTATTCTGGGAAGGCCTCATAGTGTCCTGCTTGGTTACATGACCACCTTTATCTGGTTGATAAAATTGATAATTCAATCACCAATTAGCCAACATTACTGATCGCTTACTATACAGCAGGCAACATATTGGACTGGGTGCTTAGGATACAAGATTATGAAACTATCCCCAGAAGTTTACAGTGTAGTGCCATGGTCCCCAAACTTTTGTGTAGCAGACTCTCTTGGTAGCTTTTTAAAATTCAGACTTTCAGACTTCACCCAGAGATTAAGACTGTCAAATTCCAAAATCCTCAGGTGGGAATGGGGGAAGGGCAGGCCTTCATGCTGTAGTCAACAGAATGGTAATCTCTAGAGTGTGAATGTACCACCTTTGTGCCTGTAGAGTCTTGGAAGTACAGTGGGTGTTGTAGAGTCTTCCTAATAACCATTTCCCCATCTTTTGGTAAATACACATTCCTCATATACACATTCCCTATCCCCACCCAGTGTGCTTCAGGAGACCGTGTCACCATGTCTGGTTGTATGGGTTGACACGTTGCTTGGAGTTCATCAGCATGATCCCATCTCTCCATCACAGTATTTGGCTTGGGAATGGGCACCTGACCCAATAAGAGGTGAAGAAGTGTTTTATGGGAACTTTTAGGGGAGGATGTGTTCTTACATAGATAACATACAGGAACAACCTCCTCTCTTCCAAGATGTGGTAGAATAAGCAAGTTCCCAGGGAGTTAGGGGTACCACTCTTCAGAATAAAGCTGACCCCATGGAGGACAGAGAAGGAAAAAAAGGGACCAAGTATTTAATGACATTGATGAGCCACTCAATTTCTTTGGCTCATTAACTCCTGTTTCTTTTGAGAAACAGTGTATGTGTGTGTATATATGTGTGTTTGTGGTGTTTTTTGTTTGTTTGTTGTTGTCATTACTTGCAGTGAAATAGGTCCTAGCTGTTGTAACTGTGAGGTTGCCCCATGAATCCTCATTGTAAACAAGCTACTCCAGGTGATTTTAAAGTAGGTGGCCATGAACCTAGTCTAATACGTTTGGATAGGTATCATTTTCAGAGAGTAGAGGTGTCTGCCTCATAAGCTTATTTTTGAAAACTAAGGAAAATATGTAGGTTAATAAAAAATGTTTAACTAAATCATATTTAGTGATGTGTGTTTTGAAGCTTTCACTCATTTGTCCATAATGCATCCATCAAGGATAAACGATTTTTGAAACTTAAAATCATACATTTTCTGCTCTGCTAGCATAAGAAATGATTTCACTGCAACCACAATGACAACAATTGTTATGTCTCACGTGGTAAATTGGAGAAAGTGAGTTTTTTTTTTTTTTTTTTTTTGCGGTACACGGGCCTCTCACTGTTGTGGCCTCTCCCGTTGTGGAGCACAGGCTCCGGATGCACAGGCTCAGCGGCCATGGCTCACGGGCCCAGCCGCTCCGTGGCACGTGGGATCCTCCCGGACCAGGGCACGAACCCGTGTCCCCTGCATCGGCAGGCGGACTCCAAACAACTGCGCCACCAGGGAAGCCCCAGAAAGTGAGTTTTAAGTAATCATTACTTAGGGAAAATTGAACTGTCACCTTAAATAGTCAACAGATCAGAAAATTTAAACAAAGCTATGAGTTCCTTTACTCTTCAACTCCATTAAAGTAAAAAATGCTGCATAAAATTTCTATGCACCATTATTGCCATGTTGCCCTTTCAGATATTGTTACCAGTCCAAGCTCATACTGCTCACCACATGATAGGCCAATAAATCGAGAGACGTGTTGCTGGGGCAAGGAGTAGCAACTTTATTCGGAAAGCCAGCAGACCAAGAAGATGGCAGACTCGTGTCGCAAAGAAACATCTTGCCTGAGTTAGAATTCAGGCTTCTTTTATACTGAAAGGGGAGGGAGTGAAGTCAAACATTTCCAGGTTCTGGTCAGCCTCCGGAGGGGATATGTTAATTTCTTTCTCCCTGCAGGCCTTCACAGGTGGGCCTGGTCAGGATGTTTCCTGTAAGCTAAGCAAAGATATTTTAGCTTAACATCCATTACCTGGGAGGCAGGGTTCCCAAAGATGGTCCACTAGGTATAATTTAAGCTTATAGGCAACATCCCTTTAGTGATTAACTTGTAATAGAGTACAAAGTTTCTTCCCTATTACAATACATCTCACTGTTGATGAGATAGTGAAATACTAAAATTTAATGAATCATAGATCAAAATGGACAAAAGAAAATTGTATTGATTATTAACTCATACCTTGGAGGATTAGGTATAAAAAGATTTCCATAAATGACAACTCATTAATATTAATATTCTTTTTACTTGAAAGTACTCATTGTATCTGTGATTAACCTGTTCACTTTCCCAAAAAGATATTTTCTAAGGAAAGGACCTGAAAGAAAAGGGACCAAAACAATCTTAAAAAGTTTTCTGTAAAATTCCAACATGCACTATTAAAAGACCTCTATTTGATTAAATAAAATAACCTTATATGATTCTAAAAACCTTATCTGTGGCACAGGTCTGAAATCTTTCTGTCTGGCAACTGAGGTCTCTGAAAGGCTGATTACTTGAGGCAGAAGTTCCATTGGTCAATATGGTAGGCAGAATTTCTGAAATGCTCCCCCAAAATGTCCCACCCTAATCCCAGCCCCTGTGAATGTGAAGCTCTCTCCCTCCTGTGATTGTGTTATGGGACACAGCTGACCCTAGGATAGGGCGATTCTCCAGGTGGACCTCATCGAATCATACGGGTCTTGAAAAGCGGAGCGCTTGCCCTGGCTGGCAGCAGAAGTTGGAGAGATTCGAAGTGTGAGTACGATGCCGTGTGCCCTTGCTGGCTTTGACTATGGAGGAGACCATGAGAAGGAATGTGTAGCCTAAGGAGCTAAGAGAGGGCCCCCAGTGACTGCCAGCCAGGAAACAGTGACCTCAGCCCTACAACTGCAAGGAACCGAATTCTGCCAACAGCTTGAATTCGTTTAAAAGTGAGATCGTCCCAGAGCCTCCACAGAAGAGCCTCCACGCAAGGCCGACACCCTGACCTCAGCCTTTGTGAGACCCTAAGAAGAGAACCCAGCCAAGCCCACCTGGACTTCTGACCTAAAGAACCGTGAGTTCATAAATGGGTGTTGTCTTACACCCCTAAATTTGTGCTTTTTTTTTTTTTTTTACATTGCAATAGAAAACTGATATAGTCAGGAAAAATGCAACCAGAATATTTAAGGTAGAAGGAGCCTCAGAATGCATCTAGTGCCCTAGCTCCCTGGACAAAGGAGGTCTCTAGACACAGGAAACAGTGTAAAACCACAGGCTATTTCAAATATTTAGAAGTCTACATTGTCATACGTTTATTATCAAATACTGCTGTACAGATTTACTTGATCTTGATAACTATTGTTTCTCTGTTTCTAGCCCCACTAGAATACAAGCACCACTTGGGCAGGGATGCTTTCTCTTTTGTTCACCATTATCCCTAAGAACAGAACGTGATACCCAATGGGCACTTAATAAACATTTTTCAAAAAAACAAATAAATGACTTGGGCCAGGATTATATCAAGTCAGTACTATAACAACAATTATTCAGCTGTTGCCAATTACTTGTTTTGAACTCATTAGAGAGGTAATAATAAACTTATTTGTATTGTAAATGAAGTTAGATTGGCCAGGTGATTCAAATCATAGGCTTCATGGGCAGGGGAAAGTAGTAAAAAAAAAAAAAAAGGACATCAGTTATTAATCTGTTTTCAAGAAAACATGTTGTTTGTCCACACCCCACCTCTAACCATACAGATGAGGGAATTAGTTAGATTAAATGAGTCTGTAACTGTTAGCTAAATCGTAGTACTGGCTCTAAATATTTATACTAAGAAGTTTTTTAATCAAACAAAAATCTTTCCAAATTTAAAACTGATAAGTGCTACTGCTAAATCAGCTGTGTGAAGGGAAAGTGGAAACAGACTAAAAAAAGCAGCTTCAGATTCACAGTTATTGGAACAGGAACTCAATTCCGTTCAATTTAATTAAATGAAATTTACTGAACACCGACTATATGTAAGATATGAATAGACACTCTTTGGATCATGAGGATGAGCAAACATGCTTTGACCCCGGAGGAACTGCGGTGTAAGAGGGGAGCTAAGGCTTGTACCCACATACAAACAACACGAGGTAGAATGTGAGGGGAGCTATCAGGGAGTCACAAAGAGCTGTGGGAGGGAAGTGGGTGGAGGGCTCACTTGAAGCTGGAAGGGGCAAAAATGTTTCATGGAGGAAGCGTCATCTGGCACCGTGACAATGACCACTGAGTGGAGTTTCCTCCAAAGTTTATTTACATCTTCCAGAAGAGATGTCTCGTTAGAAACTTGCCCCTTGAGTTCTTGCCTATCTATGGCCTGATATGTAAACAGAAGGAAAACCAGCTGTAGAGTTGCTATGCCTCAGAAATAAATAGGCGGGAACTTTTTAGACTGAAAGTTGCACTCGATTTGTATTTTCTCAGCACTGACTTATTCCCCTGTCCCTCAGTTTTCTCTTACATGCAGTGATGCTTAACTTAATTAATTAATGTGGGATTAATGTGGAGGATCAAGCATTTTAAAATGTGAAAAGATACAGCACTAATATCAAATAGCTGCTTCATACCTGAGAGGAAGTAAGAGCATCTCCAGTCACACTTGTAGCTGGTAGTTTCTTCTCCCCGGGTCAGGGAACTAATCCCTAGACTCCGCACTCTGGAACTTAGCCCGTTTCAAGGGTTCTTTTTACATTTGTGGAATGTTTCCTCAAACTTAAATACAGAATTGATGAAAAGACATGGCAAAAATTTACAGAGAACATCTGAGAAATAATATACACTTTTTAAAAGCTACTTTCCTTATTCATCTTGGAACTGCATCAGTGGTGTTTAGTACTCTTGATTACATTGCCCTCTAGTGGTATCATGAGGGTATAAGTGCAATAAACATTTCCTTTTAGTCTTATTCAACATTTATTGAGCATCTATTGTATACTTAGCACTGAGGTAGGCTCTGAGAATTCTGAGATGTTAAGACAGTTTCTACTCTTGTTGAGCTGTTGGTCTAGCAGTAGGAGTATTTAACCATAGCATAGTGTGAAAAGGAACTACAGGAGAAGTATGTACAATGATCTGTGAGTGCACAGAGAAGGTAACCAATTCCCCTTAAGTGTGTCTGGATGGGCTTTTCAAACAAATTACGCTTAAGAAGCACCTTGAAAAATGCATAAGAGTTTTCCAGACCTGTGTGTGTGTGTGTGTGTGTGTGTGTGTGTGTGTGTGTGTGTGTGTGTGGCTTCATGATTGAAGGAGCAGCCTGAATAAAGGAAGCTGGTCCTTTATTAACTATTAAATGCATAATGTGTTCAGGTGACAGCTAGGTGCCTTTCATGTGAGATTCAAACGTGCTTCATCCTGTTGTTATAATCCCGCATACCCACATATACTCACAAAACACTTCACAAACTTCCTGCAGGTTGTATATTAGAGAGGTTGGGATAAACTAAATCAAATAGGCATCTATATTAAAGTCAAGATTTTGCTCTACCATGATTATACCTATCATGATTCTAACAGTAATATATCATACATTAATACAATTTTATAATAAATTATAAGTGATGTGTTCTTAATAATGTAGATCACTGTTCTAATGCACACTATAGTTCCCATCCTCCCCTTCCTGGATGTATAATACTTTCTTTTACCATCCCTTTTAAAATTCCTATGTCCTTAATTTGTGGGGAAAAAAATCAGAGCTTGAAAAAATACAATTACTTAACTATTAGACTCCAGTGTTTTGTGGATTTGCTGACTGACTTTGTGGGTGTATCTTTTGCTGTGCAGAAAATGCAGCACCTTTCTGGCTTCTGGACATCTAGTCAACACTTGTGCAGATTCTTGGGCCATCCCCAGCTCTGCCACCATTGAGATGCATGCCTTAGGCAGCTTCTCCTGGTGCCCCCCCCACCTCAGGTCTGTGGAATGGGGGAGGGATGGAGGTGTGCTTATCTATAATCTATGACCCAAGATTCTTTCCTCTGCAAAAGCAGCATCCTGTAGGGGGCAAACTCGGGTTCTGAAGGCAGACAGATTGGGACCAAATCCTGGCTCTGCCATTTACTAGCTGTGTGATACTGGCAAGTACCTTGGTCTTTCTGAGCTCCAGTTTCCTCATCTGTAAAATTGAGATATTAACATCTACCTCCAGGATTACTGGAGGGGTTAATAAGAATACATGAAAAGTGCCTGGCACAGAGAAAGTGATCAGTAGAGATTCATTCCCTTCCCAACACCCTTCATTCACTGCAATAAGCATAAGCTGTTCCAAACTTCTGCTTAAACATGAGCACCGTAGAACAACTTTTACATGTATTCCATTTTGCCAAAACTACCTAACATCCAGAAACGGCCTTACCATTTGAAACTCAATCTCAAATGCCTCATCTCATTGAATCCTCAGCCAACCCTGTGAGGGAGGGCATCTCAACATCTCTCAACCACCATTCAATGGAATGAGAATCTGCTCTGTGCCAAATAAAATGCTGGGAGTAAAGCACTAAATCCCTGCCCTCCAGAAGCCCCCTCAGTCAGGTGGGAAGAGGCAGATGAGAAAACCAACTGCAATTCAGTTTAACAGGTGCTGTGATACAGGTGGAAGGTGCTAAAGAAGCACAGAAGAAGGGCACTTAATTTAAATTGATCCTTGGGGTGAGGTGGGCAGGTAAAGTGAATCAGGAAGAATACATAAGAGTTTCTCTTGTGAATAATAAGAGAAATATGCATGGGGGTTGGGGGGAAGGGGAAGTGCGGAGGTGAGGGAGAGGGTGGTGGAGGCGGGTGCTGGAGGGGGACTTTTCCAGGAATAGAAAACACAAATTATTGAGGCTAGAAGCTGAAGTCCACGCTTGTGGTCAAAATAAATCTTCTAGGTCGTCACATTTTGGTCATTTACTTATGTGTATGTTGGACGCGGTACTGTGAGATGAATGGGCTGTGTAGCCCGGGTAATTGAAGTTTCTTAGAAAAACCATTACCTCTCTCTGCAATAACTTAGCCATGTTCCAATGAAAGATGAAACAAAACTATTAGTTAAGTCACCGGTCTCTCTAACCCTAATCAGAGTAGGGATAATCGTTCACGGAGTCATGGTGCCAATACTATTTTATATACACAGATATTCCTGTGATGAATTTTTCCTTAAAGAAACCCATGCATCTTCTAGATGACAAAAACTACCTTAAAAAGTGGCAAAAGTTGCTTAGATAAAAATATGGCTTATTTATTCACTCTGCCTTTGCCCATCCCATCCATGTAACCCAGCTCTTCAGTGGATGTGGACATCTTAGATTCCCTTCTCCTTTTGCTTAGCTGAAAAGGGAGCACTCAAAAATTAGAATGCCAGTTGTGAGGTAAATGAGCACCACAGCAGCATGATGAACAGGCTTCCAAGCCACGACGGTGATGGAGTTGTGCTGTAAGAGACATAGCAGATTTTTTTCCCTCCCTAACTTGGGCAGGGATGAATTCACTTCTTCTCCAGCCTTGATTCCTGGCATGAACAACCAAACACTTGCATTTTTAGAGTCCTTTTTTGGGGTGAACGTTTGGTGTGTAGAACTTTTCCTCCAAGGATAATTTTAGCATTAAATTATTTCAAATCCTGGCAAATTTCAAAATATGAGTGGGTGACTTAGGAAGGATATATTCTCAAGAAATAACAATGGTGTCAGTACAATCCAAGAGACTTGGGAAAGGGTTTACATACACACATGTACATACACTCCTTCACTTCCCAGAAATTGAAATTGATTTAACACATTGAGATTAAGTTACTTGGGTGTTTCTTTTAAATGCCAAAGAATAAATGTACTTTGGCATTAAGGACAAACATTTCTAACCCACAGAAAGAGGGCAGAGAGTTTGGGCTTAACAAGTATTTTAGGAGAATTACTGTTGCAAATGCAACCCCCGTCCCCAATACACCACTCCCCTCTCTCTCCTGGGGTTTTCCTTCGTGGAACACCAAAATCAATAAGGCAGTTAAGGTAGAGATTCAGTGTATACACCAATCATCCTGTGTGGTTCCAGAATATACATTTGCAAGGGCAAAATGACATGCCCCCAAAGAATAAGTAACTGCACATTCACACATGTAATTACCTCTAATTTCTTGCATTCTGCATTCCTTTCAATTTCTCCTCCTACCTCCCAAGTTTGGAGAAAGAAAAGTTGTATTTTTCTATGTACAATATCCTCCCAGTTTGGTTGTCATTGTCCTTGGTAGCAGGTAAATAGCAGACTTGAAGTGACTGCTCTATTTCTGTGTATTTCGTGGAGTCCAAAACAATGTAAGAGCTCAGTTTAGTATTTCTGTGCACTTATATGAGGGCAGTTAGTCTACTGACATATACCAGTTTAACCCGGGGGATTTTTGTTTCTAAAAGACAGGAGAAAGTAGATTATCTTGGAAAATTTGAGAATTCATATCTTTGGCTTCGATTCCTGACATAGATGTAATAATAAGAATTACCCATAATCCCACAGCATAGAGATGATCATCGCTAACACACACGCACATCACATGGATGTCATTTATTTATGCCTAACAACATGGCTGGGTGGATGTGTCTATATAAATAAATTACATGCCAAGTTACATACATCAGGAGGGCCACGATGAGGTGGTCACCAGGCCTGGGCTGCAAGTTTGCCAAGGGGCTGCATTTCTGGGCACTTAGCTGAGGTGGAGTGCCAGTAATGCTCTACACTCCACAGCCTCTACAGCTTTGTATTATGACAAATATTAAAAAAAAAAAAAAAAAGGCACACGGAAACACTAGAACTAGAAAGGGAAGCCTCTTCCTCCTACGAAGTCCCTCCAGTGTCCTATG
Source organism: Hyperoodon ampullatus (assembly GCF_949752795.1). Taxonomy (NCBI): domain Eukaryota; kingdom Metazoa; phylum Chordata; class Mammalia; order Artiodactyla; family Ziphiidae; genus Hyperoodon; species Hyperoodon ampullatus. Next base: position 194,251,908 of record NC_136914.1, on the reverse strand, counting down.
CTGATAAAGCTTAACACTGTCCTTTTGGCAAAAGACCCTCAAGGTCCATTTGCATTATCACAGATCAGGTAATGAAGAGTGTATCTGGAACTGAGAGTCAATAAATTGATAACGGACACCCCCCCTTCCCCCAAGAAAAGGGAGGCATTTTTCCAAGCTGTTCTCAGAGGGCCACTCATGGCAGGTGACCTGGCCATCTATTTATCAAGATTTCAGGCTACATGATTTGAACTCCTTAGATTTCTCTTCCCTCGGTCTCAAATGTCTTTGTTTTGTTTTGTTTTCTCTTTACATCTTTGAGGAAATACTTCTTATATTGCCTGGCATAGCCCTGCTGAGCAGACAGTGGATAGGCTCTTGCCCTCTGGCCATAGTTGGTTACAGTCCGACTCAAAGCCAGACCTTCCATTGGCCAGGACTGGCCAATCTGGGTCTCCCTTTGAAAAATTAAAAAGCACAAAGATTGCAACTCACACCTATATACAGACTTGAACTGCAAACTGCATGCGGGGGAAGCAGAGAGTGGAAGGAGGAAGTCAGGCAGGTGAGCAGAGAGCTGTGGCCCCAAAGTGAGCGAGAGGGAGAGAACATCTTCCAAATCACTTTCCAGTTCCTATGAAGCTATACCTCCTAACTTAGGTTCTGGGAAATTCCCTTGAATCCCATCAATAACCCCTGAGTTTTACCTGGGTTGCTTTTAATGGATGTCTGTTTCATGCTAACATTTGGCCTCTTTCTAGGCCCAGGTTTCTCATCCTTGGCGCTATGGACATTTGGGGTGAGAGAATTCTTTGCCATTGGAGGGAAGGTGGGTGGGCTGTTCTGTGCATTGTAGGATGCTTAGCAGCTTGTCTGGACTCTACTTACTAGATGCCAATAGTTCCCCCTGTCATGACAATCAAAAATGTCTCTAGACAGTGTCGGATGTCCCCTGAGGGGCAAAATCACCCCCAGCTGAGAATATCTGTTCTAGACCAATCTCTGCTTAGGCTGTCAATGCTGGTCCCCTTGCCGCCTCTGAGACAGGCCACATCAGTTCCTTGCCTTTGACCTACAAACTTGCTCCAAGTCCTTATCCTTCCTTGGCCCAATTTTCCTTGGCAGGCACTCTTCTCTTTCTCTCCTTCCTTTAAGTTTGAAGTAGACTTACTGCCCTTGGCTTAAAATCCTCAGCCTCAACTAGTCTGATTTGCTCTGTAGGAATCTCTAAGACTTAAACTATTCTTCAGAAGTCACTAATGACCTAACTCTATATTAAAACCAAAATACTCACAGGGCCTCACCTTTTTCCTGCAACCTGTGCTCTATCATTCCTTTCTATTCACTTTGCTCTTAGATGAGCTTGAACAGGGGATGGCAAGGAAGCAAATACGTTGACATGTACACTCAGCAAATTTATAGCTTCCTTGGTATAGCAAAATGTACCCACAAAACAATCAGAAAATCACCAAAGAAAAATATAATAAAATTCTCAATTGAATACCATTGAAGATCAAACAAGGGAAAGTGAGAGAGTAAGTTAATCAACAATATTAAACAATTATGACATGCTCCTCTCCATTTCTGATGTTATGGGGAAAAGAGAAAAAACCTACTGCTTTCAAGAAGTTTACATTCTAATTAAAAATCCAATGCATATATATGTGAAAGAATAATTGAATAGATAGTATATAATAGATTCATTTTGCAGTACAGAGATAATAAATATTACACAAAGTTGACAGCACCAGCATCAGATTACTTTATGTGTATATGCTATTTTTACCATTCTTAGAGGACAGCCACATCACAATGACAATGACCATTTATTGAGTATATACTATGCCAGCCTCTGTGTAGAGAATATGACATTATTTGCTTTGTTCTACATAGGATGAATGTTGAAAGGGACTTTTCCTAAGGTCTTGGACTTTTAGATAAGGCCTACAAATCTGAGAACAATGGATGATAATTAGCCCCACATTTAAAAAAATATTGAAGTACAGTTGATTTACAATATTGTCTTAGTTTCAGGTGCACAGCGTAGTGTTTCAGTATTTTTGCAGGTTACACTCCATTATACAAGATACATATATCTTGTATATTATTACAAGATAATGGGTATAATTCCCTGTGCTATACAGTAAACCCTTGATGCTTATCTATTTTATATATAGTAGTCTGTATCTGTTAATCCCATCCCCCTAAATTGTCTCCCCTCCCACCCTCCCCTTTGTTAACCACAAGTTTGTTTTCTATGTCTGTGAGTTTGTTTCTGTTTTGCGTATACATTCATTTGTGTCTATTTTTAGATTCCACATGTAAGTGGTATCATATAGTATTTCTTTCTCTGACTTCTTTCACTAAGCATGATATTCTCTAAGTCCATCCATGTTGCTGCAAATGGCATTATTTCATTGTTTTTTTAATTAGCCCCACATTTTAAACTGGAGTTTTTAGACACATCCCTGCAAGACTAGCTGAGAGGTTGACAAACTGGTCTTTCATCCCTCACTGCTGTTACCCATCCACAGTCTTTGTAAAGAGAAGGCTGGAAAAGAGAGAAGGCTGAAAATGTCATTGAGGCAGAAGAGGTATTGACTTGTTGACTTAGAGCTAAGTTCTGTGCTCCACCTTCCCCTAAGGTTGGTGAAGTGCAAGCCAAGAATGATTGGGGTGCTGCCACGAGGAGACTGGATCTCCTGCCTCAGCTGGATGCTGGATGAGCTGCCTTTTGCTTGGAGATTCTGAAGGTGGGTGCTAGGCTGCAGCTGCCCACAAGGGCAGGGGGAGAAGAGAGTGTGGAGGCCACAGCGTGTGTGCCTAGTACGGGTAGGGCAAAGATACACAAGGTTTTTCAGGGCCAATTAGATGTTGGAGAAGAAAAGTGGGCTCCTCCCATCTTAATGGGACACCACTGAAGCGAAAAGGCCTTCTTGCCAAGGAGAGACACCCACATAAAAAGCCAAGGGTGTGTGTGCTGCTGGGCACAGGATCAAGAAGCCGGCAGGGAACCCATCACCTGCCGTAAGGGCCTGGGCAGTTCAGAGGTCCTTGAGGGGTCTCGAAAGAATCCACACATCTGCACCCCACACAAGAGCCAGGCTTTAGTCTTCTGTCATGGCAGAGGCATCAGTGTCTAAGAGAGCGCCAGCTAAGTGAAAAGACTTTGCCACATTTTTTCTATTTCTCTCTCCTCCTGCCCTGACTCTGGAAGACCCAGAAGCAGGTAAAAGAGGAGTGGGAAGACCAAGAAGGAATGAAAGGGTTCCTGAGTCACGAGTCTAGTTGAGTCAAGAACGGGGAAGGGGAGAAGCTTTTAGGTTTGTATTTGTATCGGACAGTACTTTTCTTTTCTTTCTTTTTTGTTTTTTTTGCGGTACACGGGCCTCTCACTGCTGTGGCCCCTCCCGTTGCGGAGCACAGGCTCCGGACGCGCAGGCTCAGTGGCCATGGCTCACGGGCCCAGCCGCTGGCGGCATGTGGGATCTTCCCGGACCCGGGCACGAACCCGTGTCCCCTGCGTTGGCAGGAGGACTCTCAACCACTGCGCCACCAGGGAAGCCCTGGACAGTACTTTTTAATATTTGGAAGTGAGGCTTGTCCTTGTAACTTAAAGTTTCCAGAAATCTGTTGTTCAAGGGCCAGGAAGGGAGAGGTGATAGAACATGGTGGAAGGCAGGGGCTGGAGGAAAATAAAACCGTTTCCTATTTGTCCCTCAAGTTCAGGTTGTTAACAAGCTGGTTGAAAATACGAAAACCCTGTGAAGTATGATTATTGTCTACTAGCACTGCAGTTCAGAGAAGTTAAGCTACCTGCCCAAGGTCACATGGCTGGGAAGTGGTCTCCAAGCTGGAAAGTTGGGACCTGTGACACCACGCCTAGTGCCTTCTCACTGTATCCCAGCTGTGCACTTGAAACAGAGCCAGGTTTGAGGTTGGCATTTTAAAAAGAGGTCGAATTTTGAAAAGAGTACATGTGAGGGCACGGCAGGCAGGTACGAGGGTGAAGCCTTGGGACACTGGACCAAGCTGGGCCAGAATACAGAGAGAAGGGTGTACCGCTAAGGGAGGGGTCTGGTGGAGCAAGGGTGTTGAGATCTGGGAAGGGGCGCCTGGATCTAACTGTCCTTGTAGGATTCTGAGCCAGCAAGTGAGATGGAGAAAGCCACCAAGAAGCGCTCTAGTGGGGCTGAGGAAAGACAGCACAGAAATCAGACCCTCTCAGAGCCAGGATGTGAGATAATGAGGATTAGAACAATTAGAACAGAAATTGGCAGCACATGATGACCAGTTTGATAGAGGGAATAAAGGAGAAGCTTAAATAACAGGTTACTAAAGAAAAGAAGCTGTTTGGGGCTGTCCCTAACCTATTGAGGTAAATAGCTTGAAGGGCAACCTGTCAGTCATGGCTGCTATTAAGAGCCCAGGACTGCCTGGGAAGGAAGATTGGTCTAATCTAGTTTAGCCTTCTGCTTTTTTCCTTGACTGGCGATGCAATGTGAGTGCTAATGCATGTGGTTCAGAGGATTCACAGCGACATATCGCCCAGGAAAGCCAGCCGGCTGCCAAGACACAGTACAGGGTGACACTCACTGGAGTGCATTGAACACAGCAGAGCAGCTGGCTTTAACCCTGTGGGCGGATGAGTTTTTCCCTCCCCCTTTTCTCTTTCCCCGGGCACTGCGCGCAGCCAGCTCCTCTGGGTCGGGCACTAAACAAGGATAACAGAAAGGGGTCTTTTGTCAACCAGATTCCGCCACCAGCAGGGACTGGAAACTCAGCAGCTCCATCCCACGAGGGGGAAAAGAACAGAAGAGAGACAGATTAGAATGATTGACAACGTAGACCCAGAGCCAGGAGGGAAAGAGAGATCAGAGAGAGGAGCAGAGGGATTTCAAAGACGAGGGGTGGTAGGGAGTCAGAAGCACTCGGTAAAGGGAGGGACTCCCCAGAGCCCTGGGAAAGGATGACGGCGTGGGTGGCCCTGGAAGTGGAGAACAAAGGCCGGGCGGGGGCGGAGCTCTGCGCAGCATAGACGCTGTTGGGATTAGAGCAGATGGTAGGAGCAGGAAGTTACTGTTCTGAACATTTTTCTGGACGTGTCAGTGCATGAGGAGATCGATTCAGCTGACAGTAAGGCTCCGTTTCTGTCACACCAAAAAACCGTTTCCCTCCGCACCACGAGAGGAGAAGCTCTGCTTTCAGGAGTGACCAAAGCCACAGAAATAAAAATATAAGTGAATGCCAATATACTGGTTTATAATGAGAAAGACAGCTGTCGACAGAGCAGAGTCTTCATGTCAGCAGATCCGTAGGTTCCCTCCCTGCAGGCAAGTGACAAGGGGAGTCGAATTGTGGCCTGAAGGTTGTAGATGAGCCCACAGCCAGAACAAGGGTGGTTTGCTACATCAGTCACAGCAGGGATGTAGCCAACACAGAATGACTATCCTCTGGGCAGTGCTGACATGACCCCAGCAACCTTAGGTGCTCTAAATTTCCCCTTTTTATCATCTAGGCCACTGTTTCTCGAAGTCTGGTCTGAAAATACCTGCATCTAAATTCACTGGGGAACTTAAATATTCACATTCCCAGGTGTCATCCCAGATTTTCCAGAATCAGAATCTCAATGGAGAGGCCCTGGAACCTGCATTTTAAATAAGTTCTCCACAGGATTTATGAAGGCTAAATGTAGTTTTAGGCTGACCATTCACTTTCCTTTCAGTCTTTCTTTAAGTGAATTACATTTGGTTGATTAGATTTGCCCAACTAAACTTACTATCTATGACATCTAGGAAGCCAATAGTTCATCCTCCTCTCTGAGTTCTGATCCATTGAACTATCAGTATAAGAAGTGAAATGGTGATCTAGGTATTGGTTTTATTTAGCACTCTTTGGTCAGCTTAGGTTGACATATGGGCTGGGGCCACCCAGCTCTCTCTTTGAACTTAGATTTGGGTGCTTTTCCTGGCCTGAGATTGGAAAAGGGAAGGGAGGCCCTGACAAGGAGGGCTTTCTGCATGGAGAGTGGGTGTGGGGTCAGATACAACAGGGTGGGTCCAGAGGAATCGAGAGATAAGAGGCTGAAGTATGCGGAACAATGGTGACTCTACCTGGTGGACAGTCCCCAAGAGGACAGGTGCTGACAGAAGAGTTTCCCCTCTGGAATCATATTGAAATTCTGCTGCCCTGGGATACTCTAAGTTGGATTCCACCTGACTTTACAAAATAGACACATGGATTCAGACAGTCTTGCAAAGAAACCACGGATTACTAAGAAGCTTTTTGCAAAATGGACTGGGATACAGACAGCTCACAGTAAATGGCTTCTAAACCATATGAAAAGATGATCAGTCTTACAGTGAAAAATGCAAATTAAAAGTACCATTTTTTCAAGATACCACTTCCCACCTATCAGATCTGTAAAAATTCAAGTTTGACTCAATACTCTATTGGAGACACTGTGGGGAAACCAGCAGTCATATAGAGGGTGGGTGGGGAGCCTGGTGTGGGGCAGTGCAAAATGATACCACCCCTATGAAGGGGATCTGGTTCTATTTAGCAAAATCACAGAAGCCTGAAATATCTTGTCAAACTAGATAACAAGGAAGCTATCAAGGACTGTTGGAGACATATCAAAAGGTTGCAAGAGTCAACTTGAATAGCCTCCCACTGGCCGAAGATGGGACAAATTAAGCATTAACAAGAATAAGTGCAATGGATTGAAACACATTAAATATGTTTAAATGCATGAGATCATAATGATACAAAAAACTTGGGGTTACTTTTGGAGGATGTTAGGGAACAATCGTTACTTTGAGAACTGGTAAATAAAGGGAAAGCATTAAGCATGTATCCCCTTTTTCCTGTACAATTTCTACCCCTTGGGGAAAAATAGTTGAAGTTAGAAAGTATTAACTTTATAGAAATATTCAATTTACTAAATAGAGAAGGCGTGAGAGAATTAGAATATAACCATGAAGAAAAGATTGCCTTTATACATGTATTCTAGCTAATAAATGAAGAAAGAATGATAGAATTAGACTAATACCATAGCCCTAATGAATTAATGCAATCATTTATGCAGTCATTATCCAGGGCTGCTAGCATCACAAAATGTGCCTCCTGATAGAATTATACACTACCCATGAAGTAGTTTCAGCAAAACAATTGAACCTGTATTTGATCAAATCTCTATATATAATTAACAATTTATGGGAAATATAGGGAACTGAGGAATGGGTTAAAATGATACCCAACCCCTAAGCAAAATCCAGGTGGTGGGAAACCCTACAGGACAAATTTATATGTTTCTTTAACATGTAAATTGCAGAGAGAGAGTCAGTGAGTGTGAGAGAGGAGAAAAAAAAATATGGAGCAGGGAACCTATAAATTAAAAGAGACTTAAAAGACATATTAACCATTAACAATATATGAATAGTATTTGGATGCTGATTCAAATAAATAAACACAAAAAAAAACCAAGAAGTTTGAAATAATCAGGAAAGTTTGAAGCTGGACTGTATATCCATTGATATTAAGAAGTTATTGTTATGTTTTTAGGTGGGGATGGAATTGTGGGGTTTTTTAGATATACACAACTAAAATAATTATAGATTAAAGTGATATGATACTTGGGATCTATTTCTGAATAATCCAGGGTCAGGGAAGATGCTGGAGAAGTGGGTGGGAATATACATGAGACAAGATTGCCTGTGAGTTGTTAATTGTTGAAGCTGAGAGAAGGGTAGGCCAAGGTTCATTATGCTATCCTCTCCATCTTTGTATATGACTGAATTTTTCTATAATTAAAAACAGATTTTTATAGATAAAACAAATTGAAGATAATACTAATAAAGCAAATACCAACCACAAGAAAATAGCAGAGCTGACACATTCCTCCTAGTATGGGTCTTTTGTCAGCCATCCAATGGGATAAAAACAATGATAGTCTAACTAGAGCCGACACAAAGTTGGGGAAAATCTTGAGTTACCAAGACTATTTGAAGTATGTTTAAGGATGAACCCCTATATATTTAACTGTATATTGTGCCTTAGGACATTAGCCACTGCTCAAAGATCAAAAACCTCTGTTTCCACCTGTTTTTAAAATCACTTGACTGTAAAAACAAAAAAACAGGCAAAATATATGAAAGAGGGTTTTCACACATTGGATGATAAACAGTGCAGAACAGTGATCCTAACAAGAAGGGAAACAAATGAAGTGAGCCCTGCAGTTACCCTCACTGCTCAGAGAGAGTTTCCAGGCCAAAACACAGGGAGGGAAATCCCAGAGCCTGGCAGACACCCTGTGTTCAGGAGATGGAGTTGAGAATTCAGAGAAGCCAAGTGGCTAGAATCCTCTAGGGCAAAGTACTGGAGAGGAGGAGCATCACAGAGACGGAGCTCTGGAAATTGGCAGAGGGGTCCTTTTGCACTTCAGCTGAAAACTGATTCACACAAGTGTGTAAGAAATTACCTGAGGCCACCAGAAAGGAGTAAAGAAAGTAATTCTTGGATATCCCACAGGGCTTGCAATTGTTCACCTTCCCCATGGCCAGAGCAGAGAAATCTCTTAATACACAGGACATCTGAGTGCTAGGTTGAGAGCACTCAGAAGGGTGTTGTTTTGATAATGGAGCCAGAATAGCCCTAGACTATGGTTTCTCAATCTTGGCTCTATTGACGCTTGGGGCTAAGTAATTCTTTGTTGTGCGGGGATGTCCTGTGCATTATAGGATGTTTAGCAGGATCCCTAGTCTCTACCTGCTAGATGCCAGTAGCACTCCCACTCCTGTAGCTGTGACATCTGAAAGTGTTTCCATACACTGCCAAATGTCCCCTTCTCATAGGGTCAAAATTGTTCCTGGTTGAGATTAGTTGCTGAGACCAAAGGCTTCTCTGGTCCTGCCTAATGGAGCTTAAAATCAAGCTACAAAAGGATTAAACGATTTCTAAGGCACGCCACTGAATTCCAGAATGAAGTTTAGGAGTATTGAAAAAAATACAAACAATCCAACATGCCAAAATACAAAATTCATTGTGTCTAGCATCCAACCAAAAAATTCCAGACATGCAAAGAAACAGGAAAGATACACCACAATGAGGAGGAAAATCAATCAATTAGTAACAGTCAGAAATAATACAGATGATAGGTTAAGGAAGAAGAATGTTAAAATAGCTACAATTAATATACTCTATATGTTAAGTATGTAAAGGGAAACATGAGCAGTTTTAGGAGAGATGTAGGTGACAGAAAAAAGGCCCTTATTGAACTTCTAGAGATGAAAAAGACAATGTCTAAAATGAAAATACACTGAACGGGATAAACACAGTAGATACTTCAGGAGAAAAAAAATAGTGAACCGGAAAACATAGTGTGGAAATTCTTCCACTAAAGCACTAAAGAGCATGAAAGCCGTGGAACAGCTTCAAGTGGCTTAATATAGACATAATTAGAGTTTCAAAGGGAGAGGAAAGACTGGGGACAAAATTTTTTGAAGAAATAATGGCTGAAATTGTTCCAAATCTGATAAACTATATATCCACAGATTCAAGAATCTCAATGACAAGCAGATGAAAGAATAATAGTACACCAAGGCACATCCTAATCAAATTGATTAAAATAAGTGAAATAGAAAATTCTTTTTAAAAGAGAGTAAAAGCACAAATTACATACAGAAAACAGAGATAAGAATGATTTCTTGTTGGAAAAAATGCAAGGAAAAAAAGATAGCAGAGGCCTTCCCTGGTGGCACAGTGGTTGAGAGTCTGCCTGCTGATGCAGGGGACACAGGTTCGTGCCCTGGTCCGGGAAGATCCCACATGCCACAGAGTGACTAGGCCCGTGAGCCATGGCCGCTGAGCCTGCGCATCTGGAGCCTGTGCTCCGCAACAGGAGAGGCCACAACAGTGAGAGGCCTGTGTACCGCAAAAAAAAAAAAAAAAAAAAAAAAGAGAGAGATAGCAGAGCTACATCTCTGTAGTACTGAAAGAAAAAAAAATCAGTTAACTTAGAATTCTATAACCAGCAAACATATCTTTCAAGAATGAAAGCACATAAAGATTTTTTTCAGGCATATATTGGGTTGGCCAAAAAGTTCGTTCTGGTTTTTCTGTAAGATGTTGCAGAAAAAATCCAAACAAACTTTCTGGCCAACCCAATAAAAGCTGAAAAAAATTCACTGACAGCAGACCAGAAATACAAGAAATCTCAAAGGAAGTATTTAAGGTAGAAGGAAAATAAAACCAGACAGAAATTTGGATCTATGCAAAAAAATGAGAACACCTGGAGTGATAAATATGTAGGCTAATATGAAAGACTTTTGTTTCTTATTTTAAAACCTCTTTTAAAAGGACCTGAATATTATGTTAGTGAGAGAAAAATGTTTTTTCTGAAATCAGTAAATAAAAAACATGATTTTATCTCACCCTTTAAACATTTCTGTTTTTATATTAGTTTTATGTATCACCATATTAGTGCAGTGTTCATGCATAGTAATCAAATAATGAAATATATCACTAACATTGTATATTATATATAGGAGTTGCATACTCATTTTTTTCAGACAAGAATGAATAAAATCTTGGAGATGACTGCTAGGTTTATAAAGATCAACTGGAATGTTTAGAATAGTGATAGAATATTATTATTTGATTTGGCTTTTAGAAAAATCACTAGACTTAACAATATGGACAATTACCTGAAGCAATGGAGAATCTGGAATGAGACTGAACTGCTAAATGTAAGCTCTCAAAATTTGAGGTCACTCAGAGAACCTTGGGTTAGCTTTACAAGTGATTTTGGTGACTGAATTAAAAAATAAAAATATATGTTTCACATTCTGGATAGTTGTTTTGACCTGTTTGCAAAAAAAAAAAAAAAAAAAAAAAAAAAAGACAAGCCTCTGAAGTATTAAGCATTTTCAGTGTCTTAAATATAAGCTAACACGTCTTACATTTTATGAATTTGGAAGCTGAGGCCTACTGAGATGAAGTTACTTGCCTAAAATCACACAAATAGTAATTGGATTGTATTTGGTAGGCATTCACCTTATGTACTGGAGTGTGAGGGTACCAACACACATAATTCTAAGTAGCAGGATCACTCTCAGTTATGACATCCTCAGGACTCCTTGTCTGCTATGCAGAATTTTGGTCACTTGGTGGCAACCTAGACAACAGCATCACCTGATCCTGTGATTTCTCCAGTCTTGATTATCCATTTAAGGCAAGTTAACGATATAACAAAGTCAATCTTTGTTACCAGAGAATAAAGAAACTTCCTTAAAAAGTTACCTGGCTGTGACTGAAAGTCAAATAAACATGATATTCAGGGTTGGTAACAAACAAAAGAAAAAAATGTAAACACATTTAAGAAAGATTGTGGATTTGTCTACTACATTAGCATTCCTCCCCCAGTAAATTAAACAGCCCAGCCTTCCAATGTACTCGCTAGAAGTCACATAGGAGCTTCCAGTTTCTCCATTTCACACAGTTACAGTTGTTTACCTTGAACTAACTTGCTTACCACAGGGGGAGTCACTCAGGTCAATTCTACCTCATAAACCTCTCATGAATCTCTCACTTCCTCACCATCTTCACTGCTGCTTCCCTGGTCCAAGTCTTGCTATGGCTCTCTTGGACTCTTACAATATCCTCCTAATTTGACTCCCTGCTTTTTCAGTCTCCACCCATTTCAAGTTCATTTCCCACGCTGTTGTGTGAGTAGCCTTTTGAATTTTGAGAAAATATGAATTTTATGAAAATATGAATCTGTTTGTAATCTGCTTGAAATTCTTAATGGGAATTTCTGGATTATTCACCACTGTTTTGAAAACCATAGAAAGTGATCCAGATAAATTAATAGCACCATTAATTTATCAACTAATGTTCAGAATGAAGCTCTGAGTCAGTAGTATGGAGCTACTGCCTCTACCTCATCAGAGAGAGAGAGAGAGAGACAGAGACCCCTTATTATACAAGAGCTGCTTCCCAGGGTTGCCAGACTCATGGACATTCCCCCTTCTCCTTACTTCAGAGCTACAGTTTCTGTTAATATAAGATGGCTGGGACACTTATTTTGGGATGTGAATTTGGTTGTGGCAGGGGACTGAGTCTGAAAGAAGTGTTTCTGAAAGGGAAAGAAATACTAAGTGTTTCAAAGAATTCTGGAATAAACTCCACTCCTCATGGAAAGATAATCAGGCAAAAAGGTCAAAAGACATTTCCTAAGGACTGCAAATTTATACTAAGTAAAAGGCACAAAATCCAGAAAATTACCTAGGAGGTAGATTTTTAGCTTGTGAGTGAAGAGAAGAATTCTGATGGTAGCTAGACAAATAATAAAAGAGAGCAAAGAGAAATTACACACTCTGTTTATGGACAAATGCTGGGAACTCAATACAACTTTCCTTTCTTAGGGCTGAGTAAACTTAACATAAAACAAAAGAAAATTTCTCTCTAGCATGAAAGATGATAATATTACACTCTAGAGGGTGAAAAAGAGCTAACTTTTGATAAAGACCTACTTCAAGAAACTAGTTAATTTTAGAAATCATTTATATTTTGCTCTTAAAAATGTGGAAAATGTGGACTATATGAAGCAAAGGATCAAAGATAAGAAAATAAAACATTGAAATGGGAAAGGAGCTGATTGAATGATGGGTGGAAAAGGACTTGGATAAAAACTGTGTAAAGGAAGTAAAAATGTAAGTAAAGAATTAACGCTATAGGGGCTTCCCTGGTGGCGCAGTGGTTGAGAGTCCGCCTGCCGATGCAGGGGACACGGGTTTGTGCCCCGGTCCGGGAAGATCCCACATGCCGCGGAGCGGCTAGGCCCGTGAGCCATGGCCGCTGAGCCTGCACGTCCAGAGCCTGTGCTCCACAACGGGAGAGGCCACAACACTGAGAGGCCCGCGTATCGAAAAAAAAAAAAAAAAAGATTTAACGCTATAGAAAATCAAATCAATGTCAAAAGTCTCCTAGGATACAGAGGAAAAGGACTAAGAGAAGAACATCCTAAAAAAAAAAAGAGAATAATGGGTGTGGAGGGTAAAGAGGAGAGAACTGAAAATACAGACAGGATAAAAGGCTGGAACGAGTGGAATTGAAGCAACAATTTCAAACATATATGAACTTATGAAAGGTTAGTTTGAAAATGAAAGTGATTCATAGTGGTAAAAGGAAAATGTTTATGTAAAGGGACCAAGACCTATATAAATCCTGGTGAATCTTTTTTAACTGGAATTTATATTGAGATCATTGTAAATTCATCTGCAGTTGTAATAATTTAGATCCCATGTACCCTTTACCCAGTTCCCCCTAATGGTAACAGTTCACAAATTATAGTATAATGTCACAACCACTATATTAACATTGAAACAATCCACCAATCTTATTCAGATTCCTCCAGTTTTACTTGTATTCATTTGTATGTGTATGTATTTGATTTGTATGTGTGTGTGTTTTGTACAATTTTACCACATGTAGGTTTGTGTATCCACCATAGTAAAGATGCTGAACATTTCCATCACCACAATGGTCCTTTGTGTTGACCTATTATAACCACACCAACCTCCTCCCACCTCTACACAGTGTCCTTCAATCCCTAACTCCTGGCAACTACCAGTCCATTCTCCATTTCTAAAATTTTTTCATTAAGAATGTTCTATAGATGGAATCATATACAGTATACGACCTTTTGGGTGTGGCTTTACTCAGCATAATTTCTCGGAGATTTGTCCAAGTGTTTGCTTGTATCAATAGTACATTCCTTTTGGTTGCTGAGGAATATTCTACAGTATGTATGTGCCACAGTTTGTTTAAATGTTCACCTGTTGAAGACTGGTGGCATTTAAATTTTTAAGTATAAAGAAAGAATTCAGTATTTCCCTAGGCAAAACAGCAATTATACACATTTTTATCAACAAAAAAGTAAAAAATCAGAATTATCTTAGATTCTTCCAAATATTTCTATTAATTGATGCTTTTTGTCCTGATGTCTGCAACTACTAGTTATAAATTTTATATAGGCTTAAATACTTGTGCTATTTTTAAAAATTTAGATATAATTGATGTAAAACCAGTTTCAGGTGTGTAACATGAGTCACTATTTGTATATATTGCAAAATGATCTAGCTAACATCCATCACCATACATAGTTAAAGTTTTTCTTGTGATGAGAACTTAAGATCTACTCTCCTAGCTACTTTTAAATATATATGTAATACATATAATAATAATTGTAATTACTGTTTTAGTTAAGTATATATATTATGTATATTATTAACTATAACAGTAATTACAATTATTATTATATATATATATATAAGGACAATGAAAGTGAGACTGAGCATGCCAATTAAGACAATAAGTGTAATAGAGTTAAATTCTCTGGTTAAATGGCAAAGACTCTCAGATTAATTACAATCTATATGTAGAGCATCTATTAGAGGCAGTTCTAAAACAAAATTTAAAGAGAGAGTGGAAAGAAACATGGATTTTAAAACACTTCCCATTTTTCTTGTGATTGGGTCTAGCCCTGACCTCTCCTCATTCTGCTGTAAGAGCACCACCAGCTGGTGTGCCATCCATCTCCCCACAAGGCTTGCTGAGAAATGTCATTTTAGTAGAACTGACACTCCTACCTACCCATTCCTTTCCTCCAACGAAGAGGGCTTTAAGGTGGAGGAGGGGGATTAGAAGGTTTACTTTTAGGAATACCCAGAAGTATTCCTAAATACTCCTGTTTGTAAAGATCAGGAGTACTTGACAAGTTCTCCTTCCCACAGGCAAAGAAGAAAAGCTAGGATAGAAAGATAGGATTATTTATAAAGTTTGAGGGCTTTTTCCCCCCTTCTGTATGCAAAGGAGACTAATGCCTTCCTCTCTGATTGAAAGTCCAGAAAGCTATAGTGATTGCTGAGCTTCCCCAGGTGAGGAAAGAGCCAAACTGAGAGGGGACAAGAGACTTCTCCAGGGAGGCCTCCCTTTTGAGTTCCTGAGAATTCAGACTATATATCCATTTAGTCCGTTCAAGCCCCCCAGAGTTGGGATTAAAGACTGTAGATGAAGCTGGGAGGTGGAGTTGGCTAGAGACTACGTAGCTTGGGTCAACATACATCAAAAGAATGTCACACTGCTGGGTTCCATATGGGGATCAGGGGGAGGATGCATTTGAATCTGCAAGGGCTTACCTGTGCCTAGGGGAGATTCTTGGGATTGAAACTCTTACCAGTAGGCACCTACCTACACCCACCAAGTCTATAGATAGTGAGCTGGCTCAGCCAGGATGAAAAGCAATAAAGAGTTAGCTGCCTTGTCACCACTGACTAGTGGTTGCTCACAAAAGAGAATAACATTTACAACCAAGAAATCAAAGGTCCTGTAACTTCCCTTGCACAGTCACATAAGAGAAAGTGTTTTCCCCTTTACCAGCAGAGGGCAAATCATAGAAATGACAAAGAGGGCAAGAGAGCATAACACATGTTTTGCTGACCTCCCCTCCTTCCCCCACCCTCACCAACTCTTTCCTATCAAGCTACTGCAAGCACAACTCCAACATGTGCTCCAAGGAGGGGAAGAGATCAATATTTTGACTGGGGAAATTCAATAACCTATTAGAGACTGAAAGTTATAAGATCAGACTGAAATATTGTAAAGAATCTATTCAGTTCAGCTCATAACAGTTATTTGTATAATAAAGCTGTTCCCTGTTGATACTCCCAATGAGTCCATATACCTCAGCCAAAAGGGTTAAAAAAGAAGAGTCATTATAATATTTATGTAGAATTCAAGAGAAAATGCAATAAATAATAATAAAAACAACAACAACAAAAATAAAAAACCCAAGAACTTTTATTTTGATAAAGTATAGTTTCATCAGCAAAGATAGTCATGGGTCCTTATGAGCCAATGACATTCAATGAAGATTTACAATAAAAAATTGAAGGAATACACAGAGAAATGTAGAAAATCATTGTAGATATAAAGCCTTTAAAATATGAGACAGCTAAAACTTGACAAGGTGAATTTGCTTGCCCAAATTCAGGCAGGAAGAGAATGGCAGAGTCAAGCCTAGAACCCAGATCTGTTGACCACTGGTCTGTGTCCTTTGCATCTCCACAAGCTGACTTCCTTCCTTGACGTATGCACATGTGTACCCATACCTACAAATTAAAACATGTCCCCATGCCTAAAGCCAACATTTAGGGAATGGCTGTTGTTGTTAATTGTATATGCAGGATGAATCTCAAAAATTGTGAGAGAGAAAATGTTCTGTTGTCTATGTTTAGGAAAAGTATTGTTTCAATAGGCAAAATAACTTTGGAAGCCTGGGATAACTTAATAATATTTGGCTTTTATAAATCAGTTTTCATTCCTCAAAGCAAGAGCATATAAGCAGCCAATCAGCAGACGAAGGTAATAAAAAGAATCTTATTGCATATGAAAGTGACTGGCATATGGCAACTGCATTCTCCCTCCCTTTATCCCTTCTAAATAATTAGGGTAGTAAATGAAACTAGAAAGGGAAAACTCTTTAGTTTACTCTCCAGACCCTTGAAATAACATTGTAGTCTGGCAGTCTGCTACAGACCAGATGCTGATAGACACACTGTCTCTTCAGCTGTATTCAGAAAATGCCAGAACAAATGGCTCCGAGTGTAACCAAAAATGTTCATGTCTAAACAAAGTTTTCTCTTTGTAGCTATCTTTGCCTATATAGAATTAGAAATTGGAAATCTTATAAGTTTCAGTAAAAGAAGGAAGGAAGGGAGAAAGGGAGGGAGGAAGGAAAGGAAAGGAAGAAAACAAGAAAAAAGGAATCTCATCATTTAATATATAAGACACTAGAAAATATCAGAAACGGTCATTGAAAATTTCTAAATGGCTTGAAGTGGAATGAAATATGAATCATTCAATCCCATTCTAATTTTATTGGTAATGCATAATCATAGAATAAATCCTAGTTCATTGGTGTTTCTTTGGAATTTTACTTCCTGGGAAAGAACAAGGAAGAAATTATGACGCTTGTGCTTTTAACAGAAAGTAAGAATTCCCAGACCTAAGGTTCTTTATCCTACGGTTCACCTATATAACCTGTGAGTTCAGGTTTCTCATTATTTTATCAGGATGGGGGTAGAGTAGGGATTGGATTTGCCTAGAGCAGGGAGGTCTCAGTGCTACCATCTATAAAATTATGTTAATGCATGGTTCTTGTAAGTATTCATGATTTAGGCTTAGTAGTTAGAAGTGAATAATCTCATAGACCAAGAGGATATCCTTGTCACTCATAGATCTGAAAACTCCTTGTCTGTAGACCTGTTTAAATTCAGCACTTTAACTGAACACTTCTTTTAAGTAGTCTGCTTTTCCTGATATAGTACTACCATACATACTGCTATATGCTAAGTAGTGATGGAGCATTGAGTGTCCTGTGGAATAATATTAGCAATGAAATAAAAATAGATGACACTCAGTCTATTTTAAGCACAGGTAGATTACCAAGTCAAATATTTAGAGTGACTAAAGAGGAAAACATCCAAACATGTAAACTAAACCTGTCTCTATCTACCTACCTATCTATGTATTTAACTACCTACCTACCTATTGTTACCAGTGACCTGAGTAGATTTATAGTAATCTAGAAATTTACAAGAACAAAGCATTGAATCCCAGTTAAGTTTTTCAATACCTGTGATTCAAGATGCATGAATTGCATGCTGCCTTATTGGTGGTCATTAGACAAGAAGATTTGTCTGGAGATACGATATGGTAGTTTTGATTCCCATGAAAAGGACTAACATTAGCAGCTTGTTCCTAAAAATACCCTGTACTTTGGTTGTGTAAATCTGTCTCGTTATCTTACAGGGAGCAAATGTGGGGAGGGGAGTGACTCAGGCATACAGGAATAGGAGAGAACAGTGACTTCTTAGAAATGAAAAGTTGAAATAAAATCTTTTGAGTCAACAGGGAAGATGCCACAATTGTGTGCATGCACACACACGCAAATCTATATTTAGAGAGATGATTCACAGCCAGGAAGAATAGAGATTTTATATTCATACCTTATAAAATTCCCCCTTTCCCAGCTCTTCATGGATCAATATGAGAGAATAGGTGCTTTTTTGTACCTTGGGATATTATAAGTTATGCACACGTTATTCCTCACAGTCTCTAATATGTAGCAGAATCTCAAGATTTTGTCTAAAGTATTTATGTTTGAAAAGTAACATTGGATATGCCAACGCATCACATCTTGAATGCAATGGTGATGTGTTACACAGTGTCATTGCTGTCTGTGTTGGAAGTTACTGATCTCACTGTTCCTAAGATAACTTGGGATAATAATTATCCCAAAGGTGATAATTTCACAAGAACCTTTGTGGCCTGTTTTTCTTCTGAGTCTACTTGGAATCCCTTGGGAGTGAATTCAAACCAAGGAAGGCTAAATAGTCATAGCCAGGATGCTGAAACTGGTCAGGTCATAACCAGAAAGTAGAGCAGATTCAGGGCCAGTGAAGGAGTTCAGAGTCCACTGCAGCTCTGACTAAGGGGAAATATGGACAAGACTTCCCAGATTCTTTGCTTCCAGGCCAGGGATCAATCACTAATGACCAGTGTATATTTCCATGGAATGTCTGGATCAGTATATATCTTAGGGTAGCCCTGTGGTTTCCCCACATTGTCTTAGTCCCCAGCATGCATCATCATGGAACTTGTTGGATTATTTTGCAAAGGAAAAAATAATATAAATTAAAGGCAAGAAAGAAAAGACAGGAATATGGGTACTTAACAGAGGTCTAAATGATGCAGTCCAGAGGGATGAGAACAGAACTAGATTTCTCATGACTAAGAACATCCTGGCTAAAGGACATCTGTAGTCAAGTTTCTAAGTTTACAGGAGATATTAAATTGTTTCAAGGAGTGAAACGTAAACCAGCAAAGATAATCATAGGGAGCTCACCAGAAAATTAGCAGCTGAGTGTCAGTGAGGGTGAATGGAAAGTAGTATGTGAGAAAATAAAATGGTTCAAATTTTGCTTTGAGGGATAGACTTTGAACTATCACATATGCTCAAAGAAGCCCTAAAGTCACTCTGTCCAATGTCTGTTGAATGAAATGGATTACCTTTTTTTGTTGTTGTCTGTTTCAGAAGCTAAGCTTCTAGGACCTCCCTCAGGGACAAAGGAAAACTGGGCCTGTTTGAACTACTTATGTTATTGAGCCAGATTTCCCAATTCCAGCCTAAACAGTGCAGTAGGCAGCCCTGTGTGGCAGCTCAAGACATCCTAGTCTTTTCATCTGTTTAACAGCATAAGATGTGGTTTGCCCAGTTATTGCAGTTTTATGTTTCTAAGAAGCTGACCCTGAGATGGAGACTGGCATGCAGACATTTTAGGGCATGCCTTTGAAATCATCCCCTGTAGAAGGAAAGGAAAGGAAGCAAGACTGAGCAGAGGAAAAACTGAGCTGTGAAGCAATCTTAACAGATGCCTCATCCAACCATACGGGGAGTTATGAAGATGGAATGAAACTGCAGGGGTGTCATGGGCTTGGCCTTTCTCCCACTGTGTTAATCAGTCGTTAGATGTGGAACCCCTTAGGAAGGAGAGGCGATCTTGGTCAGGCAGTTTCCTTTAGCTGAGCTGATCCCTAAAAGACATCCCATTCCTGATTTAGATGGTTGGACAATAGGATTCTGCTCAGGCTCTGATTAGTGAGAGACCAGGGCTTAGCTGTCGAGTACAAGACCAGCTCTTGGGGAAACCAAGGAGTTGACAGATTTGTCATCAGTGACCCCGGCTTCCCTTCCTGGAGTCCTTGCTCCCTTTGCCAGTGCCTCTTTCTCTCTCTGCTCCCCCCCTTCCTTGCCAGGTGCTCTTCTGCTCACCTCCCCATGTCTCTACCACATCCACCTTTCCAGTGCAAATGGTTTGATAAATTCATTCACCCAAACCTGGCAATGACAGGAACTGGCTTTGCATTTCAATGTAAGATAGAGTCTTTGGGCCCAAAGAGTGAACCCCTCTGGAACTTCAGGCTGTCTTGGGTGAGTAGAGGCATTGTTTGGGGGAGAGGGGAACACCTTCCTGAGCCATAGGAATGAAGGGGTATTGGGAGTCTTTAATCCCTGAAGGTTAAGCATGGCCCAGGCGAGATCCCACATGATTGGTGAGGATGGGGCTAGCAAAAGAGAGAAGAAAAATAAGCTTTTCATGGAGGCTTCTACTGCTGGCCATGATTGACAACTGCTGATAAGAGCAAGAGCTGGCACCCTCAGTGTGGGAATGGCTGCTGCCTAGCAACTTGGGCTAAAGAATCAAAGCAGAGGTTTTTCTACCCTGAACTAGGAATTCACCCCTGGTCAGTTCTGATGAGTTTGTTAAAGTGAGTCCAGGTGGGGACTAGAGAAGGGAGACCTGTCTTTAAAGTGATAATGGTGAAGGTAGTTTGCATAGGACTAGGGTTAGTTCATCAGCCTTCCTCCTCCTCAGTGGTCCCCACCTCTTCTGGCTGCCAGCCTTCCACTTTTCAGTAGCAAGAACCTTTGATAACCTAAAAGAAGACTTTAAAAAGGAAGAATTTTAGAATATCTTATTGATACATCAAAACCTTCTGTTGTTTAAGGTGGGGCAACTTCCTCAAAGATTTCATGTGCTCTAATAGGCTGTAAAACTGTGTACAGCTCCATCTGATCCATCTTATTATTTGGGGGAACTTAATCTCTTCCTTTGATAGTCTGTAATTTACACCATCAACAACAAGTTTGACATTGTATTCAGAAAAATCTCACGTTACCTACATTTTACATATCAGTGGGTTATTTCCTGGAAGAAGCACGTGGGAAATAAGTGAGTTATTAAAGGAATAGATTTGAAAAAAAAAATCTAGCTGAATTCACTTTCAATTCTACTTCATATCATACCTCTTTATTTTCAGTATAATTCTTCTGTATCAATAGTAATATTTTCTTACATTCCACTAGAATGTGAATCCTATGGAAGCAGAGATTTTTGCTTGTTTTGTTCATAGGTATACTCCCGTACTGGGAACACAGGGAATCAATAAATGCTCGTAGAATGAAATTTATATTTCTTGTCACCAACTAGAGACTGAAAATTCTCAAGCTGCTTTTTGGCTTCTCATAATATCTTATTTTAGCTCCCATCAAAATGTAACTGTCTTTGCCCCAGTCTCTCTCTTTGCTGATGATGAATCAACTAGTAATCCTTTTGGCTTAGTATATGCCAAAGAGTTAACTAGGAGTCATGATTCCCAGGATTAACCAAGTCAACTAATAATTAGTTGGGGAACCTTGGACGAGTCATTTAAATTTTGTGGGTCTCCATTAGTTCATCTGTAGAAGATGATTTAATAATTCCTCTATCTTGCAGGACATTGGATTGGACCTAATAGCATAAAAATAGTTAAATGGTTAAAAGCAAGAACTCTGGGTCTAGACTCAAATCCTAACTTCTTACTTGCTAATTGTATGACCTTAGGCCAGTTATTTAATCTTCTTATGCTTTAGTTTCTTTACATGTAAGATAGAAATATTTATAACACCCCTCTCAGAATTATTGTATAGATAAAAGTAGTCAATACATGCAAAACACTTGAAACAGTGCCTACCACATAGAAAGTACTCATAATAAATATTAGGTATTATTAGATGTAAAACAATTTGGAAAATGTGAATTGCTCTACAAATGTAAGGTAGTTAGATTTCCATCTAACAAGTCACCAGTGGCTCATGCTGAAATGAATGACTAATGCTGAAATTTTAGGCCCTATGATAAGTGAATGATTTGACATCTCTCAAATTGCACCTCATAGTTGGCTATGTATACTGTCTATTCCCAGGGCTGGCCTGAGTTGTCCATGTAATAGGGAATAATTGGTAAACTTACTCACGGTGACTCTGCCTTTCTGAGTTCTGTCATCACCTACCTGTGTGATGTTGGATAAGTCAATTAACTTGTTTGATTCTGAGTTTCCTCATTTGTAAAATGGGAATGATAACAGTCTATTGCCTTTTTCAGAGGGTTAATGAGAGACCCAATTAAGAAATTCACTATTCAAATATAGGTACTATTGTCGTTTTGTTTATTCTCCTATACATTTTGATAGACCTTTAACTCTCCTGCTCTACAAAAATAGTAGGCCATTTATGCTGTGCAACTCTAAGTGTAGCCTCTTACAGACTCAAATGTTTATTTTTTTTATCTGGACTTCTCCATTATGCAAAGTTGAAAACAGACCCTATAAGCCACCCAATCTACAAGCCTCCAGTTCTGATGGAGGGTGTGGGCCGTGGTGGTAGAGGAGGGCTTACTGGTTAATCATTCAGCCTCAATGGCCCATCTCAGAGCAGTACGGTGTTTGCAAACAGCCAGGTTGCTCTTTTTGTCTTACTTTTGCAAGTTTGATATGTTAAACTCCTTAATGAAATAAAGCATTTACATTCATTTTATGTTTCATAATTATGAATATTAAAGAGTTGGAAAATTGGATGTAGAACATGAAAGAGATTCCGAGAATGTTTTCATTTTTGGTTTTTGGTTCAAATCCTGGCTAGATTCTGCTTTGGGGTTGTGATTAGAATAATTGGTATTGGATTATCCCTCCTGTGATAAACAATCACAAAACTGGAAAAACTTGTGAGGCAACTATTATCAAACATTGGAAACTAGGCAATGCAAAGGATGATCCTTGAAAGAAACTTGTGAGGTAAGCCCCACATGGTTTCAGCTTTCTGCTTGGGGATATTTTCCCAACTGTGGTGTGGAGACCTGGGATCTGAGCAGAGAACAGTAGTCCTAATGAGCTGAGGAAACACAGATCAGAGTTTGGGGTTTCTGAAGTGGCTGGAATCTGCAAAATAGGACAGTAGAGAGGAGGAGCCACATAGAGTAGGAGGGAGCTCTCCCTGAATCCTTGGCAGAAGACTGTGCTGCATATTTGCAACGAAATGGTAAATGGTAAATAAGAGGGTGCATTTAAATGAAAATGTTATTTTTTCTTTTCATAATTTTCTTAAAAGTAAATGGACTTTTTAAAGCAAAATTAATAATTTTTGTAAGGGGACTTTACATTTGTAGAAGCAAAAGGTATGACAACAGCAAAAAGGACAAGGGTGATTAAGCAAATGGAACTATATTAGAAGCTTATTACACTTGTAAAGTGCAAAGTGGGAAGTGAAAAGTATCAGGTATAAAGTAGGAAGGACGAAGTAGGAAGTTCAAAGGTCAGATATGAAGTGTGAAGTTTGAAGAAGTACAATATGACTCTAAACAGACTTTGTTAAGGATACATATTAGCCTGAGAGCAACCACTAAAAATTTAAAAGGGATATAACTAAGAAGCCAATGGGAGAATAAAATAGAATACTTAGAATACTTAAAAATATTCAATTAACCCAAAAGGAGGCAGGAAACAAGCAACAGACACAAAACAGAATAGGCAAATGGAAAACAAATAGCAAACAGGTAGATTTAAATCCAACCTTAAGGATTATTTCAATAAATGTAAATGGACTTTATCCAGTTAAAAAGCAGAAATTTTATAGTTGGATAAAAAAGCAAGACCCAGTGTGTGATATCTAGAAGAAGCACACTCTGAAAATAAGTAGAACAGAAATACACCATGCAACAGTAAGCATGGCAAAACTGACATTACCATATTAGTATCAGATAAATCAGACCTCAAGACAAAAAGTATTAGAAGAGATAAAAAGGGTAATTCATCAAAAAGAAACAGTAATCCTAAATGTGTATGCACCTAATAAAAGAACTTAAAAATCCTGAGGTAAAAACTGAAAAACCAAAAAGACAAATTCACAGTCATAGTTGGTGATTATAGCATTCCTCTTTCAGTAACTTGATAGAGTAAGTGGAAAAAAATCAGTAAGGATATAAAAATCTTAGTTACACTATCAATCAAATGTACCTAATTGGCATTTACCAATTGGCTCTACATCCCAAAACTACAGAATATTCATTCTGCTCAAGTGTGCTTGAACATTTACTAAAATAGCCATCTGCTGAGCCATAAAATAAACCTCAATAAATTTAAAAGGATTGAAATCATATATATTCTCTGACAACAGTGAAATTAAATTAGAAATCAATTACAATATGCTATCTAGAAAATCCCCCAAATATGTAGATATTGAAATAATGCATCTATCAATAATCCATGGCTCAGTGAAAAAAATCACAAGGGAAATAAGAAAAAATTTTGAACTTGATAATGAAAACATAAATTAACAAAATTTTGAAATTCAACCAGTGCAAGATGTAAAAGGAAATTTAGAGATTTAAATACCAATGTTAGAAAATAAAAAAGTTAAAATCAGGGATTTAAGTTTCCAAATTAAGAAGCTAATAAAAGAAGAGCAAGTTAAGTAGGAAGAAGGAAATAATAAAGATAAAAATAGAAATCAGTGAAATAGAATACAAATAATAGAGAAAATTATCAGAGCTAAAATTTGGTTTTTTGAAAAATTCACATCCTGACCAAGGCACAAATGTATCTATCAGTTCCTACACTCATATAACACATTTCATGGAAGTTTTCCAGAAGATCTCAGCAAAATTATGCTCTTATAATCTTCATTCAGGCTGATAAGTAACAAATAGAAAAAAAATCACTCAATAAAATATATGTAACCAGATGAGTCCTTGAGAAGTCAATGTATTTGCATACAACCTCCAGAAATCACTTTAAAAAATTATTTAACTAATTTTTCTTAATAACAATACATGCTAATTGTTTTGTTTTTTATTTAATTTTATTTTTTATGTATTTTTTATTGAAGTATAGTTGATTTACAATGTTGTGTTAATTACTGCTATACAGCAAAGTGCTTCAGTTATACATATATACAAATTCTTTTTTTATATATTCTTTTCCATTATGGTTTATCATAGAATACTGAATATAGTTATCTGTGCTACACAGCAAGACCTTGTTGTTGATCCATTCTATATGTAAAAGCTTACATCTGCTAACATCAACCTCCCACTCCATCTCCCCCAACCCCCCCAACCCCCCCCCCCCCTTGGCAACCACCAGTCAGTTCTCTGTTTGTGATTCTGTTTCTGTTTCATAGATAGGTTCATTTGTGTCATATTTTGCATTCTAGATATAAGTGATATCATATGGTATTTGTCTTTTCCTTTCTGGCTTACTTAGTATGATCATCTCTAGTTGCATCCATGTTACTGCAGATGGCATTATTTCATTCATTTTTTAAGGCTGAATAGTATTCCATTGTATATATGTACCACATCTTCTTTATCCATTCATCTGTTCATGGACATTTAGGTTGTTTCCATGTCTTGACTATTGTGAATAGTGCTTCTGTGAACATAGGGGTGCATGTATCTTTTTGGATTATAGTTTTGTTCTGGTTATATGCCAGGAGTGGGATTGCTGGGTCATATGGCAATTCTATTTTAGTTTTCTGAGGATCCTCCATACTGTTTTCCACAGTGGCTGCACCAACTTACATTCCCACCAACAGTGTAAGAGGGTTCCCTTTTCTCCACAGCCTCTCCAGCATTTGGTTATTTGTAGACATTTTTTTTTTGGAATTTTTATTTCTCCATTTATTTATTTAATTATTCATTCATTCATACATTCATACATACATACATACATTCATACATTCATACACTCATACATACATTCATACATACATACATACATTCATACATACATTCATACATACATTCATACATACATTCATACATACATCTTTACTGGAGTATAATTGCTTTACAATGCTGTGTTAATTTCTGCTTTATAACAAAGTGAATCAGTTATACATATACATCTGTTCCCATATCTCTTCCCTCTTGCGTCACCCTCCCTCCCACCCTCCCTATCCCACTCCCCTAGGTGGTCACAAAGCATCGAGCTGATCTCCCTGTGCTATGCAGCTGCTTCCCACTAGCTATCTATTTTACGTTTGGTAGTGTATATATGTCCATGCCTCTCTCTCGCTTTGTCACAGCTTACCCTTCCCCCTCCCCATATCCTCATGTCCATTCTCTAGTAGGTCTGTGTCTTTATTCCTGTCTTACCCCTAGGTTCTTCATGACATTTTTTTTCTTAAATTCCATATGTATGTGTTAGCATACGGTACTTGTCTTTCTCTTTCTGACTTACTTCACTCTGTATGACAGACTCTAGGTCTATCCACCTCATTACAAATAGCTCAGTTTCGTTTCTTTTTATGGCTGAGTAATATTCCATTGTATATATGTGCCACATCTTCTTTATCCATTCATCCGATGATGGACACTTAGGTTGTTTCCATCTCCGGGCTATTGTAAATAGGGCTGCTATGAACATTTTGGTACATAACTCTTTTTGAGTTATGGTTTTATCAGGGTATATGCCCAGTAGTGGGATTGCTGGGTCATATGGTAGTTCTATTTTTAGTTTTTTAAGGAACCTCCATACTATTCTCCATAGTGGCTGTACCAATTCACATTTCCACCAGCAGTGCAAGAGGGTTCCCTTTTCTCGACACCCTCTCCAGCATTTACTGTTTGTAGATTTTTTGATGATGGCCATTCTGACTGGTGTGAGATGATATCTCATTGTAGTTTTGATTTGCATTTCTCTAAAGATTAATGATGTTGAGCATTCTTTCATGTGTTTGTTGGCAATCTGTATATCTTCTTTGGAGAAATGTCTATTTAGGTCTTCTGCCCATTTTTGGATTGGGTTGTTGGTTTTTTTATTGAGCTACATGAGCTGCTTATAAATTTTGGAGATTAATCCTTTGTCAGTTGCTTCATTTGCAAATATTTTCTCCCATTCTGAGGGTTGTCTTTTGGTCTTGTTTATGGTTTCCTTTGCTGTGTAAAAGCTTTGAAGTTTCATTAGGTCCCATTTGTTTATTTCTGTTTTTATTTCCATTTAACTGGGATGTGGGTCAAAAAGGATCTTGCTGTGATTTATGTCATAGAGTGTTCTGCCTATGTTTTCCTCTAAGAGTTTGATAGTTTCTGGCCTTACATTTAGGTCTTTAATCCATTTTGAGTTTATTTTTGTGTATGGTGTTAGGGAGTGACCTAATATCATCCTTTTACATGTAGCTGTCCAGTTTTCCCAGCACCACTTATTGAAGAGGCTGTCCTTTCTCCACTGTACATTCCTGCCTCCTTTATCAAAGATAAGGTGACCATGTGTGCATGGGTTTATCTCTGGGCTTTCTATCCTGTTCCATTGATCTATCTTTCTGTTTTTGTGCCAGTACCATACTGTCTTGATTACTGTAGCTTTGTAGTATAATCTGAAGTCAGGGAGCCTGATTCCTCCAGCTCCATTTTTCGTTCTCAAGATTTCTTTGGCTATTCGGGGTCTTTTGTGTTTCCATACAAATTGTGTAACTTTTTGTTCTAGGTCTGTGGAAAATGCCATTGGTAGTTTGATAGGGATTGCATTGAATCTATAGATTGCTTTGGGTAGTAGAGTCATTTTTACAATGTTGATTCTTCCAATCCAAGAACATGATATATCTCTCCATCTGTTTGTATCATCTTTAATTTCTTTCATCAGTGTCTTATAATTTTCTGCATACAGGTCTTTTGCCTCCTTAGGTAGGTTTATTCCTAGATATTTTATTCTTTTTGTTGCAATGGTAAATGGGAGTGTTTTCTTGATTTCACTTTCAGATTTTTCATCATTAGTATATAGGAATGCCAGAGATTTCTGTGCATTAATTTTGTATCCTGCTACTTTACCAAATTCATTGATTAGCTCTAGTAGTTTTCTGGTAGCATCTTTAGGATTCTCTATGTATAGTATCATGTCATCTGCAAACAGTGACAGCTTTACTTCTTCTTTTCTGATTTGGATTCCTTTTATTTCCTTTTCTTCTCTGATTGCTGTGGCTAAAACTTCCAAAACTATGTTGAAAACTAGTGGTGAGAGTGAGCAACCTTGTCTTGTTCCTGATCTTAGTGGAAATGCCTTCAGTTTTTCACCATTGAGGATGATGTTGTCTGTGGGTTTGTCATGTATGGCCTTTATTATGTTGAGGAAAGTTCCCTCTGTGCCTACTTTCTGCAGGGTTTTTATCATAAATAGGTGTTGAATTTTGTTGAAAGCTTTCTCTGCATCTATTGAGATGATCATATGGTTTTTCTCCTTCAATTTGTTAATATGGTGTATCACATTGATTGATTTGCATATATTGAAGAATCCTTGCATTCCTGGAATAATCCCCACTTGATCATAGTGTCTGATCCTTTTAATGTCCTGTTGGATTCTGTTTGCTAGTATTTTGTTGAGGATTTTTGCATCTATGTTCATCAGTGATATTGGCCTGTAGTTTTTTTTTCTTTGTGACATCCTTGTCTGGTTTTGGTATCAAGGTGATGGTGGCCTCGTAGAATGAGTTTGGGAGTGTTCCTCCCTCTGCTATATTTTAGAAGAGTTTGAGAAGGATAGGTGTTAGCTCTTCTCTAAATGTTTGATAGAATTCGCCTGTGAAGCCATCTGGTCCTGGGCTTTTGTTTGTTGTTAGATTTTTAATCACAGTTTCAATTTCAGTGCTTGTGATTGGTCTATTCATATTTTCTATTTCTTCCTGGTTCAGCCTTGGAAGGTTGTGCATTTCTAAGAATTTGTCCATTTCTTCCAGGTTGTCCATTTTATTGGCATATGGTTGCTTGTAGTAATCTCTCATGATCCTCTGTATTTCTGCAGTGTCAGTTTTTGCTTCTCCTCTTTCATTTCTATTGATTTGAGGCTTCTCCCTTTTTTTCTTGATGAGTCTGGCTAATGGTTTATCAATTTTGTTTATCTTTTCAAAGAACCAGCTTTTAGTTTTATTGATCTTTGCCATTGTTTTCTTTGTTTCTATTTCATTTATTTCTGCTCTGAATTTTATGATTTCTTTCCTTCTGCTAACTTTGGGGTTTTTTTGTTCTTCTTTCTCTAATTGCTTTAGGTGAAAGGTTAGGTTGTTTATTCAAGATGTTTCCTGTTTCTTAAGATAGGATTGTACTGATGAAGCACCTTTTTACTGATCGCCATTCTGACTGGTGTGAGGTGGTACCTCATTGTAGTTTTGATTTGCATTTCTCTAATAATTATTGATGTTGGGCACCTTTTCATCTGCCTATTGGCCATCTGTTTGTCTTCTTTGGAGAAATATCTGTTTAGGTCTTCTGCCCATTTTTCAGTTGGGTTGTTTGTTTTTTCATTGTAGAGTTGTATGAGCTGTTTGTTTATTTTGGAAATCAAGCCCTTGTCTCTCGCATAGTTTGCAAATATTTTCTCCCATTCTGTAGCTTGTCTTTTCATTTTGTTTATGGTTTCCTTTGCTGTGCAAAAGCTTGTAAGTTTGGTTAAGTCCCATTTGTTTATTTTTGTTTTTATTTCTATTGCCTTGGGAGACTGATCTAAGAAAACATTGGTACGATTTGTGTCAGATAATGTTTTGCCTATTATCTCTACTAGGAGTTTTATGGTGTAATGTCTTATGTTTAAATCTTTAAGCCATTTTGAGTTTATTTTTGTGTATGGTGAGAGGTGTGTTCTAACTTCATTGATTTACATGTGGCTTTCCAGCTTTCCCAACTACTACTTGCTGGCAACATTGTATATTCTTGCCTCCTTTGTTGAAGATTAATTGACCTTAGGTGTGTGGGTTTATTTCTGGGCTCTCTATTCTGTTCCATTGATCCATGTGTCTGTTTTTGTGCCAATACCATGCTGTTTTGATTACTGTAGCATTGTAGTATTGTCTGAAGTCTGAGAGGGTTATGCCTCCTGCTTTGTTTTTTTTCTTCAGGATTGCTTTGGCCATGCTAATGGTTTTAAAAGTCAAATAATGGTAAATAATTTGTAAAGAAAGAGTGTCATGTATCATGTCCCACCCCTCCACACCCCTAGTTGTGCTTCTTGGAGGCAAGCACTGTACTTATTTTTTTTCTAGTGTTTATCTGCATAATTTAAAACTAAGTATTTAACTCTATTTTTAATAGATCAGTTTTACATATTATATATGTATTTTCTATTATGGTCCAGGAGAGTTTAGCACACACAGTTCACTCTGCCCCATGCCTCTTCTTTTCCTTCCAGTAGAAATGTGTCACAATTAAAAAAAAAAACAATATTCACTATTTTTAGTATCATGATTAAATAAATATCATATACTGCTGAACCATAATCATAGTATACTATGGTTATATTTCCTTTCTTTTGCAACTTTTTGGTAGCTCTGGCATTAATAATTGTCTGATTCTTTTTTTTTTTTACCAAGTTATGATTTAAAATTTGTCAGATGTGTACATATACAAACATGATAACAATTTTAAAAACTTGTGAATATTTGGCCTTACAAAATTATAACACACTGTAAATAAATCCCTCCCACATTTTATACAAACTACATGATTTTGATATACAAAGATTCTGTTTTTATTACACTGACAATGTACAACCAAGGCTATTTACAATGCATAATTGTTTGATTCTTAACTGCTTAATTTTCTCTATATCTATTGCTCATTCTTCCCACTTGCTCCAGCAGCCTCTCAATACAATTTCCCACATCATAAAACATATGAGATCATCTCATGTTGGTTTCATTTTTTAAAAAAAGAAACCTCTCTCCTGGAGCATCTATTGATTTGCAAATCTCACTCTTTAGAATGTTGCACTCACTGCTTTCATTCTGGCAGCAGAGTATTCCCCTCACTTCTCTTGTGTGTTGGAGCCTAGGAAATTTCAAATTTCATATAATCCTTTTCCTTCATTTACTTTGTTATTTTGATGGTGTAGTAACTATAGCAGCTTCCTGAGAAAGAATGAATCATAAGTAAATTAATTTTGTTTAGGTTGCACATATCTAAAATTTTAATTTCATCTTCTTGCTTTATTGCTTAGCAGGATATAGAATTTTATGTTGGAAATCATTTTCATTTAGACTTTCTTTTAAAGATTTTTTCATGTGGACCATTTTTAAAGTCTTTATTGACTTTGTTACAATATTGCTTCTGTTTTATGTTTTGGTTTTCTGGCCATGAGGCATGTGGGATCTTAGCTCCCTGACCAGAGATTGAACCCACACCCACTGCATTGGAAGGTGAAGTCTAAACCACTGGATCACCAGGGAAGTCCCTCATTTAGACTTTTGAAAGTATTTCTGTATTGTATTTTAGTTGTCAATGTTGATATTGAGAAACCCCAAACCATTCTATTTCTATATTCTTTGGAGGTTTTCTTTAGCTCTATGTTGTGGCAATGTCTATTAAAAAACAAAAACAAAAAACAGAAAACAAAAAAAACCCAGCTTTACTGAAGTATGACTGATGTACAATGAGCTGCAAAAATAAAAAATGTCAAATTTGATGAGTTATTACTTCTGTACACTCACGATACTATCACAATGGAGAATATACCCATTAGTGTGGATATATCAGTTTGGAATATGCACAGTTTCCTCGTGCCCTTGAATAATTTCTTATTCCTATTTCTCTTTGCAACCCCTCTCCCATGACCCATCCCCAGAAAACCACTTCTCTGCTTCCTATCAGTATAGATTATTTTGTATTTTCTAGAATTTTCTATAAATGGATTAAAATAGTATGCATTTTTTTGCTTGGTTTCTTTCACTTAGCATAATTATTTAGAGTTCCCCATATTCCTACATGTATTAATATGTCATTCCTTTTTATTACTGGGAAGCAATCCATTGTACACAACTAATTCTAAAATTTACATGGAAATGCAAATGAGCTAGAAGAGGCAATTTTTTTTCTTACAGGGCAATAATAAGAAAGCAACCTAATAAAAATAAGCAAAAGATTTGGCTACTTCACAAAAGAAGATATATGAATAAGACAGTAAGCCCATGAAAACATGCTGAACATCTTCCATCATGAGGGAAATGCAAGTTATAACTATAGTAAGATCCTCTTACAAATGCACTAGAATAACTATAATTAAGAAGACTGACCAGAGCAAATGTTGGTGAGGACCTAGAGCAACTGTAATTCTCATATATTACTGGTGGGAGTGTAAAATGATGCAACTTTTTGGGAAACACTTTGGCAATCTTCTGTCAAGTTATTCATACACTTACTAGCAATTTTTCTCCTAGGTATTTACTCAAGATAACTGAAAGCATATGTTCACCCAGACTTCTTTACATTTGTTTGAGCAGCTTTATTCAAAATGGCCCAAAACTGGAAATAATCCAAATGTTTATCAAAGGGTGAATGGATAAACAAATTATGATATATTCATATCATACAATTCTTTTCAGCAATAAAAAAGAACAAGTATTGATACATACAAAAACATGGATGAATCTCAAAAACTTAAGCTGAGCTAAAGAAGCCATGTACAAGAGTCTATCCTATATATTCCATTTAGATGAAATTCTAGAACAGGTGTAAGTAAGCTCTATTGATAGAAACAAATTATTTGTTGCCTGGGGCAAGGGAAGGGGTAGATGATTGCAAAGAGGCATAAGGGAACCTAGGGGGATGGTGAAAATGTTCAGTATCTGTCTTGACTGGGGTGGAAGTTACAAAAATGTAGCCATTTATCAGATCGTTGACTTGTACCTTATATGGGTGCAGTTTATGTTATGTAAATTATACCTCAGTGAAATTGACTTAAAAATTGGCATGTCACTGTACTGTGGGTTGCTGCCACACTTCTACTCTTAGACACAGATCACCCAGAAATCCAGGCAAAGGTAAAGGGATAGCAACATTACGAAGAAAAAGAAAAAAAAGAAAAACTAAAGTTTATGGTTTCTAAGTGCTTGTTAGCTTAAAACTACAATGATATGTTTTACAATTTTTGAAAGTTAGGAAATAAACACTGGATAGTGATCGAAAATTTATTCAGGTGAATGTACGAAAACTCACTCTGGAAATAGAAAACCTAGCATTCTATTCTGGCATGTGCCGTCACACACAAAGTAATAAATATGTGGATTTTCTAAGAATTTGAAGACATCTTAAATGCACTCAACACTAAAACTCTGCTGAATAGAGTTGACTCTTTGATGACTCACCAGGCCTGTCATCCCCTGGGCCAACATTTATAAACATTGTGCTGGCAAAGAACTGAGAGATTAATATCAGAGATGAAAGTTGCCTGTTTGTAGAATGTGAAATACATGGGAATTTAATGCAGTAGTGTTTAAAAGAAGCCTTTTAGAAGTATAAAGGAAGGAGTCTAATGGAGGAGATTTCAGGAATGACAGGAGAGTGAGGTAGGCACAGTTTTCATCATCCTTGGTACCAATGCACTCCAAGCAAGCTTTTTCCCCCTTAATTCCTGGAGGGAGGCCTACAGCTATTTTTCTTAGCTGACAAGTTGAAATAAGCAACTTGTATTTTCTTGGAAAGACCCAATCATTTAAAGAGGTCTCAGATTTTATCTTGTTACCACTTAAGAAAAGGGAGGAATTTACAAATAAAAAGGGTCAAGACAAATCAACCAATTAAAATGCATGGGCCCTAATTATTTTGTACCCTGATTAGAAAAAGCAAAATGTAAAAGCAAACAAAAATTATGGGACAGTTGGGGAAATGTGGATACTAATTGGATATTGAATGGTATTAAGAAATTATTATTAAAACTTTTTTAAGTGTGATGATATAATTTTGGTCTTATTTTTAAAAAACAGTTTTTATATACATACTGACATATTTATAGATGAAATGATAAAATTTCTGGTGTTTGCCACTAGATAATATAGGTGAAGAGAGATACACAACTTTGACTTAGTGTCAGATTCTTAAAGGAAAATTGCTCATGGAGTTAATTATTATGAGTGAATCTGAAGGTTTACTTTAGTGTGATTCTCTGGGTAACAGCTTTGGAGCTTCCTCTTCCAGTGTTTGAAGCATGCTCTTTTTTTTTTGTTTGTTTAACATAGATATTTTATTTTTTAAATTTTTATTCGAGTATACTTGATTTACAATGTTGTGTTAGTTTCAGGTGTACATCAAAGTGAATCAGTTATACATTATATATATCCACTGTTTTTTAGATTCTTTTCACATAAAGGCCACTACAGAGTATTGAGTAGAGTTCCCTGTGCT
The DNA here is from genome assembly GCF_949752795.1 of Hyperoodon ampullatus. Classification (NCBI taxonomy): domain Eukaryota; kingdom Metazoa; phylum Chordata; class Mammalia; order Artiodactyla; family Ziphiidae; genus Hyperoodon; species Hyperoodon ampullatus. Next base: position 194,217,832 of record NC_136914.1, on the reverse strand, counting down.
ATACAGTAGGTCCTTATTAGTTATCTATTCTATGTAGTAGTGTGTATATGTCAATCCCAATCTCCCAGTTTTTTCCCTACCCCCGACCCCCCCCTTATCCCCTGGTAACCATAAGTTTGTTTTCTACATCCGTAACTCTATTTCTGTTTTGTAGATAAGTTCATTTGTACCCCCTTTTTTTTTTAGATTCCACTTATAGGCAATATCCTATGATATTTGTCTTTCTCTGTCTGACTTATGAAGCATGCTCTTAAACAAGGCCACAAGAACAGGATCAGGAGCCTGCATAGCTTTTTACTTTTTTGTTTGGGATTTGCCCTATGCTTGCTCCCTTTCCCTCTGTCCATGACCTTCACAGCTTTTGTCTTCCTTGGCTCTACCTGGTTCCCTCCCTTTCCCTGGTGCTGACTCCGGATGCAGGGTCTGGTTAAGCCCTGGCACTTGCTTGGTGTGTCATTTCCATGTGTGGACTCTTTATGTCTACACACATCATGGCTACAGCCAAGTGGTACCGTATCCCTCACACTTGCCAGGCTTCACAGATGAAACACTTCGAAAGGAGCTCCCAAAGACCCTGTCTGTTTGAGGATATAGAAAAGAGTCATACAGTTTTCACAACCGATCAACAGAGCTGGAAAAGTGTGAAATTATGGGTCCATTACAATTCCACCAAAGAACTGGATGAGCAATATTACCGATCCCAGAAAAAAAATCCTGGAAAATGCTAATTAAATTCACTTACTTCTTATACTTTATATTTCATCAGAATGCTCTAAATTGTCATTCTTTAAACCACAGTTGAAGTAATGTGATATTTTCCAAATTGTGGGTCATGTCCCTTTAATGGGTTATGAAATTAACTTAATGGGCAGTGAAAAGCAGTTTGAATAGTCTAGACTAGTTTAGAATGAAATGGAATAGAATAAAAATATTAAAGTGAATCATACATAGTAAGAATGAATATATTTCTTGTAGAACTTTTAGTTTTGTGTGTGTGTGTATGTGTGAGTGTTGTGTCACAATGTAAAAATCAATTTCTTAACTGTGGTCATTGCCCCAACAGCTGGAAAACCCCTACATAATGAATTTGTACACACAATATATAAATAACAAAAAGACTCAAGGGGAGAAAATAAGAGAACGCAATGGAAATTTCTTTCCAACCAAAATCCCAATAACTAGTCACCTGAATCAGAGAAATAAAGGTTAACTATGTCAACCAGTCAGAAATCAGAAATAACTTGGAGGAAGGAACAGGCTTCCTTCCTGTTTTGAGGCACCACCTGATTTGTTGTTCTTTTTGGGTGGTTTTGCTTGCTATGTTTTTCTGTTGATTTTTAAAGGCCCTGTGCATTTTTGTTACTTGGTAACTGCCATTTCCAGACTCAAATTTGTCTGTCTCTAGATGCAGCTGGTATATCAGCTGACAGTAGGAGGATGATTAAGGCTGTGTAACTTTGCTTGCTCTGCTGCAGCCCAAATGAACACCACCCCTACCCCGACCCCACCACATCCCCTCTGCTATTTAGGTCATGGTAAGAATGAGGTAAGATGACTAGTCGCCAAACCACAGATTCAACCTGCAACATCCAATGCTCCTACAAGTTTGGTTATATGCCAAGGCCGTATTTGGCCAAAGAATGTGTTCCCTTTGAGATCCCAGCATGACCACACCTACAAATTCTCAGCTGATGAAAGGTTCATCTATTCTTGCAGCCCTAGGGTGGAGAAAATAATACCCCCCTTGCCAAGTTTTTCTTTTATATAAAACTTTCAATAAGGACTTCATAATGCGTACAAACCTGGAAATTTTAAATTCAAATCCTTTACAAGTTTTTGGCACTAACAGCCTCTCACTGCTGTTTGGGAGCGATCGTGGAATGAATATGCATGTTTCTATCCCAGAAGGAATAAGTCCTAATAAGGAGCACAACTAATAAAGGGGTGAGTCTCCAAATAGCCAGGCACTTTGAGAAGGCATGATTCAGTCAAAGAAACTATCTCAGGATGACATGATCCTTTGGAGAATGAAATGTTCAAATTCTGACTGAGGGGTTCAGGTGGAAATACGTCCTCAAGTCTTAAAGGTGGAGTAGCATGGGGAACACAAACATATAGAAATGATAAGGAATGTAAAAATGTCTTTATCAGATGGTTTCACGATGTGATTTAATTGGTGGTGGATCCCTGGGTGTGAAGGAAGCCAGGCCTACCATATTGAAAGCAGGATGGTAGGGACCTTGGTTTGGCTCTCTGAGCAGTCACCAGTGATTCATCTGCGGGCACAGTTGAGGCCCCAGGCAGAAGGGAGAAGCACAGTCAGTGTGAGCACCGTAGGTTTCCGGGACCACAGAGATCCACAGCTCTGACGCAGACCAGGGCCTTGCCAAGCTGGCCTTTCCCAGAGAACAGATTCTGCTCAGGTTCATGTTCTTGCCTTGTTGCAGATTTCAAATGAGGTAACAAGAGTGGCATCTGGAACGTTTCCTGGCAAGAAAGCATTTCTCCCTCCCCCTCCCAGACCTTGTTCTCCATTTTTTCTCTCTCTGTACCTTTTCCATAGTTAGAAGCCTGGCAATGGAGTGAGACCAGGCTACATTCAAATCCAGCCTCCCCACTTGCTTGCTGTGTGGCTTGGAGCCAATCATCAAACTTGTCTAAGCCTCAGTTTCCTCAGCAATACAATGGAGAGAGAACTCTTACCTTATAGGGTTTTGAGATTGAGAGAATGTGAAACGCTTTGTAAACATTCAACACTCAAAGTCAGGGTTTCTCAACCTCAGTGCTTTTGACATTTTGGCCAAATAATTCTTTGGTTTGGGGGCTGTCCTGTGCCTTTTAGGATGTTTATGAATATCCCTGATCTCTACAAACTAGATGCCAGGAGTAACCTGCCTCTCTGCTTGACTGTGACTTCTGTCTTGCCTCTCTCTGTCTCTCTCGGGAAAGCAAAACTGCCATGTTATGAGTAGCCCAGGTGGCAAGAACTAATGTCTCCAGTAAATAGCCAGAAAGAAACTGAGGCCAGCCTGCAGCCAAGTGAGTGAACTTGGAAGAGGCGCTTCCCCCAGCTGATCCTTGAGTTGACTGCGGCCCTGGATGATACCTGGATTGCAGCCTTGTGAGTCATACTGAGCTAGATGCACCCAGCTAAGCCATGCCCAGATTCTTGCCCCGCAGAAATAGTACTAAGTACTGTTCTTGTAAGCGGCTAAGTTTTGTGACAATTTATCATTGTCACAAACTAAGACAAGGACCAACAATGTATTAAGTAATTGGGAAGCAGATAAGTGAGATGGAGTTTCTGCTCACAGGGCTTATAACCCAGAGGTGGCCCACAGGGCAGATCCTAAGGTTTCTATGGCTTTCCTTTCCTTTCCTTTTTTTTTCCTTTTCCTGTCCACATTTGCATCCATTGCATTAGGTCTATCCCACAGTTATCACATGGTTGTCCTGTAACATTTAGTTCTCTCTCTATGACTTACCAAACATCTTAGAATTAATTATCTCTTTACCTCTTTGGAGGGTTGGGGTTTACCTCCTAAAAATTGTATTAAAACTATAATGAGATATCACCTCATACCTGTTAGAATGGGAATTACCAAAAGGACAAGAAATAACAAGTATTGGCAAGGATCTGGAGAGAAAAGGGAACCCTCATACTCGTACACTGTTGGTGAGAATATAACTTGGTACAACTACTATGGAAAACACTATGGAGTTTCCTCGAAAAATTAAAAATAGAACTACCATATGATCCAGTAATTTCACTTCTGAGTATTAAACCAAAGAAAACAAAACACTAACTCAAAAAAAATCCGTACCCCCATGTTTATTGCAGCATTATTTATAATAGCCAAGATACAGAAGTGACCTAAGTGGTGTCCATTAATAGACAAATGTGATATATATACATAATGGAATACTGTTAGACCGTAAAAAAGAATTAAATCTTGCCATTTTGCAACAAACATGGATGGACCTTGAGGGTGTTATGCTAAGTGAAATATGCCAGACAGAGAAAGACAAATACTGTATGATATCACTCACATGTGGGATCTAAACAAACTAACTAAAAACCAAGTTCATAGACACAGAGAACAGATTGATGGTAGGGATGGGGTTGGTGGATGAAATGGGTGAAGAGGGTCAAAAGGTACAAACTTCCAGCTATGGAATAAGTCCTGGGGATGTAATGTACAGCATGGTGACTGTAGTTAATACTGTATTGCATATTTGAAAATTACTCAGAGCGTAGATCTTAAAATCCTCATCACAAGAAAAAAAGAGGAAAAAAATTAACTGTGTACAGTGATGCATATTAACTAGACTTATTGTGGCCGTCATTTCACAAAGCATACAAATTCCAATCGTTATGTTGTACACCTGAAACTAATGTAATGCTATATGTCAATTGTAACTCAACTTAAAGAAAAAAAAGAGATTACCAAAATGTGTGTGTTTTTAAAAAAAATCGTATTAAGAATTTTAGCGACTTTACATGGAAAGGGGGCATAGAGAATGTTAAGCTAAATGTCCATTATTCTAAATTCACTTCTCAACCTTGTTCAATGTACAGTATTCGTACATTTTCTTCACTATCATTAACTCTATGCTGTTTTGTGTTCCTCTTTTCCTAAATGTGTTTAATTGCAAAAGTAACAAATGGTTGATATAAAGAAGTTAAAATAGTACAGGAAGGCATAAAAAAGAGTATGTCATTTACCAGAATTAACCTCAGGTAACAATTTTATATGTATCTTTCCAGGTAATTTCCATGAAATACAATTATACCACATATATTTTTGTTGAGATTCTTTGGTCCAAGGAATAGGAAAGGCAAGTCGGCTTAAGCAAAAAGAAAGACTTAATTGACTCAGATACCCCCAAATTTTGGAAGGACCAGAGCAGAACAGACCTTAGAGATGGTTGAAACCAGGACTAGAGCATCAGTGGTCACTCTTTTTGTCTCTCATCTCTGTCTCTGCAAGTGGGCTTCATCCTTCCACACTGAGTTCTCCATGAGTCAGGACATGTGACCACCAGCAGCTTCTAGCTCTGAGCCTTACAACTTTGTGACCAAAGAGGAAAGGGGCATCATTCTTCTGGCTTGAACAATCCCAGAGAATGTTTCTGATTGGTTTAATCTGTTATCAGTCACACTAGCCAGGGGCATGAGATATTAGGAGAAGCTCAGCTGGAGTCATATGCTCAACTCATTGCTAGAAAAAGTGTTTGTTACTAGAAAAAAGCAGAGGAAAGGATGCTGAGCAGCCAAGAACAATAGGCATCTATCACTTTAAAAAAATAAATCCAAGTAGGATCATAAGAGGCATCTTGTTCTCCAATTTGTTTTAATCAGTAAACTATATATAGTGGATATTGTGGACTTCTTTCCATATCAGTATATATTATGAACAGCTTACTAGACAGTCCATACTCAATAGAACAGAAATGTGAGACTTCGTTTTCTCTCCAGTCATTTCTTTCAATCACATGCTCTTTCTGACCCTTAGTCTTGACAGATCTTGGGCAGATCTCATAGCTTTCAAGTCACTTTTTTATGATTAAAATGGCCTGTTCTGTCTAGATTCATTTAAACCTAAATCTCACACCAAATTTAATGTTCATTCTCTCCCTCAAACCTGCCAATGCAGGGCAGACTTCCATCAAGGGGCTTGGAGTGGAGAACAGTGTGGGTTACCTTTTCACTTTTTCTGCCCTCTCTCTTCTGTGGTTGGAGGGTGAAGGAGGAATAATAAGGGCGACAAGTATCTCCTATTCATGATTGTTATTGGTTGAATTGTGAACCCCCAAAGTTCGTATGTCGAAACCCTAAGCCCTGATACATCAGAATGTGACTGTATTTGGAGATAAGGCCTTAAAAAAGAGGTGATTAAGTTAAATGAGACCATTAGGGTGGCCCTTATCCAATTCGACTGGTGTCCTTATAAGAAGAGGAAATTTAGATTCACAAAGAGACACCAAGGACTAACATGCACAGAGGGACAACCATGTAAAGCCAAGGAGAGCAGCCTCAGGGGAAATCAACCCTGCAGGCACCTTGATCTTGCACTTCCAGCCTCCAGAACTGTGAGAAAATAAATTTCAGTTGTTTAAGCCACCCAGTCTATGGTATTTTGATACGGCAGCCCAAGCAAAAGAACACAGTGACCATTGTTGGGGTGTTGTGATGGTGCTTCTTGTACTCTGAAGGCTGCCTTTCATGGGACACATGTTCATGGACACGTGTGGCTTCTTCAGGGGGCTCACAGAAAGTTCTCAGGACACAGTTCTTTGGTGTGGAAGTATGCTGGAGCTCATCTTTTTCCAATCCCCTCTCAGTGCCCACCCAGGACAGTTCACTCTACAGTCTCTTGTTCCCGGGGGTCTCCCTCCTGGTGACCAAGTTGCTTAGGTAGGGTACCCAGCAGGGTGTCTGGAGCCTGGCTACACTCCAAGCTCATTTCAATCTCAGGAAGCCCGCATAGCCTTGTCACAGCCAAGAGTGGATGGGCAGACTGCTCCATGCCTACATCCTCTTTGCCCAGCTGTTTGCCCCCTTGTATTCCCTGCTCAAGCAGACACAAAGGACACATGAGCAGTTCCACTGAATAAGAAGGTATCTGAGCAGGGAATAAAATGTGAGGACCCCCCTTCTTGCCTGCACTTCTAAACTCTGTGTGTTTCTTCTTACTTAATTCTTTTGAGGGATATTATCCCTCCTGAGGAAAGAAAGGGAAACCATAGCGCTCCCCACTAGGCTGACATCTCAAGACTGAAAATTCTCCTTGAACTTTGTTTCCGAAAGTGGTCTGCATATACATGTGTAGATTAGAGGGAATTATGCACTGACAGCTGGGTAGCCGAGCCAATCCAGCTGTTTCTTAACTCCCCTGAAGAGACGCCTGGCCCCCACTGCTGTCGGCTCCCTTTAGAGTGTGGGTTATTTATCACCTCAATCTCCAGCCAATTCTGAGACAGCATCCTTCTACAAGTCAGTTTACTTAAAGTCTATTTTAATGATTTATGAGTATGAAAACATTGCAATTTGTTTAACTAGTCCTCTGCTGAAAAGCATTTGGGTAAGGTCCAGGTTCTTGCTATTGCTTCAATGAACATACTCTGTTTTGAGGAATATCTGAGTGTTCGTATGTGTGTGTTTGTGTATGGATGTTTCATGGGCTAAATTCCTAGATTTAAAACTGTTGTCAAAATACATTAGAATAATTTAAAAAGTTATTCTGTACATTATCAGAGTAAACTTTTATATTTTTACATTATCATAAAGTAAGGACTTCTTAATTTTGGTGTAGAGTTCTATGAATTTTAACACATATATAGGTTCCTGTAGTCACCACTCTAATCAGGATATAGAACAGTTCATTGCCCCAAACATGTTGTCATGATGTCTCTTTATTTTGTCCTCTTCCTCCCACCTGATAACAACTCATCTGTTCCAGCATAATTTTTTTTTTTTTTTGAGGTACGCGGGCCTCTCACTGCTGTGGCCTCTCCCGTTGCGGAGCACAGGCTCCAGGCACGCAGGCCCAACGGCCACGGCTCACGGGTCCAGCCGCTCCGCGGCATATGGGATCCTCCCGGACTGGGGCACGAACCCGTGTCCCCTGCATCAGCAGGCGGACTCCCAACCACTGCGCCACCAGGGAAGCCCCCAGCATAATTTTCAATGGTAATAATCTTCTACTTGTTCAGTTTGATTGATTGACAAAGTAATGATTACTCTGTCGTAAATAGGTTCAAGACCTTAGTTGCTAGGTCTGCTAACTAAGATCATGTTTCCATGTAATTAACCCTAATGAGAAGATAAACTATTAAAAAATATTTTTTTCAAAAACATTTAAGTAAAATAGTTTTCAAAATACTCCAGGCCTTAAGAAAGGTAAGCCTTATCAGCATAGAATATTCTATCATTTAATGTAATTCCATGTGTTTTTAAAAACAATTATCAACTAACTCATATAACAGACTAAGGCATAAGTACAATTTAAATAAGAATGATAAAATAGGTACCAATATATATGTTTCCCAACCTAAGACCTAGAATATTATAGTACCTTTGATGCCTTATGTTTTCATCCCTGATGGTATCTTCCTTTCCTAGGCCTGAGAGTGCCCCTTCAAATAAAAAATCTTTGAATATTGTTTTTATATTTATTGGAGAAGGGGATAGAATTATTTATCTTTATATTAAAATTGAATTACTCTGTGGTAAACAGGGTAATGGCTCCCCAAAGATGTTCACAACCTAACCCCTGATACATGTGATAAAAAGGGACTTTGCAAGTGTGATTAAATAAGGAACAGAGATGGGGATATTATTTAGGGTGGGGTCCAATGTAATCACAAAAGGTCCTTGTAAGAAGTCAAGAAGGTCAATGTCAGGAAAGGAGATGTCATGATGGAAACAGAGGTTGAAGTGATATAAGGAAGGAGCCATGAGCTAAGAAATGCAGGAGCCTATAGTAGCTGGAAATGGCATATAAGATAATAAGTTAGTGTCACTTTAAGTCACTAAATTTGCAGTAATTTGTTACATCAGCACTAGGAAAGTAATATACTATCTATGTTTTAAAAAAGACTTAGTGAATGATCTAAATATAATATGATATTTAAATGTTTTAATACAATTTCAAACTTTCAAAAAAGTCAAAAGAATAGTCTAAGAAACTTCTGTATTCCCTTTATCCAGATTCACCAATTGTTAATATTTTGCTCCATTTGATTTATTATTTGCTCTCACTCTATTTTTTTAACCGTTTGAAAGTATCTTGCAGATATCATGATCCTCTCCCCATACATTCTTTACTGTGTATTTCCTAAAAGCAGGGACTTCTCTTACATAACTAGGTTAAAATGATCAAAATCATAAACTGTAACTTTGATGTAATACTTTAACCTAAAATTCATATTTAGATTTCTCCAGTGGTGCCAGTAATGCTTTTTATAATCATTATTTTCCCTGGTCCAGGTTCTAATCCAGGAGGATGCACTACATTTAGTTGTCATGTCCTAGTTTCTTGTAACCTGGAGCAGTTTCTTCCCTTATCTTTCCTGTTTTTGAGACTTGTGAAGAGTACAGGCTAAGTTTCTTATAGGATTATTTTTTCTTTTACTTTGTCTGAAATTTCGTCATGATTTGATTCAGGTTATGCATTTTCGGCAGGAACACTAGAGGTGTGATATTGTGTCCTTTTCCTCACATCAGGAAGCACACAAAGTCAGCTTGTTCCATGATTGGCTATGTTAATCTTCTGGGCAGTTACTATGTCCCCACTGTGTAATTAATAAGTAATTTGTAGGGGATACTTTGAAATTACCTTCTCAACCACATAAACTGTAGTGTTGACTCTAGCCTTCCCAATTTCCATTTTTTAACTCCCTTCTTCAAACATTGAGAAACCTGGCTTCCATGATCTAATATATAATCTAATATAATATTCAAATAGGTTCAACTATTTGAAATGGTCTTTTGTGTCACTATTTTCCATTACTTACAATTCACAGTCATTCACTGACTCTATGAATAGAGATCATTATATGCATACAATTACAAAATCTTGTTCAAATTATGTTTAAAGGTCCTTTTTTGGACTTTCCTTTTGCCAAAACATTTGTCATTTTTCAGTGTTATTTTGTGATTATTTTGGTGGGGGAAGAGAAAACTTATTGGAATATATATGAAGAGTTTATAATTTAGATAATAAAATAAACTATTCTTTAGTTTAAGAATTTCAGCTGACCTATGGGTATTATCATGGAAGGTCTTGGGGTTGGTGGTACAGCTATGATGATTCAAGTTCCAGAGAATATCAGGAAGGCAACCAACACAGATGGGCCTCTTGGGTCGTAAATGTTTCTCTTTTTTCCACATGAGGGCACTTGTGACTTTGGCGAGAAACCTGAGTTACTGATACAGACTTCTGGTGTGTTCTAGGGATGTCTTAATGACTCTTAGTGATCACCGCCTCAGGAAACTAACTGACCCATACTTCCTTCTAGCACAAGGTCAGGTTGGGTCAGGCTTGGGAAGACCTGAGTTTTCTAAAGGATCATCTAAATTTCTTGGTAGTTTTCCATTTCCTGGAAATGAGAAATTTAAAGTCAGAACCTGTTATTTGGTAAACTAGCTTGACTTGCTCAAAGACAGAAGAGTCAGGGAAGAGATGGTCATGATAAAATTAGACTGATGAGCCTCTCAACTGTAGGAAGAATTGTGATGCTTCCAGCATACTGTGGAGGAGAGGAGAGCCAATGTGCAGTATCAATGCACTGTGAACACAAGGGACCTCTGAAAAGATGCATAAAGGTACCTGACATGCATTCCCAGGAAACAGCAGAGTGGTCATGCACATGGGCTTGGCACCAAACACACTTTGGTGTGAGTCTTGGTTTATGGAATGACTCTGTTTATTGAATGACTTTCAATAATTCGTTTATTGAATGACTCTAAGTTCTTCAACTTTTTTTTTTAATTTTTTATTTATTTATTTATGGCTGTGTTGGGTCTTCGTTTCTGTGCGAGGGCTTTCTCTAGTTGCGGCAAGTGGGGTCCACTACTCATCGCGGTGCGCGGGCCTCTCACTATCGCGGCCTCTCTCGTTGCGGAGCACAGGCTCCAGACACGCAGGCTCAGTAATTGTGGCTCACGGGGCCAGTTGCTCCATGGCATGTGGGATCTTCCCAGACCAGGGCTCGAACCCATGTCCCCTGCATCGGCAGGCAATCTCCCAACCACTGCACCACCAGGGAAGCCCAAGTTCTTCAACTTTTTAAGGTTTAGTTTCCTTCTCTATTAAATAGGGATAATAAAGGTGCTTATATTACGTGGTTGTTGAAGATTTATTAATGTGTGCCAAACTCAGTAACTGTCAGCTGGTGGTAAGTTTACAGAGTCTACCCAATAAAGAATTTAACTGGTCAATTCTTAGCTTTGTGAGTATCAAGGGGAAGGGTCAAAAGTGATCACTTTTTAATTGGCAGGCTAGTCTTTATAACAACAGGATCTTGTCTTGCAACCTCATGGGTGGGGAGAATGTATGAACTCCAGAGCAGTGATGATGGTACAGCTGAAGGAAACTTGTCACCCCTGTATAGTACCATGTACTTACTGTGATGTTATATACTGTGTGGACATAGCCCAGAACACAGTGAGCAATATCTAATGCTGGCATAATTGTGTGCATATAAACCACAGGTCTTTTTTTTGCAACAGTTAGTAGAATCACAATGTATCCAATGTGTCAGGACATGGGGAAATGTTTAGGAAATAATGGTAAGCAGAAAAGAAGCAGGATCCTCCTTGCTAACTCCCTTAATCACTATCAGTAATTAGGAGGCACATATATTCAGGTCGGAACCCCTGTCTACCTCCCACTATACTGTAGCCTGTGGGCATGCGCCTGTAGCCCTGGTGTCCTATCCAGCACTCTAGATCTGGACACTCTTCTTGCTTTTGGCCATGGTGATCAGCTGTGCTCCCAGCTTGGTCCCTGAGCTTTGTCTCTGCCATATGTCCTCAACACTGACTTCCTTAGTGTCTACAAGTAGCAACCCCTGTTAGCCCCTGAAGCCCCACACTCTGACTCTAGGATATCAGACATGTTCTAAGGCTATCTGGGATTTGAACTTCTTCTAGGAGACATACAGGGAGGATAAGGCTTAGTGGAAGGAAACTTCTGAATCAACAGGATCACCTCAGATCTCATCCAAGATGGGTCTCAATCACCAGACTAAGGAATGGCCACACTCCAGGACTTTATTGGAACCTAGGACCCAGGAACTTATCTCAGTGTGCCTCCCTCAGCTTCCTGCTACCTGGATTTTGACTTTCTAGCCAAATCAGTTATATAAAGCAGATTCAGCTCTAGCCCACATCTGAATAACAGACTATGCTTGGCAAAAATGAAAGCATGAAATGTGAGTCAGTTGGTTTATTCCACTTCCTAGTGGAGAGAGACAGTTCTAATCCCGTGTGAATCGAGTCATTCAGGAAGAAACCCGATCCCAGAGAATTATTCAGACAGCGATGGTTGTGGGGCCTAATTAGCCACAGGCTGACTCATGGGGCTGGGACCTGGAGTGGTGGGATTACTGCAGCACAGCTGCTCTTGGCCATCACACCAGGCTGGCCTCTTACCCACTCTCCAACACCTGTATTTCTCCCTTTAGCATATTACCACAATTATCATTACTACCTATTTAAGTGCAGTGCAACCAGTTTTTGATGTTACATCCACCCCAACTCAACACATGCTATCTTCTGAGGAAGTGGGTTCCAAACACCAGAAGGCATGTTCTTTGCCGGACTCTGAGATGCTGCCAGTGAGCAAGGCTGGAGCAGACTCAGAATCAGAGCTGAATTGCTCACCATGATGGGGATGGGGGTAGGGGGAAAGGAAAATTAAAGTTCCACAGGGAAATCCAGGAAGAAGCAGACACAAGACAGCCAGGTCCAGAACTGCTTCAGCAAAGGGTGGAAAAGAATCCAGGTTGGAGATCAGACACTCCTAGGAGAATTTGGAGTATTTCACTGAGGTGTGTAATAAAGGAAAGCAAACTCCTTCCTCTGTCTCCTATACAGAATCTTGATCAGCACCTATGTTGTTCATTAGCGCTTTTGGTGCAGAGAAGATTGTCTGTTTATTTATTGGAAAGAAGAGAGATGCTGTGTCCTGCATTAAGGTTAGTAGGAGATCAAGAGAGGTGGCTCGCAGGGTCAGTGACATTTGAGTTACTTGTGTGATCACAGTATTGGATGCCCATCCCCCTGCCCCCACCTAATCTATGAGCTGCATGAGGTTAGGAATTGTGCCTCTTGTCAGCATGTCCCCAGTATCTGGCATGAGGCTGGCACATCACGGGTGTTCAAATATATGTTGGATGAACACACAATTGAATGACTCCACTTGGTGGCTCCATACAACTTCTGATCCCTAGCTGAACTGCCGTCTAAAAGACATTTCTTTGTCCCTTTGCCCAGAGTCTGAAGGGCACAATAGAAGGCTGATGATTTGGAGGCTGTGGAGTCTAACAGCAACAGCTTTTAGGGCAATCCTTTAAGAAAGACACTCTTTGGCTCTAATGAAGTGGTACTGTTGACTGACAACAGAGCTGGAAATAATAATATACCATATGCAGGAAATAATACAGGCACAAAATTCCCCACTTTATTTGCAGTAGAGGAGGCTAATCTGATTTCCATAAGTATTAAAATCACAGCAGTGCTTTGGGATTTTACATGCTGATTTATAAGGAAAAAAAAATAAACCTCTGTGTGAAGAATTGCAAATGTTCTTTCCCTGTTTACCCTCTGGGAACTTTCATTGTAAAAAGGAAATGAACTCTCAGTTGTACTCAAACGTGATCCTTAGAAAGAAATATAAAGTATATGTAGTTGCAATAACCGTCAATATTTTCCTTAGGCTAAAATGAAACTTATTAAATGGAGAAGGAAAGTGTACAGGGGCTGCAATGTGTCACTAGAAGAGAGTGGTATTTTGAATTAGAAGATGTGGGTTGAAAGCTTAGCTCAACCTCTTACCAGCCCTGTGAACTTGGAGCAGTAAATTAAATGAATGCTTGGGGCTTCAGTTTACTCATCTGTAAGACAGGAATATTACTATAACGTGTGTATATGTACGTGACATTTTGATGAAACCATTTTAATGTAGCTGCTTTGGGTTAGCCATTTTCATGTGACCTAAAAAAATAACAAATCCCTTACACTTTTGACCTTTTTTTTTTTTTTTTTAAGTTTTAAAGCAACATGTATATGAGAATCCTTATCCTATTGCTGTGTCCCACTCCAAGCCTGGCCCAGCATGGAAAGTTAGGGGTCAAAGATGAATTAATAGTCAATGACAGCTACTACGTATAGAACTTGATAATTAAGGGGGAAAATCACTGTTGCTGGATAAAAAAAGAATTGCTATCTATTACAAAAAAACAACAGCAACTTCCGTATACATGAGTAATGACATAATTTGTGTCAAGGTAGATATTTTGTTTAGGGAAATATATTGCAGGCCTCTTTGAGAGTGGGCTTGGTTTGAAAGGAGAGAGAAATAGAGAAGGCTGAATTTCTCTGCAAAATAAATTGAGGAAATTGTGGGGTTTCTCAAGGGCAAACTAGGAGAGTGAAGGCAAATGGCTCAGATCAGTGGAAGAAGGGAAATGTAAGGAAGAGGCCCAAGAAGGCAAGCTCAGTCCTGAGGGGGATTCCCTGTGACAGAGAAGGGGAGTGTAGTCTAGGGGTGTTCCAAGTCTTCTTAGGTTAATGACTGATTTTGGTCTTACTTAAGTTCTCATTTTCAGAGAGCAATCAATAAAAAGTATCATTTTAACTCAATAAAACCAGTAACACCTGAAATGTGGGAAGATGAAAAAAATGAGCAAGAAAAACATTCCTAATCAACAATATTTCTTCATATTTGCAGTTTTGCTACCATGTGTCTAGGTATGACTTTTGTTTATCCTTATTTGGGGCACAATGTACTTCATAATTCTGAGGACTTATATCTTTAATTCTGAAAAATTCTCAGACTTGGTCTTTTTCAGATTCCCTCTAGTATCTCCATTCTTTCTACTTTGTCCTTCTGGAAATCCTATTTGGCAATGTTGAACTTTATCGGAGATTGGTGTTTCTGGAAAACAGGGATGGTTAAGAAATCTCCCCAATTCTTTTGTGTTCTGGAAACAGCTAACCTCAAGGGACCACCCTGCCCTTGTATCCTCTGATATGAAACCCATTTCCTTCCTTCCCTATGGACTCCCAAAATACTCTTCATGACTCTCTTGTTTACCTGCCTCCGTAAAATCCCAAGTCCTTTTCCTTTTCACTGAGATAGGCCTCATCAATTAACATTCATCTCTTGTAATAGCCTGTTTAAATCATCTCCTTAATTTTCTGGTTCACTTTGTCTTTGATATGTTAAACACACGTTAAACACACCTCCATATTTCTACTTCTGTTTCATAACTTCCACTTCCTTATCCCTCTGTGCTGCATTGCATATAATTGGCTAACATCTGTCCACTAGTTCACTAATTCTCTATTCAGTGCCTAATCTTATAAACAGGTTTTCACTTCCAAAATTTATATTTATTTTCTCTCTCTCCCTCTCTGCCTGTTTTTTTTTTTTTTTTAAAGAAGTTGTTGGGGGTAGGAGTTTATTAATTAATTTATTTATTTTTGCTGTGTTGGGTCTTCGTTTCTGTGCGAGGGCTTTCTCTAGTTGCAGCGAGCGGGGGCCACTCTTCATTGCGGTGCGCGGGCCTCTCACTATCGCGACCTCTCTTGTTGTGGAGCACAGGCTCCAGACGCGCAGGCTCAGTAGTTGTGGCTCACGGGCCCAGTTGCTCCGTGGCATGTGGGATCCTCCCAGACCAGGGCTCGAACCCGTGTCCCCTGCATTAGCAGGCAGATTCTCAACCACTGTGCCACCAGGGAAGCCCTCTCTGCCTGTTCTTTACACATCCTATCGTGTTCTTTAATTATTTTCAATATACTTCTGCTTTAGTCTTATAGATGGCTCTGCTTTCTTCAGACCTTAAAAATGCTGCTTCTCCTGATGGTTGCATCTGCCAGTTCTCCCTCGTGGTAGACTGCTTCCTCGTATAGTTTTGTAATGTTCTTATTGCAAAGTTATCTCATTGTTTTTTTTCCAAGTTGGTGATTCCTGTGTGCTCTGAATTGTAGAAGTATTCCTATAAAGCTATTTTGAGTTTGCTTCTGCTTCAGTCCTAGTAATTTCACCAATTTTAGTGTTGGTTTATCACTTTGGTTTCTTGCAATATAAGGGTAGCTAAATTTTGGACCTTATATTCTTATGTGGTATATGCTTTGATTTCTCCAGAGTTGTGTACAATTTTTCCACCCAGAGCCCTGGTTACCTTCAAGAGCTAGTGACACTTTCCCAGGCTAGTGGATGGGGGTTTTTCTAGCCCCATTTCCATGGATGGGATAGCTTTTCAAAATTCTCAGGGTTTTTTTCCTAGAGGCCTTGTTCCAGTTCCTTCATGTGATCTTTCTACACACATAGGCTTTCTAAATGACCTCTCAATAAAAACAAACAAAACCCAGATCTCTTATCATAAATTTGTCAATAGTCTTCTGTGGATCTCTATACAATTTCTACACTTCTCCTGTTACCATAATATGTGAATGTATCATGCAGATAAACCTAAATTTCCAATGTAAATCCTTCTTCCGTTAATTGAGTTTTGGGAGATGTTGACCCAGTTGTAGTCAGCAATAGTGAGACAAAACTCAAATTTTCTAAGGGTAAGCAGTGGAGAAAGAACTTCATATGGGGAGGGAATTTAGAACCTTATAATTAAAGTCCCAAGAGATTCCCCTTCCCTTTACCAGCTGCTTTTTCTACCACCATGCTGGCCATGTGTGGACACACACCCTTCACGTAAATAGGGAAAGAAAACAATCAGGGACAAAATGAAGCTAGGAGTGAAGTTATTACAAGAATGCATATGAAGGAGTCCCCAGCACTTGCTATCAGAGGGACCTCAGTTTGTCTCTAAACTTTCCAACAGCAAGTTCAAAGAGAGAAACATAATTGGCTACATATTGCACAGTGACTAGGAGACAAAAGTAAATAAATTGCTTAAATAAAGCTTGGACTGCCAATAAATAAGGAGAGCTAATATGTGGGGGGATTTGAAAGGACTACTTTGATATCTGTCTTAGTCAACTCAAGCTGTTATAACAAAATACCATAGACTGGGTGGCTTAAATAACAGACTATTTCCCATAGTTCCGGAGGCTGGAAAGTCCAAGATCAAGGTGCTAACAGATTTATTTCTTGGTGTGGGTCCTCTTCCTGGCTTGTAGATGGCTGCCTCCTTCTTGTATCCTCACACAGTGGAGAGAGGAAACTTAAGTGTCTCTTTCTCTTCTTATAAGGGCGATAATCCCACCATGGGGATTTCACCTTCATGATCTCATCTAAACCTAATTATCTCCTGAAGGCCCCACCTCCTAATACTATCACATGTGAAGTTAGGACTTGAACATATGAACTTGGGGACACACAAACATTCAGTCCATAACAGTATGCCACTTAGAGTGGGGAATTTGAGACCCCAAAGTTCATGCTTGAGGAAGAGTAAATACATACTAAACTGCTTTTTAAGGAGGGCAGGTCTTAACAGATATTTTGTTTTGTTGAGTAGTTTGTAGGTTTGGGCCCAGAGCAGAAGAGAGTCTAAGAGCTACCCCAGTGATCTTTCCCTGCTTTTCTTCCATATTCCACTAAGCCTTCTCTCTAAATGAAAGTAGTGTTTGAAGTGGCACCAAGATTTTTTCAGCCTGTCAGGAGAATACACATGTTTCCATCCAGGCCTGTTCTGGCAGTAAATTTCTCCTGACACAGGACCTTCCCTGTGTTCCCAGCTAATCCTTTTATTATGTCTATATTTGCTTTTCTCTTCTAGTTCTATCATTCTTTGATCTCTATTTCTGGGTCTCTCAACACTTCCAAATTCATTACTTCTTCTTGTCACCCTGTACATGGGGCCAAATAAAAAACAACTCTTTTCATGAGTGGGACAGCTCCATAAGAGTCTCATAAATCAAGCAACAGGACTACCAAGTGGTGGGTGATGTGCTCCTGGGAATTCTAGCTCAAGACAGACTTTATCTGGTCCTAGTCTGGGAACTTCCCCCTTCATGTTCTTCAGGAGAGGCCTCTCCTAATTGATTTTTAACTCAGGATGGTGTAAAGAACTCTTAGACTTGGAAATCATTATATTATTTGGGTTATAAGGAGCTATGTTACAATGAGTAAGAAATTTATTTTCCCTCTCCAGTTTTCATTTTTACATCTGAAAAGAAAAAAGATTTGAAATAGAATAGATTTAAACTTTCTAAAATGTTGTCTTCTGAAGAAAATTTAATAGACAACCTAACAGATACAAAGAGAGTTGCTGTATACAAGGGGAGGTTGTGGTGTGGTAATGGTGGGTTCTCACTTTTCCTTCACTCCCCATGAAAACCCCAGAGTCCTCTATAGAATTCAACTTTAAAGATGGGAAAATCACTAGACTAGATCCAAGGTCAATTAATTATTTTTTGTAAAGGGTCAGATTGTAAATATTTTTGGCTTTGAATACCATATCATCTTTGTCACAAGTCTGCCATTATAGGATTTAAACAACCATAGACAATACTTAAACAAATGAGTGAGACTGGATTTGGCTCACAGGTCACAATTTGCCAAACCCCAGTTTGCAAAATTCTTAGATGATTTTTAAGTTTGTTGCAAATACATGTATACACATCGCAGAACTCAACCCAGATATATGCATTTTGGTTTATCAAAGGAGAAAACAGCATGTATTCAACTAGTCAGGTTTCAGAGGCCCTGGGAAAGTCTTATCACCATCCTACTTGTGTCTCCATTGAGGTTGCCAGTGTAATGAGTCTGGGTACCATCTCTAGTAGGATTTCTTCCTGAGGCTTCCAGCAGAGGGCAAAAGCAAATTTGTTTATCTACCTGTTTCCTCTCAGCAAATTCAGGTTAACCTTGATTTAGGGCTAAACTTTTGGGTACTGTAGGCACTCAGAAATGATATAGAAATGGCATACATGACAGAAATAGTAGACAAGGACATGGAAACACTTATTATAACTGTATTCCATATGTTCAAGCAATTAGAGGAAATACTGAAAATAAGTAGAGAAATTGAGATATAAAAATGCTCAAATCAAAACTGTAGACATGAAAATTATAATGTCTGGGTGAAAAATGCACTGGGTGGTAATTAATGGCAGATTAAGCATAGATTAGGGACTTGAGGACATAGCAATAGAAATACCCAACATGAAACAGAGAGAGAGAGAGACTGATAATAATGAGCAGAAAAATGAGTGAATTATGCGATAAAATTAAGCAGCCAAATGTTTGTGTGATTGCAGTCTCTGAAGAAGGGAGGACAGAAAAAGTATTTAAAGAAATAATGGCTGAAAAATTTCCAAATTTGGTGAAACAATAAACACTCGGATCCAAGAAACTCAATAAACCCCAAGCACAAAAAAATGAAGAAACTTGCACCAAAAACACATTAAAATTAAATTGCTTAAAATCAGTGATAAAGAAAAAAATACTTAAAAGCAGTCTGAGGGGGAAAAAGAGACATAACATACAGAGAAACAAATATAAGGATGACAACAGATACTTTGTTGGAAAAATGCATGCAATAAAACAGTGGAGCAATATCTTCAAATACTGAAAGAAAAAAAGTTTTAAAAGTAGAATTCTTTACTCAGTGAGAACACTTTCCAAAAGTGAAGGCAAAATAACAACTTTTTAGACATACAAAAGCTGAAAAAGTCATCACTAGCAGACCTGCATTATAAGAAATGTTAAAGGTAGTGTTTTAGGCAGGAGGAAAATGATATCAGATATCTGGATCTGAAGAAAGGAGTGAGAAGCATTGTAAATAACTATATTGGTAAATGTAAAGATTTTTGTTACTTAAAATCTTTAAAAATCTATTTAAAGCAAAAATAATAACAATGTATAGTGGGATTTGTAACACATATAGAAATAAAATGTAAGAGAGTAATAGCACAAAGACTGAGGGGGAGAAAGTATAATGTAAAATTCTTAGCCTCATCCACCAGAGCACATGCACTAGTGCCCTCCACCAGGAAGCCTACACAACCCACCGAACCAACATTAGCCACTGGGGACAGACACCAAAAACAACAGAAACTACGAACCTGCAGCCTGAGAAAAGGAGACCCCAAACACAGTAAGTTAGCAAAATGAGAAGACAGAGAAAAACACAGCAGATGAAGGAGCAAGGCAAAAACCCACCAGGCCTAACAAATGAAGAGGAAATAGGCAGTCTACCTGAAAAAGAATTCAGAATAATGATAGTAAAGGTGATCCAAAATCTTGGAAATAGAATGGAGAAAATACAAGAAACGTTTCACAAGGACCTAGAAGAACTAAAGAACAAACAAATAGTGATGAACAACACAATAAATGAAATTACAAATTCTCTAGAAGGGATCAATAGCAGAATAACTGAAGCAGAAGAATGGATAAGTGATCTGGAAGATAAAACAGTGCAAATAACTACTGCAGAGCAAAATAAAGAATGAAAAGAAATGAGGACAGTCTCAGAGACCTCTGGGACAACAGTAAATGCACCAACATTTGAATTATAGGGGTCCCAGAAGAAGAAGAGAAAAAGAAAGGGACTGAGAAAATATTTGAAGAGATTATAGTTGAAAACTTCCCTAATATGGGAAAGGAAATAGTTAATCAAGTCCAGGAAGCACAGAGAGTCCCATACAGGATAAATCCAAGGAGAAACACGCCAAGACACATATCAGTCTATCAAAAATTAAATATAAAGAACAAATATTAAAAGCAGCAAGGGAAAAACAACAAATAACATGTAAGGGAATCCCCGTAAGGTTAACAGCTGATCTTTCAAAAGAAACTCTGCAAGCCAGAAGGGAGTGGCAGGACATATTTAAAGTGATGAAGGAGAAGAACCTACGACCAAGATTACTCTACCCAGTAAGGATCTCATTCAGATTTGATGGAGAAATTAAAAGCTTTACAGACAAGCAAAAGCTAAGCGAATTCAGCACCATCAAACCAGCTTTACAACAAATGCTAAAGGAATATCTCTAGGCAGGAAACACAAGAGAAGGAAAAGACCTGCAATAATAAACCCAAAACAATTAAGAAAATGGTAATAGGAACATACATATCAATAATTACCTTAAATGAAAATGGATTAAATGCTCCAACCAAAAGACATAGACTGGCTGAATGGATACAAAAACAAGACCCATGTATATGCTGTCTACAAGAGACCACCTCAGACCTAGGGATACGTACCGACTGAAAGTGAGGGGATGGAAAAAGATATTCCATGCAAATGGAAATCAGAAGTAAGCTGCAGTAGCAATTCTCCTATCAGACAAAATAGACTTTAAAACAAAGACTATTGGGGCTTCCCTTGTGGTGCAGTGGTTGAGAGTCCACCTGCTGATGCAGGGGACATGGGTTCGTGCCCCAGTCGAGGAAGATCCCGTGTACCACGGAGTGGCTAGGCCTGTGAGCCATGGCCACTGAGCCTGCATGTCTGGAGCCTGTGCTCCGCAATGGGAGAGGCCACAACAGTGAGAGGCCTGCGTACCGCAAAATACAAAACAACCAATCACAAGCACTGGAATTGAAACTGTGATCTAAAATCTTACAACAAACAAAAGCTTAGGACCCCATGGCTTCACAGGCGAATTCTATCAAACATTTAGAGAAGAGCTAACACCTATCCTTCTCAAACTCTTCCAAAATATAGCAGAGGGAGGAACACTCCCAGATTCATTCTACGAGGCCACCGTCACTCTGACAGCAAAACCAGACAAAGATGTCACAAAGAAATAAAACTACAGGCCAATATCACTGATGAAAATAGATGCAAAAATTCTCAACCAAATACTAGCAAATAGAATCCAACAGGACATTAAAAGGATCATACAATATGATCAAGTGGGGTTTATCCCAGGAATGCAAGGATTCTTCAATATATGCAAATTAATCAACATGATACACCATGTTAACAAATTGAAGGAGAAAAACCATATGATCATCTCAATAGATGCAGAGAAAGCTTTCAACAAAATTCAACACCCATTTATGATAAAAAACCCTCCAGAAATTAGGCATAGAGGGAACTTTCCCCAACATAATAAAGGCCATATATGACAAACCCGTAGCCAACGTCATCCTCAGTGGTGAAAAACTGAAACCATTTCCACTAAGATCAGGAACAAGACAAGATTGCCCACTCTCACCACTATTATTCAACATAGTTTTGGAAGTTTTAGCCACAAAACTCAGAGGAGAAAAGGAAATAAAAGGAATCCAAATTGGAAAAGAAGTAAAACTGTCACTGTTTGCAGATGACATGATACTATACTTAAAGAATCCTAAAGATGCTACCAGAAAACTACTAGAGCTAGTCAATGAATTTGTAAAGTAGCGGGATGCAAAATTAATGCAGAGAAATGTCTTTCATCCCTATACATTAATGATGAAAAATCTAAAAGAGAAATTAAGGAAACACTCCCTTTTTACCACTGCAACAGCAAGAATGAAATATCTAGGAATAAACCTACCTAAGGAGACAAAATGCAGAAAATTATAAGACCCTGATGAAAGAAATTAAAGATGATACAAATAGATGGAGAGATATACCATGTTCCTGGATTGGAAGAATCAACATTGTAAAAATGACTATACTACCCAAAGTAATGTACAGATTCAATGCAATCCTTTTCAAACTACCACTGGCAATTTTCACAGAGCTAGAACAAAAAATTTCACAATTTGTATGGAAACACAAAAGACCCCGAATAGTCAAAGCAATCTTGAGAAAGGAAAACAGAGCTGAGGAATCAGGCTCCCTGACTTCAGACTATACTACAAAGCTACAGTAATCAAGACACTATGGTACTGGCACAAAAACAGAAAGACAGATCAATGGAACAGGATAGAAAGCCCAGAGATAAACCCACGCACATACGGTCACCTTACCTTTGATAAAGGAGGCAAGAATATACAGAGGAGAAACGACAGCCTCTTCAATAAGTGGTGATGGGAAAACTGGAGAGCAAAAGGATGAAATTAGAACACTCCCTAACACCATGCACAAAAATAAACTCAAAATGGATTAAAGACCTAAATGTAAGGCAAGAAACTATCAAACTCTTAGAGGAAAACATAGGCAGAACACTCTATGACATAAATCGCAGCAAGATCCTTTTGGACCCACCTCCTAGAGAAATGGAAATAAAAACAAAAATAAACAAATGGGACCTAATGAAACTTCAAAGCTTTTGCACAGCAAAGGAAACCATAAACAAGACCAAAAGACAACCCTCAGAATGGGAGAAAATATTTGCAAATGAAGCAACTGACAAAGGATTAATCTCCAAAATTTACAAGCAGCTCATGCAGCTCAATAACAAAAAAACCAACAACCCAATCCAAAATGGGCAGAAGACCTAAATAGACATTTCTCCAAAGAAGATATACAGATTGCCAACAAATACATGAAAGAATGCTCAACATCATTAATCATTAGAGAAATGCAAACAAAACTACAATGTGATATCATCTCACACCAGTCAGAATGGCCATCATCAAAAAATTTACAAACAATAAATGCTGGAGAGGGTGTGGAGAAAAGGGAACCCTTTTGCACTGTTGGTGGGAATGTAAATTGATGCAGCCACTATGGAGAAAAGTATGGAGGTTCCTTAAAAAACTAAAAATAGAACTACCATATGACCCAGCAATCCCACTACTGGGCATATACCCTGATAAAACCATAATTCAAAAAGAGTCATGTACCCAAATGTTCACTGCAGCTCTATTTACAGTAACCAGGAGAGGGAAGCAACCTAAGTGTCCATCAACAGATGAATGGATGAAGTAGATGTGGCACATATATACAATGGAATATTACTCAGCCATAAAAATGATCGAAACTGAGTTATTTGTAGTGAGGTGGGTGGACCTAGAGACTGTCATGGAGTGAAGGAAGTAAGAAATAGAAAAACAAATACCGTATGCTAACACATATATATGGAACCTTAAAAAAAAAAAAGAGAGAGAAAAAAATGGTCAGAAGGACCTAGGGGCAAGACAGGAATAAAGATGCAGACCTACTAGAGAATGGACTTGAGGATATGGGGAGGGGGAAGGGTAAGTTGGTACAGAATAAGAGAGTGGTATGGACATATACACACTACCAAATGTAAAATAGATAGCTAGTGGGAAGCAGCCGCATAGCACAGGGAGATCAGCTTGGTGCTTTGTGACCATCTAGAAGGGTGGGATAGGGAGGGTGGGAGGGAGGGAGATGCAAGAGGGAAGAGATATGGGGACATATGTATATGTATAACTGATTCACTTTTTTATAAAGCAGAAACTAACACACCATTGTAAAGCAATTATACTCCAGTAAAGATGTTTAAAAAATTATTTTTTAATGTAAAATTCTTATACATGAAGTGGTATAATATAATTTGAAGTTAGACTTAACAAGTTAAATAGTATACTACAAACCCTAAAGTAACCACTAAAAACACGACAAACAGTTATAGATAATAAGCCAAGAAAACATTTCTCAAATAATAGTTCTCAAATACTCAACTAATCCAAAAGGAAAACAGGAAAAAAGGAAAAAGGTACAAAAAACACATAGGATAAGTAGAAAACAGAAACTAAGATGGTAGATTTAAACCCATCCATATCAATAATAACATTAAATGTAAATGGTCTTAATACCTTAATTAAAAGGCAGAGATTATCAGATTGCATAAAAAAGCAAGGCCTAACAATATGTTGCCTATAAGAAACCTGCTTTACATATAAACAGCTGAATAAATTAAACATAAAACGATTTTTAAAAAATACACAGTGCTAGGGCTTCCCTGGTGACGCAGTGGTTGAGAGCCTGCCTGCAGATGCCGGGGATACGGGTTCATGCCCCGGTCCAGGAAGATCCCACATGCCGCGGAGCGGCTGGGCCCATGAGCCATGGCCTCTGAGCCTGTGTGTCCAGAGCCTGTGCTCCACAACGGGAGAGGCCACAACAGTGAGAGGCCTGTGTACCGCCAAAAAAAAAAATATATATATATATATATATATATGTATATATATATGTGTATATATATATATACATATATATATATACACACACACAGTGCTCATATTAATCAAAAGTAAGCTGGAATGATTATTCTTATATCAGACAGAGCAGAGTTTTAGAACAAAAAATATTACCACCGAAAAGGAGAGTCATTTCATAATGATAGAGTGTCACATTATCAAGAGTACATAACCCTAAATGTTTATGAACCTAGTAACAGAGCTTCAAAATTCATGAAGCAAAAATTAATAGGTTCTAGCCAGTATAGCAAGGTAATAAGAGTAAATAAAAGGCATCCAGATTGGAAAGGAAGAAATAAAACTTTCTCCACAGAAGACATTATCGCCTCTGTTATCCAATGGCCCATACGAAAATGCTACTAGAATTAATGAGTTTCACAAGATCAAAGTACAAAAATCAATTGTGTTTCTATATAATAACATCAAACAACTGGAAATTGAAATGAAAAAACAATTCCATTTACAGTAGCATCGAAATATAAAAATAAGTCTGACAGAAGATGCGCAAAACCTATACAATAAAAACCACAAAAAATCTTGAGAGAAATTAAGGAAGATCTAAATAAATTCAGAAAAATACCATGTTCATGGGTTAGAAGCCTCAATATTAATAAGATTTCAATTCTCCTCAAATCAACCCATAGATTCAATGTGATTGAAATAAAAATATCAGCAGTTTTTTTGGGGGGTAAAAATTGACAAGCTTCTGATGGATGGGGGCCTGCCTATGGATGGTGGGAGAGTGAGAAGGGATGACAAGAGAGCATGAGAAAACATTTGGAGGTGAGAGAGTGGCATTGACGTATATGCACTACCAAATGTAAAGTAGATAGTGTGAAGCAGCCACATAACACAGGGAGGTCAGCTCCATGCTTTGTGACCACCTAGAGGGGTGGGATAGGGAGGGTGGGAGGGAAATGCAAGAGGGAAAAGATATGGGGATATATGTATACATATAGCTGATTTACTTTGTTATACAGCAGAAACTAACACACCATTGTAAAGCAATTATACTCCAATAAAGATGTTAAAAAAAAAGAAAACATTTGAAGGGTCATGGATATATTTGTTATCTTGATAGTGTGTTGATTTCACAGCATACATATTTAAAAATCTATCAAATTGTACATTTTAAATGTGTATTTTGTCATATGTCAATTACACCTCAATAAGTCTGTTAAAAATGTCATAATTTTTGGAGAAATACTAGACCTTTATAAGTATCACAAGGAGAGTCATTGGAATACATTCTTTTTATTGAAGAATTTAATTATTTATTTAATTTGTAAACCCTCATTTACAGGATTCAATTTAGCCTGCAGTAATTTTTAGTTTTAAAATTAAAAAAAATTTTTATTGGAGTCTATTTGATTTACAATGTCATGTTTCTGCTGTACAGCAAAGTGAATCAGTTATACCTATACATATATCCACTCTTTTTTAAGATTCTATCTCCTTATAGGTCATTACAGGGTATTAGATAGAGCTCCCTGTGCTAAACAGTACGTTCTTATTAATCATATACTTTATACATAATAGTGTGTATATGTCAATCCCAATCTCCAAATTTATCCTTCACCTCCTTTCCACCTTGGAAACCATAAGTTTGTTTTCTACATCTGTGACTCTCTTTTGTAAATAGGTTCATTTGTACCATTTATTTAGATTCCACATATAAGCCATATCATATGATAATTGTCTTTATCTGTCTGACTTATTTCATTCAGTATGACAATCTCTAGGTCCATCAGGCTGCAGTAGTTTTTAGCAGGGCAGAGACCCCTGGCATAGAATGATGTAGTGAATTTCAATTGTCTTTATCTGCCTAGGGTCCCTTCTTCCCTTTTTCTCTTAACAGTATCCCCTCTTCCTTGGGGGAATCTTTCTCTTTGCAGTTACCCATCCAAGTGTTTGTGGTAATACTGCCAGTCACATTGCCTTAGCTATAGAGGTCATGCGAACAAAAACTGGCCAGGTGTGGTACCCTATCACCTCTCATGGTCACTGGTCAAAGAGGGTGGTATGAGACTCAGGCAATAGAAACCCTTTCCTAGAAGACTTAGATATAGCTATGGATATGAATAGACAGAGGTATAAAGATACACTGAAGACAGATGAAAGAAGGCTTCTCTTGCCTCTGGGGTCAATAACTTGATTGTATAATTCAAGATTTAACTGTGAGTAACTGTATAAAGGACGCCTGAGAACATTACAGAACTTATATGTTCTTTTATCTTGTGTATATTTTATTGCATCCTTACTGTGTGTCAGTTACTAGTTAAGGTGTTGGGAATACAGTGTGAACAAGCAAAGAGAAGTACGCTTGATGATGAATAAGGAAAGTAGCTGACACGGACTTAGATCTTAGATCCTAGATCCAGTCTTCCTTTAGATAACATCCATTCTGCCTTTCCCAGTTATAAAAGGTCATTAAATTTTCCTTTTTGCTAAAGATAGTTTAAATTTTGTTTCTGTTCCTTGTATGTGAAAGAATCTGACCGATATAAAGGATGAAAAGTACCTTTGCAAGAGTGTAAAAAGGGCACATATAATTTGAAATGGTATCTTTAATGTATGTCCTTTTTTTTTGAAGATAAGGATTTTTTTATTGTGGTAAGATATACATAACATAAAATTTACAATTTTTAAGTGGACGGTCAGTAGCATTAAGTATACATTCACCACATTATTGTCTAACCACCCCCATCATCCATCTCCAGGATTCTTTTCATCTTGCAAAACTGAAATGCTGTACCTATTAAGCAATAACTCCCCCCTTTTCCCTCCCCCCAAGCCCCTGGTAACCTCGATTCTCCTTTCTGTCTGTATGAATTTGCCTATTCTAAGATCCTCATGTAAATGGAATCATAACAATATTTGTCATTTCGTGTCTGGCTTATTTCACTTAGCATAATGTCTCCAAGGTTTATTCATGTTGTAGCATGATCAGAACTTCATTCCTTTTTAAGATATACTACCATGCCATTGCACATATATACCACATTTTTTTATCCATTCATCTGTCATGTGTCAATGGACATGTGGGTTACTTCCACCGTTTTGGCTATTGTGAATAATGGTGCTATGGATGTGGGTGTACAAATATCTGAGTGCCTGTTTTCAATTCCTTTGGGTGTATACCTAGATGGAATTGCTGGATCATATGGTAATACTATATTTAATTTTTTAAGGAACTGCCATACTGTTTTCCACAAGAGAGGCACCATTTTGCATTCCTACCAGCAAAGCACAAGGCTTCCAATTTCTTTTTTTTTCCATGCACACACACTGTATTTTATTTTTACAAGAGATAAATAACTGACACGAAGCATTGTAAATGGACGACCACAACAAAAGCAACAATGGTTGCAATTACCAAACACGAAACACACTCATACTATGTCATAATATTGACATTCAGTCCAGTAAACCTCCACTGTAACAGCTCCTTTACTTTGCAGTGAAAATTGATTTGTATATTTTTTTGCCTCTAAGTCTTTGTGGGATTTTTTTTTATTATTCAAACAGAAAGTCACAAAAATTATAATCATCCTCATCAGTTCACTCAGTCCCATGTAATTAATTTTTTTTCATCTTGATCGTTATTAGCACTTTTATGAATTTATCAGTTTTCCATTAGAGTTCTGAAAATGCTTATTCATTCAGTTCAGCAGTATAGTCGGTTACCAGAAACCTGTACTTGTCAGGGTCTTTTCCATGAATTCCTTGAAGATGAAACCCTTTTATAGGAACATTTTTGCAAAAGCATCAGAGTACACACAGAACTGTCTGTAAATGACAAAAGACTTAAAAATGACCATGGTTAAAGATTTGATGAAAGTTCATAATAATGCAATTGACAAGAAAATTTAGTTATTTCTGAGATATACATTTTAAAGCAATAACCAGAATTATGACTTATAACATTATACCAGAACATATAAGATTTTTAGAAATTTCATGTAATGTCTGAAACATTTATATTAACGTATTTCCATACAAATAACCCAAAGAAAGCTTAGGATTAGTTTTTTTGTTTGTTTTCTTCTACTGCAGGTTCTTATTAGTCATTAATTTTATACACATCAGTGTATACATGTCAATCCCAATCGCCCAATTCAGCACACCACCATCCCCACCCCACCGCACTTTTACCCCTTTGGTGTCCACACGTTTGTTCTCTACATCTGTGTCTCAACTTCTGCCCTGCAAACTGGTTCATCTGTACCATTTTTCTAGGTTCCACATACAGCGTTAATATCCAATATTTGTTTTTCTCTTTCTGACTTACTTCACTCTGTATGACAGTCTCTAGATCCATCCACGTCTCAACAAATGACTCCGTTTCATTCATTTTTATGGCTGAGTAATATTCCATTGTATATATGCACCACATCTTCTTTATCCATTCGTCTGTCGTTGGGCATTTAGGTTGCTTCCATGACCTGGCTATTGTAAATAGTGCTGCAATGAATATTGGAGTGCATGTGTCTTTTTGAATTATGGGTTTCTCTGGGTATATGCCCAGTAGTGGGATTGCTAGGTCGTATGGTAATTCTATTTTTAGTTTTTTAAGGAACCTCCATAATGTTCTCCATAGTGGCTGTATCAACTTACATTCCCACCAACAGTGCAAAAGGGTTCCCTTTTCTCCACACCCTCTCCAGCATTTGTTGTTTGTAGATTTTCTGATGATGCCCATTCTAACTGGTGTGAGGTCATACCTAATTGTACTTTTGATTTGCATTTCTCTAACAATTAGTGATGTTGAGCAGCTTTTCATGTGCTCCCTGGCCATCTATATGTCTTCTTTGGAGAAATGTCTATTTAGGTCTTCTGCCCATTTTTGGATTGGGTTGTTTGTTTTTTCAATATTGAGCTGCATGAGATGTTAATATATTTTGGAGATTAATCCCTTGTCCGTTGATTCATTTGCAAATATTTTCTCCCATTCTGAGGGTTGTCTTTTGGTCTTGTTTATGGTTTCCTTTGCTGTGCAAAAGCTTTGAAGTTTCATTAGGTGCCATTTGTTTATTTTTGTTTTTATTTCCATTACTCTAGGAGGTGGATCAAAAAAGATCTTGCTGTGATTTATGTCAAAGAGTGTTCTTCCTATGTTTTCCTCTAAGAGTTTTATAGTGTCCGGTCTTACATTTAGGTCTCTAATTCATTTTTTTTTTTTTTTTTTTTTTTTTTTTTTTTTTGCGGTACGCGGGCCTCTCACTGCTGCAGCCTCTCCCGTTGTGGAGCACAGGCTCCGGACGCGCAGGCCCAGCAGCCATGGCTCACGGGCCCAGCCGCTCCGCGGCACGTGGGATCCTCCCGGACCGGGGCACGAACCCGTGTCCCCTGCATCGGCAGGCGGACTCCCAACCGCTGCGCCACCAGGGAAGCCCTCTAATTCATTTTGAGTTTATTTTTGTGTATGGTGTTAGGGAGTGTTCTAATTTCATTCTTTTACATGTAGCTGTCCAGTATTCCCAGCACCATTTATTGAAGAGACTGTCTTTTCTCTGTTGTATATCTTTGCCTACTTTGTCATAGATTAGTTGACCATAGGTGCGTGGGTTTATCTCTGGGATTTGTATCTTGTTCCATTGACCTATGTTTCTGTTTTTGTGCCATACCATATTGTCTTGATTACTGTAGCTTTGTAGAATAGTCTGAAGTCAGGGAGTCTGATTCCTCCAGCTCCGTTTTTTTCCCTCAAGACTGCTTTGGCTATTCAGGGTCATTTACGTCTCCATACAGATTTTAAGGTGACTTGTTCTAGTTCTGTAAAAAATTGCCATTGGTAATTTGATAGAGATTGCATTGAATCTGTAGATTGCTTTGGGTAGAATAGTCATTTTCACAATATTGATTCTTCCAATCCAAGAACGTGGTATATCTCTCCATCTGTTGGTATTATCTTTAATTTCTTTCATCAGTGTCTTATAGTTTTCTGCATACAGGTCCTTTGTCTCCCTAGGTAGGTTTATTCATAGGTATTTTATTCTTTTTTGTTGCAGTGGTAAATGGGAGTGTTTCCTTCATTTCTCTTTCAGATTTTTCATCATTAGCATATAGGAATGCAAGAGATTTCTGTGCATTAATTTTGTATCCTGCAACTTTACCAAACTCATTGATTAACTCTAGTAGTTTCCTGGTGACATCTTTAGGATTCTCTATGTATAGTATCATGTCATCTGCAAACATTGACAGTGTTACTTCTTCTTTTCCAAATTGTATTGCTTTTATTTCTTTTTCTTCTCTGATAGCCATGGCTAGGACTTCCAAAACTATGTTGAATGATAGTGGTGAGAGTGGGCAACCTTGTCTTGTTCCTAATCTTAGTGGAAATGCTTTCAGTTTTTCACCATTGAGAATGATGTTTGCTGTGGGTTTGTCGTATATGGCCATTATGTTGAGGTAGGTTCTCTCTATGCCCACTTTCTGGAGAGTTTTTATCATAATTGGGTGTTGAATTTTGTCAAAAGCTTTTTCTGCATCTATTGAGATGATCGTATGGTTCTTCTTTTTCAATTTGTTAATATGGTGTATCACATTGATTGATTTGCATATATTGAAGAATCCTTTCATCCCTGGGATAAATTCCACTTGATCATGGTGTATGATCTTTTTAATGTGTTGTTGGATTCTGTTTGCTAGTATTTTGTTGAGGATTTTTGCATCTATATTCATTAGTGATATTGGTCTGTAATTTTTCTTTTTTTTGTAGTATCTTTGTCTGGTTTTGGTATCAGAGTGATGGTGGCCTCACAGAATGAGTTTGGGAGCATTCTTTCATCTGCAGTTTTTTGGAAGAGTTTGAGAAAGATGGGTGTTAACTCTTCTCTAAATGTTTGATAGAATTCACCTGTGAAGCCATCTGGTCCTGGACTTTTGTTTGTTGGAAGATTTTTAATCACAGTTTCAATTTCATTACTTGTGATTGGTCTGTTCATATTTTCTGTTTCTTCCTGGTTCAGTCTTGGAAGGTTATACCTTTCTAAGAATTTGTCCATTTCCTCCAGGTTGTCTATTTTATTGGCATAGAGTTGCTTGTAGTAGTCTCTTAGGATGCTTTGTATTTCTGCAGTGTCTGTTGTAACTTCTCCTTTTTCATTTCTAGTTTTATTGATTTGAGTCCTCTCCCTCTTTTTCTTGATGAGTATGGTTAATAGTTTATCAATTTTGTTTATCTTCTCAAAGAACCAGCTTTTAGTTTTATTGATCTTTGCTATTGTTTTCTTTGTTTCTATTTCATTTTTTTCTGCTCTGATCTTTATGATTTCTTTCCTTCTGCTAACTTTGGGTTTTGTTTGTTCTTCTTTCTCTAGTTCTTTAGGCATAAGTTTAGATTGTTTACTTGAGATTTTTCTTGTTTCTTGAGGTAGGCTTGTATAGCTATAAACTTCCCTCTTAGAACTGCTTTTGCTACATCCCACAGGTTTTGGATCATTGTGTTTTCATTGTCATTTGTCTCTAGGTATTTTTCGATTTCCTCTTTGATTTCTTCAGTGATCTCTTGGTTACTTAGTAATGTATGGTTTAACCTCCATGTGTTTGTGTTTTTTACGTTTTTTTCCCTGTAATTCATTTCTAATCTCATAGCATTGTGGTCAGAAAAGATGCTTGATATGATTTCAGTTTTCTTAAATTTACTGAGGCTTTGTGACCCAAGATGTGATCTATCCTGGAGAATGTTCCATGCGCACTTGAGAAGAAAGTGTAATCTGCTGTTTTTGGATGGAATGTCCTATAAATATCAATTAACTCTATCACATCTATTGTGTCATTTAAAGCTTCTGTTTCCTTATTTATTTTCTGTTTGGATGATCTGTCCATTGGTGTAAGTGAGGTGTTAAAGTTCCCCACTATTATTGTGTTACTGCCAATTTCCTCTTTTTTAGCTCTTAGCAGTTGCCTTATGTATTGTGGTGTTCCTATGTTGGGGGCATATATATTTATAATTGCTATATCTTCTTCTTGGATTGATCCCTTGATCATTATGTAGTTTCCTTCCTTGTCTCTTGTAACGTTCTTTATTTTAAAGTCTATTTTTTCTGATATGAGTATTGCTACTCCAGCTTTCTTTTGATTTCCATTTGCATGGAATATCTTTTTCCATCCCCTCACTTTCAGTCTGTATGTGTCCCTAGGTCTGAAGTGGGTCTCTTGTAGACAGCAAATACATGGGTCTTGATTTTGTATCCATTCAGCAAGCCTGTGTCTTTTGGTTGGAGCATTTAATCCATTCACGTTTAAGGTAATTATTGATATGTATATTCTATGACCATTTTCTTAATTGTTTTGGGTTTGTTTTCGTAGATCCTTTTCTTCTCTTGTGTTTCCCAGTTAGAAAAGTTGCTTTAGCATTTGTTTTAGAGCTGGTTTCATGGTGCTGAATTCTGTTAGCTTTTGCTTGTCTGTAAAGCTTTTGACTTTTCCATAAAATCTGAATGAGATCCTTGCCAGGTAGAGTAATCTTAGTTGTAGGTTCTTCCCTTTCATCACTTAAGTATATCATGCCACTCCCTTCTGGCTTGTAGAGTTTCTGTTGAGAAGTCAGCTGTTAACCTTATGGGAGTTCCCTTGTATGTTATTTGTCATTTTTCCCTTGCTGCTTTCAATAATTTTTCTTTGTTTTTAATTTTTTTGCCAATTTGATTACTATGTGTCTTGACATTTTTCTCCTTGGGTTTATCCTGTATGGGACTCTCTGGGCTTCCTGGACTTGGGTGGCTATTTCCTTTCCCATGTTAGGGATGTTTCCGATTATAATCTCTTCAAATATTTTCTCTTGTCCTTTCTCTCTCTCTTCTCCTTCTGGGACCCCTGTAATGTGAATGTTGTTATGTTTAATGTTGTCCCAGAGGTCTCTTAGGCTGTCTTCATTTCTTTTCATTCTTTTTGTTTTAGTCTGTTCCGCAGCAGTGAATTCCACCATTCTGTCTTCCAGGTCACTTATCCGTTTTTCTGCCTCAGTTATTTTGCTATTGACTCCTTCCAGTGTACTTTTCGTTTCAGTTATTGTATTATTTATCTCTGTTTGTTTGTTCTTTAATTCTTCTAGTTCTTTGTTAAACATTTCTTGCATCTTCTCGATCTTTGCCTCCATTCTTTTTCCAAGGTCCTGGATCATCTTCACTATCATTATTCTGAATTCTTTTTCTGGAAGCTTGCCTATCTCCACTTCATTTAGTTATTTTTCCTGGGTTTTATCTTGTTCCTTCATCTGGTACATAGCCTTCTGCCTTTTCATCATGTCTATCTTTCTGTGAATGTGCTTTTGTTCCACAGGCTGCAGGATTGTAGTTCTTCTTGCTTCTGCTGACTGCCCTCTTTTTGATGAGGCTATCTAAGAGGCTTGATGGGAAGGACTGGTGGTGGGTAGAGGTGACTGTTGCTCTGATGGGCAGAGCTCAGTAAAACTTTAGTCCACTTCACTGTTGATGGGTGGTGCTGGGTTCCCTCCCTGTTTGTTGTTTGGCCCGAGGCAACCCAACACTGAAGCCTACCTGGGCTCTTTGTTGGGGCTAATGACAGACTCTTCGAGGGCTCACACCAAGGAATACTTCCCAGAACTTCTGCTGCCAGTGTCCTTGTCCCCACGGTGAGCCACAGCCTCCCCCACCACCTGCCACCTCTGCAGGAGACCCTCCAACACTAGCAGGTAGGTCTCTTTCAGTCTCCCCTGGGTCCCGATTCGCGCACTACTTTGTGTGTGCCCTCCAAGAGTAGAGTCTGTTTCCCCCATTCCTGTCAAAGTCTTGCAATCAATTCCCACTAGGCTTCAAAGTCTGATTCAAAGTCTAGGAATTCCTCCTCCTGTTGCTGGACCCCCAGGTTGGGAAGCCTGACGTGGGTCTCAGAACCTTCACTCCAGTGGGTGGACTTCTGTGGTATAAGTGTTCTCCAGTCTGTGAGTCATCCACCCAGCAGTTATGGGATTTGATTTTACTGTGATTATGCCCCTCCTACTGTCTCATTGTGGCTTCTCCTTTGTCTTTGGATGTGGAGTGTCTTTTTTGGTGAGTTCCAGTGTCTTCCTGTCGATGATTGTCCAGCAGCTAGTTGTGATTCTGGTGTTCTCACAGAGGGAGTGAGAGCACGTGCTTCTACTCTGCCATCTTGGTTCCTCCTCAATGTATGTACTTTTTTTTTTTTTTTAATTAATTTATTTATTTTTGGCTGTGTTGGGTCTTCGTTTCGTTTCTGTGCACGGGCTTTCTCTAGTTGTGGCGAGCGGGGGCCACTCTTCATCGCGGTGCGCGGTCCTCTCACTGTCGCGGCCTCTCACATTGCTAAGCACAGGCTCCAGACACGCAGGCTCAGCAGCCGTGGCTCACGGGCCCAGCCGCTCCGCAGCATGTGGGATCCTCCCAGACCAGGGTTCAAACCCGTGTCCTCTGCACTGGCAGGCGGGTTCCAAACCACTGCGCCACCAGGGAAGCCCAATGTATGTACTTTTAAAAATATAATACATAACACAGGAAGCACAGCTTAAAAAATCTTGGCTAGTGGGGATACACATAGTAGAGAGTGAGATGGTAATGAAACACTTATTTTTATGGTTTATATTGATATGCCAAATACTTTTCAAACATTTTATCTCAGTCCTCAAAATCACACTTCAAGGAAGGTAATAGTAGTTGGTTAGGATCTTGAGAGGATCAAATAGCACCCGTGTTCTTCACCTAAGTTCTAAATAACCTGAGAAATAAGACAAAAAGAAGATAGAGGCAAATATCACTTTTCTTACTAAAAGCAACTAAGTCAGATGATTTAGATTAGCAGGAAACCCATGTGCTTCCATCACTGAACCCATCTAGTCACTTGAATGGTGGACCTAAACAGACCTCTCAACATGTGAGCTGTCCAAGGAAGGCTTACAACACAGAAGAGGAGTTCACTCCCAAGAAGGAAAGTGAAGAACCTGTGCCAACCACTCAATTTATCCTTACCAAATTACTCATCAGTAAGTCACTTTATCTCCCTTGAGATGGAGTGATTAAAAGGGTGCAGAAAGGGCAGGAACACCTCCCTATTTGAGTCCCTCCAACTAGAAAGGAAACTTCAAGAGTGGGGAAGTGTTTCCCAAACATATTTCAATTTCACAGATGAGGAAAATGAGGCTCAGAAATTGTTGAATAATTTGGCCAAGATCACACATTTAATAAGTGGCAGAACCAGGAACCAGGAATCAGGAATCAAGGTCCAGTTAACCTCCAAGTCCATCTCTTTCCATTACACTCTGCCTCTGTTGCACTTTAAAATGTTTGTGTGCAATTCCACTACTAGGAATTTACAATATACCCCCAAAGATGCACAAAGTTACATCTAGAAGGATACTTGCTACAGCATATTTTTTGTGGAAAAAATTAAAAGCAGCCCAAATGTTCTTCAGTAGGGAAGTAATTAAATACACTGCGGCACATCCACAGAGTAGAATGATTTGCAACAATTTTATAAAAACAAGGATGATTATCTTTGTATTTAAAGGGAAAAGTCTATGACATAATGAAAGTAAAAAAGCATGTAACAGAACAGCATGTGTAGTGTGTTCCCTTATGGATAAATTTTAAAAGTGTATATTTATATATAATAGAACATTTCTATAGAAATATCAAAGAAATATAATAACAGTTAACACTATGTGGTGGAAGAAGATGTGCCCAGGATGCATTGACTTCCCACTTTAAACACTTCAATTTTTTTTCTTTCTTTTTTAAAAAAAATTTTATTGGAATATAGTTGATTTACAATGTTGTGTTTGTTTTTGCTGTACAGCAAAGTGAATCAGTCATACAACAATACATATATCCATTCTTTTTTGGATTCCTTTCGCATATAGGTCACTACAGAGTATTGAGTACAATTCCATGTGCTACACAGTAGGTCCTTATTAGTTATCTCTTTTATGTCTAGTAGTGTGTATATGTCAATCCCAATCTCCAAATTTCTCTTCCCCCCTTCTTTCCCCACAAGTAACCATATTTTTTTTCTATATCAGTGACTCTATTTCTGTTTTGTAAATAAGTTCATTTGTACCTTTTTTGAGTTTCCACATATAAGCAATATCATATATTTATCTTTCTCTGTCTGACTTACTTCACTTAGTATGATAATCTCTAGGTCCATCCATGTTGCTGCAAATGGCATTATTTATTTCATTTTTATGGCTGAGTAATATTCCATTGTATATATGTACCACATCTTCATTATTGATTCCTCTGTCAATGGACATTTAAGCTGGTTCCATGTCTTGGCTGTTGTAAAGAGTGCTGCAATGAACATTGGGGTGCATGTATCCTTTCAGATTATGGTTTTCTCCAGATATATGCCCAGGAGTGGGATTGCTGGATCATATGGTAACTCTATTTTTAATTTTTTAAGGAACCTCCATATTGTTCTCCATGGTGGTTGTACCAATTTACATTCCCACCAACAGTGTAGGAAGGTTCCCTTTTCTCCACACCCTCTCCAGCATTTATTGTTTGTAGACTTTTTGATGAAGGCCATTCTGACTGGTGTGAGGTGATACCTTATTGTAGTTTTGACTTGCATTTCTCTGATAATTAGTGATGTTGAGCATCTTTTCATGTGCTTTTTGGCCATCTGTATTTCTTCTTTAGAGAAATGTCTATTTAGATCTTCTGTGCATTTTTTGATTGCGTTGTTTGGTTTTTTTTTGACATAGAGCTGCACGAGCTGTTTGTATTCTTTTTTCTTTTTTTTTGAGATACCTTTCACATACCATAAAATTCATGCGTTTACAGTGTATAATTTAATCGGTTTCTGTATATTCACAGGATTGTGAAACCATTACCACTTATTTACTGTTAATTCCAGAACATTTTCATCATCCTGAAAAGAAACCTTAAACTCATTAACACTCACTTCCTGTTCTCTCATATGCCCAGTCTTGGCAACCACTGATCCACTTTTTGTCTCTAAGGATTTTTGTGTTCTAGACATTTTATATAAATGGAAGTATATAATATGTGACCTTTTGTTTCTGGCTTCTTTCACTTAATATAATGTTTTCAAGCTTCTTTCATGTTGTAGCATTATCAGTATTTCATTCCTCTTTATAGCTGAATAATATTGCATTGTATGTGTATATACCACATTATATTTATGCATTCATCAGTAGATGGGTGTTTGGGTTGTTTGCATTCTTTGTCTATTATAAATAATACTGCAGTTATGTACAATAATTTTCTATTGTACAAATTTTTGTGTGGACATATGTTTTCAGTTCTTTTAGGTATGTATCTAGAAATGGAATTGCTAGGTCATACGATGACCCCTGTTGAACTTTTTGAGGAACTGCCAAACTATTTTCCAAAGCAGCTTTACCATTTTATACTCTCACTCATTTTTAAAGGATTTTTTGGGGGGTATAGAATTCTTGGTTGACAGTTTTTTTTTCAGCACTCTGAAAATGTCATGTCACTGACTTCTGACTTCCATGATTTCTGTTGAGAAATCAGTTATTAATCTTATCAAGG
This sequence comes from Hyperoodon ampullatus, assembly GCF_949752795.1. Lineage (NCBI taxonomy): Eukaryota > Metazoa > Chordata > Mammalia > Artiodactyla > Ziphiidae > Hyperoodon > Hyperoodon ampullatus. The sequence goes on along the minus strand of NC_136914.1, from coordinate 194,179,590 downwards.
ATCCCTTATATGTGTTGAGTCACTTCCCTCTTGTTGTTTTCAAGATTCTCTTTGTTTTTGTCTTTCAACAGTTTATGACGTGCTTAGGGATAGATCTCTTTGAATTTATCCTACTTATAGTTTTTTTAGCTTCTTGGATATATAGATTAACATTTTTCACTGAATTTAGGAAATTTGGGCCATTTTTCTTTCAAGTGTTCTTTTTGTCCCTTTCTGTTTCTCCTCTCCTTCTGGACTTTCATTATACATATGTTGTTATGCTTGTTGATGTCACACAGGTCTCTGAGGCTCTGGGGTTTTGTTTTTTATCCTTTTCTTTCTGTTCCTCATACTGGATCATCCCAATAGTCCTATTTTTGAGTTCACTAATTCTTTTTTCTGACAGCTCAAAGCTGTTTTTCATTTCAGCTACTTTACTTTTCAACACCAGAATATCTATGTTTCTTTTTAATAATCTCAGTATCTTTATTGATATTCTCTAGCTTTATTGATATTTAGTGAGACATTCTTCTCCTCATGCTTTAGTTCTTTAAACATAATTTCCTTTAAGTTTTTGAACATATTTTTAAAAGCTGATTTTAATTTTTGTCTACTGTTTCCCACATTTGGCCTGTTTAGCAATTTACATCGAGTGTTTTTTCCCCGTGTATGGACCAAATTTTCTTATTTCTTTGCATATCTGGTGATTTTTCTGTCTAAATTTGGGCATTTTATGTAATGGGGCAACACTTGAAATCATATTTCCATCTTCCCCAGGGTTTGTTGTTGTGGCTGTTTGCTGTTGTTTTTGTTTGTTTGCTTAGTAACTTTCCTAAACTAATTCTGTAGAGTCTGTATTCTTTGTCAACTTTAGCCAAGGGAGTTTTGCATTAGTTAGCTAATGATTAAACAGAAATTTCCTTAAATGGCTGGAACTGAGAAGTCTCCTAGCTCTTGCCAGTGAGGTCTGTGTGTATATTTAAGAACACTTTTAATGCTCAAGCAGGAAGTTTACAACTCTGCCTTAGTCTTCACTTTCTGCTTTTTCAGAGCCTCAAGATCAGTTAGTGGTGAGAACTTAAGATGGAGCCTTCTCGGGTCTTTCCCAGGCATGTACACAGCCCTGGCATGTGTGCAACTTTACATATGTGCATGGCTTTCTTGATCCTAAAGAATGTGTTGAAGCTTTTCAAGGTGCCCTATGGACATCTCATTCCCCACCTTTTCCTCTTAATTTTTTTGATCAGCTTTTTGTTAGCCCCAACTGCAATTACTGTCTCAGGCAACTGTGATGGTTAAACAATTATGACTGATTGTTTTCAACAAATACTCCTAGGAAAGAGGCTGTTTGAAATGAGAAGTCTGAGTCATGTCAAATAAAGACAAGCCTTGCAATTTGGCATTTCTAAAGAACTTCCACAAAGGTCAAATAATGACAATTCTCTAAGAAAGGTGTTTTGGGGGGAGCTCCAAGCCCATTCTGTCCCTCCAGGAGTTGCCAACATGCTGTTTTTCACTCTGCTCAGGGGACTCTTTCTCTTTAAGACTTCAGTGGAGCTTGGCAGAGGAAGATGGAAATAGGACAAATTAAAACACCACAAATTTTACTGTTCTTACTGAGATTCAGCCATTTATCTTGAATGAACACTCCTTATATTGTTGCCAGTCTTTGGCTAATTTCCAGAGTTTTGAAAATGTTTATTTTGACCACTTTTGCCAATGCTTTTGTTGCTTTTATGGAGGAGCAAATTTTGGAGGTTCTTCTCTACTGTTCCTACTGATGTTGCCCTCTGTAGTATCTAAATTAAAAAAAAACCCATAAGCATGTATAAATTTTAAAATAAAGACAATACAAGAAGTAAAGTGAATAAAAATATAAAATAAATGTTGGCCAAATTCTAGAATCTTATAAACACTGTTTCTCTTCCTATGTAACTGGGGGTAGGGAGAAAATTCGAATCCCTGGAAAGGCAGCTGTACATCTATGTGTCCCAAACCCAGGGTTTCCAAGTGAAATACAGGATGCCCAGTTACAACTGAATTTCAGATAAAAGTAATAATATTTTAGTAAAGTATGTCTCAAATATTGAATGGGTTGTAATTATAATAAACTTTTATTGCTTATTTATCTGTAATTCAAATATAACTGAATTCTGGGGGGTTGTTTTTGTTTTTATTTTTGCTTTGTTAAATCTTGCAAACCTACCCAACAAACAATACAAGTTCTGGGACTGCAAGAAACAGGAAAGTCTTCCCAACTGATATTGTGGGCCTCTAGGAAGGTTCTCAGAACATATCTCAGTTATTAGCTGAAGCCCTAGTGGAGGTAAGTCACTGATTGCAAATTGACCTGAGGTCAGGTGAGTTTACAACTATGGGGAAGGGGAGGAAAAATGTGAGCCAGAGAGAGAGAAAACTATCTGGGAAATTTCATTTCTATTTTAAAATTTTCTATCCTACTCAACTATCTTACAAGTATGTATTCCTTTGAAAAAAATTTTAAATTAAAGTTAAATTAAAAAAATTAAAGTTTGTATTAAAGTATAACATACGTAGAAAAGTGCACAAATCATAAGTATACAGCTCAATAAATTCTCACAAAAGAATTTTTGAGTTTATGTGAATTGAAACTATGTTAATGTTTTAACCACATTCAAGATGGAGCATCTAGACTTTGAAAGCCTTTTTCTTCCCCTTCCCACCTTTCCCAGAATCCTTACTTCCTCTTAGAGACCTAGTTGCCTTCCCAGTCCCCAGGATTTTGCTCATCTAAACCACTGAAGTAATTTTATATCAATTGTCAAATGCTGGTTTGAATCATGATCTATCTTGACATGGATGTGCCCTGTCTCCTCAATTTTACTGCAAGCTCCTTATTGTAGGAACCATTTGTGTTCATCTTTACACCCCACGTCCTAGCATTGTGCTCCATAGTTCAATGAGTTTTAAATGATAATGGTAATGACTGGCATTGATGGATAATATATAGAATTAGCTCCTTAGGTAGCCCTTGGATTGTCCAAGTTTGATTCTAGTTGAGTTGAGCGGAGAGACTTTTTCCTTAGATTCTTTTAGCCCTAGGATTGTTTTCTATTCTAATGGGACATGAGGCAGCACCATGGGTTTGAACTGCCCATATAATATTTCCTGCATTGTTTCCAATGCCAATCTCCCATATTCCCCCAACCTCACATGGGCAAATTGTTTCTGATGAAATAATAGGCAATTTCAAAACACTTGAGGATTATTTAGAAAGCCTTAAATCCAGAGAACCAAAAACTGTCGACCAGTTGAACCCTTGGATAATGATGGTTACAAATCTTGTTTCATTTTCAAAAATATATTGTTGCCTTTAAGACTTAACCAGAAAATCAATACAATGCAATTTGAAATGATTCCAGTAGACTTTCTCACCACAGCATCCCAGTTCCTTTGGAAGATAAACAGCCCTAAGAAAAATGCATTAAGAAATTTGTCTTGAATTTTTCAAGAGGATTCTTCCATTATGTTTTCATACAAATTCACCCAAATTTTTATTCTATTTTTTAATTCTCAGGTCCTACATTCACATTGGTATAAAGACTATGAGGAATTGATTTATCTCCACACTCCTCAGTTATTTTGCATTTTTTTTTTTTGCGGTACGCGGGCCTCTCACTGTTGTGACCTCTCCCGTTGCGGAGCACAGGCTCCGGACGCGCAGGCTCAGCGGCCATGGCTCACGGGCCCAGCCACTCCGCGGCATGTGGGATCTTCCCAGACCAGGGCACAAACCCGTGTCCCCTGCATCGGCAGGTGGACTCTCAACCACTGTGCCACCAGGGAAGCCCTATTTTGGATTTTTAATTGAGACCAGGGCTTTACCCTAACCCTGATTATATAAAATATCTTCCCAGCATAGAGTTGGGAAGAAGCTCAGGGATGGGCCATTTTCAGCACAGCAATACAGAGACTGTTTGTTGTTGTTCATAATCCATTATGTGATTCCTGGACAAGAGTAATTCTCTTTCACAGAGCTCCTTGCCTGGACATAACTCTCTAATCATGTTTATTTTATAAATCTAGGAGACCTTTACTTCTAGTAATAAGAAAGAATATTTTCCATAGAGTTCTACTGTTGGTTAAATCCCTGAACTCCATTTGAAACCAAATGGGTTTTCTATAGAAAAATTGACAGAAGTTATATTTGCTTGAATCTTTTCAATAGCAAAAATTCTTTCTACATATTCTCAAAACCTCAGGAGTCAGGCTGCTTGGATCCAAGTACATCTCTGAAACTTACCAGCTCTATGTCCTTTTGCTGAGCTACTTAATTTCTTTTGTTTCCTCCTCTATAAAAAGGGGATTATAACAGAACCAACTTCATAGAGGTGTGATGAGGATCAAAGGAAATAATGAAAGTAAAGTACTTAGCACACTGCATGGCACTTAACTCAGTAAAAGCTCAACAAATGGAAGCTGTTGCTTTCACTGTGTTTGGTTTCTTGTTCAAATCCATGGAGTTTTTAAAAGTTCAGAGAAATTCCACAGTTAGAGAACTGTCATCAAATCTTTTAAACCTCTGCCCATAGAAATACTCATATTTCTGTTAAGGCCTTACTGTTTCACCAAATAATTTGCAGTTGTTTCTTCTCACTGGTATCCCACAAATCAGACCATCCCCTTCTCCATTTCTTATAACCAAATATGGCTAAATCCCTCCAACAGAAAGCTGGAAAGAGGGGGTAAAAGAGAATGATACCAAAATAACATTTGTCCCCTTTCCAAATATTTCTGGCAACTCAAGACTAGTGTTCATACCAGTTGATCTGAGTATATTCAGAGAGATATGGGGAAATGCTTATTTTCACAATGAGTTGAAATTTTCATCTCAGTAGGATATATACACAATAAACACTATGACATTAGGGTGAGCTCTTGGTACTCTCCCAAGATTAGCCTTCATGTTGAGAGGCTGAGAAGTTATTGTAAAAGCCTTTTTATCTACATCAATTCCAGGCAAGATACAACCTGGGGAGGATAGAAATACTCTGAGTCAGGGAGCAGAGAGCAACTCTTTGTATGACCACAGAAGTTAAATGCACCAACTGATATCGCTAACAATAACTAATAAGCATTCATGGAAAATTATCCCAAACAAATACGTGACAGGGCTTATGTTATATGGCCCAGCAGGCTTGTGAAGTCTGTCAAGTCCTAGGGCAATCATCCCAGATGAAGAAACCAACGGTAAACTGCAATTCTTATATAGTCATGTTTCTCAGGCAATGAGCAGTGTTGTCCATTTTGATTATAATGGGATTAATCCACCCTTTATTTCATAAAAAAAAACAACAACTGCTAGTCAAGGGATGGCCAAGATTAAATCTGGTAAATTTTCTCTTCAGATATTTTCCAATGGATACTTTGCTCTTCACTTGCTATCATACAAAATTTTGAGAATTCAATGGATTTGTTGGCTGTGACCTATGGAAACTTTGGGATTTATTGTTAGAAGCCAAATCAAAATATACCATAAATGCTATCCACAATTGTGCAGTGAACAACACATACAACTGTACCTGATGACCCTGGGTAATTTATCTATTAGTGAGTTTGAGAGAACTGAGTATGTGTAACACAGCCCCTTCCTCCTACTTACGTATTTCGGATCTGCCTTTCTGCAGAGAAATCCTTCATGTTATAAATTATACAAGAGAGCCTTTCATCTCCTGGAGGCCTGCAGACTTTTAGCTCTACCTGTGATTGAGTGGGTAAGTTTAATTCTGGGATACAGTATTAGAAAGTCTTCTGTAGCCACAGAGCTGAACCTCATTCTCTAAACAGCTTACTCCTTTTGGCCTCTATCTATCTTGAGTCTTTTTCTCAATTGATTCTGAACTTAGGCAGAGAGAAAGAGAGTACTATTTACTGACCCTTTAAAGATCCAACCTTCATATTTATTGAGCAACTACGATATTCCAGGTTCTCTGATCACATCATCTTATTCGATTCTCTGTATGCCGGCAAGTTTTGCATTGTTATCCCCATTTTACAGAAGAATTGAGGTCAGAGACATTTAGTGAGTGCCAGTAAGGGGCAACAAAGCTGGAATTTAAGCCCTCAGGCTTCTGATTCTGAAGCTCATTTTCTTTCTTTCTACTCTGCGGTGGTTTCCAATTTTTAGGGGCAGGGATTTGCTTTTTTTTTTCTTTCTAAAAAATGAAATGTTTCAAGCCAAACATGTGAAACAGAGAAAAGATGAGACACTCTGGTTGTCATGTGGGTGGGGTCTCAGAGCTCCATTCACCTCATTCCCCCACCCTCCATTCTCTGTGGTAACCTCTAGGGTTGTCCAATGTGAGTTTTCAGAGCACAGTCTGCAAGCCATGCCCTCTCTGGATTGCTCAGAGATCTTTGTGACAAGGTTGCTCAAGCCAGGGTGCTGCCAGGAAGTGGGTTATCATCCTCAGTTGTCAGTCCCAGGAACAGACACCGGGAGCTGCCCCCCGAGCAGGAGTCATTCCGGGAACCAAATCCCTGCCCCATGTGCTCTTTGCCTTGGGCTGCTCTGGTCCTGGCCTGCTAGGCTGGAAGACAGATCTGTGATGACAGTTTAGCTCTATTTGAACTGCCCCTCAGGCCAGGCTGGGCCAGTCCTTCCCAAACACAGGGAGTGCTGAAGATTTGAACAGAAAACAGCAAACAAGGAAGGGCACAGCCTAAGGAAGCCTCCTCCTCAGCAGCACATGGATGGGACACGTTTCTGATGGAAAGGGGAACAAAGCAAGGAAAAACAAATGGCTACGTGGGCACTTCTTTCCTTTTGTGCAACTGAAAGGTCTAATTTACGAATCCTGCAAACCCTACTGACTGGAGAAAATTTGGCCGTATGGAAAAGTTTCCTACTGTTGCCTTGGCTGGAGAGAATGTACGTTTGGACTAATTGTCAGAGCTCAGTCGTGGAGATGGTGAAGTCAGCATCGTGGCCCTACATGGGGGCAGAGTTGGCTTCAATCACAAGATTTTCTGTGAATGTTTTTTCCCTTCATTTCCTTTTAGAGGAGAATAATTTCTGAGCCTTTCGAGTAACCAAAGTCTTTGTTCAGTAACTAAGAAACATAACTTTCTAGAAGCCTCTAATCATTATCTTTATGACTCTCCTTTTAGATATATTTTGCATTTCTTACCTTAGTTAAGCAGAGACTGCTTCCATTCCAGAAGTCGTTTGTGATTTTTAATTTACATTTTGATGGATTCTACATGCGTAAGCTCTGGATGTTTTTATTTATGCACTGAGACACTCACTGATAAATGATGCACTTGTGTGTCCTTGTATATACTTGGTCTGAAAATTGGCAGAGGGCTCAACTGCCCCCTTCAGGAACATGGGAGAAAAATTCAAGGATTTTCTATAGTATTAATCCCCAGAGGCAATTGATCTAGATGTTATTAATGTATAATAAATTGCCCCCAAGTTAACAGTTTGAAACAGCCATTTAATTCTGCTCATGAGTTTGTGAGTCATTTAGAAACAGTTCAGTGATCCTCACTGAGGTCTCTCGTGTGCTTGTTGTCAGATATCCCCTGGGGCTGAAGTTGTCCAAAGTTCAACTGGGCTGGGTGTCTGGGGTGACTCACACACATGGCTGGCAGCTGATGCTGGCTGTTGACTGGAACCTCAGCAGGGACTGACCAGAAGCCTCTTTGTGGCTTCTCCATCATAGTGGTCCCAGGTAGTCAAACTTCTTACATGGAGGCAGGGACAGGCTTCCCCAGAGCGAGCCTCCTAAGAGAACCAGGTGGAATCAGCATGGCTTTTTCTGACTTAGCCTCTGAAGTTATGCCACGTCACTTCCACTGCATTCTACTGGTTACAACTGAGACACTAAGATAGACCCAGGTTTGAGGGGAAGGGACGTAGACCCCATGTCTTAATGAGAAGAGTGTCAAGGACTTTTCATTTGCTGTATACATTCTCCAGAATGACAGAGCCCAAGGAGAATTAAGCCTACTTCTCCCCTTCACTGATCTTCCAGATAATTAAGTACTGAATTTTCTCTTTTCCTTTCTCTGTCTTATGCTAAGGAAAGACATTTTATCCAGTTTTCCTTTTTTACCTTTAAATTCTCAGTTCACAGACAAGAAAAAAAAATCTCTGCTGCTTATTCATTTATTCTTTCATGTGATAAATATTTCTTATGTGCTTGGTACTATACTGGAAGCTAGGACTGCAGAGGGGTGCCCCGCCCTCAAGGAACTTATGATGTGGCAAGGCGAAAAAGAGATTTTTGGTGATTCTGCAGCCATGTGTATGCAACTTGCAATAATAACTATACAAGTTGTGAGAACAGTGTTATGGGGATTGGAAGGCAGCAGTTATCTCTTAGACTGGAGGAAGAGGGAAGGAGAGGAAGAGTTTAAAAAGCCCCATTGAGGCCAATCATTACCACAGTTTCAGGGCTAGACCATTACAGGCACTTGGCTCAGAATCAGGTATTTAGGGTGGAGGAAGAAAAATGTAGATAGAGATTCGTTCTGGAATTTTTAACTTTCAGCCCTCTTTCTGGAGCTCCATCTGGGAGGGAGTAGATACTGAGAGACACTATTTGACAAGAGAAGTAAGACTCAAAGTCTAATGAAATGACAAACGATTTCAAATATACAAAAATCTGTCTTCTCCATGTCTGCTTTCACTCTGCTTTGTTAGTAAACTGAAAACAACTCAGTGGGACCAGTGAAATGTTCAAAGTCAATGCTGTCCAAGCTACTGAGTGAGCATGTCTCCTTTCATTCATTCATTTACGCCATGTTTATTGAGCACCTACCATGTGCCAGAAACATGTTAGCCACAGGGATGAACTGGTGAGCACAATACACTGTATCAACCTTGTTTTTGGAACCGTCATTCTGTTTTGATCAAATGTGCTGAATTTGTGTCAAGGGAGTTGATTAACATTCAACTCAAAACCAAATTGGAGTATTTATTCTAGAAGTGAATTCGATTTGGTTTAAATAACATCAAAACATGTCACACCCAGACATGGTGAGAATTTGATCACCAGAACCACATGGTGAGTCCTGGGATGCTGGTGTTAATGCTGGGACCACCAAGACTTCCCAGTCCCATGGGATTTGGTGTGAATTGCCTGTTTGTGCAGCAGTTTGTCAGGTTAGAATGTTGGCTTTGAATAAGAGTGCAAAGACCAGAGGGCTCAATGGTGCACCAGCACTAATCTTTCTCCCAGGGGTCATGGAGGAAACTCAGCTGGCATTAGTGGAACACTGATGAAGACAAGATCCTTCTTAAAACAAAAGTTAACTGGGACTGTCCATGATGGATAGAACTTCATGTCATATTCTCTAAATGTGAAAAATCTCAGTGAACAAAGAAATTCTCAATGTTAACCGCCCCTTTGTTCTTCTGATCAAAATAACGATTCCCTCTTCCTTTTGTAAGCAGTGTATCTTAATGTATTTTCAGGTGTATATTTTACATTGTTTGCTACAATGGTTTCCAAAATGTGTATTCAAATCCTTCTTCAAAGGTGTGTTTACTTGTGAGCAGAAAAGCCTCCCTTTGCCCTAGATGCTAAAACAATCTTTGGAAAAGTGGAGTCGGTAGGGAAAACCGGAGTTTACTCACATATAAAGAGAAAATATAAAACTGATGTATTAAGGACTGAGGTGTGGGACTTCCCTGGTGGTGCAGTGGTTAAGAATCCTCCTGCTAATGCAGGGGACACGGGTTCGAGCCCTGGTCCAGGAAAATCCCACATGCTGTGGAGCAACTAAGCCTGTGAGCCACAACTACTGAAGCCCATGTGCTCTAGTGCCTGTACTCCTCAACAAGAGAAGTCACCGCAATGAGTAGTCTGCTCACCACAACTAGAGAAACCCCGTGCACAGCAATGAAGACCAACACAGCCAAAATAAATAAATCAATAAAATACATTTATAAAAAAAAATGATGTGTGGTAGTTCCTGTCTTCTGCTGGTGGTCAACTCCTTCATTTCTTCCTATATGCAGCTCTTCTGTGTTTCATAATGGCAAAAGCCATATTTCAAAATTTGAGTCTGCAGGCTTCAGTCAAATTGTCACCCGTTGGACCTCAGGTCCCTGACCATGTGCCTGCAGAGACTATAGAATTAGAGATCCTGGTAGGAAAATTATAGGAAAAATGGTAGGAAAATTGGGGATATTGGCACAAACTGGTTATTTCTTACAGCCTTCCAGGAGGGGATAGTCTGAGGGGCAGGTTTGGATAAGTGGCATACCTGAATGCAAAAAGGGGGAGAAAGTAGGGTTTTGCTAATACAGACTCTTTCTGCCTCTAACCTGCAATCTAAGTTGACTTAAAGACCCATCATTTGGAGATTTTCAAGGTTAGAGATTCTAACTTTGTTCAAAATTCCCCCCCGCCAAAGAAAAAGGTAAAGAAGGAAGAAATTTAACAGGAGCTAAGACTGATAGGGTTGGGATAAAAGCAAATCTGATTCCCCACACTTCCCCTTAATATCTCTCTTCAAATGTTCTCTACAAGCCAAGAGGCACAGTCTAGCTTAGATGCTCTTGGGAGGGCTGGGATTCCAGGTGGCACCCATCCCTTCCTCTGCTCGGCTCCCCCTTTCACAATGTGACTGTGTATCAAGTTCCTCAAGATGAAGGTCATTAAACTTTGGGCTGGAGGGTGGGCAGAGCACAGAGAAGCCTGATGGGGAGACAAGGACTGTGGCACTCAAAGACCTCATTCAGACAAGATTCTTGGTCATTATCGGTTCCTGGAATTGACAGAAGTGAATTACTAACTTGACTCATGAAAGTCTAGAATCTTCAAGCCCTAAGGTGGTCCTGTGGCCATCGATTTATACCTGCAGGAAGTAAACTGCTAAACCCGGCAGCCTCCAGGAGGGCATCTTCTTCAATGCTCACCTCAGAGGTGACCATGGGGCCCAGGAGGCAAGGGAGGTCCTCCAGGAGAGCAAACCCAGGGATGCCTAGATTGGCTGGGTCATGGGAATGGTACTTGCAATTCCTGTCCTACAGGAAATAATATGAACTATGGATCAGTGATGACAGTCACTTTTATGAATGGAAGTTTTATTGGATTTATCTTGCTTCTTCTTGATGAGACTTTAGGTTATTTTCACTCATGGAGGGACTATGTGTATTTCATGGAAGTATGAGCATGTTTTGAGCAAGAGGTGGAACACAGGGTGTGCATGGATGTGGGAAAGCCACAGAGGTGGTTCTGGAAGATGACAGTTAGACATCTGTGAGCCCGATGGTCCTTCTTCTCTTCCTTGCCAGCAGAACCATTGTTTTGTTTGAAGGTGACTCAGGCAAGGAGCTTCTATCCCTAATGTTAGGGATAAACACTGCTGTTATGTGTTAAGTATGGTAATCCCATTCCTTCCACTGTTAGTTGGCTTTACCAACGGGTCTGAATTTAATTCTGGCTGATGAGGAGTGGTGGGGGGGGGGTTCTGAGGAAGGGAAAGAAATTGAGAGAGAGAGTGTGCACAAGAGAGCTTTTTTTGCAGCTGGAAGCTGTTATTTCTTGATTTGACTCCTGGAATGACTTCCGTCTCCTTGGATATATGGGGTGCCCTCCTGTGGACAGTCTGATACAGAAAGAACCTAGGTCCGTGGTGTCATTGAACCAGTTCAACAGAGCTCTAGAGATGGAAAATAAGAAATTCTTCTTATTTGTTAAACCAGTTGAACTGGAGTTTGTAATGATCTGTATTCTAATTCCCATGGAGCATAAAGAAGGAAGCCTGTAGGTGTTGATGGAAATTATATTCAGAATCTGTATCTCAGAGCTGGTGAGGAAAGGTCTGACAGAAGAGCCCTGTGGATAAATTACTGTGCTTGCTTGGTAAAAATTAGAAGAATGGTGTTGTCTTCCAGGAATTATTATATAAATTGCAATAAAGTGTTATTTGTCTTTTGAGTCATTGTATGCTATTTACTGAAATAAACAATATATGGTCTGATTAGGTTTTTGGAAGGGTCACTTTTGAGGAGAGCTGTGCCATGTTTTTCTTTTTTTATATGGTATTTATTTATTTTAACATCTTTATTGGAGTATAATTGCTTTACAATGGTGTGTTAGTTTCTGCTGTAAAACAAAGTGTATCAGCTACACATATACATATATCACCATATCTCCTCCATCTTGCGTCTCCCTCCCTCCCACCCTCCCTATCCCACCCCTCTAGGTGGACACAAAACACCGAGATGATCTCCCTGTGCTATGTGGCTGCTTCCCACTAGCTATCCATTTTACATTTGATAGTGTGTATATGTCCATGCCACTCTCTCACTTTGTCCCAGCTTACCCTTCCCCTTTCCCATGTCCTCAAGTCCATTCTCTACGCCTGTGTCTTTATTCCTGTCCTGCTCCTAGGTTCTTCAGAACACCCCTTCCCCTTCCTTTTTTTAAGATTCCATATATATATGTTAGCAAATGGAATTTGTTTTTCTCTTTCTGACTTACTTCACTCTATATGACAGTGTCTGTGTCCATCCACCTCACTACAAATAACTCAATTTCATTTCTTTTTATGGCTGAGTAATATCCCATTGTATATATGTGCCACATCTTCTTTATCCATTCATCTCAATGGACACTTAGATTGCTTCCATGTCCTGGCTATTGTAAATAGAGCTGCAGTGAACACTGTTGTACATGACTCTTTTTGAATTATGGTTTTCTCAGGGTATATGCCCAGTTGTGGGATTGCTGGGTCATATGGTAGTTCTATTTTTAGTTTTTTAAGGAAACCCCATACTGTTCTCCATAGCGGCTGTATCAAGTTACACTCCCACCAACAGTGCAAGAGGGTTCCCTTTTCTCTACACTCTCTCCAGCATTTATTGTTTGTAGATTTTTTGATGATGGCTATTCTGACCTGTGTGAGGTGATAACCTCATTGTAGTTTTGATTTGCATTTCTCTAATGATTAGTGATGTTGAGCGATCTTTCATGTGTTTGTTGGCAGTCTGTATATCTTCTTTGGAGAAATGTCTGTTTAGGTCTTCTGCCCATTTTTGGATTGGGTTGTTGGTTTTTTTGATATTGAGCTGCATGAGCTGCTTGTATATTTTGGAGATGAATCCTTTGTCAGTTGCTTCTTTGGAAAATATTTTCTCCCATTCTGAGGGTTGTCTTTTCATCTTGTTTATGGTTTCCTTTGCTGTGCAAAAGCTTTGAAGTTTCATTAGGTCCCATTTGTTTATTTTTGTTTTTATTTCCATTTCTCTAGGAAGTGGATCAAAAAGGATCTTGCTGTGATTTATGTCATAGAGTGTTCTGTCTGTTTTCCTCTAGGAGTTTTATAGTGACTGGCCTTACATTTAGGTCTTTAATCCATTTTGAGTTTATTTTTGTGTATGGTGTTAGGGAGTGTTCTAATTTCATTCTTTTACATGTAGCTGTCCGGTTTTCCCAGCACCACTTATTGAAGGTGCTGTCTTTTCTCCATTGTTTATTCTTGCCTCCTTTATCAAAGATAAGGTGACCATATGTGTGTGGGTTTATCTCTGGGCTTTCTATCCTGTTCCATTGATCTATATTTCTGTTTTTGTGCAAGTACCATACTGTCTTGATTACTGTAGCTTTGTAGTATAGTCTGAAGTCAGGGAGCCTGATTCCTCCAGTTCTGTTTTTCTTTCTCAAGATTGCTTTGGCTATTAGGGGTCTTTTGTTTTCCATACAAATTGTGAAATTTTTTGTTCTAGCTCTGTGAAAATGCCATTGGTAGTTTGATAGGGATTGCATTGAATCTGTAGATTGCTTTGGGTAGTAGAGTCATTTTCACAATGTTGATCCTTCCAATCCAAGAACATGGTATGTCTCTCAATCTGTTTGTATCATCTTTAACTTCTTTCATCAGTGTCTTATAGTTTTCTGCATACAGGTCTTTTGTCTCCTTAGGTAGGTTTATTCCTAGGTATTTTATTCTTTTTGTTGTAATGGTAAATGGGAGTGTTTCCTTCATTTCTCTTTCAGATTTTTCATCATTAGTGTATAGGAATGCTAGAGATTTCTGTGCACTAATTTTGTATCCTGCTACTTTACCAAATTCATTGATTAGCTCTAGCAGTTTTCTGGCAGAATCTTTAGGATTCTGTATATATAGTATCATGTCATCTGCAAACAGTGACAGTTTTACTTCTTTCTGATTTGGATTCCTTTTATTTCTTCTCAGATTGCTGTGGCTAAAACTTCCAAAACTATGTTGAAAACTAGTGGTGAGAATGGGCAATCTTGTCTTGTTCCTGATCTTAGTGGAAATGGTTTCAGTTTTTCACCATTGAGAATGATGTTGGCTGTGGGTTTGTCATATATGGCCTTTATTATGTTGAGGTAAGTTCCTTCTATGACTACTTTCTGTAGGGTTTTTATCATAAAGGGGTGTTGAGTTTTGTCGAAAGCTTTTTCTGAAACTATTGAGATGACCATATGGTTTTTGTCCTTCAATTTGTTAATATGGTTTATCACATTGATTGATTTGCATATAATGAAGAATCCCTGCATTCCTGGGATAAACCCCACTTGATCATAGTATATGATCCTTTTACTGTGCTGTTGGATTCTGTTTGCTAGTATTTTGTTGAGGATTTTTGCATCTATGTTCATCAGTGATATTGGCCTGTAGATTTTTTTTTTTGTGACATCTTTCTCTGGTTTTGGTATCAGGGTGATGGTGGGCTCGTAGAATGAGTTTGGGAGTGTTCCTCCCTCTGCTGTATTTTGGAAGAGTTTGAGAAGCATAGGTGTTAGCTCTTCTCTAAATGTTTGATAGAATTCACTTATGAATCCATCTGGTCCTTGGCTTTCATTCGTTGGAAGATTTTTAATCACAGTTTCAATTTCAGTTCTTGTGACTGGTCTGTTTATATTTTCTATTTCTTCCTTGTTCAGTCTTGGAAGGTTGTGCTTTTCTAAGAATTGGTCCATTTCTTCCAGGTTGTCAGTTTTATTGGCATATTGTTTCTTGTAGTAATCTCTCATGATCATTTGTATTTCTGCAGTGTCAGTTGTTACCTCTCCTTTTTCATTTGTAATTCTATTGATTTGAGTCTTCTCCCTTTTTGTTTTTTTGATGAGTCTGGCTAATGGTTTATCAATTTTGTTTATCTTCTCAAAGAACCAGCTTTTAGTTTTATTGATCTTTGCTATCATTTCCTTCATTTCTTTTTCATTTATTTCTGATCTGACCTTTATGATTTCTTTCCATCTGCTAATTTTGTGGGTTTTTTTTTTTGTTCTTATTTCTCTAATTGCTTTAGGTTTAAGGTTAGGTTGTTTATTTGAGATGTTTCTTGTTTCTTGAGGTAGGATTGTATTGTTATATACTTCCCTCTTAGAACTGCTTTTGCTGCATCCCACAGGTCGTGTTTTCATTGTCATTTGTTTCTAGGTATTTTTGGATTTCCTCTTTGAGTTCTTCAGTGATCTCTTGGTTATTCAGTAGTGTATTGTTTAGCCTCCATGTGTTTATATTTTTTTACAGTTTTTTTTCCTGTAATTGATATCTAGTCTCATAGCATTGTGGTTAGAAAAGATACTTGATATGATTTCAATTTTCTTAAATTTACCAAGGCTTGATTTGTGACCCAAGATATGATCCTGGAGAATGTTCCATAAGCACTTGAAAAGAAAGTGTATTCTGTTGCTTTTGGATGGAATGTCCTATAAATATCAGTTAAGTCCATCTTGTTTAATGTATCATTTAAAGCTTGTGTTTCCTTATTTATTTTCATTTTGGATGATCTGTCTTTTGGTGACAGTGGGGTGTTAAAATTCCGTACTGTTATTGTGTTACTGTCAATTTCCCCTTTTATGGCTGTTAGCATTTGCCTTATGTATTGAGGTACTCCTGTGTTGGGTGCATAAATATTTACAATTTTTATATCTTCTTCTTGAATTGATCCCTTGATCATTATGTAGTGTCCTTCTTTGTCTCTTGTCATAGTCTTCATTTTAAAGTCTATTTTGTCTGACATGAGAATTGCTACTCCAGCTTTCTTTTGATTTCCATTAGCATGGAATATCTTTTTCCATTCCCTCACTTTCAGTCTCTATGTGTCCCTGAAGTAGGTCTCTTGTATACAGCATATATACACTTTTGAGTCATTTAATGGTATTTGCTGAAATAAACAATATATGGTCTGATTAGGTTGTTGGAAGGGTAAATTTTGAGGAGAGCTATGCCATGTTTTTCTTTTAAAAGTCCTGTTCTGAGCAAGGATAGGAGGCAGGTCATTTGTTGTTTTTCTTCCTTCATAAGAAGGAAGCAGCCTGTGTGTTCTCACTTGAGTTGAAGTGTATAATAATCTCAGTGAAACTTCCTACATCAGAAGAGCAATTTCTCTCTTCTGCAAACTTCCAGGCAGCTTGCCTAAATTAGGTCTTTTGCCTTCAGTATCAAGAGATCATCAGGAAAACAAACAGCTACTTCTGTTAGGTCCTCAGTACTGAGTTCCAGCCTTACTTTACTTAAGGAAAAATAAGATTTAAAATACAAAGCTGGGTTACGCCTCAGCAATGAGAATGAACTGCAACCACACGCAATAACATGGATGCTTCTCACAAGTGAGAATAAAAGCTAGACACAACAGAGAACATGCTGTATGATTCCTTCAAGTACAAAACCAAGCAAAACTAACCTCTGATGTCAGAAATCAGGAGAGTGGCTGCCCTCAGGTGGGGCAATATGCCCCTGGCAGGGGGTGCCTGAATTGGCCCCTGGGCTGTGGGAAATGTTCTCATTTTTTTTTAATGAAGTATAGTTGATTTACAGTGTTTTGTTAATTTCTGCTATACAACAAAGTGACTCAGTTATACACATATATTCTTTTTCAGTCTTTTCTGTTATGGTTTATCACAAGATATTGAAGGAAATGCTCTCATTCTTGATCTGGGTGTTGGTTACACCAGTGTATATATTTTCTGAAAAATCATGATTTATCAGTGTTTGGATTTGTGTGTGTGTGTTATAATTCAATACAAGTTTTGCTTAAAAAAATTACAAAACTGACCCTTAGAGGGGGTATCTATTGAAATTCACACGTTTAAGAAAGACATGAGGCAGCAGAGAATGAGAAGTTAGAACAATTGCTTCATTTCTCTTGTGTATTCATTTTAATCACCTGAAAGCTCTTCACATACCTGTTCTGGTCAGGGCTGTGGTTACAAGTGACAGATCAGAATCCCAAATAGCTTCATCTCAAAGGGGAATGAGTTGAGTAACAAAATCAAGGGGAATATTTTTTAAAGACCAAGACTGGGAAAGAGCAGGAAGGCAGATGGGTCTCGGGAATAACTAAAGCCAGGTTCTCAAAGAGCATGAGGATCCTCTCCCTCTCCTCTGCTGCTCTGTGTGTTGTCAGCTATCTTCTCTTTTCTTACAGACTGGATCACTCTACATGGCCAGAAACATGCTCGAACTTGTGCTGTGCACATTCCAGCTTTAGTCACCAGAGGGAGACTCTCAGTGTGAAATTTAAAAAATCCCAAGCAAAGAAGTCCATAAGCCCACCTTGGGAAAAACTAACTGTGGTTATGCTGGTGGGTCGTGTAAAAAGAACAAACATATATGTATATATCCACTCCCCTGAGAAACATGGGTGGCAGTTTCTAGAAAAACAAATATAGTAAGCGTTGGGCAGACAATCCTATAAACCTTCACTATAACCACTAGTCTATTGTTTTCATAGTAAAATGGAATTTCTATAAAGAAAAACTAAGAATATAGAATTAGTCATTAAATATTCAAATAGCATTGTATGTTTGCAAATATTTTCCATTCTTTCCAGCAACTTTGTTGGGGAGGCTAGCACAGGCTGGACGTGGCTGTGATTTTATTGCTGATGTTTCTGCCAGAGGGACCCTTATTCTTCAGGATTCCTAAGCATTAGAGACTCTCCTATGTGTCAAAAGTGGGGGCAGATTCTAGATTCTTCCTCTGATTTCCTCTTAACTAGAAGCTGTGTGAAATCTGCCGTCATCTCAACCTATTTACACAAACCCTAACATTTAAGAACAGTTTCTTTTCTCAGAATTAGCTAGGAAATGTTTCCAAAAATCTCTAGTACACCCTTTTCATGTTAAAAATAGCACATTCAGGTATGTGATTATAAAGATTGGGGTCAGACAAATGTGGCTTTAAGTCCTAGTTCCCCACTTGCTGTGTCACTAGCAAATGTATTCACTCTTGCTAAACCTGTTTCCTTGTGCTCAAAATGGGAATAATACTAGAACCTACACCATAAATTGTTTTGAGGATGAAGTGTGGGGATCAAGTAAGGTTGTTAAGAGGATTTACACGCAGACTCCCTGCACTTGGCCAGGCACATAGAAAGTGCTCAATCAGTGTTAGCTGTCATGTGATCTTAGTGTCGCTATAACTCTAGGCCTCCCTGAAGGCCGTGGTATCCTGCATCTTGTTTGTGTATGTGCCGTGCCTATTAGGTCACATGCTCCTTAGGGCAGGGCTGAGACTTGCCTATCTTTCTAATGCAGTAGCCTGATGCCTCAGTAAACGTTTGTGCAATAAATATTTGCTGAATTGAATGTGTGTGTGTGTGTGTGAGACATCTAGTGATCTTTGGTTCATTGGTTCACTCAAGAACCCAACAGCTCTGCAGAAGGACTTAGCAGGCAGATGAGGTTAGAGTCACCCAAGCTGTTCCACCTCAGGCCATACAGGCATCTGCACCTTGGAAGACAGGAACCTGGCACTTTCTTTTCATAGGCTTACCTGGTTGATGCAGGTGATGGTAATGGTGGAAATGCGACTTGAGGTGTGGCAATCAAGAGCACTGGGCCAGTAAAGCAATTATACTCCAATAAAGATGTTAAAAAAAAAAAAAAAGCACTGGGCCTCATTAACGAACTTGAGCCTTGAGTGTGCATTAGAATCCCCTAGAGGGTTTGGTAACACACAAGACTCCTGGGCCCCACGTCAGTAGGTCTGGGATGGGCCTGAGAATGTGCATTTCTAACAAGTTTCCAGGTGATTCTGATGTTGCTGGCCCGGGACCACACTTTGAGAACCACAGGGCTATGAAAGCCATGCTTCTCAAGCCTGACTCCACATTAGAGTCCCCTTGGAAGCCCCAGCAGAGGCGAATAAATCAGAATCTCTGGGCCGTGTGTCCCAGGCTGTATTTCAGCCCTCTGGATGATTCCAATATGCATTCAGAGTTCAGAACCACTGCGTTACATTAACCAAGGCAAGTGAAAAAAGTGAGGGGTAGAGAGAGGGGCTTGGAGAGAGACTTAGACCTATGGTGTATAAACCAAAATTCCTATATGTCAACGAGCCAGTCGTGATCAGTACTAACTGCCCAATAGCAAAAGAAGCCCCCATAGCTGTATGGGGGCTCAGGTGTTGAAAGCCAGGAAATTGTTCTATTAAGCAGCTTCCAAAATGTGCTGGGCCCATACAGCTGTGGAGGGAGTTACCAGTGAAGATACTTGAACATAATTTGGGAGCTCCTTTGTCGGCTGCAGTTACCACTGACCGTCAGTGGAGACGCAGCTCTGGCCAGGCCTAGTGCACTCCTTCCAGACTCTGCTAAAGCAGGGGCAGCTCGAGCACAGAGACGTGAAGTGTTGGCCTGATGTCCCTTGAAATTCCCTGCACAAGCCTTGTTTTCTAGACGCTGTCTGAAAACGTAGCAATTCTGTTGCTTGGTAAATTTTTCTCCCCCCCTTTTCTGTTGGGAAGTTTCCAAGTATATTTTTTGATGAAAATTTCTCTCTCATTAATTCATAACAGCCTGCATTTAGGGAGCGCTTACATTTGTCAGGGTACTTTTCATGCATTAATTAAACTTCTAAAAGCCTGTGCACTAGGTACTCTTATTTATTATTCCGGTTTTATAGGAAATAAAAGCACCAAGTGGTTAAGTCACGTGCCCAAGATCACCTACTTAGCAAGTAGCAAAACCAAGATTCAAATGCAGGTTCTGGCTCCAGAGGCTTTTAGCATTCCAGCAGTGCTCACAGTGGTGTGGCCTGGGGACCTCTGGGGTCTTAGAGACCCCTGCAGGGGGTCTGTGAAATCGAAACTAGTTCATAATAAGACTAAGATGTTATACATTTCACTCTCATTCTCACAGAGGAATTATCTGGAGAATATATGATGGGTGATGAGATCATCACTCTGTATGGGTACTTGTGTTTTAAATTTTTCTCCATGTAAATTTCTAATATAAATATTGATAGATATAACCCACATAAACAAAAGCTCCTTGGAGTTCTCAATACTTTTAAGAGTTGTAGTGGGGTCCTAACGGTAAGAAGTTTGAGAACTGGTACTACCTCTGTGGTGAATGATATTGAACTCATGAAGTACCAACCTGGAGGGGCTTTGGGTATCACCCAGCCCAGCTCAATCACTTTCCAGATGAGGAGACCAAAGTCCAGGTTTCATGTGGCTTGCCAAGAGGTCACACAAGAGGCAACACCAGAACTAGCACTGCACCAGCTTCTATACTTTTTGATTCTGTTAAAAGAGAAACTGAGGCATATTAAAAATTAAGAGTTTATTTGAGCAAACATCAGTTCGAATCAGGCAGCATCCAACCTAGCAGATAGAAAGGAGCTCCAAGGAGCTGGAAGAAAATGAATTTTATATGCAGAAGGGAGCGGGACCGACCAAGGAAATTATAGTAGGCAAAAAAGCAGGTTGGTATCACAAGGTTACTTTCTTTTGGGGGGTGGTTCAGGGGTCTGTCAGACAGACTACCTAACTAGTGCTGATCTGGTGAGTCCTGTTTGACTGGTTTAAGATTCCATTTCTGGGAGAGCCAAAACTATAAGTTAAGTCTCAGTTTGATGATGTGGGGCTTAGCGTAAGTGACTCCATTTGGGGGCCTGTGGTCTTGTTTTGAACAGTTCCCACCGATGGGCTTGACACAAGGAGACTATGGCAATCCTTTCTCAGAGGTGTTCCCAGATTCCCAGAGGATGCTGGGCACCCTGCTTCTGGTTTCTGTGGCACATTCTCACATTGAAGCTGACCCCCTGGTGGTTTTGGAATCTCCCCCTAATGTTCATTGTGCTCACACAAAGCTCTCCTTCAAAGCAACCGTTTTTTTTCTCAGAACATTTCAAATGGAATAAATATACAGCAATCAGCATGGAGTGGCAATCAGCAATCAGCTCCCTATTCATTCCAGCTGGTGACCCAGAGGTGCCCGGTGCCATGTGAAAGCAGCCAGGGGACAGGGACACCAAGTGGGAGGCCTGGCCTCATCATTACCTGCTGTAAACAGCCTGTCAGAGTTCTTTCTTTTGAGGGTACAGATCCCTGAGAGATGGCTGGGATGAGGTTTCTCATTTTTTCCAAAGTAAGGAGGCTGGCAAAGTTAAACTAGGAAGGAGAGAGCCTCAGTCTTAGGAGAGGGAGGTGCTTATCTCAGCTGGGGTTAATGAGAAGGATCTTCGAGCACTCTTCTGAGTTGTAAAACCACATTCTTGCAGGCCCCACCACTAAAGGTGGTGGGTTGCATCCTCTTGTTTTTACTCTCAATGTCTGTCTACTTCCTCCTGACTTGCCCCCAACAAAGGCGACAGGACTATTGCAGGCTGATGGCACCCCCTGGAGGCCAGTGTGGGCAACTGTGGTCTTGACCACCATCTTCAGGGACTAGTGCCCAGGTCAGATCCCTTGCCTGGTCTGTCTCTTCCTGAGTATATTACACACACACATGTACACACGCGCACACACACACACACACTTTCATATATGGACACACAATAATAACAAAGCACCCAGAGGCATGCATACCCCTTCTTAATCCCTTGAATCATCTCAACTTTTAACCAGTTATCTCAGGGGAAAACACAATTCCATTTCCCTCTATTCATTCCATTTGTATTGCCCAAATTTAACTCTAATCACATCTGACAAGACTCACAGTGGTGTTAGTGAAATTACTAAGGGAAAGAAATGCCACTGGCTTTGAAGTAAGATTGAGTGCAGACATGCAGGGCCTGGTCTGGGTGCCTGAATAACCATCTCAGTACATAGGACTGAGGGGTTTCCTTGGCCATGGGACTTGAAGGGCTAGAGTTGAGACAGTTTGGGGAAAACCAGGACAATTGATCACTGTACTCCCAGCAGCTGGGGGTGGCCCAGTGCTGTTGCTCCTGTGGGGACTTTCTCCTCCATGCAATCAGGAGGATTGCAAGAGTTCTGAGAGGAGAGAAAAGAGAAAATAAGCAGCTCTTACAAGTTACTGACATTTGGGGGACACTCATGCTCTCACAGACATTTAGGAAGGTGTATACAGTATACTGAGTTAGATTTCATGCTGGCCTAGCATTGGTTCCACTTTTCACTCATAGTAAAATTCCTTAAATAACATAACAGCAATCCAGAATTTTTGCCAAAGAAACATTAATTTTCATTTATGTACGTTTTCTGTAATTTCTTATTACTCAAAACAGCTTATGCATCTCTTAAAAGCTAAAAAGTAATGGCTACCTTTTTTATAAAAAATGATATAGTTGACATAGAATATGATAATAGTTTCAGGTACACAACATAATGACTGCATATCTATATATATTGTGAAATGATCACTACAATAAATCTGATTAACACCCATCACCATGCATAGTTACAATTTTTTTTCTTGTGTTGAGAACTTTTAAGATCTACTCACTTAGCAATTTTCAAATATACAATACAGTATTATTTATAATAGTCACCATGCTGAACATTACATCCCCAGAAGTTTTAAATTTTATAACTGGAAGTTTGTACGTTCTGACCACCTTCACACATTTTGCCCGTCCCCAACTCCCCACGTCTGGCAGCCACCAATCTCTTCTCTGTATCTATGAGTTCCAGGTTTTATTGGTTTTGTTTCTATAGTTTCCACATATAAATGAGATCATATGGTGTTTGTCTTTCTCTCTCTGGCATATTTCACTAGCATAATGTCCTCAAGGTCAGTACATGCTGTTGCAAATAGCAAGCTTTCCTTCTTTTTATGGATGAATAATATTTCATTGTATATATATATATATATATATATACACCACATTTTCTTTTTTTAATTGAAATATAATTAATTTTCAATATTCAGGGGTACAGCGTAGTGATTCAATATTTTATAGATTATACATCATTTAAAGTTATTATAAAATAATGGCTATAATTCCCTCTGCTGTACAATATATCCTTGCTGCTTATTTATTTTATACATAGTAGTTTGTGTCTCTTAATCCCACACACCTATTGTCCCATTCCCTTTTCCCTCTCCCCACTGGTAACCACTAGTTTGCTCTCTATATCTGAGTCTGTTTCTGTTTTTTTATATACATTTGTTTGTTTCATTTTTTAGATTCTACATATAACTGATAACAGAGTATTTGTCTTTCTTTGTCTGACTTGCTTCATTAGCATAATATCCTCTAGGTCTTTCCACATTGTTGCAAATGGCAGAATTTCATTCTTTTTATGGCTAATATTCATTGTATATATACACCACATCTTCTTTATCCATTCAGCTGTTGATGGGCACTTAGGTTGCTTCCATATCTTGGCTATTGTAAATAATGTTGCTGTGAACATTGGGGTGCATGTATCTTTTTGAATTAGTGTTTTCATTTTCTTCAGATGTATACCCAGCAGTGAAATTGCTGGCTCATAGGCTAGTTCAATTTTTAGTTTTTTGAGGGACCTCCATACTGTTTTCCATAGCAGTTGTACTAATTTACAGTCCCTCCAATGGTGTACTAGGGACCTTTTTTTTTTTACTTGCTCAACAACATTTGATATTTACTGATCTTTTGATGATAGCCATTTGACAGGTGGGAAGTGATATCTCATTGTGGTTTTGATTTGCATTTCTCTGACTAGCAATGTTGCAAATTTTTCATGTGCCTATGGGCCATCTGTATATCTTCTTTGGAAAAATGTCTATTCAGGTCTTCTGCCCATTTTTTTAAATTGGGTTGTTTTTTGATGTTGAGTTGTACAAACTGTTAACATATTTTGGTTATTAACCCCTTATCTGTCATATCATTTGCAAATATTTTCCCCCATTCAGTATGTTGTCTTTTCATTTTACTTATGGTTTCTTTTGCTGTGCAAAAGCTTTTAAGGTTAATAGGTCCCATTTGTTTATTTTTGCTTTTTTTTTTTTGCCTTAGGAAATATGTCCAAAAAAAATGTTGCTATGCATATATATGGAATCTTAAAAAAAAAATGGTTCCGATGAACCTAGGGATAGGAGAGGAATAAAGACACAGACATAGAGAATGCACTTGAGGACACGGGGAGAGGGAAGTGTAAGCTGGGATGAAGTGGGAGAGTAGCACAGACATATATACACTACCAAATGTAAAATGTAAAATAGATAGCTAGAGAGAAGCAGCTGCATCACACAGGGAGATCAGCTCGGTGCTTTGTGTCCACCTAGAGGGGTGGGATAGGGAGGGTGGGAGAGGGAGGCTCAAGAGGGAGGGGATATGGGGATATATGTATACATATAGCTGATTCACTTTGTTATACAGCAGAAATTAACACAGCATTGTAAAGCAATTATACTTTAATAGAGATGTAAAAAAAATGTTGCTACGATTTATGTCAGAGTTTTCTGCCTATATTCTCTTCTGGGAGTTTTATGGTTTCAGTTCTCACATTAGGTCTTTAATCTATTTTGAGTTTACTTTTGTATATGGTGTGAGGAAATGTTCTAATCTCATTATTTTACATGTAGCTGTTCAGTTTTCCCATCATCACTTACTGAAGAGACTGACTTTTCTGCATTTTGCGTTCTTGCCTCCTTTGTTGCAGATTAATTAACCATAAATGTGTGGGTTTATTTGGGGGCTGTCTATCCTGTTCTACTGGTCTATGTGTCTGTTTTTTGTGTCAGTACCATGCTCTTTTCATTACTGTAACTTTGTAGTACAGTCTGAAGTCAGGGAGGGTGATACTTCCAACTTTGTTCTTTGTGCTCAAGATTGCTTTGGCAATTCTAGGTCTTTTGTGGTTCTATATAAATTTTAGGATTATTTGTTCTAGTTCTGTGAAAAAATGTCTGGGGTATTTTTTTTTTTTGGAATCAACCCATTTGTTTATTTTTGTTTTTATTTCCATTACTCTAGGAGGTGGATCAAAAAAGATTTTGCTGTGATTTATGTCATAGAGTGTTCTTCCTATGTTTTTCTCTAAGAGTTTTATAGTGTCTGGTCTTACATTTAGGTCTTTAATCCATTTTGAGTTTATTTTTGTGTACGGTGTTAGGTAGTGTTCTAGTTTCATTCTTTTACATGTAGCCGTCCAGTTTTCCCAGCACCATTTATTGAAGTGACTGTCTTCTCCATTGTATATCCTTGCCTCCTTTGTCATAGATTTGTAGACCATAGGTGCGTGGGTATATCTCTGGGCTTTCTGTCTTGTTCCATTAATCTATGTTTCTGTTTTTGTGACATTACCATATTGTCTTGATTACTGTAGCTTTGTAGTATAGTTCTAAGTCATGGAGGCTGATTTCTCCAGCTCCACTTTTTCCCTCAAAACTGCTTTGGCTATTCGTGGTCTTTTGTGTCTCCATACAAATTTTAAGATTTTTTGTTTTAGTTCTGTAAGAACTGCCATTGGTAATTTGATAGGGATTGCATTGAATCTGTAGATTGCTTTGGGTAGTATAGTCATTTTCACATTGTTGATTCTTCCAATCTAAGAACATGGTATATCTCTCTATCCGTTTGTATCAACTTTAATTTCTTTCATCAGTGTCTTATAGTTTTCTGCATACAGGTCTTTTGTCTCCCTAGGTAGATTTATTCCTAGGTATTTTATTCTCTTTGTTGCAGTGGTAAATGTGAGTGTTTCCTTCATTCCTCTTTCAGATTTTTCATCATTAGTGTATAGGAATGCAAGAGATTTCTGTGCATTAATTTTGTATCCTGCAACTTTACCAAATTCATTGGTTACCTCTAGTAGTTTTCTGGTGGCGTCTTTAGGATTCTCTATGTATAGGATCATGTCATCTGCAAACAGTGACAGTTTTACCTCTTCTTTTCCCATTTGTATTGCTTTTATTTCTTTTTCTTCTCTGATAGCCATGGCTAGGACTTCCAAAACTATGTTGAATAATAGTGGTGAGAGTGGACATCCTTGTCTTGTTCCTGATCTTAGTGGAAATGCTTTCAGTTTTTTACCATTGAGAATGATGTTTGCTTTGGGTTTGTCATACATGGCCTTTATTTTGTTGAGGTAGGTTCCCTCTATGCCCACTTTCTGGAGAGTTTTTTTTTTATCATAAATAGGTGTTGAATTTTGTCAAAAGCTTTTTCTGCATCTGTTGAGATGATCATATGGTTTTTATTCTTCAGTTTGTTAATATGGTGTATCACATTGATTGATTTGTGTATATTGAAGAATCCTTGCATCCCTGGGATAAATCCCACTTGATCATGGTGTATGATCCTTTTAATGTGTTGTTGGATTCTGTTTGCTAGTATTATGTTGAGGATTTCTGCTTCTGTATTCATCAGTGATATTGGTCTGTAATTTTCTTTTTTTGCAGTATCTTTGTCTGGTTTTGGTAACAGGGTGATGGTGGCCTCATAGAATGAGTTTGGGAGTGTTCCGTCCTCCACAATTTTTTGGAAGAGTTTGAGAAGGATGGGTGTTAGCCTTTCTCTAAATGTTTGATAGAATTCACCTGTGAAGCCGTCTGGTCCTGGACTTTTGGTTGTTGGAAGGTTTTTAAACACAGTTTCAAATTCATTACTTGTGATTGGTCTGTTCATATTTTCTATTTCTTCCTGGTTCAGTCTTGGAAAGTTATACCTTTCTAAGAATTTGTCCATTTCTTCCAGGTTGTCCATTTTATTGGCATAGAGTTGCTTGTAGTAGTCTCTTAGGATGCTTTGTATTTCTGCGGTGTCTGTTGTAACTTCTCCTTTTTCATTTCTAATTTTATTGATTTGAGTCCACTCCCTCTTTTTGTTGTTGAGTCTGGCTAATGGTTTATCAATTTTGTTTATCTCTTCAAAGAATCAGCTTTTAGTTTTATTGATCTTTGCTATTGTTTTCTTTGTTTCTATTTCATTTATTTCTGCTCTGATATTTATGAATTGTTTCCTTCTGCTTCCTTTGGGTTTTGTTTGTTCTTCTTCTCTAGTTCCTTTGGGTGTAAGGTTAGATTCTTTATTTGAGAATTTTCTTGTTTCTTGAGGTAGGTTTGTATAGCTATAAAATTCCCTCTTAGAACTGCTTTTGCTACATCCCATAGGTTTTGGATCATTGTGTTTTCATTGTCATTTGTCTCTAGGTATTTTTTGATTTCCTCTTTGATTTCTTCAGTGATCTCTTGGTTATTTTGTAACATATTGTTTAGCCTCCATGTGTTTGTGTTTTTTATGTTTTTTTCCCTGTAATTCATTTCTAACCTCATAGTATTGTGGTCAGAAAAGATGCTTGATATGATTTCAATTTTCTTAAATTTACTGAGGCTTGATTTGTGACCCAAGATTTCATCTATCTTGGAGAATGTTCCGTGCACACTTGAGAAGAAAGTGTAATCTGCTGTTTTTGAGTGGATGTCCTATAAATATCAGTTAAATCTATCTAGTCTATTGTGTCATTTAAAGCCTGTTTCCTTATTTATTTTCACTTTGAATTATCTGTCCATTGGTGTAAGTGAGGTGTTAAAGTCCCCTACTATTATTGTGTTACTGTCGATTTCCTCATTAGAGCTGTTAGCAGTTGCCTTATGTATTGAGGTGCTCCTATGTTGGGTGCATATGTTTATAATTTTTATATCTTCTTGGATTGATCCCTTGATCATTATGTAGTGTCCTTCCTTGTCTCTTGTAACGTTCTTTATTTTAAAGTCTATTTTATCTGATATGAGTATAATTACTCTAGCTTTCTTTTGATTTCCATTTGCATGGAATACCTTTTTCCATCCCCTCACTTTCAGTCTGCATGTGTCCCTAGGTCTGAAGTGGGTCTCTTGTAGACAGCATATATATGGGTCTTGTTTTTGTATCCATTCAGCAAGCCTGTGTCTTTTGGTTGGAGCTTTTAATCCATTCACGATTAAGGTAATTATCGATATGTATATTCTATGACCATTTTCTTAATTGTTTTGGGTTTGTTTTTGTAGGTCCTTTTCTTCTCTTGTGTTTCCCACTTAGAGAAATTCCTTTAGCATTTATTGTAGAGCTGGTTTGGTGGTGCTGAATTCTCTTAGCTTTTGCTTGTCTGTAAAGCTTTTGACTTCTCCATCAAATCTGAATGAGATCCTTGCCAGGTAGAGTAATCTTGTTTGTAAGTTCTTCCCTTTCATCACTTTAAGTATATCATGCCACTCCCTTCTGGCTTGTAGAATTTCTGCTGAGAAGTCAGCTGTTAACCTTATGGGAATTCCCTTGTATGTGATTTGTCATTTTTCCCTGGTGGTTTCAATAAGTTTTCTTTGTCTTTAATTTTTGCCAATTTGCTTACTGTGTGTCTTGGAATATTTATCCTTGACTTTATCCTGTATGGGACTCGCTGTGCTTCCTGGACTTGGGTGGCTATTTCCTTTCCCAAGTTAGGGAAGTTTTAGACTATAATCTCTTCAAATATTTTCTCTGGCCTTTTCTCTCTCTTCTCCTTCTGGGACCCCTATAATGTGAATGTTGTTGTGTTTATGTTGTCCCAGAAGTCTCTTAGGCTGTCTTCATTTCCTTTCATTCTTTTTTTCTTTATTCTGTTCTGCAGCAGTGAATTCAACCATCTGTCCTCCAGGTCACTTATCCGTTCTTCTGCCTCAGTTATTCTGCTATTGATTCTTTCTAGTGTAGTTTTCATTTCAGTTATTGTATTGTTCATCTCTGTTTGTTTGTTCTTTAATTCTTCTAGGTCTTTGTTAAACATTTCTTGCATCTTCTCAATCTTTGTGTCCATTGTTTTTCCGAGGTCCTGGATCATCTTTGCTATCATTATTCTGAATTCTTTTTCTGAAAGGTTACCTATCTCCACTTCATTTAGTTGTTTTTCTGGGGTTTTATCTTGTTCCTTCATCTAGTACCTAGCCTTCTGCCTTTTCATCTTGTCTATCTTTCTGTGAATTTGGTTTTTGTTCCACAAGCTGCAGCACTGTAGTTCCTCTTGCTTCTGCTGTCTGCCCTCTGGTGGATGAGGCTTGTACAAGTTTCTTCTCTGGGGTATTGTTACGGGGATTACATTAAATCTGTAGATTGCTTTAGGCACTGTGGACATTTTAACAATAGTGATTCTTCCAATCCAAGGACGTAGAATATCTTCCCATTTCTTTGTATCACTTTCAAATTCCTTCATCAGTGTTTTATAGATTTCAGAGGATAGGTCTTTCACCTCCTTGATTAAGTTTATTCCTAGGTATTTTATTCTTTTTGGTGCGATTGTAAATGGGATTGTTTCCTTAATTTCTCTTTCTGATAGTTCATTGTTAGTGTATAGAAAAGCAACAGATTTCTGTATATTAATCCTGTATCTTGAAAATTTACTGAATTCATTTATTCTAATACTTTTTTTTTTTTTGGTGGGGCTTTAGGATTTTCTATATGTAGTATCATGTCATTTGCAAATAGTGACAGTTTTACTTCTTCCCCTCCAATTTGGATGCCTTTTATTTCTTTTCTGATTGTTTGTGGCTAGGACTTCCAATACTATTTTAAACAGAAGTGGCAAAAGTGGGCATCCTTGTCGTGTTCCTGATCTTAGAGGAAAAGCCCTCAGCTTTTCACTTTTGACTATGATGTTAGCTGTGGGTTTGTCATAAATGTCTTTTGTTACGTTGAGATATGTTCCCTCTCTACCCACTTTGATGAGGGTTTTTATCATGAAGGAATGTTGAATTTTGCCAAATGCTTTTTCTGCATCTATTGAGATGATGGTGTAATTTTTATCCTTCCTCTTGTTAATGTGGTGTATCACATTGATTTTCAAAAATTGAAACATCCTTACATCCCTGGAATAAATCCCAGTTGATCATAGTGTATGATCC
This sequence comes from Hyperoodon ampullatus, assembly GCF_949752795.1. Classification (NCBI taxonomy): domain Eukaryota; kingdom Metazoa; phylum Chordata; class Mammalia; order Artiodactyla; family Ziphiidae; genus Hyperoodon; species Hyperoodon ampullatus. The sequence goes on along the minus strand of NC_136914.1, from coordinate 194,149,604 downwards.
TTTTTATATATTACTGATTTGCTTTGCTATTATTTTGTTAAGAATTTTTGCATCTATATTCATCAGAGATATTGGCTTATTTTCTTTTTTTGTACTGTCTTTGTCTGGTTTTGTTATCAGAATTATGGTGGCCTTGTAGAATGAATTTGGGAGTGTTCCAACCCCTTCAATTGTCTGGAATAGTTTGAGAAGGATAGGTATTAGCTCTTCTTTATATGTTTGGTGAATTACTCTGTGAAGCTGTCTGGTCTTGGACTTTTGTTTGCTGGACCTTTTTTTAAAATTTCAATTTCACTACAAATGCTCACTCTTTTCAGATTGTCTGTTCCTGATTCAGGTTTGGAAGGTTATATTCTTCTGAGTCATGTGGTAGCTCTATTTTTAATTTTTTGAGGAACCTCCATATTGTTTTCCATAGTGGCTATACCAATTTGCATTCCCACCAACAGTTTACATGGGTCCCTTTTTTTCACTTCCTAGCCAACACTTGTTATTTCTTGTCTTTCTGAGAATAGCCTTTCTGATAGGTGTGAGGTGATATCTCATTGTGGTTTTGATTTGCATTTCCCTGATGATCAGCGATGTTGAGCACATTTTCATGTACCTGTTTGCCATCTGTATGTCTGCTTTGGAAAACAGCTATTCAGACCCTCTACCTTTTTATTTGCATTATTATTATTACTTTTTTTTTTGCACTTGAATCAGAAGAGTTCTTTGTATATTTTGGATATTAACCCCTTATCAGGTATTGATTTTCAAGTGTTTTCTCCCATTTGGTAGGCTGTCTTTTCATTTTATTGATGGTTTCCTTTGCTGTGCAGAAGCTTTTTAGTTTGCTGTAGTCCCACTTGTTTATTTTTCCTTTTGTTGCCTTTGTTCTTGATGTCAAATCCAAACAATCATCACCAAGACTGATGTCAAACTGCTTACTGCCTGTGTTTCTTCTAGGAATTTGATGGTTTCAGGTCTTACATTCAAGTCTTTTATCCATTTCAAGAGTTCCATCCATTTTGAGCTAATTTTTGTGTATGGTGTAAGATAGTGGTCCACTTTCATTCTTTTTCATGTGGCTGTCTAATTTTCTCACCACCATTTATTGAAAAGACTGTCCTTTCCCCATCCCTGGCTTATAATTGTGTATTCTTTTTTTTTTTTTTTTTTTTGCGGTACGCTGGCCTCACTGTTGTGGCCTCTCCCATTGCGGAGCACAGGCTCCGGACGCACAGGCTCAACGGCCATGGCTCACGGGCCCAGCCGCTCCACAGCATGTGAGATCTTCCCGGACTGGGGCACGAACCCGTGTCCCCTGCATCGGCAGGTGGACTCTCAACCACTGCGCCACCAGGGAAGCCCCTATAATTGTGTATTCTTGAAAACACAATCCACATTGTATGTTCATTGTATGTTCTTTGTTGTAAGTTAATTGACATATAAGTGTGGGTTTATTTCTGGGCTTTCTATTCTGTTTCATTAATCTATGTATCTGTTTTGATTACTGTATCTTTGTAATATAGTTTGAAGTCAGAAAGTGTTATGCCTCTAACTTTGTTCTTCTTTCTCAAGATTGTTTTGACTATTTGAGATCTTTTGTCATTCCATGCAAATTTTAGGATTGTTTGTTCTATTTGTGTAAAACATGTCATTGGAATTTTGATAGGAATGGCACTGAGTCTGTAGATTTGGTTAATGACTAATTTTACTGAGCACTTTTATGTACTCCTCTGAGCAACAGTGTCTTTTCATTATTCCCAGCTGATTGAAAAAAAAAAAAAGAAAAGAAAAAAGGAAAGTGAGCCTTAGAGAGGCAGATAAGTTGCCCAAATGGCAACTGGCAGAGAAAGATTAGCACCAGGTCTCTGTGACCACAAAGCCTGTGCTCTTAACCACAAATATTGGGTTTGTTTTGTATATGATCTCTTACCTTATCAAAACACATTGCTTAAAATTTTATAAGCATCTCCCCGCATTTCCATTTCAGTAATATTTTCACAGTTTACAAATCCTCCCCCTCCAATTTCTTTCCTGTGTCTTCAAATTTTGTTCTCTGATAAAGTTCAAATATTCCCTGTAAATTTCCAAGTCAGCCAGGAGAGATCAGATTTGATCTGGCATCATAACTTGAGCTGATTTTTATCGAGGACCATTGGAGAGAAACCCCAAGTTCTGGCTGACCCTCATGGGGAGAGAAATGATTTCCTGAGAAAGATTCCAAGGGACCTATGGGACAATGTTAGCTACAGCACTTGGAGAAAACTATAGATTGTTTCCTTTCTGAATTTACTTTTTATCCCTTTATGTTTATATATTTCCTGATACTTGAAATAAATTCAAACAATATAGAACAGAATGAAGCTAAAAGTGAAAATTTCTCTCTTGCTTCCTCCCCACTTCAAACCACATGCCTTATTTTATTATTCTGTAAATATTCCCCTTAAAATAAAATTTAATCACATCCTTCTTATTCAATACTTCTAAGACGTATTTTTTTAATATATTTTACTTTATTTATTTATTTTTGGCTGTGTTAGGTCTTCGTCACTGCGGGCAGGCTTTCTCTAGTTGCAGTGAGCGGGGGCTACTCTTCGTTGCAGTGTGCGGGCTTCTCATTGTGGTGGCTTCTTTTGTTGTAGAGCATGGGCTCTAGGTGTGCGGGATTCAGTAGCTGTGGCGTGCAGGCTCAGTAGTTGTGGTTTGCGGGCTCTAGAGCACAGGCTCAGTAATTGTGGTGCACGGGCTTAGTTGCTCCGCAGCATGTGGGATCTTCCTGCACCAGGGCTCAAACCTGTGTCCCCTGCATTGGCAGGTGGATTCTTAACCACTGTGCCACCAGGGAAGTCCCCTAAGATGTATTCTTGTAAACTTATTTTTTAAAGAATATTTAACTTTCACCCACACTGGATGTGATCACATTAAGCTGCTGTCACAGGAAAAGACACCGGACTGACAGTAGATTTCTCTTTTATGAATAAAGATCACAGGTATAAAATAATCAGATACTGAGCTGGAAGTTCTTTAGGCTGTTAGCATTTTATTTCCATTGGCTTCTAGCAGTTAAGTTAACAAATTACGTTTTCCCCCACCCCTCAATAGGGATCAAGTGTGTCTCCATTCTTCCATTAAGAATTCATTGAGTATCTTTCTGGTTGGCAATGGCCAGACTATGCACTGACCTCTCAAATAGCCTGTTGATGTAGGAAGGAAAAAACCAAAACCACAGAAGTTATAGATTATATAACTGTGACGTGCCAGAAGTGAGGATTCCCAAACCCAGAACCATTAAGTTTAGGTGATATGGACAAACATATTCCCTCCTTCCCTTCCCCCATTGCCCAAAGGTGGAAACCCCTAAGTTTTGGGATTCTTTGGCTTTGGCTTGACCAATTTCCCTCTCTGCACTACAGCTTCTTAACTTTAGGAGCACTGCAATGAAGAAAAGGAGGGACAGCCCATGTGTCCTTGAGAGTATGTATCTCCTTTGCACTGCTATGTGTTCTGCAGTAAAGCAAAAGAGAAGTTAAAAAGAAACAGTACCACAAAATACAGTTCAGTACGTATTTTTGCAGATCTTTTCCTAGGCTATAATCTATTATACTTTTGTGGTTTTGTGCAGTTCTTCTAACCTGCTTAAACTATTTGGTGGTTAAACAGTCGTGACCTTTCCATTACTGAACATGTGATGTGACAGCATGTTCTTCCTTGTTTATTCATTGTGTTCTTCTTTAGCTCCTGTTTTTTGAATGGATGAACTTTATTTCATTTTCAAGGTTTCTCTTAAAACCACCAGTTCTTTGTCATTTGAAGCTTTATCACTTGAAAACATTGAAACTGCTGGGCTTTTCTACACTCATTAGTGGAAGACCTTGTGGGTTTTCAACTCATCTGCTGTGAGAATCAATGATGTGGATAAGAGGCCAACCTTGATTCAGGGCCTATGATGTGGATACAGAAAATTTCAGATTCCTCAGCACCCAACCAATTTCCCAGATAAGGACACATAACAGGAGGGGATGTGGAAGACATCTTTTGTTAATTTTTTTAAAATGGCATTTTCTTTTAAAAATAGATCCATCATGAGAATTCCCTGGCAGTCCAGTGGTTAGGACTACATGCTTTCACTGCCGGGGATTCGATCCCTGGTCAGGGAACTGCAAGCTGCGTGGCATGGCCTAAAATAACAACAAAAAAAGATCCATCATTTATTAAAAATATACACTGAGCACTTACTGTGTGTCAGGCACTGTTTTGACAAGGGAGACTGGCAACAAGAAAAGATGGACAGGGCCTCCCTGGTGGCGCAGTGGTTGAGAGTCCGCCTGCCGATGCAGGGGATACGGGTTCGTGCCCCGGTCTGGGAGGATCCCATATGCCGCGGAGCGGCTGGGCCCGTGAGCCATGGCTGCTGAGCCTGCGCATCCGGAGCCTGTGCTCCGCAACGGGAGAGGCCACAACAGTGAGAGGCCCGCATACCACAAAAAAAAAAAAAAAAAAAAAAAAAAAAAAAAAAAAAAAAAAAAAAAAAAAAAAAAAAGAAAAGATGGACAAAGTCCCTGACCACATGTAATTTACATCCTAGTGAGGGGGACAGATAGTAAACAAACAAGTAAATGAATTACCTATACTGTTGGAGTTTTAAAGTTAGAAATATCACGTGCCTTTATCACAAGTTCAGATAATGCAGAGGAGTATAAAGCAAGAAAAGAGTTGACCTTCCCACGGTCCCTCCAACTCTTTCCTCACAGGTTACCACTATTACAATTTAACGTGTATCCTTCCAGATTTTTCACCATGCTTTTACAAACATATACTCATATATTAGTTGTGGAAGAGGGATCATAATGTACATACTGTGCTTCAACTTTTTCCCTTTTAAATTAAGATGTGCAACTCTCCTCATCAGAGCATGCAGATCTACTGCATTCTTTACAGTGCCATAGTATGGGTTTATTAATCCATTTCTCTATTTGTGGACATTTATATTGTTTCTCTTTTCTCATCATTATAAAAATGTTGTAGCGAATATTCTTTTGTATGATATCATTTGCAATTATAATATTTCTATAAGCTAGAATCCTTCAGCTGGGATGTCTAGAGCAAAGGGCAGGCATATTGATTGATTTTTCTGATAGTGAAGTCATTTGAAAGTCACATAGGAGTGAAAAAGGGAAGGATGGGTGAAGAGTCATAAAAACAAAGTACCAGGAAAAGTAGCTCTTAGTGAAGAGTGCAAACAGAACAAGATGGGAGTATAATTGACCACAGAATGTAACTGGCCAATCTCTTTGTCAGCCCTCTTGTGAATTCCCCATAAATTCCACAGTTGGCCAAGTTATCTGATCTGAGCACCATGAAATGAGTACCATGAAATGAGTGTCAGATGGTTCTCATTCTGTGCTATTTGTCCTCAGTCAGACCCTGTTTTATGGAAGCCCTGTAGGCATTGTCAAATTCAAACCACCAAACATATATTGAATTCTTCCATACATTACATTGAATTTATTTAATTCAATCATTCAGTAAATGTTCCTGGAGTGCCTGCAATGTGTCAGGCACTGTGCTGGGCCTCTTAAGGGAGGGCTAACCAGGTCATGGAAGTCGGGAAAGATTTCTCTGAAGGGTCTCCCGAATTTAGCTGGGGAGGTAAATTAGGTAATGATGGCTAAGTTGAGTGAAAGGTTGTCTGAAGTTACTTAAGTAAAGGAAAGGCATAAGCAAAGGCTCAGTAATGGGGAGAAACTAGCAAGGATAAGGGGTAGAAGAAAGCCAGGTGGGTCTGGGTGGAACTTCTATATCATGACTGATATTGTGATTTATAATAAGAAATATATATTTGGTTTTCACCCCCAAGAGCCCCTAAAACCCTTGGAATTTCCTAAGTGATAAATGTGATAAGGGTGTCTTAATGTTTATAACAAACCCCTTTTAACCACACCTGAGTTTATATTAATGAAGTGACTTCTGGAAAGCATCTAAGGATGGGAGCTGGTTGCCAGGGAAACAAACTGTGTGATTAGAGGGTTGGAAATTTCAGTCCTCTCTGACCTCCAGGGAGAAGAGAAGGGCTAGAGGTTGAATTGATCACCAATGGCCAATGATTTAATCAATAATGCCTATGTGATGAAACCTCCATAAAAACTCAAAAGTATGAGGTTCAGAAAGCTTCCATGTTGGTGAACACCTGAAGACTTAGGGAGACTAAGAAGACTCTGGCCTGCTCAGAGAAGGCATGGAAACTCCATACCCTTTTCCTCTACCTTGCCCTATGCATCTCTTCCATACGGCTGTCCCTTAGTTATATCCTTTCATAATAATCTAGTAATCTAGTAAGTAAGATGTTTCTCTGAGTCCTGTGAATCACTCTAGCAAATTAATCAAACCCCAAAAGGGGGACTTTGGAACCTCCAATCTGTAGGCAGTCAGTCAGAAGCACAGGTGACAACTATCTCCAGATAAATAGTGTCAGAGTTTAGTTGAATGGTAGGACACCAAGCTGGTGCCACAGAGAATGTGTTGTTGTGGGAACCCACCCACATTGGAATTGGGTGCCGAATTATTAATGACCAAGCATGAGGCAAGATGAGGCTGGAGAGACGGGCAGAGCCCAGAACGTGAAGATCCTCATAGATCATGTTAAGGATTTTATCTACCCAGTGAACAATGGGGAGCCTTTAAAAGGCTCTGAGCAAGGGAGGGGAGCTGTGGGAGGCTAGAGGATGTGGTGACATGTTCAGGTTGGCGATTTGAAAATATTTTTCTGGAAACAGCATAAAGAATGGGCATGAGGGTGGGCGTGTGGTGAAAGCCCATGTTGGGAACCAGATAAAAGGCTTTTACAGGCATCCAGTTAAGAGAATATGGTAGATTAGACTAGGGTGGTGGTAGACAAGATGTAAGCTTCATGAAGAGATATTAAGGAGGTAAAGAGACAGTGCTTGGTGGATTGGATGAGGATTAGGAAGAGGATTGTATCAAGAATGACCCCAGGGTTTTAGGTATGGGCAACTGCATGGATGGTGAACCATTCACTGAGGCTGGGGGCACTGGGAAGGACTATTTGGGGAGTGGGTATCTTAAATTCTGCTTTGAGAATGTTTAGTTTGAGATGTCTTTGAAACAGCCAAGAAGGGTTTCCCAGTGGGCTGTGGGCTATTTGGCTCGGGAGTTCAGAGGAGTGATGGTGTTTGGAGAGATCAATCTGTAGGTCCTCCGAATAGACGTGGTCATTGAAGCTTTGTGCCTGGGTGAGATCTCCCAGGGAAGAGAGCACAGGGCCAAGTCTGGAGGAATGTCTACAATTAAAGATGCGGCAGAAGAGGAAAGCATTTGCATGATCTTGAGAGTAAATGCCTCCTTAAATTTTGTACCCTAGACGTTTCACTTGCCTCCACTTAGTCCCTTCCCTGCTGGCCAGAGAGGAATAATGTGAATCAGGAGAGAGTCGTATCATGAAAGCCAGAAGAATTTTTTTGAGAAAGAAGCAATGGTCACCGTTGTTGAATTCTGCTAAGGGGAGAGATAAGCTGGGCATGAAAAATACTGTTTGGATTTATCTGTGTCCTGTGGGAGATGGAGAGACGGTTCTGCTGAAGATCACCTCATCTTGGCTTTGCACTGTTTTATAGATTCCACTGCCCTCTCCCTGAGCCCTGCCCTTTCTTCACTATTCCACACTGAGCAGACCTGCTCCTCCTAGAGCAGCCTCCAACCAGTCCTGCACCTTGAGATTTTATATTTCCTTTTCTGAGAGGGGCTCTTCACTTAATTTATCACGAATATACCCCTACTGCTGTTGAAATTGTTTGACATTTCTTAGTAGCTGAGAAGTCTGTGGTACGTGTAGGGCTCTCCTTTTCAGAATAATGAATGCCAGGAAGATCCTTTGGCATGCATGACCCAGAATAGTGCCGGGCACATAGAAGATGCACAGTTGTTGCTTGTTAGAAGTGATGGTGGTTAAAGGCATAAGTTCTGCAATCTGACAGACTTGGGTTCAAATCCCATTCCTGATAGTCACTAGCTATGTGACTTCAGGCAAATTACTTAACCTCTCTGAGCTAATTTCCTCATCTACAAAATGAGAATCATAACCAGACCGCATAAGTTTATTATGAGGATTAAGGGAGATAACTCATTATGAGGATTAATGAGATAAGTGAGGCCCAGGAGCCCAGGTTATCTGGACCCACTGGAACCCACCTGAGCCTAGGATGGAGACTGACTTGTCAGGATCCTTAGGGAGCCAGGACCTCCCAAAACCACCCCACCCAAGCAGAAGCAAGGGAAGGGGTACAGTGGTCTGTCTGGACACTCACTTGGGGTGATCTGGGGTATGTGACTTCAACCAAGCAGTACCCCCTTCTCTAGTTTCCCAGGGCAGAGACCATGATCCTCCACAGCCCCTCCCTCCAGCATCCTGTGGCCTGAGAGCCCCAGTTAGATGGCATGTTCCTCTTCCCTAATTCTTTTTCACTCGATTGGTTATTGAATTTTTCAAAAAGTTTCTTAAAAGACCAAAAAGGAAAAAAAAAGTCTTGTATTTTGGAGCTTGTGCATGCAGGGTCTTTTAAAAGTCAGGCCCAGGGCAGGGGCCTCTCTTGCCCCAGTCTAGGAATGATGGTGGTACTGCAGACGTTCTTCCACTAAGGACAGTATCTGTGAGTTTATAGTATAGAAGGGTTGCTGCCCATATCGTTCACTGAGGTTTCTCTTTCCTCCTTGAGCACTGCCACGGGCCAGGCCCACATAGAGCTGAATCACACAGACTGGCTTGTGTGCTCAGGGAGCTTGCAGTGTGGCTGGGAAAACAGATACTACACACACAACTGCAGTTGAGATGAGTGTCACAAGAACGGGTACGTACAGGGTGAAGTACCCAAGGCAGGACCAGAGAGAGGAAGTGACTTGCCCAAGGTCACACAGCTGGGGAGTGGCTGAACTGGGAGTGAAACCCTCCTTGGCTCCACTCCTGGATTTCTGCTCATTTTTCCGTCACCACTCCATATAACCTGGAGCTCTGGGTCTGCCTCGGATGGAAACCCCCAGTGGCAGCTCTGAGACGCTCTTCAGTGAGCACCTTTCTAACAGCCAGAGAGAGACACTGTCCTTGGGCTGATTCCATCTCCCTTCTTGGTCAGCTGAAATGGGAGAACTTCCCAGAACACTCCCTCCACCCCTCTAGCTGCTCATCACCCAACTGCTTCCCGGTGGGGAGCTTGAGAAATCAAGGCAGCTGGATGCTGGTAGGTTGTACTGACCAGCCCAGAACAGCTGGTACCAACTTCACAGGCAGGTGGCGGAGCCTCCAGCATTGTAGGATCTACAGCATCCAGTGCTGGTTTCGCTTACTCCTTCTCAGGCCCTGGCTGGGTCACTGTGTCCTCGCTCAGAGAGTCAGCGGCTGAATTGGACTCCAGTGGTTCAGACAGGACGTCACTCTCCCTCCCTTCAGCCCAGCCCTCATCTCTCAGGGGGCAGCTGTTTTGGAAGAGTGTGGCCTGGGCTGGTGCCAGGGCCTCAGTCTCTCAATCTGGGTTGGATGCTGCCAGGTGGGGTGCAGGCGGATCTCTTTTCAATCTGCTGGCATCATCAGGAGCTGTGTTGTGGCCGACAGGCTGAGTACCATCTCGCCTCTGGACAAGGTGACCAGGGAGAGAGCCATGGTGGAGGGAAGGCAGAGAGAGGAGTCCGCTCAGACCCAGTGATCAGAGACCACCCAGGCTTCTGGTCACCTGGTGCGCTCTCCTTCACTGTTTCCAAGAAATAGTGCAGAAGATAAGGAGGGAGCGTTTATGCAGAGTGAGCTGGGCTGCGCACACCCCTCCCCAAGGCGGAGAGGTGAAGGGTGCTGACCCCTCCACCCACTTCTGGGGTGGGGCGGGGCTTCAACAGCACCCCAGGAAGGCTTGGTATGTGATACTGCAGCTGTGGGGACACTGGCCTGGAGTCAATACACCCGCAAGAATTTAGAGGCCAGAGGCTATGCCTCTCAGCCTGGAGCCATTGGGGAGGACAGAGGGCGAGAGGACCTGCTGGGCTGTGAAAAACACAGACTCTTCCCCCTCCCCATATCCTCAAGTCCATTCTCTAGCAGGCCTGTGTCTTTATTCCTGTCTTACCCCCTAGTTCTGTGACAAAGCGAGAGAGAGGCATGGACATATATACAGTACCAAACGTAAGGCAGATAGATAGTGGGAAGCAGCCGCATAGCGCAGGGAGATCAGCTCGGTGCTTTGTGACCACCTAGAGGGGTGGGATAGGGAGGGTGGGAGGGAGATGCAAGAGGGAAGAGATGTGGGAACAGATGTAGATGTATAACTGATTCACTTTGTTATAAAGCAGAAACTAACACACCATTGTAAAACAATTATACTCCAATAAAGATGTAAACAAACAAACAAACAAACAAACAAAAACAACAACAAAAACACAGACTCATCCTTGACTGTGGGTCAGTGCTACATGGCCCATAGTGGGTCCTGTAAGGAGCCTGCAGCAGGAGCATCAGCAGGGAGCCACTTAACCGGGCCCTGTACAAGATGGCAGCCTGTGGAAGGGAAAATCCCTGCAGTAAGAGGCTGTGGGCTGTAGCGCTGGCATACAAGGTCAGGGGCATCAGGAACAGCCCACTGCCACAGGCACGGCTCCTGGCAAGGAGAGTGATGGTTGAAGGTTCTGGAGGGGACCCTCCAAAGAACCCAGAAAGAGTACTGCGAGAGACGGGGCTGTGAGCATCAGTCAGGTCCAGATTGCTTGGAGCCGGCTTACAAGCTGCTCTGCTGTTCTCAGATTCCCCTCCTTCCCCACCAAGTATATACCCAAACCAGGGAGAACAAATCAGGGAAAGAGGGACCACCACCCTCTAGTTTTGGAAAGCAGGTAACCCTTTACTGGGCCCTAGTTAGGAGCAGGGAAGAAGCATAGCCTTGCAATAAAATAGTGAGTAATTGATCAATATACTGAACTGGACTTTCTGATTTCTCAGTTGAGACCATATTTTGTGATTTAAAGTGTGCTGAGAAAGTTCTGGGGCTACTGATGTTTTCATCCAGTGGAAGGGGGCTGTGAGAGGCACAGATTCAAGAAGTAGGTGTGTTAATTACATCTCGTGAGTTCTGCTGGTTTAGTGTCACATTTACGTTAGGGTCTCAGTCACCATTGAGGAGATGATATGTAATTCACCCATCCTTCAGTTAATCAGCGGGAGACCCCTTACTAGAGCCCTTACTGGAGTCTGGGGCTGCATTGCTCCCATGCCCGTGACAGGACAGGGCTGTGTAAAGGGTTACAGGGAAGGAGTGCGCAAGAACCACCTCTGGGTGGGAGGAGAGCAGCAGCTCCTGAGGACAGCATCCTGCATCCTGAGCAGGGGGTGGGGCCGGGCCTCTAGTGGGGAGGAGGTGCCAGGCGGGGAAAAGGTGGGTGCTTAGCAGAGCAGCAGGGTCCGTGGGAGCCCTGGTTACCAGGCTTTTCAGGATCCTTTTCTCTCATCCAAACATCCTCCCGCTGCTCCGGCCACCCTCCCCACTCCGGGTTTCCTAAGGAAGTGCTGGGAGTTTGGGTGCGGCTGTTCCTCTCAGTTTCGTGGCTTCTTCCCACCCTCTTGGTCTGAATTCCCCACGCCCATCCAGAGCTTCACCTATGACCTAAAAACTTAGGTTTCATTAAATTTAGGCACATTGCAGCCGGGGTGGGGGTGATATGTGCAAAGAAACCCTCTTCTCTCCAACGCCAGTTAGGTTCATCTTGAGGTCCATAGCTCTGGTCTGGGACCCTGGTGCTTTTTCTTACCTGGGCTACTGTTCTAGGCTTTTAGCCTGTTCCCATGTCTATTCTAGCTTCTACGCTTTACCATCAATTCTCCACAAAGCTCCCAGTGTGATCATTTAAACATGTAAACAGGATGTTGTCAAGCTCCTGTGTAAAACCCTCCCATTGTGCTCAGAATCAAATAGAAGGTTTTCAAGGGGACCTAAGAGTGTCTAAATGGCCCAGCCCCTTGCCTTCTTCTCCAGAATTCTCTCCCATTGTTCTCCTCCGTGTCACCCCTCCCCTCTCCACCTCCCGCAGGTGGCCGGGCGGCATGGAGTTCTCCCTGCTCTTACTCGTTCTCAGGAATACTCTCTCCTGGCCAGCTCCCGCTTCTCTCTCATCTCCACTTAATGCCATTTTCTCAGAAAGGTCTGGACCTCCCATTCTTTCTCATAGAATTTATTTCCTTCAGACAACTTACCCCTCTTTTTATTATGTATTTCTGGTCTTTGTTTAACGTGTATCTCTTTCCCATACTGGAAGCTCAGTTAGCATAAGGGTGAAATCTGTTCGGCTCACCACTTGGATCCCCAGAGTCTCACACAGCTCCTGGTATACAGTGGGTGCTCAAAACAACATCTTGACCACAGTCATCTTAGGCACATACTGGCTGCCGAAGGTTTATCCTCTATGCGATCCATCCTGGAGCGGCCAGAAGGCCTGAGCATAAGCTTCTCTAGAGCTCTCAGCTCTCAGATGCAAAGAGCCAGGGCCCCTGAGAACAGACTCACCCCAGGGAATAGACAGGCCCACAGTGAAGGTCCAAATACATGTCTGGTGATTGCAAGTTATTTAGATCACTTTCTCATCATTAAAATTGAGCTAAGAGTGCCTACCTCACAGGTCTGTTTTTTTTTTTTTTAATTTTATTGATGTATACTTGATTTACAATGTTGCCTTAGTTTCTGCTGTACTGCAAAGTGACTCATTTATACATATATACTTTTTTGTATTCTTTTCCATTATGGTTTATCACAGGATATTGAATATAGTTCCCTGTGCTATACAGTAGGGCCTTGTTTATTCATCCTATATATAACAGTTTGCATCTGCTCATCTCAAACTTCCAATCCTTCTCTCTCCCACCCACCCCCACCCCCTTGGCAATCAGAAGTCTGTTCTCTATATCTGTGAGTCTGTTTCTGTCTTGTTCATTTGTTTCATAGTTTAGATTCCATATACATGTAATATCATGGTATTTGCCTTCCCCTTTCTGACTTACTTTGCTTAGTATGCTAATCTCTAGGTCCATCCATGTTGCTGCAAATGGCATTATTTCGTTCTTTTTTATGGCTGAGTAATATTCCTCTCTCTCTCTCTCTCTCTCTCTCTCTCTATATATATATATATATATATATATATAGTGGAATATATTTTATATATATCTCACATCTTTATCCATTCATCTGTCAATGGACATTTAGGTTGTTTCCATGTCTTGGTTATTGTAAATAGTGCTGCTATGAATGTAGGAGTGCCTGTATCTTTTCAAATTATAGTTTTGTCTGGGTATATGCCCAGGAGTGGGATTGCTGGATCATATGGCAACTCTATTTTTAGTTTTCTGAGGAACCTCCATATTGTTTTCCATAGTGGCTGCACCAATTTGCATTCCCACCAACAGTGTAAGAGGGTTCCCTTTTCTCCACACCCTCTCCAGCATTTATTATTTGTAGACTTTTAATGATGGCCAATTCTGACCGGTGTGAGGTGATACCTCATTGTAGTTTTGACTTGCACTTCTCTAATAATTAGTGATGTTGAGCATCTTTTCATGTGCCTATTGTCCATCTCTATGTCTTCTTTGGAGAAATGTCTATTTAGGTCTTCTGTCCGTTTTTCCATTGGGTTGTTTTTTTGTTATTGAATTGTATGAGCTGTTTGTATATTTTGGAAATTAAGCCCTCATCAGTCGAATCATTTGCAAATATTTTGTCCTATCCTGTAGGTTGTCTTTTCGTTTTGCTGTGCAAAAGCTTCTAAGTTTGATTAGCTCCCATTTATTTTTGCTCTTATCTCACTGGTCTGTTCTTATGATTAAATGGGTGAGAGTAAGGGAAGACATTTGTAAAGTATGTGCTAGACCCTGTGCTGCATCCTTTACGTATTAGTACGTTCAGTGGGAATACATTTTATGAACGACCATGTGATTGGAATAGCTCTAGGTAAACAAAATTTGAGTTACTTGTTGGCATTTTAGCTCCTGGCAAATCAGAGAGAACATTGGGTAACACTGGGTTGCAATCTGTGGATGATCAGATGGAGATGGAAAACGGCTGTGCTGTTCTGTTTCCGCTGGCATTGCTCTGAGCACTTCCTGTGGCCTCTCATTCCTCCACAAACCTATGGGATATAGGGATCTTGTTCCTGCTTTTGGAAACTGAGACTCAACCAGTTAATTGCCCAAAGCCACACCACAGAAGGAGCCTGTATTTGAACCCAGGTCTATGAGGCACCACATGGCTGTTATGAACTGAATAGTGAAGGCCTAACCCTAGGATCTTAGAATGTGACTGTCTTTGAGATAGGGCCTTTGATTGAAGTTGATGAGGTCATAAGGGTGGGGCCCTAATCCAATATGACTGATGTCATATAAGAGGAACGATCAGGAGACTATTGGGCAAATGGCTAGAGACTTGTTAGCATTGCCTCTGCTTCCTGAAATCTGGATTCTTTCACTACATTGGTCTTATTGGTGCCAGTTAATATGCAAATTGTGTTGTGAGGGTGAGGATATACCACAATGACTGTCAACATCCCTCTCAAAGCTCATAATCTAATGGGAGGACAAACATCAATTACTGTGGTTGTGATAAAAGTGCTAACTGGTACAGAAGAAGAAAGTTTGGCTCAGCCCACAGGAGTTGATGGAATCTGAACTGGGCTCGGCAGGAGCAGGGCTTTGGGAGGTGGGGGGCCATCATTTGCTATTTCTTCTTTCTGGGCATGATTCTCCATTTGATGGTAATCCTGGAACCCCAAATCCCACAGCAGGGGTTTGGGTGTCAAGCCGGGCTCTACAAGGCTTCCAGCAAAATACTGTCAGCAAATTCCTTGGCCACACAACAAGCAGAGGCTGGCTCTTAAACTCACCTGGGGTGCGGACTCCTCCATAACTTTCTAAACTGCTAAAAAGATCAGAGCTGAGCCTGTGTTGACAGAACACTAAGAACTGGGTAAACTGGCTCTGTTCTCAAGTGCAGGCGTGGCAGAGACTGATTAGCAAGTCAGAAAACTGTTTCCTTTTTTCCTTGGTTGTGTCCTCCAGCCTTCCCTGAGGCCTTCTCCTGTTCTGGCCCCTGACATGGGGTAAAAGTAAAATGGGCTACATTTTGAGCACTTTCCATGTACAGTCCTCCCAAGTTCTTTCCCACTCTGCAACAGCTTTGCGAAGCGTGATGCTAAAAGGTGAAGGGAGTTTTGCTCAGAGGATGCTGCTTTCCTACCTCGCTGAACGCCTGGGGTCTCTAGCCACCTCCATGGTATCACTAACCTAAGACAAAGCTTCAGGCACTGTAACAATGGGGCAGAGAGATGAATCATCGCAACCTTCTGACTTGAATGTCTGTCTTCAGCCCAACTAGAATTCCCCAGGCAAGTTATTAATAAAACAAAGCTGTTATCTAAGTAGCTGAAGAAAGCAGTCTGTCTTTCAAATCACTTGGTCCTTTCTTTGGTACTCAATTACTTTCAGAAGATGATTTGGAGTAGATTAATTTAACAAAAAAAGAAATTGTTCTAAAGTGTATGTGGACACACACCTCAAGTATTATTTGAGGGCCAGTCTGCCATCTTAAAAGTAAACAGTTCAGAAATCTTTAGAAAATGTTTATCGTCTCAAATATTCAACAAACATTCATAAAATTAGCTACAGTACTACTTAATGGAAACTTTTAAATGAAGGTTATGATCTGCAACTACTGATAATGAAGAATGACAGACAGCAATAAATTATGCAATCAAAATTTTAATAACAAAGATACTATTTTTAACATGGTCAAATATACTTGGCTAAGTCCAGATCTTAAAAAACAAAAGTGTCTAGCCCAACAGTACAACCATACAGCTTTGTACAGAACATTCCATAGATCAACAGAAAATACAGTTGAGCACAAAAATAAAAAATATTTAAAGAGAATCTCTAAGCAGCATTTTATTTCTGCAAAACAGACATATAGTACTGATTAAATATCTACAAGTGCTTTTCCTTTACAAAAATACATATATTCTTAATAGACTAAGTCATTAACAATGACCTGGTAATCTTTCACTTCAATTTGAATGATTTATAAGCTAAATCTTACAACCACAAAAAGGTTTTTATTTGTATTAAGATGTTACCACTTTTGACCAAAAAAAACAAAACAAAAAACAAAGCTTAAAATATTTTATATTTCAAAGGAAAATTAGCAACATAACTGTACAATATAGTCTATGATGGTTTTATTTAAAGTGAGGGCTACTCTATTAAAAACTGGTGCTTGCTGTTGTGTTGCCAGATGCAGGAACGCAGCAGAACACTGGTGCTCCCCCCACAAGCTCTTGTCGACCACAGCTTCATAAGGACACTTGGGCCCCCATCCCCATTCAAAAAAATACAGCGAAAGAAAACCAACCCCAAACAACGTTAGGCTGATCCTATTCCATTTCTAATGTGCAGAACTCCTGCTCTGCTGGACTGATGTGAAGTCCACGGATACATAATCTATTCATTATCTATCTCTGCACTGCCCGGAAATATTTAATCTTCAGTTTGTACTAGATTAGTTTCTTATTCCATGAAGCTCTGAAAGATGGAAGAAAACTGGACCCAGTATTTAATATGTTTCACTTGATTCTAGATTTAAAGGTAATTAAAATTAAAAAGCATTTCTGAATAATGACTCAAGTTTTGAATCCCAGAGAAAGGGGCATAACAAGTATTCGGACACATTCTAATGAGCATTTAAAATAATTTATTTTTGTTTAATTTCATAACTTTCTGAAAAAGAAGTGCTCAAGCATTTTAATTCTATTTGAAAATATAGTAAGGATAGCAAATAAACACACTACTTGTGAAAACTACATTACATTAGGAAGAGAATCACTTTTAAATTATTTGGGAAAATGCCACCGTTTTAAGAAAAAACTATAAAACCCTGTAATGTATATTTGAGTACATTTTAATGAACTTTCAATTTGAACTTTTTTCAACAAAATACTATTGAACTAGGTATATCAAGTAAATCCAGAATTAGTTGGTTATTTTGTGCTTTCAAAGGGTTTGAGTTTCTAGTATATTTAATAATATTTTTCAATTTTTATAAACCAGATCTGGCAGACATGTTATATTCCTTATTGTAGGGATAGG
Source organism: Hyperoodon ampullatus (assembly GCF_949752795.1). Lineage (NCBI taxonomy): Eukaryota > Metazoa > Chordata > Mammalia > Artiodactyla > Ziphiidae > Hyperoodon > Hyperoodon ampullatus. Next base: position 194,132,449 of record NC_136914.1, on the reverse strand, counting down.
TATATATCTTAAAATAATAGCATTTCATGTTTTTATGTTTCTAACCCAGAAAATTAAAGTTACGGCAAACTCACTCATTTTTGTAATTCCCACAACCAATATCTATATCTCTCTGGTATAAAGCATAGCCTGCTGGAAAATTCCTTATGGTAAACCAGAGTATATAATGGAGTGCATCCATCTTTATCCGAGCTAATGCGGTTTACCAGGTGGCCTGTCAGGAAGACTTAATAATGTGAGCTTTACTTGAGGTGGCCCACAGCACGGGCTCCCCCAAAAGATCGGTGTGAGGACAGGGCTTAACCTGGTGTATATGCTCTTCATCTGGGGCTTATCTTGCCGAATTTGGCTGTATGGCTAGATTCTAAAAACAAAGTCATTGCTGAGAAACAAGACAAAGAGGTACTTAAAAAAAAAACCACAGGCCTTTAGGAAAATTTTGCTTTTGAATACAGAAAAAGCATTTACTTATGTGAATCCAACAGAATGCACTATTTTCTATTACAAGTAAGCATGTCTGCACTTTTACCAAAGTCTGTCTTTAATAAAATTTCTCACATTACTAAGAACCCAGGAACTAAATAAGCATAATTTTAGTCTGTATCGCCTCCATGGAATAAAAAGCTTCTCAAATTAGAATTTAAAATCTCAATTTCAATTTTCTTTTCAAAGTATGTATTTCTCCCACTTTTCATCCAGAGGGAGGCTATTTGTTGTGTTAATCTCTTTTTCACCTTTGAGGATTTCCTAAGATCTGTCAGATGGTGCTGGAAAAACAAGAAACATAGCTGAAAGGAAGTATGGTCTGATTATTGCAAGAAAAACCTGCATTTGATTGATCTTACCATGAAAATTAAGTTTAAAGCCTTTCTTTGGTGATATTTTAGCAATTACTCAAGGTTATTGCCTAATTATATAAAAGTAACTTGCAGTCTAAAAATTTCCAACCTCCAAACAGTTAAACTGTCTCTCTAACATGGTTATTAACAGTAAAATGTCTTTGGTGATAACTATTTTCTTATGAAAATCTTTCAAAAAGAGATTATTCTAACTTACAAGAGCCTATTTAGATACAAAACCATTGATAAGAGACAGGGACAGAAAACTCAAAATTTATGCAGTAAATCTAAAACAGAAATGCACTTTAGCAATGAGGCACTTTCTCTTAAATAGTTCAATAAAGCTAAACAGTTCACAATATTATATAACATACTTTTTTTCCCTTAAAGAATCATTTTAAGTTACACATAGTTGAGCAAACTCATTACATTTATAAAATGTGGCATATTAATATGGGACAGATTTTTAATGAATAAAGAAAAATACTTTTCTAAAAGTAGTTAAAAGACATCACCCCAAGGTATCTGGACCTCAGACTGAATGACCTAATACTACCTCATCAGTGAATCTTTTAGTTTATTTGTTTTTACACTTAAAAGTATTCTGTTAATCTGGAGAAAGGGCCATATTTGGATTTTTCTATGAACTAATGTGATTACTTCCGTTAAAGTGATATCTATAAATAAAGCACAGGCCTTCTTTAGATCCAAGGTTCCTTGACCCTTGTACATCTATGATATCTAAAGCAGAGAAAACAGATTACAAAATCTTTTATGGAAGTAAAGTTCTTTCAGTTTGTCGCTTAAGAAACAAGAGATTAAAGAAAAACTTAATTTAGTTTTATTCTCCAACTTTGCAGATTCAGATGATTATTCCTATAGGCTATTTGTATAAGGAGTTTATCTTATTAGCACCCCAAGTTTGTAAAACTAACCACCTGTATATTTTTGCCTGTAAATTTTTCTATACCTCGTTTCTTACAAATTCCACAACCGGACTCAGGGGATAATTAACTAGGGATTAGTGTATTACTAGACATGAAAGTAGTCCCATACTTAGAAAACCATAGTTGAATATATATGAAGAAGTCTGTGGTTCTAATAGTAATACCACATTACTCAGGACCATCATAAAACGTGTACCTTTCCCCGTATAACTGATGCCCTTCTTTATGCAAGGTTTTCACATGTTTTGGCACATATTCCATTGCATTTCAATAAAAGTGTTAATATATTAACATTAGATAAAGGAATTTTATATAAAAGTATACTCAATTCCATAATTGCTTCCTATATATTTCCTTGGAAAATAGCGACACTACATAAGATGAGGCAACAAGCCAAATTTAATGAGATCACGTATATAAAACTCATTTAAGGCTGCAAGTTTTGTCTGGGGACCCAAAAACATCCAGGTCTCATTTGTGGTTTTTAAAATACACTCTCAATTTATTTTGAGTTAATTAAAATCAGCTTCCATAAGTACTCACTGACCTAGATGTGACAAGTTTACAAGAAATCTAAAAATTTCTTAGGGATGTCAGGGAACTGCATTTGACAGCGCAGCAAAATAATTTCTGTAGCTGGGGAGTAAATTCAGTTTCTGGTTTAGGGTAATGGTCTGTGCCAACCATTTTTAAAGAGTTATTTAAAATCTGCCTTTTAAATTCTCTTTGTGAGCCCCTCCAAGCACAAACACAGTCTAACAAAGTGATATTTTAAAAGTATTGCCATAACCTTTTTCACAAAAGTCAGGCCAAAAACAACAGAAAACTTGACTTTTTGATTTAAAGATATAAGGAAAAGATAATTATGAAGTTTCAGCCTTTTATATTGTGAAATGCATCAAGATTTAGCTGTATTTTGTATGTGTTTCTTGGTCATACACTGTTTTATTTCTAAGAAGCATTTTGAGATTCAGAAGGCATTACCTTGTGATACATTTTACTGGAAAATGTAGCACATCTACTATGTATACAGTATAAAAACTATGTGTGTAACACACAGATTGTGCTCATGTCAGATTTCTAGAACAAATATTTTTTCCTAACTTTCAAGATTATTTCCTAAGTATTTCAGAGGTTAAATTTGAAACTGAGGAAATAGGCCTAAGTTTCAAAGCAATTAGTAAAACAGAAGTTTATGAAAAATAATGTAAATGCTAAGAGGTTTAAAATGAAGTTCTTCATATAATTTAAGGTGACAAGACTTTTTTGACTTGCAGAGTCATCTCAAAATGAGTGGAAGACTTAAAAAAAAAAAAGCAAAATCAAGGACATTATCATAGCTCTGACCTTAAAGAACTTATGTATAAAACAATAATCCCATTTCCCCCTGATTACTACAGGATCTAAAATGAAATGTCCTCAAACCATTAATTCTGGTTAGCATATTTATCTATTACACTGCATTTTTTTTCTATTTTATACGTATGGTTTGGAAATGTGACAGGTTACTAACAGTTTTAATCTACAGTTGCTTTGAGATTTTTGAAATCCATAAAATAGCTAATGTTACCTGCTCTAAAAATCCTAATACTTAAATCATCATAACCTTCTGCATGCCACAATGACACACACCTAAGGCCAACTGAAACAGGGAAGCAATGTACTTCATTAGATAAGAGCCACAGTATAACAATGCACACATAAAGTGGGCTACATGACGGCGATGACATTTCATGAAGCAGCACCCGCTCGTCATAAGGCATTATGAAAGATTAACCTCACTTACACATTAATTTTGTTAGAAGTAATGTGATCAGCTGCCAGCATTTCAACTGGTTGTGAATCTCACTTCAGCTCTCCAAGAAGTCACATACATTTTCTGGAGGGTGAACAGGCCCTCCCTGTGCGACTGGTAGACTACACAGACAGATGACTCAAAATGCCTACAATTATAATGTGCTCTAATGTAAAGAACAATTGGAATTCTTCCCCAAAGGACTTGCACACTCAAGAGTGAACTATTTTGCACACAAAAAGCTTACTGAGAACAGGACAGTGGCTCAAGGACCACTTTTCTAAATATATTTCCCATACAAAATAATTTCAAGATATAATAATTATTAGTTCCTTGTACAGTACTCTATTTAAACAAGAATTAATCAAATAGTAAGTATGTGAAAACTGCAACACCACGAAGATTGAGCCATATTACTAGTGTAATCAAACATTAGAACAAACTTGGAACAGGCAAGCAAAATATTCAGAAGGCTGGATCGTGGCTGCACACCTAACTGATTTCAACCATGACTTGTATTGTACACTGTGAGACAGCACAGATACCTTATGCAGATGGTTCAGTAGCAGAATGGCACTTGGTTTGCTCTTAATAGAAACAACAAAAATGCAACTGACAATTTAGAGACAGACAATGGCCTTATTCGCATGCTGAAAATCTGGTTGTGTCCCTCCAGTCCACACACCGTTCACTGTGCAGTCTGTCGATGAGTAAACACGTAGTGCAGGATTCATTCAGTGGGATCTAGGCCCCGCGGTCTAACCAAAATCAATTCTTGGTCGATACTGCAATACCATGGGGTATGACTATAAAATAAAAACAGATGATGAGTAAGACTGTTGATATAAAAACAATATAGATTATATATAAAAGACTTTAAGAATGTGCAGTTATAGCTTACAGTATTTCCTGGTACTGGTGATTATGACAATTAAGGTTGTAATTATCATTAAGACTATATTTTTAAACAGCTACTATTTTCTAGAAATCAGTCAAGTTTTCCATAACTGGCAACACAGGTCAAGCTGGAAGGCCTGCAGATGTCATACTGCTTGCATATGTGAATAGTACTAATGTTAATACTTAGGGCGAGGCAGGGCCTGTGTGGAGGATGGAAAGCTCTCACCTGCATTCACTTGTGGGGCTGAACAAGACAAGCCCGCAGGCTGGACTCCATCAGGGCTGCTGTTTGTGAGAGCCCATTGAGTCACGAATTAACAGAGACCTCCTGCTATGAATCTAGGAAAACTGGGATAGTGTTTACAAATCACACATCTTAACTTTGACACTTCTTTTTAGGATTTAAAACTTAACTGTCATTTTAAAAATGTTGAAAAACAAGTAACTAATTGTTAGACGAAACCGCCTACTTTCAATAGTTGATGCTACTAAATATTTGGACTTGACTATTATATAACTGAATGGTTCAGACCGTCCTTCTGTTTTGCTCTACGTACGGAAGGTATCATACATCAACATACAGCACTAGAGAGGAAACAGCTTCCTGTGGTAAAAGCCACACTGCTACTTCTGTGTCTTTTTTACCCTCTGTTTTGTCATATCACATAGAACTCAAACATCAAAGTCAGAAAGGGTCTGAAGAAACAATGGTTTTCCTTTTCTTAAAGGTGCAGATTCCCCTTTTTAAAATGAAATTTCCAGGAGCTACTTTTATGAAAACAAGAAAGGGCTGAGATGGCTACTGACTTGTTTCCCCCCTTGTCTCTGAGTAGGTGAATGCAAAAATCCTGTCTTTCTTTCCTATAGACAAAAGTGGTAGACTGAGATTCCAGAACCCTGAAAATGACTGTTTCTGTAGGTATCATCGCTATGCTACATCCTGGGAAGTCTCTCTCACCATTCAGCTCTGGGTTGGACTGGAGGGTAGGAATGAAAATTCCTAGATCTTGCTGTTCCCAGCTGAAGAAGTAAGGTGATGCCCTACAGTTTTCTAAGGACTGGAGTAAAAGTCACAGTCTCTCAGGGTTTCCGTGGTCTAAATTTATTGTGGTTAAATCTTGCTTCCTTGTTTTTATTTAAACTTTATTCGGTTCCCTCTGAATCAGAATATCTGTGAGTGGGACACAGAAATCTGTATTTTACAAAACTCCCTGGGTTTTCTGAAGTTCAGGCAGAGTTGGAGACTGCTACCTAGACATCGTATTAACCTAACTTGACTACTTCCCATCCTACCTGACCCAACCCAGAGCTTGCCTCTCACTATAATAATCTTTCTAGCTTTGCTTTCCATTCCTGTTGGATCTGCATACTTTCTGCAAATAATTAAGTCACTCGTTCAAAAACCCATTCATCATGCATAGAAGAATCCATCACCAATTCTACTAGGATGTAGGAAGAGAGGGAAGTAAAATGGCTTGGTTGTCAGTGGCTGGGATTTTCTCAGTTTTTGGCTGAAAATGGTTTTGTCTTCTCCTCCAAGTAACCATTTGTATGTGTGTGTGTCCTATGACAACGTGAAGTTTAAGAATTATTGGTGTTACAAAACTGGAAATGGTTAAGGTATACTTTAAGTCCTATTTGTGTTTCAGTTTGCCTTCTGAAGTAAAATGGCACTGCACGCACTGTAATGAAATGTGGCCTATCACTCCTCTTAGTGTTATGGGACTACACTGAGTGGAGACTGCCAGTCCTCGGTCTCATCATTTACTAAAAGAATCCATACTTCCAAAGTATATATATTTCAAATGTGATAATTTTAGAAAATGATAAAAATTGACTGGTTGACGTACTATTTTTCTTAAAAAATAAATTATTTACCATAAAGGTAACTTGGTTTTAGATTTAGAAAATATAGAAAACCACCAAGAAAAAAAGGAGAATCATTTACATCCCACACCCAAAGATAACCACCATAGTCATTTTAATGTACATCCATCTAGTCTTTTTGTCTACATTGTTTTTCTTTTTAAAACTGGAATCACGCTACACATATTGTTTGGTAAATAATCTTGTCCATAAAAGAATTTTGTCCATTAAAAAAATTCCATAAACTTATTTCTACAGTATTTAATATGGTCATATGTGATCATTTTTAAAGGCTACATATGATACCTTTATAGAAATATACAATAAATTATCAACAAATCTTTTACTGAATATTTTAGTTTATTTCTTTTTTTTTTTTTTGCTATTATAAATTTATTGTGACCCAATGGTCTATTCCCCACTCCCCACCCTATCTCCCCTGCACCCTTAGGGTTGGTTCCTAGAAGTAGAACTGCTGATTCAGACAGCATAAGCATTTTAAAGGGTTTTTTGGTAAATGCTATCACACTGGACTTTAAGAAAGTTGTTCTATTTTTACATTTCTGAAAGAAATATGAGTGCTCATTCTTCAGTAGCCTCATCAATAATGAGTACTATTCCTTTCCTCTCTCTTAATTTGGAAATTTAATAAGCATAAAATAATATTTTATTTCTTCTTCCATTTTGACTTCTAAATAAGTTAACCATCTTTATATGTTTACTAGCCAGTTGTGTTTCCTTCTTTTGTGATTTGTCTTATCATGTCTTTTGTTCATTTTTCTATGGAAAGGTGAACTCTGTCCTACAGATTTGTATGGATTCTTTACATATTAGGGCAGCAAATCTTTCTGTCATATATTGCCAATATTCCTTATTTATGGTATTTTTGCCATGTACTTTTCAGTATTAGTAGTCAACTTGGTTTGCTTTCTTTCCTTTTACAAGTACAATGAGAAAGGCCATCCTCACTCTGAGGTTAGTTAGCTATGTTCTCTTCCTGATCTTTGATGGTATCATTTTTAATGTGTACCATTTTAGCCATGAAAAACACCTATAATGGGAGGTATGGATTGAATCCCCCCACCCCATCACCACCACCAAAAGTCTCAGTACAATTAACTGAAAACAAACCCTACTGGATCACATCCCACCCCAACATATATGCTCCAAGTTCCCTGATACCTGGTCAACTACTGTCTCTGCTCCAGGCCCTTGGCCGCCTTGCAGCCCTCAAACCACCAGACACGACCACATCTCTGGATCTTTGCACTGTGTGCCCTCTGCCTAGAGGGCCCTACCCCAGATAGACACACAGCTCTTACTCTCACTTCTTTTTGATCAAAAATCCCCAACTCAAAGAGGTCTTCCCTTGGCTATCTTATCTAAAATATTCTATTTATCTACTTTAATTTTTCTTCTAACACTATAAATTTTACTCATTTATCATCTTTCATCTGTTATCATTAGAGTATAGGCTCCATGAAGGAAATGAATTTTTTTCATTTTTACTTCTGTGTTCCCAGGGCCTAGAAGATTGCCCAGTGCATAATTAAGGGCTCAATAGATATCTGTTAATCTTTTTACCCTCCACTAATTTGAAATACTCTTGATAGATTCATGTTCCTGAGCTATTCTTTTTATTCATGTGTCTATGTTTAAGACAGTACTGGATTTTAATTACTTCAGCTTTAAAATACATTTCAGAGGGTGGCCATGCATGTGCCCCGTGATTACTCATTTAAAAATGGGACTGACCAGAGGCACCAAGTTATATTTCCTGATGAACTTTAGAATGACTGACTTTGTCAAGTTAAACAAGAATCTGGTAAAAATGTGTTTGTAACTATATTAAACTTCATAATTTAATTATGGGAAGAACTGACATCACTATAATATTTAATGTACTAAATTGCTTGTGAGCACAGTGGGATTGTGGTTACATATGAGAAGGTCTTTGATCTTACGAAACATATGCTGAAGTATTTAGAGGTCAACTGTCATGATACGTGCAATTTGATTTCAAGCGGCTCCGTAAAGAAACAATAGATGTATTTCTAAAGAGATTAATGAGATAAGGAGAAGAGGAAGAAAGGGAAAGGGGGGCAAAAACTGTAGCAAACTGTTAACTGGTAAATCGAAGTAAAAGTAAAAGATATTCCTTTGTATTACATCAACTTTGTTATTGTTCTGAAAATTTTCAAAAGAAGAAGCTTGCAGGAAAAATCAGGACTTAACATCAAATTTTATCAAATGCCTTTTCAGCATCTACTAGTATTTATTTGACTTAGTGTTTTTAGGATATAATATATATATATATAATTTCCCTCTCCCCAGCATGAAGCCATTCTTGCATTTCTGATAAAAATACTACTTGGTCTTGGTTCATTATTCTTCTAGCATATTATTTTAGTATATTTAGTATGTTATTTATCATCTTGTTTTTATGTTCAAAATAAGATTTGATACTCATTTTCTAATTGCAGGTTCTCTGTCAGTTTTTGCTTTCACGATTATGTTACCTTTGTAAAATGAATTTGGAAAAATTCCATCTTTTTCAATGACTTAAATCAATTTAGAATGAGAATGACCTCTTCCTTGAAAATATGAGAGAATGTGACCATTAAAAGTAGTTTTATAGGGCTTCCCTGGTGGCGCAGTGGTTGAGAGTCTGCCTGCCGATGCAGTGGACACGGGTTTGTGTCCTGGTCCGGGAAGATCCCACATGCCGCGGAGCGGCTGGGCCCGTGAGCCATGGCCGCTGAGCCTGTGCGTCTGGCCTGTGCTCTGCAACGGGAGAGGCCACAGCAGTGAGAGGCCCGCGTACCACAAAAAAAAAAAAAGTAGTTTTATATTTAGGTATCTGTAATTTATATTTTTTTATGTCTTCCATAATTTAGTGATATACATTTTCTTCTTGGGTGAATGTTGGTCCACTATTATTTTCTTAGAAAACTGTCTATTTCACGAAATTTTCACAAAATTAAAAATTTAATAGTATAAAGCTACACATATAGTAATACTTTCTTATAACAGTGATAATTTTTTTCCTTGAAATTTTCTAGGTGATTTTTGGCTAAAGATGTTCTGACAGGACTATACGCTACAATGAAGTGTTGAAGTTAGAAAAGGAAGTGTGTGTGGATTTTTGAAAATTTGGTCTTATTCTAGTTTTCTAAAACTTTAGATCAGAGTTTAAGAATATCTTTATTTCTCAGGAAATAAATAGACATCAGTGCCAAGAGTAAAAGCAAAAAGCCATGTATGTATGAGTTATAACTAAAGGCAGGAGCATCACTACAATTCATCCCAAAAGCAGCCACGAAGCTAAAGTCAGCTGAAACATCTACGCATATCTCACCAATTCAGTTAAATTATTTACTCACCCCTCACCCTCAACTGCATAATATAAGGAGAAGGATGATTTTTTTTTCTCTAAATGATTTTCTATTGGCCTTTATAGTTGTTAAATGTGCTTACTCCATTACTAAAAACAACGGGACTTAAAAAGTGTTTATTAAGAAACACACATTTTAATGACAGTGTGGGGATTTCCACAATCACAGCGCTGACAATAAGACTGAGGGAAATTCTAGATAAAGTGCAAATTTAACATTTTTGATTTGAAGTGGTTCTTCTCATACTTAACATATATTTATTTGTCCCAACCCTAAAATTGCAACATCAGAGGTAAGTTTGCTAGTTAAGTTTGTTATATAATTACAATTCTCCTTTCTTGGCTCCAAGGAAATAATTATGAAGACTACTTTAATTTCTGGGATAAAAGAACAATGGAGATTTTTAAGAAATGCCATGGTTAATCCACGGATTAAGGTTGATCACAGATCATCTCTATACTCAACAGTAATCCTTACTATTCTACACTTAGTCTCTTCTGTTTTCCAAATTTTTAAAATGTACTTATATTAGATAAACTTTTCTCAGAGGTATGTTCATGTTTTCTCAGTGCATTACTAAATCAGTTCACTATCATTTCTGCGCTAGAAGAGGTATAACTCAAGTATAGTCCTTAGGACAGGGCCTAGTAAGCAAGCTCACAACTGCATTTAGCTGTTGCTGTTATTTAGCTTCACCTAATCTGGCATTTTATCTTTCACTTGTGGGTGAATGATTAATTAAAAAAAACACACACACAAAGAAGTGTTAAGTATAGAGCAGAGATTCAATATGGAGCAGAGATTTCTCATGGGCTGAAACCGGTAATTATTAAAAATTCCTGATGCATAAATAATGGCCTTAACATTTATAACTTCATTTTTAGTTTGGCAAAATTAAATAGGTAATTCAAGAGAACTAAAATAATGGGAAACTTTGGGGATGTAAGTTGAAAAGATGAAGTTTTGTAGCTCAAGTAAGTCTTAGTTTTGCAAAGTTACATGTCTTAGGAACTTGAGTTTGGGGTGAAAGCAGTCACCTTTGTGGCAGGCAGGCATCATAGGGTCATATGTACAGTCGTGAGTGCCTCTTACCTGATACAAAGGGCCATCCTGAGGGCAGACTTGCGAAGCTGAGCAGTTCAGACACCGAAACTGCGGAGGAGATGAACTCATCAGATAAGAGGCATCCACAACTGGATACATATTTAAAATATTTTAACGTCAAACATGAGTCAACATGATTAAGTAAACACTTTCCAAAATATGGTAGTTGTTTTTGGAAAAAGTCTTTAATAACTTAGTGACTGGTAAATTTTAGCTTGAAATTATTTTAGTCTCTAGATATGAGTTTTGTTAATATTCTGCAAATATTTACCAAAACGGTGACCTATCCTTTCCATCTCCTCTTCAAATACTAAATTCCTGAGAAAACCCTCGCCTTCTCAATCCAGGAGGGGCGCCCTCTTTCTTCCAATTTTTCCTGTGAGTAATCTCCTAGATCTCCTCTTCAACCACCCTGAGAGGGAACAAACACTGTTTGAGGATCTCAGAGCTCTGAGAGGGGCAGGGAACTTGCCTCAGCCTGTAAGCGATCCATGTTCTGTTTTAGGTTAGGTTCTTTATATTCCTCCGATTAGACTCTTAGTCTCCATAACTGTTTTAATAGCATTAGATTGTGAGCTCTTTGAGTCTGAATCTTATTCATATTTGCAATCTTAAGAGCTAAGGCACAGAACTGGCACACAGCAGCCACTCAAATGTTTTATGAGTAAATCAATGCATGAACATATTTTTAAACTAGTGAGTAGATTCATTTCTAAATCTACCATCTTTTAATGGTTAACCATTCATATTAAAAGATCATTCCCAAATCTTGATTTTTCAATATTATCCTGAATCCTTATTAAGCATAAACATTTTAACAGTAATGGAATTATGAAACATAACACACTTTAAAATTATGCATATATGAATTCAACGTCATGTGCTTCTTCAAAACAGAAAAAAAAAAGATTAAAAATATGTGAGATACAAATTAACCAGGATAAATCGAACATCCCAGAGCACGTTTTTAAAATATACTTTGGAAGAATATTTAAGTAAGCAATTATTAAAACAAATATACTGGTAGCTTTTAAAATAAAATTTTAGATATTTTCCATTTCCTGAAAGACTTTAGCAATTTTTTCCCTAGAAGTTAGTCCTTGAATTTCTGTACTGGGCTCAACATGCTGTAAGACACACCCAGCACTGCTATCATTGACAACCTTCCCCCTTCTCTCCCAAGACTCCCCACACTGTGGCCTACCAGACTTTGCCTAACTGTGCAAGTCCCAAATAGCATTTAACAAGTAAAGGGGGTAGAAAGAGGCAAATTTCACTGTTTTGTTTTTGTTCTTTTTCCTATTAATCTCTTTGGTATTAGTCAAGGTAGATGTTTGCTTTTCCTAAAATTGCTTGGTAATGCAAAGAAAGCAAAGCAAGGCAAACATGGTGCGGTAACTTTAGGTAGGGACTGGCAGGGGTTGTTGGAAGAGATAAAACCAACCAGGATTATCTGGAAAAAGGGGGAGTCCTGAGAGTAGGTACTCAACCTACCCAAGGAAAGGTAAGCAGGAAGAACATGAGTTCATGGTGAAAGCTGAGGCTGAAGAGACAGAGATACTAACAGTTAGCTTGCGGACATGAGACTAAGTGTAGGAGGAGAGAATTATAGTAATAATGAAAGCAAACATACATAAGTTATTAATAAAATAACACATTTATTATGTCCGGCACTCTGCTAAGTACTTTACTATATAATATTTCATTAATTCTTACTAAAATTTTTCAAGATAGGTATTATTAGCCCAATTTTAAGGACCAAAAAACTGAGGCAAAACTATGCAGTGGGATACAACTGGGAGGAAATAGTTGCAAAATACATAATAAAGATGAATATCCAGAATACATAAAGAGCTCCTAGGAGTCGGTAAGAAAAAGATAAACTTCACAATGGAAAAAAGGGGCAATGGATATGGAAAGAAACTTCACAAAAGAAATACAAAATTGAAAATATGAAGTGTTAGTGAGGGTATCAGAAAATGGGCACTCATACATTATTGGTATGACTACAAATTGCTAAAAACTTTTTAGAGGACAATTTATCAGTATCTATCAAAATTTAAAACATGCATACTCTGCTGTAAATCCACATCTGGAATTTAGCCAATAAATATGTTTCCACATGTGCAAAAAGATACATACACTGGAATACAGCATTGTTTATAATGTCAAGATATTTGAAAAAAATCTAAATGAGTCAAATCAAATGAGTATATTAATCAAATTATGCTACAGCCACACAAGTGGAATACTATCAACCTGTTACAAATAATTATTTTAAAATTTACTGATTCTCCACAAGACATATTAACAAATGAGAAAAAGAAGCTGCAAAACAATACATATGATCCCATTTATGTTTCAAAAAATGTGATGAACACTGCATGGATATTATAAACAGAATCCATGTAATTAGACTGGTGATTAAGTCCCTTCCAAACTGAGGTCTAATTCTTCCATTCTGCACCCTCAATTTATGGATGTGGAAACTACAGGGCAGGCCAGTGGTCATGGATCATGTCCCCGAAAATCATCTTACTCGAAGGGTGGCCCCAAATATCAGGTGCACAGACAACAACTGGGAGCTTGTCAGAAACGCAGAATTTCTGTCCTCACCCCAGAACTACTGAATCAGAATCTGTGTTTTACCAAGATTCCCCAGGTGTTTTGTGATTTGCATTAGTTTGAGAAGCAGTGGTTTAAAAAAAGGTACATTTTCTCCCACTAATAAGCAAAAGATGAACACCAATCTTGAGGTGCAAATACTGTTATGAACTGAAAAATTTCTGGGACTTAGCTAAGTTTGACTGGATATTTGATTCCTAAAGATAAAAGTCTTTCAAAAATGCATCACAATGAAGACAAGGATCCAGAAAGAGCACAGAGGACAGAAAGCAGGCTAAGCCTGAAGTGAAACCATCCCATGATAAAGGGGAGGAGTGGCCCAGATGCTGTGTGGCACAGGCAGAAATGTCCTGCTCCTGAGGAGTGGAGGCAAAACTGACTCCCCGAGGTTCCCCCTAGGAGTCTAGCAAGAGGACAAGGCCAAGAGGTGATCTGAATATGGGGGATCCTGCCTGAGGCAAAAGACCCAGAAAGGCAGAGGTGGCATCCAACATGAAGAGGGAAGAAAACCACAAACTTTACTCAGAGACACAGAGAAGTGTCCAGAACTTCAGAGGGCACCCCACAGCAACAAACAGAATAAAAGACTGCAAATGCCAGCCAAGTCAATCAAGAAATTTAATCCAATGCCAATCACAATCCCATTCTCAAGCTCACCTAAACAATAAAGGGGGAAAACTAGCCAACACAATTTAAAAAAATAATAATAATGAGCTTTTTCCTAACAGATGCTGATAGACATCATAAAGTAACCTAGAAGGCCCAACTATTTTCCTTATAAGTTAGTCTGGACTTTATTTAAATATATCCCAAAGAAAATGGACAATTGAGGAGTTTCAGATAGGGGTGTTATGTGATCAGATTTTTATAAAAGCTATAATGTGAAATGCTGGTGTAGGATTAAGTCCTACTCAGAAGAACAAAACAATGCCCAGGAACACAGATATACACATCTGCATGTGTACACATATGTCTAGATTCATATGCACAGATAACGGTGACATCTCAAAACAATGAGGCAAAGTACGACTTATTCAATAAACTGTATTTCTGGCAAAAAAATTCTTAGAATAAGTTTTAGAGCCTTAGCCTTGTTGTAGGTGTGTGTGTGTAAATGAACAAATCCCAGGTAGATTAAAATGTTTAATATAAAAAAGTACCAGAAGTAAGTGAAAGAACCATAAGGCGGTCATTAGTTTAGGAAATATGCCGACCCCAGCCCAAGACACAGTCAGTTAGCAATGCCAGTAGAGACAGTAACGAGAGCTTTTCAGACAATCTGGCATCTTGCTGGCAATGAAGGGTAGAGATGGGAAAGGATGTGACTGAAATAAATATGCTGGAAGGGGCTTAATCAAGAAAGAATTGTTTTATTGTTAGTTTGTCCATTCACTCCAACTGTCAGAATTCATCAATTATAATAGCTCATAATTAACTGGAACATGAGCAAAAATTTAAAATTTGTTTAACAGAAAACAAATGGGAAACTGACTGAAATAAACAAAATGACCGTTAGGCTATATTTTGCCTAACTACTACCTTATAAAGGACAAAACTTTCATTCAATTTACTCTTCAAACAAATACTTACTGAGTATCTGTACTAGGCACTGCTTTAGGTGCTGGAGACTGAGCAGTGAACAAATAATCATCCCTACCCTCAGGCTACATTTTAGTTGGGGACAAACAATAAACATACAGAAGAGGCGTAGTGACGGTATGAAATACTGTGGAGAATGGCAAGGCATGACAAGGGGTTAAGAGTGCCAGATCAGGAGAGGGGTTGGACTATTAATGGAAGTCAGAGGCCTCACTGAGGAGGGGATGTAGAAGCAAAATTCTCTGAGTGAAGGGGGTAAAGGGAACAATTAGGTGGATATTTGGGGAGGCAAGGGCAAGCCTGGCATGTTAGAGGAAACAAACACAGAGGCCAGTGAAGCGAGAGGGAGGGAGCAAAGGGTAAGAGCAAAGATGTCTTTGGGGAAAACTGTGTGGGGTCCACCATCTATAGGTCCCTGGAAGGACTTTGGCTTTTATCTAAATGCCATTAGATGGTACAGGAGAATTTAGAGCACAGAAGCGACATGTTCTAACTTGTGTTAAGAGGGTCACTCTGGCTGCTGTGTTGGGTGAAGATGGGAGGGGGCACAGGTGGCAGCAAGAGTAGAAGCATGGGATAGGGAGGGATATGGGGATATATGTATAGGTATAGCTGATTCACTTTGTTATACAGCAGAAACTAATACCCCACTGTAAAGCAATTATACTCCAATAAAGATGTAAAAAAAAAAAAAAACTAAAACACATAGCTGTGAGAAATTAAAGACGTAAAAAAAAAAAAAGAGAGTAGAAGCATGGAGCCCAGTTAAGAGACTTTTATAGAAATTCTGGAGAAGAGTGACAGTAGCTTGGACCAGAGTGACAGAAGAGGAGGTGATAAGATGTAACTGGATTCTCATTACTGTATTTTGACGGTAGAGGTCAAAGAATTTGCTAAGGATGGATGAAACTAATCAGGAGTGACTTTAGGGATTTGGGTCTGAGACACTGGAAAAATGGAACTATTAATCTTGGAACTGCTGAGAATGTGAAGGCTAAGGGAGAAACAGGTTTAGAGGAGGAGAACAAACAAAAAACAGGGTTGTCATGCCAAAAAAATGAAATGGGCTATTACTTTACTGTTGTACTAAGTATAAAATGTGGTATTTTTTCTATTTATTGGCTGTTTTTACCTGAATAAAAATAAGGTACTTAACCTTTTTTTTGAACCAATTTTTATTAAAATATGCCTTAACCAGGGAATTTAAACTATTCGGAAATGTGTAATCAGAAGCATAACTGTAGTAAAGACTGGTTTCTCTTTATTAATAACAATTTCTATGAATTAGCTCTTTCATGCTTTGACATTAAAATAACTGGCAGTGTGGGAGACCTTTGGGAAGGGATCTGGTGAAGGACAAGTGAGTATCAGTAGATGTCTTGCAGTGGATGATGAGTTACGGCTCTTCAACCTTAAGGCAAACCTATTCATAATGATGATATCAAGCACTAACACATACTGAAGTGTCCAATGAACTATCAAAGAAAGCTAAAATTATACGAATAGTGTGGTATTACTATTATGTGTAATACCACAATATTTAGGCCCCAGCAGGGCCAGGCAAGAGAACTGACTACCTCTGTAATCTGCACTTGGTACCTGAAACATTCTGGTTAGATGGATTAAATGAGAGTGATGTATGTAGAACCATTAAAAATATATAAAATGTCATAGGCAAGTAGTAATTTACCAAATACAAAGACAATTAGAATAAAAAAAAAAAGGAGCCTTAGAGAGGTTTCATAAGTTCCTCAAGGCACACAACCTGGTGGCTGGGACTAGAACAGAACTTATTCCTCCTGGTCACGAGAACTCAGCCTCGCAAGGAAGGCGTCATCCAAGTGGGATGTGAATAGAAAAAAATTCTGAATTAAGAAGTTACGTGAGTTCTTCTGAACAAGACAGTTCTTCTGAAGAAAAAAAAAAGTTCCATAGATGTTTACACTCAACATAAGTATGTTTTTGAGCCACTGTAATTATGTGAGGCTGCATTTCTTAATTTTGTGATTTTTTAAATTACTACTGTATTCCTTACTGCTACCTATCAGCCTTATAATCCCTAGCCCCTCCAATTTCCCTAATATCAATGTTACATATAACTCAGGTAAGATACACTTGAACCTTCTAATTAACCCTAATCAAAGATATAGTTCAAAATACAAACTCCTTTTGGGTTTTAAAAAAAATTTTCTTAGTTTCCTCCTTTTAATCATCTCTCCAATATTGCCTGGGGCCTAAGGCACGGCAATCTAATTCTGGCATCAGAAACCACTGCAAACTCACTTACCCTTCGGTCCGATTTTATACTTTCAATGTAAAGGCGGTACCTGAAAAAAAGATTATCTAGATTCTACCCTATCTGTTTCCTCTACCACAAACAAAAAATATCTTAACCATTAAACATACTAGTCAGGGCAGAACTTAAAAGTTCCCATAATTTACTGGGGTTTAAAAAAATGTAAGTGCTATCTCCTCCGTCTCTAGGTTAGCTGAGTTCTGAACATATTCAAACTGATGTTTTAAACTTACCTTAAATATAACAAAACCACATCTAACACAGATCTCGGCCTTGTACTTGGGACCAACTATCATGGAGTAGCTGAGAAACAAGAGGAACCAGTTTCTTCTTTCCCAAGCTAGTTTTTTTTTTTTTTTTAAGTGTCTAAGTAACTGTTAAATTTGAATAACATAATGGTAAAGAACTAAATATACACGTAGGTATATAAAAGCAATTTACGTTTTCGCCTCTTAGTCGCCATCTTGTCATGTAGATGAACTCCATAGTATGATCCTTCCCCATAATTTCACCATTGCACAGCACATCCAACTTTAAAAAGAACAGTTACAGATCCATTAACATAAATAATTCTCAATTCATAAGTGTTTTACACTTTTTTGCCCAAATTTCAAAAAAGATTCAAATACTTATATCAATATAGAAGTAGTGTCCATTATTTGAGAAGAACACTGGATCTATTAAAAGCACTGCCTCGTCTCATAGGTATTAACAATTCAGATATAATTAACATGAATCACTGTCTTGTCCCACATACCTCTATCTCAAGTTCATCACCTAATTTTGAAACGCAATGTGAACTTTCTTAGTCTATGTCTCTGTGCAGCCTTTGAGATTTAGACATGCTTCTGTGATTTCTTACTGAATGAGAAGAAATTGTGGAAACCTTGTAATTCCTCATGGCACATTTGGCTTATGAATTCATCTCTCATCTGAAGGAGCTGCTTTCCTCCTCTGCATTAGTTTATATTTGCAGCAGAATATGGGTGGATATGGATATATCCATATATATAAATGAATGGATATGGATACATGATTTTTGGGGGCTTCAAGGCATTCAAGCTGACAGAACAATTAGGACCAGGCCACAGGCCTGCGTCTCCCAGGGCTCTCCACCTCTCTGCTCCGCTTAGCTGGTAACCTGCATAATATTTACCAGGCCGTCTTCCCTCCTTGTATGGAACTTCAAAAAAGGGTCATACTTATCAGTGCTCACTTTTGCTCTAGAGCTGCAGCAACCAAACAACCCCTGCTGCCCCCAGTCCTTAGCAAGGCCACAGGAGCTGTGGCTATGATTTACGAATTCAACAAAGCATCATTAAACAAGCATTTATTATAGATCCCTATAAATAAAACATTTCGGTTCTCTAGAGATTAAAAGCAAACTGATAGGATTTAATTTAAAGTGTGGAAAGGAGGAAGAAGAATGGCTTTTAAATAATTCTTGTCTGGCTAGACAGAGACTGGAGTTTTGAACTTGAAGTCTAAAATGAGTATAGTTCCAATTGTACTAGATAAATTATTAGCTAAATTATATTGATTTTTGGATGATTTATGGTGACTTAAATGAACCTCAGAATGTTTTTCAGACACCATTTTATTTTTAAAAGAACAAAGTAGATAGTTTTATTTTCTTTATCTTGCCTGTAAAATAAATTCATAAGCAAAGAGGTAAAGGGACTTACTTAGGATGCAATTCCCAACTAGGTACGCAGCTTCTGTTATTGTCATTTGAAAACCAAACCATCCTGTCCCAGTTACCAGTACTGTTGTAGACACTTCAGCTGTTAGGTATTTCATTAAATCATCCCCTTATATGTGGGGCAGCAAAATAAGGGGGGGAACAGTAAATATTACTAAAAATCATAGGGAAAGTTCTTTGCATTGGGATAGATAAGGAGATGTCAGTGAATTCAGTTTCTCCCCCTTTCATACTTTCTATAGAAAAGTCTATAGAGAAATGTATATAGTAAGTGCCAGTGGTAAGACTGTATGAGAGTAACAGTTCTCTCAGCTCTAACAACTTCCTGAAAACTAGAAAATAACTCAATGAGTCACACTTGAAAGTAAGGAAATAAAACTGCAAGTGGTATTTTGCAAGAAGAGAATAAAGAGCAAAACCAAATTATAAAAACAATTTCATTTTCTATTTCACTGTGTTTATATCTATAAATCTTTTTTTTTTACTTTTATCAAGTACATATGGCTTTAACATTCACAATTTTTTTCCTTATGTAAAAGTTACTATATCTGAAAATTTTTTTATAGGACAAAACACATAAGAATTAATTCTTAATCCACAGATTAATTAGTCATTTGCAAGACATTTTAAAATAAGGTCAGGTTCAGAGGTTTCCTCAAAATACAGACTTAATACTTGTCAATGCCTATGTTCAAATCCTGTTTAATTTCTGCTATGACTGTTCATATGAATACTATTGTACATAAGCCTGAAAAACTATTTTTCCTTTGATGTCTCTGTTTATACAGGAAGCTAGCCTCGATCTTTAGTTGTTTTAGATGGTGACTAGAGGAACTCAAAGGGGAGGAAAGGAAATTCATACAAGTTGCAAGACTGCCGTTTGGGCAGGTGAGAAATGGTAGCTGCATCTCCTTGTAAGGGATAGCCAGAGCTATAGGGTCATAAACATTCTCTAACACTGCACACATTACAAGCTGTACTGTGATCAACATCAGGGCCACTGACTTCTGTAAGAAACTAGTAGACTACATGTATGCAGATGCAGTATGTTGGTTTTACTTAGGTCTAAGCAAATATCATTTTTGCATGTTACAGAACTAAATGAACACTACAAAATCCCTTTGATAAAAAGACAATGTTTTACATTCTGAAAAAGAAGTCTATAAAGAATTCATTAAAATGGATTGAAAGGTCTCAGAGTGAAAAAAAAAAGACATACCATAAAGCATGCTGGCATTAAAAAATATATATCCATTTGGCTGGGATATTTATTTCAAGAATACTTAATGTTATTTAAATATCTCCTCTAATTATAAAACGTTAGGTTTATTAGTATCATGTTTTAGTCAGGATGTTAAATTCAAAAACACAAATTACACAAATAGAATATTACATTCCAAAAATTTTTAACATGAAAGTAACCAAAGTTTCCACAAAATTAATTTGTTAGAATTTTACTTCAGATTAGAATTATCAAAATGATCAAGATTAGATTATTAACTTACCTCATAAGAACTTGGAAGTTTTAGTTTTAAACTTAGAAATTTTTTAATAGTTCCCACAGTTACACGTGTAGAACACCGAATGAATTTCTTCATTAAACCCTAAAGGAAATAAAAATTACTAATGAAAATATTTTACCTCGCTTTTAATAACACTACAGGTGTCATTTCCACTATTATTTTGAGTATTTAAGATGTATTCTGAAAATGTTTCAATTTAGAGCTCTTTAGTACTTGTGAGTAAGAATGCTCCTAATTCTTGGGTACTTAGATGATATTCTTCAAGAATATCACGTACCATCATGTGTACTAGGAAAATCCTTGCAAACACGCAATCTGCATTCCTCTAAACCTTTTGGTAAAGAATACATCATGAGTTTAATTGAAAATAAAGTCACAAAAAGCATATAAAATATTTTGTCACTTTTGAAAGAATTAGGCACATTAAAAAAAACTGTCAAACATTTTGTCACTTTTGAAAGAATTAGGCACATTAAAAAAAACTGTCAAACATAAATTTTTTTTTTTTAAAGCAGTGATTTCAAATGGGGCTTTGAGGAGACTTTGGGTTCAACAGAGAGAAGCCAGTTAGGCCACAAGATCCCCACCAACTAGAAGTCGTATAGTATGAACTCTTGGTTGGGGAGAAGTATGCCCAGTCAGTGTCTGATGGGCTGTGGCAGTACTTTACTGGAAAAACAATGTTGTATATGCCTTGATTTTTCGCATTTCGTTAGCAGTACTAATTCATTCATTAAGCCTGAACATTACTAAAATATAAGAACCAATCTAGAATGGACACCCAAAATGAGTCAAAATGAGGTTGTAGACATGATAAACATGAACCAATTTGTGAAACAAAACTATATTCCCAAACCTTAAAAGTTATCAATACTAAAATAAAAATAAAACCCAGCAATTGAATTTTTTAAAGGTATAAAGCGTTACTTCTACTTATGTTTAGGAAATTAGGTCAACAATTTGGAGATATTCTTTAATTCACTAAGTCAAAAAGTAGAACTATCCAGTCAAAATATATTCCTAGCAAAATATATTTCCCAGCCAAGAGCAACAGAAACTAACCTACAAATGACACCTGATCACAATTCAGATGGTAAAGTATCCATTAAAAGAAAACAGAAGTTAAAAGTCACATCTAAAACAAGACGTATTCTACCCATTTCAAATGGGAAGACTGACATTCTAGTCAGCATGAAAACAAAGTGATAGATACACACACAGACGTTCTCTGTTATCTGCTCACATCATCTCAACCTCATCAGGGTTTCCTATCTGTTTTCTTGCTCTAAACAGCTTATAAATAATTGTTAGCATGTTTCATAGGTCCCAGTTAAGTCAGAGGATAATGTGAGGGTACTGGAAGACCCTTTAAGTGTATTCTTATCTGCGAGGAAATCTAATGTTGAAAGAACCTGCAGAAATGACCTGGCGTCATTACTTATAACCTTCTCAAAATTATTAGTAAGTATAGAGATGTCAGAAGAGCAAAGATTTTAAAAAGTAGGCAAAAGCTTATTTCTGGAATTTATAATCCAATAAAGTTTGACATCGATCGCTAACAAAATTCCATCTTGGATTATTTAATAATTGATTTGTAAGTACTTTGGAAATAAAAATATAACAATTATGCATTCTCTCTCTATAAAAATATAAGTACACCAAATTAACCTTGTTGTTTCCTAGCTAGGTGCACTTGGGAACTGCTGTATAGCTCTCTGAAAAGTAGCTGACATATTTTAAGAGGGGCAATGACAATTAAGAGCGATCAGTAGATGATGATAAGGCAGGTGGGGAGAACCTTAAAGAGATGACCCTAAGAGCAGTGCTTCTTCCCTATTTCATTTCATGACACACATAGGAAATAGAAACATTCGTACTACACCCAGGGGGGTTAAAAGGGAGACCCCTGGGGCAGTGGATGTGTAGCCCAGACCCTGCTCTGCTGCCCTGAGGGGATCAACATTTCAGCACACCTGTATATTTGAAGAAGTAATATATGGAAAAGATTTGGTTTGTGTTTCAAGAATGTTAACTTTCCCTTTCACGGTACAATCCCCTTGCCTTTTAACTGGTCCCTTCTGACTCAGGCCAGAAGAGGAACAGTTCCAAAAAGGCTCCTTTCTGCTTCTAAGGTGGTTACCCTAGAGGCTTTTTTTTTTTTACTCTTTATCCCTTTGTTTTTAGAAGAGTTATAAAGACTAGATCTGAAGTAAGATAGTGATCCATGTCACAAGTTAGATGGGCTTCCAGTTCTAGGATACACTTCAACAAATTCTAGTTCTTGTGATAATGATTATTGAAGTTTTTGTTTTTGTTTTTGTTTTTAAGCCCAAACACCTTACAATGTTTTTTCTCTTGTTTTCAGAATGGTATGGTTAGTATCTCCACCAGCTAACGCAATTGTCGAGCTTGACTTTTTTTGACTTCTAAAAAAATTGAAATATAATTCAAACACTAAAGAAGTCACCATTTAAAGCATACAATTCAGTAGTTTTTAGTATATTCGTGAGGCTATGCACCCACTACCACTATTTGGTTCCGGGACATTTTCATCACCCCCCAAAGAAACTCCACACCCACTAGCAGTCACTACTCATTCTTCCCTGTCAACTGCTCATCTAACCTTCTGTGTGTACGGAACTGCCTATTCTGGACATCTCATATAAATGGAATCATACAATATGTGTTTGGCTTCTTTCACTTAGCATAATGTTTTCAAGGTTCATTCATGTTGTACATGTTGTAGCATGTATCAGTATTTAATTCCAGTTTATAGCTGACTAATATTCCAATGGGTAGATTTATCACATTTTATCTATTCGTAAGTTGATGGACATCTGGGCTGTTTTCACTGTTTGGCTATTACGAATAATGTTGTTATGAACATTCATGTACAAGATTTTGTGTGAACATATGTTTTCAATTCTCTTGAGCATGTATTCAGGAGTGGAAATGTTGGGTCATATGGTAACTCTGTTAAACTTTTTGAGAAACTGCCAACCTTTTCAACAGCAGCTGCAGCACTTCACCTTCCCATCAGTAATGTATAAGGGTTCCTTCCAATTACTCCACATTCTACCTATTCCTTTTTTTAAAAATTATAGCCATCCTAGTGGATGTGAAGTGGTACCTCATGGTGATTTTTATTAACATAGCCCTAATGACTAATGATGTGTAGCATCTTTTAATGTGCTTATTGGCTATCAGACATTTCTCCAGGGAAAATATACAATTCAAATCCCTTGCCCACTTAAAAAAAATTATCTTTTTGTTGTTGACTTGTAAAAGCAGTTTACACATTCTGGATACAAAGGCTTATCATGCATGTGATTTGCAAATACTTTTTCCCATTCTGCAGGTTGTCTTTTCACTTTCTTGATAGCGTTCTTTGATGTACAAAAGTTTTAAATTTTGATAGTCTAATTTATCTTTCTTTTGATGCTTGTCCTGATGGTGTCACTTCTAAGAATCCACTGCAACATCCAAGGTCATGAAAACTTATCCCTATGTTTTCTTCTAAGAGTTTTATAGTTTCAGCTGTTACATTTAGGTATTTGGTCCGTTGTGAATTAATTTTTGTACATAGCATGAGGTAGGGATTTGAGTTCATTTTTTACATGTGTATATTCAGTTCTTCTAGCATCACTGTTTGAAAGATTATTCTTTCTCCTTGAATTAACTTTGCCCCGTGTCAAAAATAAACTCATCATAGATATATGGATTTATTTCTCACTCTCAATTCTGTTTCACTCATTTATATGTCTATGCTTATGCCAGTATCACACTGTCTTGATTACTAGAGCTTTGAAGCAGGTTTTGAAATTGTCCTTCAATGTTTTTGTTCTTTAGAGTGTTTTTGACTATTCCAAGTCCCATAAAAGGCAGTTAGAATTTTGGTTAGAATTTTCATTGAATATGAAGAGCAATTTGGGTAGGACTGCCATCTTAGTAATATTAAGTAAGTCTTCTAATTCAGAAACATGGGATGCCCTCCCATCTATTGAGGCCTTCTTAAATTCTTTTGCTGTATTGTAGTTTTCAGTACACAAATCTTACACCTTTTTTGGTTAAACATATTCCTCCTAAGTATTTTATTCTTTCTGATGCTACTGTAAAATGAAATCATTTTTAACTTTCATTTTTGGATTGTACATTCCCCATTTATTCCTAGTTCTTGTATCCTGTAACCTTGCTAAGCTTGTTTTTTAGCTAACATACTTTTTCTGTGGACTCCTAAGGATTTTCTATATACAAGACCATACCATGTGCCAACAGAAATAGTTTTACTTCTTTTTTGTCTGGGTGATTTTAGTTTCTTTTTCTTGTCTAATAACTCTAGCTAGAAACTCTAGCACAATATTGAATAGAAGTCGTGAAAGCAGACATCCTTGTCTTATTCCTGATTGAAGGGGAAAAGCTTTCAACATTAACTATGATGATAGCTGTGGGTTTTTTGTAGATACCTTTTTCAGGTTGAGGCAGTTCCCTTCTAGTCATAATCTGTTGAGTGTTTTTACCAAGAATGAGTACTGGATTTTGTCAAATGCTTTCTCTTCATCTACTGAAATGATTATGTAGTTTTCACACCTTTATTCTAGTAATATGGTATGTCACCACTGAACCAACCTTGGTCATGATGTACAATCCTTTCCACATGTTGCTGGATTCAGTTGGCTAGTATTTTGTTGATTTTTGCATCTGTATTCATGAAGAAAACTGGTCATAATTTTCCCTTCTTCTAAAGTTTTTTTTGCAATTTTAATTGTGGTAAAAAACACAGAACACAAAACTTACCGTCTTAACTGTTTTTAAGTGTATACTTGGCAGTGTTGTGTATATTGACACTGTTGTGAAACAGATCTTCAGAATTTTTTCACTGGGACAAACTGAAAACCTTACACTAACAACTCCTTTTCCCCCCCTCCTCCCAGCCCCAGTAACCACCATAATACTGTCTGTTTTTATGTATTTGAATAGATACCTCAAGTGGAATCTCATAGTATCTGTCTTTTTGTGATTGGCTTATTTCACATGGCATAATGTCCTCAAGTTCATCCATGTTGTAGGACATGACAGGATTTCCTTCCTTTTAAAGGCTGAATGATTAAAGGCTGTATCCACTGTATATACCACATTTTGTTATCTGTTGATGGATATGTGGAATGCTTCCACCTCCTTGGCTATTGTGAATAGTGCATCTATGAACATGGGTGTCCAGACTCTGCTTTCAATTCTTTTGCATATATACCCAGAAGTGAGACTGCTGGATCATAAGGTAATTCTGTTTAATTTTTAAAGGAATCACCACATTGTTTTCCATAGGGGTTGCACAATTTACAATTTCACCAGTAGTGCACAAAGGTTCTCTATGTCCTTACTGACCCGTCCCTAAAGGGTGATATATTATTGTGGTTTTGGTTTTCATTTCTCTGATAATCAGTGATGTTGACTGAGCATCTTTTCATATGCCTGTTGGCCATTTGTATATCACCTTTGGAGAAATGTCTATTTAACCCCTTTGCCCAATTCTTAATTGGATTATTTATTTTTGTTGTTGAGTTTCACAGTTCTTTATATATTCTGGATATTAACCCCTAAAGTTATACAAATGCTGGAGAGGGTGTGGAGAAAAGGCAACCCTCTTGCATTGTTGGGGGGGAATGTAAATTGATACAGCCACTATGGAGAACATTATGGAGGTTCCTTAAAAAACTAAAAATAGAATTACCATGTGACCCGCAATCCCACTACTGGGCATACACCCAGAGAAAACCATAATTCAAAAAGACACATGGGGCTTCCCTGGTGGCGCAGTGGTTGGGAGTCCGCCTGCTGATGCAGCAGACGCGGGTTCATGCCCCGGTCCGGGAGGATCCCACATGCCGTGGAGCGGCTGGGCCCGTGAGCCATGGCTGCTGGGCCTGCACGTCTGGAGCCTGTGCTCCGCAATGGGAGAGGCCGCAAGAGTGAGAGGCCTGCGTACCGCAAAAAAAAAAAAAAAAGACACATGCACCCCAATGTTCATTGCAGCACTATTTACAATAGCCAGGTCATGGAAGCAACCTAAATGCCCATTGACAGATGAATAGATAAAGAAGATGTGGTACATATATGCAATGGAATATTACTCAGCCATAAAAAGGAACGAAATTGGGTCATTTGTAGAGAAAGAGAAAAACAAATATCGTATATTAACACATATATGTGGAATCTAGAAAATGGTACAGATGAACCGGTTTGCAAGGCAGAAATAGAGACACAGATGTAGAGAACAAACATATGGACACCAAGGGGGGAAAGTGGCAGGGGGGTTGTTGTTGTTGGTGGGATGAATTGGGAGACTGGGATTGACATGCATACGCTAATATGTATAAACTAGATAACTAATAAGAACCTGCTGTATAAGAAAAATAAAATTTAAAAAGAGGTCTAAAGAAAACAAAACAAAAAACCCCCTAAAGTTATGATTTGCAAATATTTTCTCCCATTTTGTAGGTTGCCTTTTCACTCTCTTGATTGTGTCTTTTGATGCACAGAAGTTGTGATGTCTTTGGTTTTGGTATCAGGGTAATAATTGGCCTACACAATGAGTTGGGAAGTATTCCTCTTCTATCTTTTGGAAGAGTTTATGAAAGACTGGTGTTAATTCTTACTTAAACATTTGGGATTTGCTTTGTGGGAACATTTTTCTTTTAAATTACTAATTTCATCTCTTTGCTTGTTATAGGTCTTCAGATTTTAATACTTCTTCTTGAGTCAGTTTTGGTAGTTTGTGTTTTTCCAGGAATTTTCCATTTCATCTAGGTTATCTAATTTGTTGGCATACTATTTTTCATAGCATTCCCTTATAATCCTTTCTATTTCTGTAAGGTTGCTAGTAATATCCCTTCTTTCATTCCTGATCTTAGTAAGTTGAGTCCTCTTTCTTTCTTTGTCTAGTAAAAGATTTGCCGATTTTCATCTTCTCAAAGAACAAATATTTGGTTTCATTAACTTTCTTTGCTGCTTTTCTATTCTCTTTCATTTTTCCCCAATCAAATCTTTTTATTAATTGCTTTCTTCTGCTTCCTTTTAGTTTTTCCTTTTTCTAGTTTCTTAAGATAGAAGACTAGGTTATTAATCTGAGATCTTCCTTCTGTTTTAATGTAGGTGTTCATAAGTATAAATTTCCCTCTAAACACTGCTTTCGCCACATCCCATTAGTTTTGGCATGTTGTGCTTTCATTTTCATTCATCTCAAAGGATTTTCTAATTTCCCTTGTGATTTCTTCTTTCACACACTGTTTATTTAGGAATCTGTTGCTTAATTTCCACACACTTGTGAATTTTGACAAATTTCCTCCTGTTATTGGTTTCTAATTTCATTCCATTGTGGTTGGACAATATACTTTGTATGATTTCAATCCTTTTAAGTTTATTGAAACTTCTGTAGCCTAACATAAATTTTTGATGGACATAGAATTCTTGGTTGACAGGTTTTTTTCTTTCAGCACTTTGCATATGTCATCCTACTGCCTTCTGGCCTTTATAGCTTCTGATGAGAAATCAGCTACTAACCTTATTGAACATCCCTTGTAACTGATGAGTCACTTCTTTATTGTTGCTTTCAAGATTTTCTGTCTTTTAACAGTTTGATTATGATGAGTCTAGCTATGAATTTCTTTCAGTTTATCATATCTGGAGTTTGTTGAGCTTCTGGGATGTTTAATGTTTTTCATGAAATTTGGGAAGTTTTTGGCCAAAAACTTCAAATATACTTTCTGTCCTTTTCTCTTCTTCTTTGGGGACTTCCATTATGTGTATGTTGGTAAGTCTGATGCTATCCTACAGGTCTCCGAATATCCGCTCATTTTTCTTCATTACTTTTCTTTCTGTTCCTCAAACTGAGTAATCTCAATCTATCATCAAGTTTTGGGGTTCATTTCCTATGACTCAAATCTGTCACTGAACCTCTCCAGTTAATTTTTCATTTCATTTATTGCACTTTTCAACTCCAGAACATTTAAAAAAATAATTTCTATCTTTTAATTAATATTCTCTAGTTGGTGAGATGGTTCTTGTACTTTCATGTAGATGTTTAGGTATAATTTCTTTTAGTTTTTTGCACATTAAAAATTTTTTTTATTGGAGTATAGTTGACTTACAGTGTTGTTAGTTTCAGCTGTACAGCAAAGTGAATCAGTTATACATATACATATATCCATTCTTTTAGCTGTACAGTAGGTTCTTATTAGCTATCTGTTTTATATATATCAGTGTGTATTTGTTAAACCTAATTTCCTAATTTATCTGCTCCCCCTCCCTTCACCTTTGGTAACCATAAGTTTGTTTTTCACATCTGTGACTCTATTTCTGTTTTGTAAATAAGTTCATTTGTACCATTTTTTTAGATTCCACATATAAGTGATATCATATGATATTTGTCTTTCTCTGGCTTACTTCACTTAGCATGATAATCTCTAGGTCCATCCATGTTGCTGCAAATGGCATTATTTTGCGCTTTTTTATGGCTGAGTAATATTCCATTCTATATATGTACCACATCTTCTTTATCCATTCCTCTGCTGATGGACATTTAATTTGCTTTGATGTCTTGGCTATTGTAAATAGGGCTGCGATGAACAATAGGGTGCATGTATCTTTTCAAATTACAGTACTCTCCAGATATATGTACCAATTTACATCCCCACCAACAGTGCAAGAGAGTTCCCTTTTCTCCACACCCTCTCTAGCATTTATTGTTTGTAGATTTTTTGATGATGGCCATTCTGACTGGTGTGAGGTGATACCTCATTGTAGTTTTGATTTGCATTTCTCTAATAATTAGTGATGTTGAGCATCTTTTCAGGTGCTTTCTGGCCATCTGTATGTCTTTTTTGGAGAAATGTCTATTTAGATCTTCCACCCATTTTCTGATTGGGTCATTTTTTTTTTTTTTGATATTGAGCTGCATGAGCCATTTGTGTAACTTGGAGATTAATCCGTTGTCAGCTGCTTCAGTTGCAAATATTTTCTCTCATTCTGTGGGTTGTCTTTTCATTCTGTTTATGGTTTCCTTTGCTGTGCAAAAGCTTTTACGTTTAATTAGGTCCCATTTGTTTATTTTTATTTTCATTACTCTAGGAGGTGAATCAAAAAAGATATTGCTGTAATTTATGTCAGAGTGTTCTGCCTATGTTTTCCTCTAAGAGTTTTACAGTATTCGGCCTTACATTTAGGTCTTTAATCCATTTTGAGTTTATTTTTGTGTATGGTGTTAGGGAGTGTTCTAATTTCATTTTTTAACATGTAGACTTTCCAGTTTTCCCAGCACCACTTATTGAAGAGACTGTCTTTTCTCCATTATATATCTTGCCTCCTTTGTCACAGATTAGTCGACCCTAGGTATGTGGGTTTATCTCTGGACTTCTATTCTGTTCCATTGATCTATATTTCTGTTTTTGTGCCAGTACCATACTGTTTTGATTACTGTAGTCTTTGCACATATTTTAAATGGATGGTTTTAAAATGTATATTTAGCCAAGTTCAGTGTCTGGGCATCTTCAGGGACATTTTCTATTGACTGCTTCTTTTCCTACATATGGGCCATACTTTTTTGTTTCTATCTGTCTCATAGTATTTTGTTGAAAACTGAACATTTAAAATAATGTGGTAACACTGGAAATCAAATTCCTGCCTGCTCCTCAGGGACTGCTGTTGTGGCTTTTTCTTGTTTCTCATTGTTTAACAACTTTCCTAAACTAATTCTGTAAAGCCTGTATTCTTTACAGTATGTGGCCACTGAAGTTTCTACATAGTGGTCAGCTAACAACAAGAGATTTCCTTATACACCTGGACCCAGTTAAATCTCCTGGTCTTTGCTGAGGGACTCTGTATGAGTTTTGGGGCACACCTCCAACACTCAACCAGGTTGTTGACAACTCTGCCTAAGTCTTCACTTCCCACTTGTGCAGAGCCTCAAGGTCGGCCAAAGGTGACAGTTTAGGGCCTACTAGTTGACTCTGAAAGTTTCTGCCAGCTTTTTCACTGCTTTTATGGAGGAGCAAACTTTTGGCGGTCCTTACTCTACTATTTTCATTACCTTCTTGCTCTTGACTTTTGAACTGAAGTAGGTATACTGTATAAACCATACATGCAACTACTACACCACCACATTTGAGAATCTCATCCTACTACAGAGTAATGAGATGACTGAGAAGGCTGTAAAGGAATGCAGGCATAATTTCTCTGTCTTTAAGCAATATATAATCCAGTTTCAAGGACAAAACACAAACCAAAAAAGATAAAAGACAGTATCAGTGCCTGGTACCTTTAGGAACACAATAAATGCTGATTTAATAAATAAATGCAAGTCTTACAGAATTTCAGAAGGGATTCACTAAGGTGGAAAAAAGTCACGAAAAATAGAGGTCTCTTGGGTCTTGACAGAAGTCTAGGACAGTGGTGAGAAGAGGGAAGAACATGCCAAAAAGGAAGGATTACTCAAAGTTTTAGAGGGTTTTAAATATTCTTAATACAAGCCTTTATATATTCTGGATGCAAATCCTCTGTCAAATATGGGTGCCAACTTTTATGTTGGTATTCACAAATAAATGACAATAATCATGTGTCCTGAGAGACAGATTCACTGATGGGAATAATGGGAGATAAACTCATCAAGATAGGGGTTAGTGAAAGAGCTTGAATGCTAACACAAGGAGTTAATACTTGATTCTAGAATGTGGCAAACTATGGCCATAGCCCTCAAGCCAAATCTGGCTATCTATTTTCGTAAGTAAAGTTTAATTGGAACACAGCCAAGCCAGTTTGTTCACTATCGTCTATGGCTGCTTTAGTGCTAAAATAAGCAAGCTGAATAGCTGCAACAAAGCCCATATGGCCCACAGCGCACAAAGTACTTACTACTTGACCCTGATAGTGGCCATGAATGCTTGCACACACTTAGGCTGAAGCCTCAGCCCTGGATAATAAAAGAAATTAAGGATACGGGAAACAGTTCAGACTACTTTCAAAAATCTAGATATAAGGTGAGCAGCAGTGGACTGAGGGGAATTTTGCAGGACTTATGACTGGTTGAAGGGGAAGGGTAGAAGGTCAAAAAGTCCAAGATTTTGAATTTCTATGATTGGTTGAAAGATAGTAGTGAACCAAATGTAAAATAGATAGCTAGTGGGAAGCAGCTGCACAGCACAGGGAGATCAGCTTGGTGCTTTGTGACCACCTAGAGGGATGGGATAGGGAGGGGATATACGTATATGCATAGTTGATTCACTTTGTTATACAGCAGAAACCAACACACCGTTGTAAAGCAATTATACTCCAAGAAAGGTGTTAAATAAAAATAAATAAAACTTAAAAAAGAAAAAAAAGATGGTAGCGATAACTGAAACAGCATGTTTGGAGTAAAGTTAGGTGGAAGTACAGTATAACGAATTTGTCTTTAAACATGTTAAGTTTTATGTATTAGTGAAACTCCCAACTAGGATACTGAAAATAGTTAGAGATATAATACTTCAACTTGGGAGAGATGGCAGGTTTGGAAAGAGGGATTTATAAGTTCTTTCCATAGCTGAAAACACAAAAAATAGAAGTGACCTCCTAGGATGACTGTAGAGAAAGAATAATTGAGTGGAGGACTAGGTATTAGCTATACTCACATATATAAAGCAGAAGACAGGAAGAAGTAGAGTCAGTGGAGACAGTATAGGAGTGGCCAGAGAGAAAAGGTGAGAATTGGGGTAGCACAGTATATGTCATGTAGGCTGTAAAAGTGGTTTTAAGAATGAAGGCACAAGGATGGAGAAAAGTCTATAAAGAAAAGAGTGAAAAGATAAAAAGTCAACTGGAATGGCAAAGCGTCCAAGATGCCAAAAAGAATATCAAGGCAGGGGGTAGTTAATTTTTCAGATGAATATCTAAAATGCAATGTTTTATAACTTTCATACTAGAAATCCTGCAGAGAAGTAGACTTCACATTTATTTATGAAGAGATATTCCACCTTTCTATTGACTTAATTTTCACTACAAGATAATAACTCATGTACTAGAGAGCTAAAGGATGATCATAATCTCTGTTAAGAAAAACATCCCCGGGCTTCCCTGGTGGCGCAGTGGTTGAGAGTCTGCCTGCCGATGCAGGGGACACGGGTTTGTGCCCCGGTCTGGGAGGATCCCACATGCCACGGAGTGGCTGGGCCCGTGAGCGTCCGGAGCCTGTGCTCCGTAACGGGAGAGGCCACAACAGTGAGAGGCCCGCGTACTGCAAAAAAAAAAAAAAAAATCCCCAAAAGAGGACTACAGAAATGACTGGGAATAAGAGAGAAATGTAAAGTTATTAAAAATTGATGAAAAGACTGACAAAAAGGAAAGGGTGCTGCACCAGAGCATAAAAGCCAATAGAGAAGCCTGGAAGGATAAATAGGTACAGTGGCCACTTCTCTAAATACTGCTGTACTCTATTACATGCCTTGTCCAACCAACCTCTCTTAACTAAATCAATTATCTTATTGTATTATAACTGTTTGTATGTGTAAGACCCAACCAAAAGTTCTTGAGGGAAAAAACTTATTATTTACATCTTCACTGACTAATATCCACATAGTAGATAAATATTCATTGAGTCACTATGCTAATACATATTTCTTTTTGAAAAATGCTGTGAAAACTTAATCAGAGTTGAAAAATTTTGTTTTTAACTTCCTGACAGGAAAATTTCATTAAATGTATTAGTAAAAAATTCAACTTGGGCTTCCCTGGTGGCGCAGTGGTTGAGAGTCTGCCTGCCGATGCAGGGGACATGGGTTCGTGCCCCGGTTTGGGAAGATCCCACATGCCGCGGAGAGGCTAGGCTCATGAGCCATGGCCGCTGAGCCTGTGCTCCGCAACGGGAGAGGCCACAACAGTGAGAGGCCCATGTACCGCCAAAAAAAAAATAAAAAATTCAACTCACTGGCCTCCAGATCACACAGAGGAAGTAAAGGAAAAGTTCATGGGTACTTTATGACATCCATCAAAACCAATTATGTTGTTCATAAAATGTATTAGCCATGACATGGATAGCTTTTTTGAATTGCAAATAAAAACAGAGAAACAAAAGAGAAAATCAGAAGAGGATGAATAAAGGTTGAAGATGCTTCCCAACATGAAATGATCTGAGTCTGAGTTGGTGACTACACTTAAAAAGGGAAAAACAGTGTATATGAACTCCCAACAAAGGTATAAAAGGAGGTTGAAAGAGAAATACAGGCGTGATTCTCCTCATTGGCCACTAGGTGGTGGCAGTGACCCAGGACGGTTCAGTTGTGAGGTTTAGAAATCAGGAGCCTGAAGTAAGCAACTGCTTGGCTATTTGCAGGTAAGAGACTGTCAGAGAATGACATTCTATTTGTTTATGTTAATAAAAAATTTGAAAGCAAACATTCTGAAACAGTAGGAAAATTCATCAACAAGTTATGAAAGGTTTACTATAAAATGATTATGAAAAAAACAACTGTACTTGTCCACTCACCTTTACTACATTGTCCCCTGATTGTCCATTATTTCGTAAACAATCTAGACATATAGCAATTTGTGGGTCACTTCTGTGATAGTCTTTATCATCTTGATTTTCATCACCTTCTTCATCTACTTTAGGTTTGTCAACTTTTGAAGTATCGTCTGTATAATTTAAATAAAGCTAAGTTAACTCAGTTGATTTTATAGCTAAGCAATAATATACTAACCACAAAAACAAAAATAAACTTTAAAAAACATTTCTTAACAGTTTTTGATGAAGAATAACTGAAACTTTTAGTACCTTTAAATGTCCCAACCACTCAACAATGGAAATATTTTTAAAAAACCATCAGTGACTTATGAACATAGCTTACGACTTCTAGGCTCACTGGGACATCCAAATGAAAGACTCAGGACTAGCTATATTTGGTCACAAAAATGACTGCCGTTAGTGATGAGACCACTTAGAAACTGATAAGATATAAAAATACTTCCAAATTCTATATATATTCAAAACTTAAAACCAAGTACTCTTTTCAAACTAAAATATTCTCTAAGTTCTCAAAATTTCAAATTATTAGATATTCATAAAATTAGCTAGTGAAATAAGTAAAATGAATTAGCTTTTTTAACTTGTATGTAACTATGTAACATTAAAACACCATCAAAGAAATCTGAGTAGCATACTATAAACAAATGTATTTAACCTATGAAATACCAGAAGGCTACATACAGTGCAACTATATTTGTTGATTCATTCATTTACTGAGTGCCTTTAACTCTGTTAAGACTAAGCCTGGGGAAACAATATTGAAACTGTAGTGTTATCATCCTCACCCTCATCGTGTCAGAGTATTTAGAAGGAGGTACAGGCAAGTAAAGAAAACAGATGGAGAAGTCGATAAGGCCTTTGATATAAGAGGTAAGATAGACCAGGTGGGTACATATAACAGTTAATAAACCCAAACTCTGGGGAAGCAGAGATTCAGGGGACATTTCCAGATAAAATGTCTGTAAGCTGAAACTTGAAAGAATTAGTCAGCCAAGCATTACAGTATAGAAAATCCCAGGGGAAAAAAAGACCACTTAGCTCCTCTTTAATGACTGTAGTAAAAGCATTACAGATGTTATCACACAGGGCAGGTGGGTTCTCTCTTCTGCCTTTTTATATGGAACCCACATAGACAGGAGCTGCCTTCTATGAACCAAGATCCAGCTCCAAGAAAAGGTCCAAATTCTTCACCCAAACTAAAGACCAAGTATGATAAAATACTTTAAAAAGGCAGAAATATGGGAAAAGGGAGATAAACGCAAAGTAGGCTACAGTCCTTCGCTATGCAATCTGTAAGACACACAGTCATGGACTAACCTGACCACATAGCTTCTGATGACAAGCCCTGGCTCCTGTCCTCTTGAAAAAGTAGTCAAAAACTGGAACATTCAGTCAATTTTACCTATATTTTTAGTATAGCACTACTGTCTAAATTGCAATTTACACTTGGGTAAAACAAGCCTTTAGTTAAGTCATTTTTTGCCAGGCTTGGCTTCTTTGCCCATTTCAGTGTTTTGATTATAGATTAAAAATAATCTCTTGCTACCTTATTCCAATCATTCAAAACTATTCTCAAACCTCCCCTGCTATAGGAAGCCAGCCCTGCACAGTTCAGTTGAACTAAAAAAACTCTGATCCCCATTTTACATATGAAGTGAGAAAGCCATTTTAATGATATGTAACTGACAATCCTGTGAATCGTATGGAAAAACCAGGGATAGAAGACTGAGCTCACAAGTGAGCCTATAAAAACAGACATATATCCTTGAAAGATTTCAATGGTATTTTTAGGCCATCTTGAAACAAACCTCGTATTTATGTCAATAGGAAAGGATACTACTTCCTTATAATTTCAGATATGTTGTACTTTTTTTTTCTTTTGTGTGAATTATATATATACTAAAAACATTACTCTGCCCAGTAATGTTTCCCACTTTCCTTAATTATTAAAAATTGCTGATTTCTCAGTCTCCTGGGACCCAAAAGGGAAATTTGGTCACTTAGCATAGATGATGGGGAAAATTCCCATAAGTGTCTAGAAATATCTTTCAAATTTTAGGATATATAAATTTGTATCATCTGAGCCCTACCTATGAAAAGTTCGTTCCAGATTATCAGAGCATAGCAAGATCCTCTGATCTGGCTCTCAGCTACATCCCAGTTCCCTCTCCTATTAAACATACAAAATAAAATAAAACAGCAAATGCCTCACTGTTTAGTTGCAGGCTATGGCTATTTCTTACTTCAGTCTCCTTTAGCTCTCCAGCTAATATTGCTATAATCAGCGGTCACTTTTCTGTTTTATCTCCTTTTTCTCTTCCCAATTTCCTCTATTTCCAATTACCTTCAACTGGACTGACTCCAGATTTACATGCATTTATATAAAATCTCATGATTCTACATAAAAAGTTCATAATCAGAGAAAGGTTCAGAATATAAAGGGGTACATGAATTGTACCCCTTGTACAGGAGAAACTTGAGCTTGAAAAGAGAGATTAGTTCACCACAGCTACAAAAAGCTGACCAATCTGAGAGATTCCATCAGATATAGAAGTAAAAAAAAAAAAATCACCTTGTCCATTTTCTTGAGGCTTGTTTTTCTTCCAAAATTCAGACTCACGCTCAAGTTCTTCTAATTTAAAAGAAAAAATTATAAAAGTAATAGAAACACAATCATGAAGTCTTTAACAGAAATGGTGATTTCACAAAACTCTGCAAGAACCCAAAGAGCAACTTACGTTCTCGTAGTCCAGGGACCAACTTAAATATAATTTCCTCTAATGTGTTATCCAACCTTCCAAAGAGGAAAAAAGAGAATATACAAACAATAAAGACATCAAAATCCAATAGGTAAACCATTTAAGATCTGCATCTCACATACACTACAAAATATAGAACATACACAGTTTTGGCACAAGTATCACACCCAACTGCTCTGCGAGGGGAGCACATCTATTTCTAGCCTGTCCCAGTGGAACACAGAT
This sequence comes from Hyperoodon ampullatus, assembly GCF_949752795.1. Lineage (NCBI taxonomy): Eukaryota > Metazoa > Chordata > Mammalia > Artiodactyla > Ziphiidae > Hyperoodon > Hyperoodon ampullatus. Next base: position 194,095,328 of record NC_136914.1, on the reverse strand, counting down.
TACAAAAATGGTCCCGTCCCCAGCTCTCTCTACAATCTTGCCCCTCTGAACAGGACTTTGATAAAGGGATGGAGTCTATTTCTCCACTCTGAGAATATGGGCCAGCCCTGAAACGTGGTCGGGCCAAAAGGATGTGGCACAAGTGACACTGCTTAGCTCTGAGCGCAAGCCTTATGAGGCATATCACGTGCTTTGGTGTGCTTTCTTGGAATCCTGCCACCATTAGAACAAGTCTGGAGGATGTGACACTATGTCCAAGGAGCCAAGCTGCCCTGCTGAGGCCATCTCACACTAGGTCATGGACAGCCCAACCCAACAGGACAGAACCCAGGCCAGGATCAGCAGGGCAGCAACTGACCAGCCTCTGACTGCAGTCACCTGAGCGAGCCCAGCCAAGACCAGCAGACCCACCTGGATCTGTGAACCACACAGAACTGTGAGGAATAATAAATGCTTTTACTGTTGTGTTCAGCATGAAATTTAGGGGTGGTTTGTTATACAGCAATAGCTGATGCAGCCAGCTATTGCTTTCAAAACCTCTACCACAACTGTGGCTCTTTCCTATGAAAGAAATAATCTCCAGTCTTCTCTTCTGAGAAATTTAGACCATTTTTCCTAGATAAAAAACGTAAATATTTCTCTCGACATTTTTCTCATCTCCTTCTCCTGCTGTATCTGAGCATAACTCTTCCTTTCCACGGCTTTCATTTCTTCATCCTGTCCTCCTGCTCCTGAGACACCCTTTCCGCTCATCTCCTTCACCCTGCTCAGCGGCACTGCTCTTCTCCAACTGAAAACACGGCTACGTTTCTCACATCTAAAAAGCCCCCAAACCTTGGCTTAACCTATTGTCTTTTCAAGCTGTTAGCAGATACACAACCTCTTCTTCCAACTGGAAAAACTATGAAATCACAGTTGACATTATTTCTGTCACATATTTTTGCTTCTTTTACTCGACTGAACTCCTCAAATCATCCATAACTTCCATAATGAATAGATATAAAATTTTTTTGAGAGCTAAAATTTAAAAGATCTTAATTACTTTTAAAGTCATTTTTCTCCTCATTGCTCTGCAGCAGTTTATCAGTGCTGCCTGACGCTGCCTCCTTGAAACTTTCCTTTCCTGGTTTTTCTTTTTTTCTATCAACTCCCTTTGTCCCCAAGATGTTTTTCTTTTTCCAACTACCTCTACATCTGAGTATTCTCCTTTGCCCTGCTCTCTGCACCCTTTGACCTTTTCTACAGGCTGCCTTCCTTAAAGATCTCATCCACTTTTGTGACTTCAAAACTAACATATAGGCAGATAACATATATATACACACACACACATTGCATCTCTCTGCTGAGCTCAAGTTCCATACTTCCAACAGATGTTGAATATCCCAAGCACCTCCTTTTGTTCATATATGTCGACTATCTTATCTATTCTCCTTCAACAAAATACTGAATACCTCTGCCTTACTTTTTAAAGGTTAAATTTAGAAATGATACCATATCATTCCCAAATAGGCTCAAAATGCAAAAGCATTATTTTAACCTACCTGTCTCTCCTGCTTCGCATATTTACTCACCAAGCCCCAGACAGCTGCTTCTCAATGTTTCACCCACCCAGTCTTTGCACATTTCCCATCCTTCCATTCCCTCAATTACCACCCTATTTAGAGGACAGCATAGAGATATTTCCCTTTACCTTGACATGCTCATAATGAGTTTTCCTTAAGCACGAATTTGATCATTATTTGCCTGCTCAAGAACTAATTTCTTCCAATCACCTGGCTTCAAGTGTTTATATAACTTGAGTCCAACCTACAAACTGTAACTGGTGCTGCTCTCTTGTCACTCTTCTCTAGCCAACTGACTTGCTCAATTATCCCCAAGAATGCCCTGCCTTTTCCAATCTGTTTTCCTCCCTCATGCTCTTCATCCTGGCTCAAATACTCTTTTCCAGTTCCTACTCTCCAACCAAACCGATGTTACCTGATTCTTCAGGACTTACCCACTAACTCCTTCACAAAGTTTTCCCAGACTATTTAATAGTAGCAGTGTTTAAGAGAAGTATTATTTCTCTTCTTCTTAATATTTGTTTTATCAATGTAATACACATGTATAATTTACAAATCAAACTTCCCCGTAACCTTATATGAAAATACAACATTTTTATGCCCCACTCTCTCTGTTCCTGATTCCTACAACCCCAGGGGCAACCGCTTTCAAATCCAAGCTGTTTTGTCTAGTATTTACTTTCATATTTCTATACATATGATAGATAGACAGATGATAAATTAAAAAACAAAGCCATTCTTTCTCTGCTGTCTAGATTTTTCTGACCTCCTTCTGTGGGAGATAAAGGTTTAGCTCTCTGATATCATCCTGCCATGCCCCTTTCCTCCCAACATACGTTTTCCCAACTCTCATCTTCCTAATAGTCTTACTGCCATTTTTAAAATAATGAGTGTTTACATGGTTAGGATCATCTAAATATTCACAGTGTACTCTGATTAAAGATATCCCCTCCTTCAACTTTTTTCTTTCCCTGGAGTTAGTAATTGCTTTCTTTTCTTCATCTGCTACATACCTATTCCCAAATTCTCTGAAAGAATTTCTTCTTACTATGCACAAACAGTTCAGGAATCAACTAGTTCCATTCCTGTCCCCGTGGGACATCACCCCTCACCAACGTCATGTTCTTGCTGCCCTCACCGTCCATTCAGGATTACCCCACAGCAGTCATTACAGCCGCAGCTTGCATGCACCTTTGACTCCCCTGTCCCTCCCTCACTTGCTCAAAATCATTTGGTGTAACCACACCACCAGTCCAATCCAGCTCTCCATCACCTTCTACCCATGGGCTGGAAAGCCCAACCACACCCTTTCAAATTCGTAACTATAACCCAGGTGTGCCTTTCAGGTTGCCAGGACTCACACTACACTTCCCAGTCCATTTATTCTCTTACTTTCCTGGACAACACACTTTCTTCTCTCGCCAACCCCTACACCCGCCTTTTCCGTCCTTACTCTTGGCTGATAAACATCTTCTCCTCAGTGAGACACAAACTTGCACAGACTCTGACCACCACATCTACCTGTGGCATCTGCACCCATGTCTACTCTGCCCTCCTACCTGCTGCTACACACGACCTGTATGAAGCCAGTCTCTTCTATTAGATTTCACTCCCTCTCAACCACCCAAGAACACTGCTTCAGCAATGCCCCCTCTCCCCAACTCTCCTATTATTACCTTTTTGCTCTTTCTTGGATTAGTCCCTTCACACATGCCATCATTTCTCCCATACCACAACAAAACAGAAAACCTTCTTGACTGTACTTCTCTGAATGGCTACCACCTCATTTCTTTGCTCCCACTCCCATTTGTGGCAAAACCTGAAAAAGTTGTCTATACTCACTGTTTCTAATTCTTCTTCCTCCCTTTCTCTCTCGTAACAATCCAGTTAAGTTTTTGCCTCACAGCTCTACTGAAAGTGCTCCTGTCAAGGCTGATGACCTCCAAGTTGCTAAATCCAACTGTCAACTCTGTCTTCACCTTACAACATCAGACACAGTCCGTCACTCCCTCTTCTTTGCTTGGCTTCCAAGCCACACACTTGGATCCGCCCTCTCCTATACTGACTGTGCCTCTTCAGTTTCCTTTGCTGGTCCTTCCTCCTCTCCCTGACCTCTCAATGCTGGAATGCTCCAGGGATCAATCCTTGGTCCTCTACTCTTCTCTCTGCACTCACACCCGTACGTGATCTCATCCAGTCCCACAGTTTTAAATACTGTCTACATGCTGAAGACTACCAGATATTTAACCCCAGCCAGACCTCTCCCCTTGAATCACAGACTTGTATATTCACCTTCCAACTTCTCTCTTCTCTGAAATAATTAACAGACTCAACTTGTCCAAATCCAAACACCCCATCTACCTGTCCCCCCAACCTGCTCTATCCTTAGTCTTCCTTATCTCAGTTCATGACAACCCCATTCTCTAGTTGCTCAGGTCAGAGATCAGGTCCACAATCTCTGAGCTCCTGGCCCACTACCCAGGCTCCCTTGCTGCTCCTCAGACAAGTTGCAGGTGCCCTCCTAACTCAGGCCGTGTGCACTGGCTGCTCCCCTGACCTGGAACAGGCATGCTTTCCTCAGATTTATGCATGGCTAATTCCCTCAGAGACAGCAATTCTGTGCTCAAATATCACCTTCTCAATGAGGCCTATCCTCAGCATTTTATTTAAAACTGGCATCTGTCCCTCCCTTTACACCCCTGATGCCCTTCACTTGCAGCACCTTCTCAGAGTTGCTGATTTAGAGGGTCTGAGGCGGGGCCCAAGAACTGTCATTTCTAATAATATACTAATGGTTTGGGGACCACACTTTGAAAACCAATGGGCCATACATTTACTTATAGACAAATTATTCCAACTATAGGCACTAACATAGAAAAGAAGTCTAAAATGTAAGACTTACAAATCCAGACTTATAGAATGATGGCAAACATCACATAGAGATGAAGTTAATAAGGGCTCTCTAGAGAATATCTAATTCTGTTTTTCAATGGGTACTTTCCTGAGATTGCACAGTTGATCTATGGTAGAGCTATGGTGGGAACAGTGGGAAGAAAACGGGCTTAGTGGTGAGGACAACTGGCTTGTAGCTGGGAAGTGACATTTTAGTTTGCTAGGACCTTAGGCAATGTTGTGTCACTTCTATAAATTTCAATTTCTAATCTTGAAAAAGGATTTAGATTAGGATCTTATGTAGCACTTCTATCTTTAAAAATATATGATTATACTTCTTTATATTATTACTATTTATTTGGTATAATGATTATACCACTAAGTAAATGGTAAAAAGGTAGTCATTTTTAAAATCCTTTTAAGTTTTACATAAATGTTTGTACACTCTTTTTGAATATATGATACATTTTTTAAAATTAATAGTATCAAGATTAGTCTCCCTGACCATCAGGTCTGCCCTCTTTCCACTACCGTGTAGCTCAGCAAATATAGAGTATTTTGTAGAATATTAAAATACTGAAAATAGGGGACTTCCTTGGTGGCGCAGTGGTTAAGAATCCTTCTGCCAATGCAGGGGACACAGGTTCGAGCCCTGGTCTGGGAAGATCCCACATGCCGCGGAGCAGCTAAGCCTGTGCACCACAACTACCGAGCCTGCGCTCTAGAGCTGTGAGCCACAACTGCTGAACCCCGTGTGCCTAGAGCCCGTGCTCCGCAACAAGAGAAGCCACCGCAATGAGAAGCCCGCACACCACAACGAAGAGTGGCCCCCGCTCGCTGCAACTAGAGAAAGCCTGCATGCAGCAACGAAGACCCAACACAGCAAAAATAAATAAATTTAAAATACTGAAAATAACTACAACTAAAGTAACTTAGAGCCTGAGATAAAGTTATAATTCTTAACTTGGAAATGTGTTTCTTAAATATTTAATATGCACAGCCTTGTTTTTCATGTCCTCTTAATAAAATACTTTAAATTGAAATAAAATGCTTTAAAATGAAAATCATAAAACCTACATTAACTGAGTCAAAGTGCTAACAAACATGATGCATAATAAAAATTAAGAGTTTATATAATTTATTTAAGTTAGTTGAACTAAAAATACATTTACGTACCTCAACATTTCTAACGGGTTTGTCTCGTGAACCTGGTTGCCACACCTTGGACAATCATTGCTGTCTTCAAAGTGCTGGACAATACAAGTCTTACAGACTGAAAAGAAAAAAGATGTTAGGTTAAAATGCATCATTTGAACTTAATGTGATTAGAAATAGTCCTTAAAAGTTATCTACTACATGTAAAATACCATTCTTTAATCAATAAAACCTTAAAATTATAACACTATAAAAAAACCAACTGAAATAAAGCCTACTGCCACAATATAAAAAGTATAGACTATTTTGCTTATTGTTGTTCTTAAATATATTCACAAACCAAACAATTTATTCATAGCACTCTAAAAAAAGCTGATGCGTTTACATAAAATGATAGCATTTTCATTTAAAGAAGTAGAACAAGGAAAGGTAAAAGCTGGTAAGTCAGGCCCATCCTTTCTTCTCCAAATAAAAATCAAATCTGAAGCACAAAATCTGTGTAAATTAAAGATTCACTTTCTATGCAATGTTGTAAAAACCTGAAAATCTAGTATGTTATCTTTAGAGATTTTAGAAATTTACTCCCAAACTAGAAATATGAAAAAAATATTCTTCTGTTAAAATTACCTCAAAATTAAATAGGGCTAGAAAGTACTCATAAATGTAGGCTTTGAACATACAGAATCTCAAGTTCAAATATTTATGTGTGTGTGAAATTATTCATTATGAAACCATGGATTTTCTATGTAGCTCTAGTTAGAAGACTGATGGTATCTGCAGATGTGGAACTCGCGGATATGGAGGGTCGACTGTAAGGGACTTGAGCCTCAGAAGATTTTGGTATCCACGGGGATCTTGGATAAATTAGCAAAATTGATGGATGGCAAAATAAAAATATACATATTATTAAAAAAAAGCTGGTAAGTCTGCATTTACTTCTTTTACTGAAAGTTTATTTGAATGCAACATAAATAGTTCTTAATAATACTTGAGAGTTTTCAGTATGTCTGGATTACTTTTTACTGGCAGGGTGCTCCTGGGATAAGCCAGGAGTTACAACGGAACTTCTGGCCTGTGCAGAGTATGATGAGTCTGTGCTCACAGATACCATAATTCCAAGGGGCACGAAGTATGGGTAGTGACATCAAGCTGGTACAAAAGCACGAGAGGTAAACCGAAAGAATGACTGAGAAACTGAAAGGGATAATTAAGATTTTAAATAAAGATTATAAACAAAGATAACAGAAATATGATTTGTGGCTTTTTGGCCACAGGCCTATACAGCCTGCCACTCCTCCAAATAATACTCCAAATAATACTAATGCTTCTGGTTATGAATCTCTCCCACCTTTTCCCTAAGCTTCTTACCTATCAACTGTCTTGATCAAAAACCTCTGACATATTTACAGCATCTGAACTATAAGAATTTTTCAGTCCAATTCCCTATTCCAATACCCCCTTCTCCATTTTATTACCCTGTGTAATCTTAAATTTTCACCTGGTACTGATCAGCTCCCCTTTTACAACTCCATTACAAACTACTTTCCCCCCTCCTTAAGCCCCACACTATCTAAAACAAGTAAAAGTTTATGTAAACAATTGATCAAGAGTAAACACTAGGATTCCTACCACTGAGATTAGGTCTGAAAATTCAAACACATCACACATACTGGTCAGAGCAACAATGGTCGGGGAAGAATTCTCCTCAGTAACTAATTTTAAAATTATCAGTACATACAGAGAATAGTATCTTGGTATTTCCTTCCACATATTTATTCATCGATTCAATAGCCAAGCATTATACTAGAAGTTGGGGGTGCAGGGGTAAACAAAACAAAGTCCACACCCTTATGGAGCTTATGTTCTATTTGGGAAGTGAAAGAATTTTAGTTAGTAATAAGTGATATTTACAAAACAAAGAGAAAAATGATAGAGTGGGTGTGTGTGCAGAGAGAGAGAGAGAGGGAGGGAGAGGGAGAGCACACATGTGCCCTGCTTGCACACGTGCCCTGCTTGCGGCTGGTAGCTTTGTTAGGTAAGAGTGATCAGGGTAGGACTTCCTAAGAAGGTAACATCTGAGCAGATTTTTTTGTTGTAAGAGTACACCCGAGTCCCCTATTCTCTACCTCTTTTTACCATGACAATACAGCTATTAGGGTAACAACCCTTTACTATAATTCTCACAAAATTTGGATGAAGACAGTATTAGAAAACCTTAAAACAGAAAAAGCTTAGATATGAATATATCTGTCCTCCAAATTTCTTGGCCTCCAAAACATTCTAAACGTCTTTTAAAAAGTTAATGTTTGGGAGGGAGGGCTGCCTTGCTAAGCCATACTGAGGTAGAAGGAAAAAAAGCTGAATTCTTTTGCAGATTGCTGGTATTTGCTCTTTTCCCAGGGACACTAGATAAATCTCTGAAATTTGGGAAAGAAGGCAAATAGTACAGACAAGAGGCACGACTGAAGGGGTATTATGAAGCCTGATCTTGTCCTGAATCTCTGATCCTGCCCTGGGGCTCCGTCATTCAAAAGGTTTATCATGCTCAAGGTATTCAGGAATTCCTGGTTGTCTACCGGCCTTGGCCAAACAGAGAGGCACATGACATGCCCAGAGCAAGTCTTCATCTGGGTCAGCCAAAAGGCTAAGGGCAGGAGCCTATCCTCCCAGGGGCAAAGATACTAATCTAGGTTGTTCAAGAAAGAAATGTGAGGCTCATTTGTCCAGAGGTGCACACAGTTTCAAGAATAAGGCTGCTTAAGGCCAAGGCAGCCCCAGTGCTCAAGGATGCTGATGGGGAATGTTAATCTATATTCTAGATCTGGACTGTCCAACATGATAGCCACTAGCGGCATGTGGCTCCCAAGCACTTGAAATGTTGCTACTTCAAGTTGAGATGTGCTTAAGTGTAAAACACATGCCAGATTTTTAGAATGAAAAAAATCTCATTAATGTTATATTAATTACATGTGGAATTGATAATATTTTAGACACTGGATTAAATAAAACATATTAAAACTAATTTCATTTGTTTTTCTTAAGTGGCTACTAGAAAATTTTAAATTACACAGGTGGCTCACATTTTATTTCTACTGAACAGTGCTGAACAGAGGGAGATAGAAAGCCCCATCAGGAGGTGAATTTATTTTTCACATCAACATTTGAGACACCGTATCTTATTGTACTTTTGCAGATGAAGGAGAAGAGGTTTTTATAAGCTAGGTAACCTGCCTTCCCTGATGAATGGCAGCACAGAGACTTGAATCCAGGTTTTCTGATATGAAATCAAATTTTTCAGATTAAAAAAATGTTTTTAACTTTACAAAGGAAAAGAATGTAATGTAGAAATACCATCCCCCAAAACATCTTTAGCATCTCTGCTAAATCTGACCACCAAGTAAACATGACAGATAAGCCATCCCATAGGGCATAGGAATTAACCTTACTACATAAAATATTACATTAAAAGAATTAAAAAAAATTTTTTTTACAGAGGCTAAGGCCCATAATTGTCTTTAATTAAATTTTTTTCAAATAGTTTAAGAGAAAAATGTAAGATGTTGAAATATAATATTTTTACTCTAGTTTTCTTTTTTGTTCAGATGATTTGGTGGTGGATGTCATCGTTTTCATCATAATCACTAACAATTAAAAGGTTTATGTGGGCTTCCCTGGTGGTGCAGTGGTTGAGAGTCCGCCTGCTAATGCAGGGGACACGGGTCCGTGCCCCGGTCCGGGAAGATCCCGCATGCCGCGGAGCTAGAGGCCCGCGTACCGCAAAAAAAAAAAAAAAAAAAAAAAAGGTTTATGTAACAGGTACCACCCAAACACTTCAAAATATATTTAATTCGACACAATTTCATAATTTAATATTCATTAAAACCTCATTAATTAGGTAATATTATTAGGCCTCTTACAGATGAAGAAACTGAATAGAGAACTTCAGCAGTCTGCCAAAAATCGTGGAGCCAGTAAGTGGCGTAAGCCATGATTTGAATCAAGAGCCCATTTTCTTACCCAATGCATACCTATATGCTACACTGTCTTCTAATTTATATCTATACATCTAAGGTATACAGAAAAAGAATGCCTTATCCCTTAATTTGGGAGCCTTAAATATGTCCACTTGTAGAATTAGAACTCCTTTTAAACTGAATATTTTGCACAAAATAGCCCTTTTAGGTAGCTTATATAGTCCTTAAAAAAATTCTAGAAAATACATCTCCCACATGTTTTTAAAAGCTGTTAAATAAAGCACAAACTTATATAAATTAGAACCTGAGGAAATACAGGCCACAAGTTCACTGAAACTGAAAAAAAAAAAAAGTAAAATGAGAATTTGCTTTCCCTTAGACGCTTAAAAAAAAAACTCATCACTACAAAACTGACCTTTGATTCTTAGTTTATAATTTGGTTTATACGAGCTGAAAAACACATTTTAAAAATATCTTAAAGATTTAACACTAAGCTGTCTAACTGCTCAACTGCTGTACTGGTTAACTCAACTGGTCCAAGAATGATGTTTAAAAAGGTCCCAGTGTGCGGTTAAGACTGTGTGTGGAGACCAAGGAGAGACTTCATCCTCACCAGCCACTCTACAGAGAGATTGCTGGAGCCAGCAGAAACACCTGGTCAGAAAGGGAGTTAGGCTCACCAAAGATATCCCCAGTTGGAAAAACACTTAAATGGTAACAAGTGCCAACATGTATTGAGCATTAACCAAATATCAGGCTCAGGGCTTTGTATGGCTTACTGTATGGACTGCTATCATCCTCCTCTGGCAAAGGAGGAATGCAATACCGGAGAGCCTGAGCAGGCTGCCCACATCTGCCCAGCTGTGTAGCAGACATGGCACCCAACCTCAGGCTGGATGTGCAGCTCAAGGCCTAAAATCCAAACCACCACACAACACATCTTAAAATCAATACCATTTGGTCCCGAGCACCAGGATTTCATATTAACTGATCTTTATATTTAGCTCATCACAACCATCATTAAACTCCTGCCCAAAGCTTACTAAGTGAAATTGTTCCTTTTACCATGTCTTAGATTTGAACTAGGTTGTTATACAAATTAGCAGGGAAAGAGTCATTGTGTCATCTAAAGCAGTGGTTTTCAAATTTAGATGGGCACCACAATCACCAATGAGATTTTTTAAAAGAACGGATTCATGGTCCCCATCCCAGACCAATTAAATCAAAATCTCTGGGAGATTAGCACCAGAACTCTAACTGTGCAAAGCTCTCACTGAAGCAGCCAGAAGACAACTGGGAAAACCCAGCCATAAAATCCTTACTGGCTAGTACCTCAGTGAGGCTGCCCCATTCCAGGATTTGGCCCTCTGCCAAATCCTAACCAGAAGCCGCTTTATCATTCACCATTAGGGAATCACCGACACAGGGCAAAACATAATCAAAAGAATATGCAATTAATGTGTTCTCTCTCTATAATGCAGACTTACATGAGAAGCCCAGGCAGTATGGCACAGTTGTTCTAGATAAAAGATAATCTTGAGGCAGACAGCTGGATATGAATCCCAGGTTCTGCCATTAGGGAAATTACTTTGTGCTTCTCTGTACAGGGAGATAACAAGGGTATCTATATCTCACAGGGTTCTTAGAAGGATTAAATGAGATAATATACGTAAAATGTGTAAACGAGTGGTAACTTATATTTAATAAATGAGCTATCACTGTAAGTTAGACTGCTGGATGAGCATAAAATCATAATAAAAAGAACCAGTAATCAAATATTGAATGGCATCAGACCATGATTAGTTTGACGCATCTATCTTAAATAACAGATGACCTTGCTAATGGAACTTGAAATGTCTATAATGTACCGGTATTAACCCTCTGCAGCCATGTTCACCCTAGAGATATTCTTGCAACTCAAGTATGATATTTATGGCACACTGCTTCACCTGAATGGGAACTGCCTATCTTTGCATGTATGATACTTCTTTTTCTGGGGTTGAGGGTCCAAGATTGACCAACACTTTCACATTATACGCTCCTTCCTTAACTTTACATGTTTAATAAAATTCTAGCACAGTCCCACTGGTCTAGGAGAAACCCTGTTGTGTCTCTTCCCGATCACTTTGCATATAACCTGCTCTGAAGCACCATTTTATATTGATTCCACAGTTTAACTATTAAAAGGCTATCCTATTTTTTAATTTTCAAGTTCTTGAGGGGAGCGGGCTCTTCACAACAGGTACAAAGCCCATCTGTTGTTGCTATCTTGGATGTATGGTCCGCCGACATCTCTCATAGAAAGCTAACTTCCCAGCTTTTAATGACACAGTGATCTACGGAAATTTCTCTTCTTGAGCACCAATTCTGCTATCACTGATAATAAAACAATAACAGTCTTTTCTCTCATGTCCTTGGTCATGTCATTCATTAGTAATGCTCTGTTTATTAAAAGTGATCAAAGGCGGACTTCGTTAAAATCACCTGAGTGTGTTGGTTTTATCTGTCAACATAGAAGCATATTTTTTCCTCCTTCCTTAAGCACATCACTATCTTTATGTGCCCTTCGTAATAACACTCATTTGATACAGTTCGCCTTTGAAAAATTTGCCTGTTATCTACTAACAGTTTATAAGTAAACTGTGGTCATCTGCAAAGAGAAGAGGCATCAGTTTGCTGCTTTTGATACATATTTACATGTGAAACTGACATTGTTTATTTTTAAAGTTTTCCAGAATAGCTGTAATTTGCTTCCATGGGGCAGTATCTCCTGGTTTTACTCATATAAGGAACTAATGAACATCTTGTGTTATACATGGCACAGTTCTTTCAAAGGCCTACATGAGTTGCAATTTCATGGAGAACACTAAGGACAGCATTACTTTCTACTGAGGAGAATGCTTTATTCTTGTTTTTGCCAGGACAGAGGGACAGGCAGCAAGGCAGAGCCTGCTGGACAGGGTCAGGACACAGTCTTGGGGCTTCAGCACAGTAGGGGAGTCTGAGACCAAGCAGGTCAGGAGAGCACAAAGTCCAGGAGGGCCTTCCACAGACAGGCTTATGGAGTCAAGTGGGACTCCAGGGTGAGAGCAGACTCCAGTAGGTCAGTGAGTGCAATAATGATCTCATTCCCCTCCTTATCAACATAAATTCCGTGACCAATCAGAATAATCACTTCCTCACACACACTCTACATAGCTTTGCTCTACATCAACTCTTCTTCCCTTCTCTTCTTTTGTCATACTTACTCAGTTAAACTATTAACCCTGGCTAAATCCAACTCTCTGCATACTCTGCTCTGCAAGATTACAGCTGAACATTGTGGGAGAAAAACATGCATCATGCTGATTGGTCTCTCACCTTAAATTCATGACCATGACCCTCAAAAATGGGTCCTTCATCTGCCAGGCAGTCACCCTCAATGCCCTCATTCCATATGCTCTTCACCAATACTTCATACCTTTTCTCCTCTCTCCTCAAGCCCTCACTTATCCTCCCCCATCTCCACTCTCCACTGATGACCTCACTTCCTGTTCTACTGAAAACAAAAGGAAAGAAGAAAAAAAAAAGGAAACAGAATTTATACCACCATACCTACTCACTCACTAACATCTAAACTTTGTGGTCTTTCCTGTTTCTAGAACTTTCATGTGTCAATCTCTGCTCTGTTCACTAGACCCCCTCCCAACGACCCGAGAACATTGCTCCATTGCTTCTCTCTCTCTCGCCTGTGTCAGTCTTCTGCTATCTGCTGAAGATTCCCATCAACATTCAAACATATTATTTCCCCATCTTTAAAAAAAAGAATCAAACTTCTGTTGACCCTACTTCCCTTGTCAGCTAGCACTCCATTTCAGAGCTACCTATACTCTCTCTCTAATACCTCTCTTCCCATTCTTTTTTCACCCCTTCTTTACCTTCATTAAGGTGAAAGACTTACATAATTATTGTACAATTATCAAAACAATGAAATTAGAACATTTCCATCCTCTCACACCCACCCAGACTTCCACTCCTTACCACTCCACTGGAAGTGCTCAGCGAGATTATCCATGGTGCCTGCGCTGCTCAGCCTGGGCCTTCCTCAGTCCCATCTTACTCAACACAACTGACTCGGCCGGTCCCTCCTCCTAGACACTATGTGTTCACTTTGCCTCCCAGGACCCACTCTGTTTTCCTCCTACCTCACTGCCTCCTCCCTCTCAGCGCCCAGGGCTCAGCCTTGTCCATCACCCCTTCTCCATCTATGCTCACTCCCTTGGCGCTCTCACTTATTAAATATGATCTAAATGCTGATCATCTCCAGACTCATATGTCCAACTCCCAACTGGCTGGGATCAGGTATCTCTGATCAGCCAACTCCTTTACCTTCTTAAATCTGTTCAACTGCCACCTTCCTGATGAGGCCTACCCTGAGCACAGGCTTACTTTAAGTGGTCATACCCTCTCACTGACTGCCCAATTCCCTGTACCCAGCTTGACCTTCCCTTTTTCTGCAGCATTTATCACCAGAGCGTACCATCATTTATACACTCTGATTTACCGCCTACTATGTTGCCTGATGTGTCCCAGGTTCCCAGAATAGTACCTGGAGGAGGAGGTGCTCAGTAAATATTTGTGGAATGAAGACACAGGGGTTAGGAATAGCAGAGGGAGCCACGATTTTAGGACTTACAGGTGTACTACTGTAGTCAAGTCAGAAATCAGCCTAGATTTTCAACTAAGGCAAGGGAAGAGATTCTGAATTCACTAGTAATTTTCTTGACAATTAAAATGAGTTAATTCAATATAAGCTACATAATTTTCTAAAATAAAATGATCACTTTCTATTAACCGAGTAATGTCAGCGGTGGAGCATTCTGAGAGAATATAGCTTTGTTCACTGGTTTCTGAATTTCTGATATATATATACACACAAGTCTGGCAAAAACCAGTATGTTATAAAACACCAGTAGATATGATACATCTTCAAAGTACCTAAGCAGAAATTATCTTTTGCCTCCTCTACACTGGTTGGACTCTACTTGTTCATAATGTTTACACTCAACCTTTGTGCTAGACTCCTAAACATACCTGTACACTGACCACGATTTCTAACTCTGAATACATTTGGTTTTTAGGTTACATATTTTTCTCTCAATCCATCACTGGTATCAGTTCCAACTCATCCTGACCTAGATATAATTTATTCTCAGAAAGCAATACAGAAGACAACTTATTTGTTATCCCCTAGTTTTGTCTTTTAGTGTCCACTATGAATCTTTGCTCAGCTGTTCAAACATTCTTTACTATCTAATGCATACTTTCAAAAGCTAAAAGAACCATACATCTGATATAATTCTTCTTAACATTATTACCAATAATAGATGACACCAAGATTGTTTAAGGCCTATAATTATTCTTTCCTATTTAAAAAGAATCATCAAAATGAACACTATAATCATCTTCATGAATGACTAGTTTCTGCCAAAATATTGTTTGAAATATGTAACATCAGTTATACCAGTGACCTCACTTCTACCACAACCCTAGAACATTATATTTGCACCTACTGAAAGTACGGTTTCCAGTACGGTTTCTATTTAGTTTTAAGTATGGTTTAAGTATGGTTCCTATTTAGGCCTTTGATTATTACTCTAAAAACAAGTAAGTCTTGACTCTAAAAATCAAATTTTATAAAGAATACATTCTTGGAAAGTTCAATTTATATCTCTTCTTCATTATAATGGCTATCACTCAGAATTATTAATAAATTCAGATCCTGATTGGGTACATAATGACAGGTATACAGTCATGAAAACATAGTTAGAAGAGGCTAACTCTATATATTTTGAAAATTCACATGCTGCTTACAGAAATTTTAGAAAATGTAGACTAGCAGAAAGAAGAAAAAATAAAATTAGCAAATATCCCAATTTATTATGAAGAGGTACCTGAGTCAGACAGGAATAGGAACCTAGCTCTAGCACTTATTAGCTGTGTTACTTAACCTTTCTGAGTTTTGCCTCTGTGAAAAACACCAGCATGAGAATCTGAAATACTCTTCCCTCAAACTTTTCATAGCTTGCTCCTTCCTATTATTTACACTCTCTGCTCAGATGGTAACTTCCAAGCAAGACTTTATTCTGTCTTATTTTTCTTCATAGCATGTGTTATA
This sequence comes from Hyperoodon ampullatus, assembly GCF_949752795.1. Classification (NCBI taxonomy): domain Eukaryota; kingdom Metazoa; phylum Chordata; class Mammalia; order Artiodactyla; family Ziphiidae; genus Hyperoodon; species Hyperoodon ampullatus. The sequence continues at coordinate 194,079,588 of NC_136914.1, read as the reverse complement.
CATAGAATCTAAAATTATATCATTCACTTGCTTTTTGTCTGTCTGTTCTATTGAAACATAAATTTAGGAGGACAGACTATATCTGTATTGTTTATTGCTGTCTTCCCACTGCCTAGAGTAATGACTGGCACAAGGTAGGTGCTAATAAACATTTGCTGACTGATTTAATAACACCACCTAACTAGAAGGGTTCTTGGGAAGATTAAATAAGGCAATGCATGTAAAGCCCAAGACCCCAATATAACATTCAATAAATAACAGCCATTATCTTAATTTTATTAGCATTTACTTCAATTACTGTATGATTAAAAGTACAAACTGCCTACTTCTAGAGGTGCTGGCTATTATTAATGTCTGGTCCAGAGCGTGCTTCTCAGACTTTAGTGAATTACAAAATCACCTGCAGGTCTTGCTATTACACCAATTTCAGGCCCTCTCCCCAGATATCCGGATTCAGTAGGTCTATGGTGAGGCCTGAGAATGTGCACTTCTAACAAGCTTCCAGGTGATGATGCTGCTGGTCTGGAGACTGCACTTTGAATAGCAAGTATATGTGGCATAAGATTTTTAAACACTGAGTATCAACATATCAAGAGTTCTCCGTACCTTAATTAAATACTTGTGTATTTATGATACTTGTTCAAAAAACAATAAATGATGGTAGAACTTAAATTTCACCATCTTATGATTAACTTATTCCTTCATTCTTACACAGTACTACATAAAATTACCAAGTCCCTTAACTGTCACATCAATTATATTTAATTATCAATTAACCCTTCTTCTTTACATAAATTGAAAACTAAATACAACAATGTTTTCCCAAAGAATTCATCTTAGTTAAGGGACTACCACCATAATTTCTGAAAAGGCAGAAAGAAGAAAGCTTTCTTTTCCTGTACCACAGAATTCCATGTCTATAACCTTCTCTTTTTTCTGAGGAAAGAATCATCAGATTCTTAAAGAGGCCTCTAGCCACAAAAGAGTTAAGAACCAATGCACTGTGTTCTGCACATTTTAGCTGCTGGAACAAAGCTCCTTTGTTCTTAGTTTAAGTGAAAAGTCTTTCATTTTAAGTCAACAACCTATACAACCACCAGCAAATACACTCTAAGCAACCTCAAAATTTTCTCAGGACCCTGTTGCAAGAGATAGAGCATTCCTTAATTTAGAACCACCGATCTCTACTCCCCAATCCTGCGTCTCTCCCTCTCCCTACCCATGACCCACAAAGCTCCCACCTATATTTCAGAAGACAGTTTTTCAAAATCCGTAAGTCCTAACCCACACTATCTACATGCCTTTCAAGCTACCTTTCACTGCATTTGAATCTTGGAAAGGAAAAACACACGATAAACTAATCAACTGATTGACCATTTATTTATTCATTTAAGCTTTTACTGAGCACTCAAGTACCAGGTACTAAGGATACACTTAAGCTAAATCGGCCTATGGGAGTAGACAGGTGGCGTATGTTGGAGTAGACGAGGATGGGCGGCTGCTAGCCAGGCATACAGGAGACGTTCCAAGCAGAGCAAGCAGCTGAACCATGTGTGTGCAGTATGTGTCAGGTGGTGGGGGGAGGGAGAGGGCAGAAATCAGTCACAGCTGTGTAGCTTTAATTTATCCTGAGGGCAGTAGAGTACCTACAGGAAATTTTGGGTTGGCTGAAGCACGAGCGATGACGACAGTAAGCCCTTGTAAATGATCACCACTGACACAGCTTAGGAGTGGGCTGCAGGGACTTCGGTGAGAAGGAATGAGGGCCTGAGCGAGAAAGGCCACAGGGCATGAGAGTGAAGGGACAGATTCAGGAGAGAGTACAGAGAGATCAGAGAGAACGTTGCCCCTGTTTTGTTAGTGAGGGTAAAGAGAGTCAAGCATGGAGCATACTTCTGGCTTGGACAACTGAATGCTGGCATCCCGTTCATTCACTTTTAGGTAATGTTAAGTTCCAGGAGGCTTCAGGACATCTAAGTGGACATCCAGTGGGATTCTGACGCTCAGAATAAAGATTTGGGAGACATCAGCATAGGTAGTTGAAGTCTCAGAGGAGGTGAGTTCACATAGAAAAGAAAAAAATAGATCCAAATACACCTGTAGAAATTTCTTCTTGGCTTATGAGTTTTGCTTAGCAGAGTTTAACTTCCAAATTTATCTTATGTACCACGCTACTCCACGGGCTAGCAAAGTGCCTGACACCTAATTCTTTATTTTAGAGAATTCAATAATTATTTGTGTGAACAAGTTTATTTCCTTAGGTTTGTTAGGTTGTAAAAATTACCTCATAGACGTGTAACCACATGTAACCTAACAAACCACACGTTTGTTAGGTTGTTAAAATTACCTCATAGACATGTGGATTTAGTTCATCTGGCATTAAGTGATCATTTAAAGGGAAAACTCATCTGTATTTTAAATTTTTACCTCATTTTAAAGTTTTATTATCTTTTTATCAAACGTCCTTGGTCTGCTGAAGGGAGCTGGTATTAGTAGTTGAGGTATGAGCCTACTTAAAGATGGGGCTTTTACAAGCCCCCCCCCTTTTTTTTTTTTGCAATTCCTTGTCAGAAGCGTGGGACATTCTGCACTGCCATCTCTGCCTCCCCCTTCCTTCTAACTGGCTTGCCCCTTTCTCTGTCTTCCACAGAGCTGAGTGCTAAGAACACTAAGGGCTGCTGCAGTCAGACAGTCTGCTGTCATTTTGGCCCTTGTTTCTACATCTACAGGGAAGCCAGTCAGTGTTGGCTCCAGAATTTCTTAATGGGAGAACAGGGGATCAACAAACTGATTTGAGGAGAGAGAAAGAGTCGAGATGCATGTGCAGAGTAATCTGAAAGAGTAAAGTAACTCCGTTTATCCATATCAAAGCAGGGAGAGCCACTCATGATGCCTACACCTCCCACCCCAAAGCACCTCCACTGCAGCCAGACCCAAGCGTTTATGTCCCTGCCTGAGAAGGCCTTGGGCCCATGGCTTTAGGAATTTCAGAAAACACTCTTTTTGGTTTCTTCTCTGGCGTTCATTCTGCAGCAACATCTTGACATATATCTGCTATTACATCATTCTGTTTCCTCATTTTCATTGCACTTACCAGCATCCAAATTTATTGATATTTTATACATTCCCTAACTTGATTACTATTCCTTCACTTGACCAGAGTTCTGAAGGGACTGGTCCTAAAGTCTGATTTTGCTCACCAATAATAAAGCTCCATTTACACATTTCAAACTCGAATAGGAAGAACAAAATCCTTCTCTTTTATTATGAGTTTCCATAATAAGAACTATTGTTTACCCATTCTTTACTTACAGTATCATAAAATTATAGTTTATGTACAGTTATTTTAATAAGATATTTTTTATATGCCAAAGTCAAGATGGAAACTATTAGGGGGTACCTCAATGTCACTTAACACTTCTCACTTTCCTCCTGTCCCATTTGGCCATCTTCTCTATTGTATACTGATCCCAAATCATTGTACCACATATATCTGTCCCACCTTATACCTAAGAAAACCAGGTAACATCAAAGAGCCAACCAATGATTAAGGAACATGCTTTACAGTACTATTTATTTTATCAATACAAATAGGGGGATATTTTGCAAGTGGGATAGTTTTTGCCTATAAGCCCCAGTATGAATATGAACCAAGAAATATATAGAAATCCAAGGACCAGAAAGTGCATAAAGCTTAGCACTACAGAATCCTCAGGTCTCCTAAGACACTGGGTTGAGTGCCTGACTCATTTACTCTACTGTTTTTTTTTTTTAATTTATTATTATTTTTATTTTTTTGTTTTTACATCTTTATTGGAGTATAATTGCTTTACAATGGTGTGTTAGTTTCTGCTTTATAACAAAGTGAATCAGTTATACATACACATATGTTCCCATATCTCTTCCCTCTTGCATCTCCCTCCCTCCCACCCTCCCTATCCCACCCCTCCAGGCGGTCACAAAGCACTGATCTGATCTCCCTGTGCTATGAGGCTGCTTCCCACTATCTATCTACCTTACGTTTGGTAGTGTATATATGTCCATGCCTCTCTCTCGCTTTGTCACAGCTTACCCTTCCCGCTCCCCATATCCTCAAGTCCATTCTCTAGTAGGTCTGTGTCTTTATTCCTGTCTTACCCCTAGGTTCTTCATGACATTTTCTTATTCTTAAATTCCATATATATGTGCTAGCATATGGTATTTGTCTTTCTTTCTGACTTACTTCACTCTGTATGACAGACTCTAGGTCTATCCACCTCATTACAAATAGCTCAATTTCGTTTCTTTTTATGGCTGAGTAATATTCCATTGTATATATGTGCCACATCTTCTTTATCCATTCATCCGATGATGGACACTTAGGTTGTTTCCATCTCCGGGCTATTGTAAATAGAGCTGCAATGAACATTTTGGTACATGACTCTTTTTGAATTATGTTCTGTGTTCTCTGTGGATGAAAGAGGCCATATTTGTGTCTTTTAATCAGAATTCTGCCATGTTCATTCTCTCTCAGTAAAGGGGCTTGCTGACTGCCAAGGGACTTTTCAGGCCAGAATGACACGAGCTGTTAAACGGTCACCTATCCCTTTAGACCTTAAATTGCTGTTGCAAACACAAACATAACCCTTGCTTATAAACTTATTGTTTATACTTCTAGAATCTTTTGTTTTTCCTTCAAAAAAGTAACATTTAGGAAATTCCGTGGTGGCGCAGTGGTTGAGAATCCACCTGCCAATGCAGGGGACACGTGTTCAAGCCCTGGTCCGGGAAGATCCCACATGCCGCGGAGCAACTAAGCCCATGCGCCACCAACTGCTGAGCCTGCACTCTGGAGTCTGCGAGCCACAACTACCGAGCCTGCGTGCCACAACTACTGAAGCCCACTTGCCTAGAGCCCGTGCTCCGCAACATAGGAAGCCACCGCAATGAGAAGCCCGCGCACCGCAATGAAGAGTAGCCCCTGCTCTCCGCATCTAGAGGAAGCCCGCGCGCAGCAATGAAGACCCAACGCAGCCAAAATAAGTAAATAAATAAAGTAAATAAATTTATATTAAAAAATAACATTTAAACTGGGACTTCATTATGTCCCAAAGAAAATTTTCTTTCAGAAGAACAGATATAAAATCTGTATTATACAGATAAAAACTGGAGACTTTGTGCTTTCTTCTCATCTGCCAAACAGAACTGGCAGGTTTTGCTGGAGAAATCCAAATATAAAAACAATGCACTAATGTCAGAAGAAGCAAAACAAAACAGACTGTGGACCATGTCCAGGTGCCATGCTTCGTGTAGTAGGAAACAGGAAAGTATAAGACAAAGTCCCCACTCTAGAGTAGCCACATCCTACTGGTTCTTCCTCCAAAATACATCCACAGTCAATCATTCTTCCCTGCCTCCATCTCACACCTCATTACCCTGGCTGAAGGCCCCATAATCTTTCAGCTGACCTGCAGCAATAGCCTTCTCACTGATTAGCTGTTCCTTAAACTTGCCAAGGGCATTCCCACCTCAAGGCCGTGTACTTGCTTTTCCCTCTGCCTGGAATGCTCTTCCCATATACCCAGAGTTCAATCCCTTCAGGTTTCTGTCCAAATGTCATCATATCAAAGAGGCCAACCCTGACACACTATATAAAATAACCCCAACTCTCCTATCTACAATCCTTCTTTGTTCTTCATAGCATTTAACACAATCTAACGTGGCATATGTTTATTATTGGTTTTCCCCTTTCTTGAGAGCAGAGATTTTTGACTACCTTGTTCACTGCTGTTATCCTCTGTGCCTAGAATGGTGCCTGGCACACGGTAGGTATTCAATAAATATCTGTTTGATGATGTTTAACTGATAACTGTTCAAGTTAGATAATGATACAGTGCAACAGTAAATGAGCATTTCAAGACAGTTCACAGTTAACTGGTAATTGAACAGCATGGGCCCAGTAATACCTCCAAAAAGTATACAACAACATCACTTGGAGAGGTTTTCCAAAATACACATGTCCAGACCTCATCACAACACCCACCAATCTCTCCAGGTGGAGGTGTGAAAAAGTTTATGTTTAAACAGCATCCTAGGTGACTTTTTTTTGTGTGGTAAAATATTTATAAAAATCTGCCATTTTAACAACAGGTGATTCTCTTTTTGCAACCCTGTTTAAAACTACTGGTATAATAGTGTGTAAGTTAAGCAGAGGCAGAATAGCTGAAGGGGGGATTAAAAAAATGTCCCAGGTTATCTTAGAAAGAGCATGGGCTTTGGAGCTGAATACAGGTCTACTACTCATAAGCTTCGAGACTGGGCAAGTGACTTAGCTCTTAAGCTTCCACACCCACAAGTGAAGATAATCTCTATACTCTCTCTGTCTCCCCACATCCCCTGCAAACTGCTTCAAGGTTACTGTAAAGCTAAAATGAAATCAAGTACATAAAGTATCTACTTTGGTGCACATAACAAGCATTAAACTAGAACTTACTGGAATTACCTTCATTGAAATAGGAAAATAAATTCGTATTGGCAAAAACACAAAAAACAGGTGAAATACTGGCCTAAGTGGCTATAAAAATGTCTCTCTCTCTATTGATAGGACAGGTGAAAAAGAAACTTGTCAGGAGTTCCACAGATATGATCATTCATTAGAACAGTGATTCTCAAACTTGTGCGTGCTTCAGAATCACCTGGAGGGATTGTTAAACACAGATGTCTGGGCCTACTCCCAGAGCGCTTCTGTAATTCTGGTGGGAGGCCTGATAATCTGCACTCCTAACAAGTTCCCAGGGGATGCTGAGGCTGTTGGTTATTGGTCAAAGGGTACAGTTTCAGTTACACAAGATGAATAAGTCCTAGAGACCTACTGTACAGCATAGTGCCCACGGTTAACAATACTGTGTTGTACACTTAAAAATTTGCTAGGAGGGTAGATTTTACATTGTGTTCTTATCACAATAATAATAATAATAAACAAGAGGGTGAGAGAAAACTTTTGGAGGTGATGGATAAGGTTTATGGCATTGATGTGGTGATGGTTTCATGTGTATATACTTATCTCTAAACTCATCAAGTTATACACATTAAACACGTACAGCTTTTTTATGTCAACCATACCTCAATAAAGTGATTTTAAAAAACCCACAATGAATTAAAGTATGCATGTCCTAAAAAAATCTCTGAGCATATTAATTCTTTCAGTAAAATTTTTAAAAAGCGAAAACCTGAAATAGTTCACGTAAAAAAAAAACTATAACCAATAACTGCTTATGATTTTCAGAACATTTTAAAATCAGATAAAAGTCAACTATAACAATTTAAAAAAGAAACAAGAAAAAATTCATACCACTGGTATCCCAGTGAGAAATTCAATTCTGAAAATAAATTCAAAGTTAATTCTTAGAATACTCATTGTTTTAAAAGTTAAAATCTAGAGGAAAAAAAAAAACCCAAAATGTGGTAGTTTTAAAAGAAGTGTAACCCAAAACTTCTGATAGGTAGATGACAAAATAAAGAATACTTACAGGTATGGAGGCATTCCGTCACTGTAGTTGGCTTGATCAGATACCCTTTACAGATATAGCAAGTGATGTAAGGATTGAAATCTTTCACCAAGTGTTTCCTCTGGGTAGCCATTCGTGGTTAGCTAGGACTGGCTCTAGTAGTTCAGGCAAACAGGGGTATTAAGTGGATGAAAGTCTGATCCCAGGAGCTGGTGTGGAGTTCCCAACTGGATGTCCTGAGGCATGAGAACTAACATCCAGACTTCTCATGAGATCGCTGGTCATCACTCCTTTTGGTGGTTCTGCTTTCCCATATCTTCTTCCACCATAATTTTAAAAAGACGAGAGAAAAAGGTGTCAAATTCCCCGTACGGTATTAACACCAATGTATTAGCAGCAAGTATTACATGTTCCAAACTGGGTGAACAGGTGAATAGAACATTTCCCTCACTGTAACATTAATTTGTAAACCTGCTATGATTAAGTCAGAATAATGACAAATTCATCCAATCCTGAGGCCTCAACTATCACCTCTATACAAATGGCACCTGAGGCTATTAACTCCGGTGTTTATATCTTTAGCTCTTGAGTAATGCATTTTAACTATCTGCTTGACTGCTCTATTAGGAGTTCCTGCCAACACAAGCTAAAAGATTCAAAATTGAAGTCATTATCCTCCCTATCAAAATGCTCCCTATTTCCATTCTGTACTCCACACCTAGTCGGTAATCAAATCAAATGGATGTCCTTTTCCATTCCATCCACAGCCATCCTACTCAAATATTACCTCTCCACCTGCAGTCCAACTTATGTTCTACCAAGTTTATTTTATTCTATCACATTTGGATCCTCTTCTCAAAGAATGTCAGTGTCTCCTCTTTACTCTGTAACAGAGAAACCTTTAAATTTCTCAGCTTGTCATATAAGACCCTCCACAGGCTGACCTTAACATACCATTCAAAGCTCAGGAAAGCTGAAAAGATGGCTCTTTCCATCGTCCATTCTGCAGATCCTGTGCCCTCCATCCAAAGAGCTCTTCTGCTCCCCTATCTAGAGCCTACCTAGTCTTCAAACCCTCTTCCAAAGCTATCCTCAGTGTAATCTCCCCGTTTTTTTTTTTTACCCGTATTTCTCTCCTCTTACGTTTCCCTTCTATTTTTATTTACAGTTACATTCATTCTTAATCTCCTCTATTAGACTGCAAAATCTTAAACAGACACCAGTCCCATTTAGTAAATGTATAACCTGGGCAATATTACTTATCGTCTCTAAATCTTATGTTTTTTAAACTGTAAAATGAAAACAAGAATGCCAGCCTCCTACAGTTGTGACGATTAAATAAGACAACATACATATAGCTAGCACACTGTAAAAACTTAATGTCATTAATTTTTTTTAACTTTTTTTTTTTCCCCGAAACGTCTAGCATGGCTTGTCCATATGGTTACTTTAAAAAGTTTTAAAGGTTTCTTACAACAAACGTGTCCTCTTAGAGGACACAACATGAAAAAAAGGTGTGGACTTCCCAAGTTAATTCTATAAACAAAAACTTTTCTATCTCAGCTATTAACTCATATGTTAAATATAAAGCAACCGGAGAGGTAAAAGGCATCGTTCCATCTTCCATCGACAGACACATCGCCACTGAGAATATGCACGGAATAGCTTCTGCAAGTAATCATCCTATCCGCTCAGGAAATCGTGTCGAGGGTGTAACAGAAAGAGAGCGTAATTATCAGACAGGGGGTCTGGGTTCTGGTCCTGAGCCCCTGTACGACCTGCAGCAAGGCACTTATTATCCGTGCCTGGATCTCGGCCTCCTCCTCTATATACTGGGATTAACGGCCCTGCCTTTCTCACAGGTTTGCTACGAAGCTCCAAAGTCAGACAAAGTCCTCTGAAAGCGGACATGCACAGTCCCGACCCAGGGTGGGATTATGATCTTAAGCCATAGAGCCCTGTCACCAAGAAGGTTAAAGGAAGCAAGTACTTGCAGTGACGGGGCGGGGGCAGGAGGGAACTTTTCCTCGTCCTCCGGCAGGACCCGGTAGCACTGCCCTAGGCGGTCCCAGCACAAGCTTCCCCGCCCGCCTGGCAGGTGCGCGGGCCAGGGCCCGGCGGACGCGCCGCTCGGGCCGGGCCGGGGCTGCGCCTGGGAGGACGCGCCGCCTCTCCCAGGGCCGTGCGCCCGCCGCCCTCTCCGCCCCCGAGCGCCAGGCGCGACCTCGAAGCCCCCAGACACCGGCAGGCCACCCCCGTCCCCGCCCCCAAAGAGCTCTCCCGGCTCCAGGCGGGGCCTGCCGCGGCAGGTGCTTGGAGGTGCCGCTCCGGCTCCCGGCGCAAACTTGGGCGGGGAGCGCAGGGGCGGCCGAGTTCCGGCCCTTCGGCCGCTCTCCAGCCAGCCGGGTACCTACCCCGCGGCTGCCGCCACCGCCGCTCCTCGCCGCCAGCGCGCCGGCCTCAGAGGGAAGGAAAGTGAAAGAGAAACAGCGCCTGCCGCGGCCTGGCCGGTCCCCGCGCCCCGTCCGCCCTCCCCCTGCAGGCGGGAGCGCGCCGGCTCCGCGGGGCCACTCGACTCGGGCCCGATAGGGCGCGGCGGGCCTCGGGCCCAGGGCCGGTGCCGCCTCCAAGGGCAACTCCACCCCCTTCCAACCGCCGGCGCCGCCGGGCGGCCCCGCCCCCTCCACGCCCCCCGCCGCCACGCCCGCAGGCCACGCCCAACCGCCCGAGCTCCTCGCAGGTACCCCAGCCGCCCCAGCCGCCCCAGCCGCCCCAGCCGCCCCAGCCGCCCCGCCGCCTGGGTTCCAGGGCGACGGTAGATTTGACCAAATTTTATCTCAGTCCTTCTTCTCCTCACCACCGACCCCTCCCAGTTGTTTTCATCATAACAATGTCTGGCATATTTTCCCTGGCGGGTTTACAAGCGATGGTCGGTGCTGAGAATGAGTCACCCTGCGAAACTGTCTACTCAGCTGCGTCTTCCCCAAACCAGCCCCACGTGGGCCGCGGTGGGGACGAAGACCGCTTGATTTGCACCCTATTTAAGAACCACTAAGGAACTTGTTACTGGGCGGGGGGTGGGCGGGGGGGTCTGGAGATCAGGATCAACGATAACTGGAAGCAAGGGAGAACGATGGGGGTGGGGGGTGTTCGTGGAAAGATGGAGAGTTCTTACTGCTTGCAAGGTTCAAAACCAACCAACCAACCAACCAACCAACCAACCAACCAACCCCAGTTCTCTTTCTAGTGGACTTTAAGAACTACAAGAGCAAAAAATTTATTCAAAAGCATACATTAAAGGATTCCTCAAAGTCATTCAATCCTAATATACTGCATTCCACAAACGTACAAATTTCTACTACAACCAGTATTTTGCTAAACATAAATTAGACTTGGTTCTTTTTTGCTTAGAAGACTGCAATCCAGTAATCCTAAAATAGCAGGCAAATCAGCATGGTGTCCACCAGTAAACAAAAGTTCAAAAGAACATCCCAAAGGGTATCTGCCAAGGGCAACTTTCAATCTTGTGTGTTAGAAAGAGGAAAAGGTGCTGCAATTACATCATCTTTGCCTCTGGAGAAGTGAGGGCAGTGATGGCTAGGGAGCTGACAGTAATGGAGAAGGGATGGGGGGAAATTAGTGCAAAGTATTTGCCTTACCTCCAAACGACATCAGTCACCTTACTTACTACCAGAGTGGAGATGGCTCTAGTGACAAACCAAGGAACCCAGTGACCACTGGTCTAGCAGGGTGCAAGTGTTCAAAGATCCATTTCAAATTTAAAATACACCAAGAAGTAGACAAGACAGCTTTAAAAATCATCCAATTTATAATTAAACTTAGGTAGAGTGGATATAGCCTTTAAAAATTACCATTTTTAACATCATAGCAGGAGCAATACATTTTCTGAAACAGTTTTCAATGACCACATTTTCATAGTCCTTATAAGAACAATTTTGCAGAAGTATACATGCCAATTTCCAAGCTGGGATCAACTTCAGCAAGTCCCGGCAATCACAATGAGCAAAGAAAACAAGTCGGATAAAATGACTATAATTGCAGGATTCCTCTCCAGATCTTTCATCTTGGAAACTAACTAAACACATCAATATGTGAAAAGTCACCCTATTTCTAGTATATTTAAAATATGTAATGGGGGACTTCCCTGGTGGCGCAGTGGTTAAGACTCCGCAATCCCAATGCAGGGGGTCTGGGTTCGATCCCTGGTCAGGGAACTAGATCCCACATGCATGCCGCAACTAAGAAACCCACCTGTCGCATCTAAGACCCGGCACAACCAAATAAATAAATAAAATAAATATTTAAAAAAATAAAATATGTAATGGAAGATTTCACTGTATAAACTACAACATATACATTGACTTATTTTCCTAATTTGCATCTGAAGCTATTTTAAATGTATTTTTAAAGAATAACACTTAATGAAGTCCAGGGAGCTTAAGTGTTATTGGTGATCAACACTAAGTGGGGTTAATCAGTATTCGCTGAGGAGATGAGCTTGAGATGGATATTAGGAGGACTTACATTAGTAATGGAGGGAGGGGTCACAAATATGGTACAGAGCAGTACCTGAAGATAGACATGGAAGTGGGGTTGCCATAATGAAACTGCAAATGGTGGACTTGGAAGCGGGGAGAGAATGACAGCCTTTGTAAGAAAATCTGCTTCGTGTCCCTAGGTAGCATGGTTTGTAGTAAAGTGTTCAGTAGTTTCTCCTTTCCCCTCTTCAGCTACCATCCCACCTTGCCCATTCCAAGAAAAAAAATGCACACACCCAAAAAAGGAAAAACAAAACCTCAAACATGTGTCTGGTTTAAAAAATAACAACAAAAAAAAAATGGCAAGAGGGAATGTTAAGAAGGGGGGTAAGTTTCCTGACTCATGTGTAAGTTCTGAGGATTTAAACATAGGACTTTTAGCTGCTGTGCGGCATCTCCTCCCTTGCGACTGCTTTCCACTTTCCAGTAACTCACCCCTTAGTCCCTTGGTTCTGACTGTGGGGACTGGAACAAACCATAGAAGACTCTGTATGAAGGGGTGGCTTTGATGACAAATCTCAAAAACCAGTGGGACCCTCAAGAAAACAAAGGCCTGGGAGCAACTAGATATACAGGACCAGGAAAGAGAAAAGGCAGATAAAAGATCATAGCTGAGAGTCCCCTTATCACTAATCTACTTGAGCTGTCTCATTTTACAGATGTAGAAACCAAGATCCTGAGAAGTGGCAAATTCATAATCACAGAGCTCTTTTTGGTAAAGCCAAGACCAAAACAAAGGTACCAGTTCCATATTATTTACATGTCTTAAGAGAACTTCTCAAACCCAAAAAGTTAAGAGGGGTTAGGTAAGAAAAAGATTAACTTACAAGGAAATAAAGGAACAAAGGGAGGGAAGAATAAATGAAGGGAGGGAGGGAAATAGCGACTACAGAGTACTTAGCAGTGAACTGGCCAGTGGTGATTTCCCATCAAAGCAGCAAAATCCCACAGTGATAACTTGTTTCATTTGATCATTGATCCAGATTCTTCCAGGAAACCACAATTGGCTCTTGACAACCCTTGGAACTACTTGAAGCTATCTGCGTATCTAACAAATGTTTTCATTACTTTATACTTTATGTCTAGAGTTTTATTTCAGTTAAGGCTGGGCCATGGATGGGTAATTCTGTACTGAAAAGTTCACATTCCTTCCTTGCCTAATAAATACATCATCGATGAACAGATGTTTAATAGCATAACATTTTAAAAGAGTTATGTCTTTACATTTCCCTGAAATATTAAATGACTTTTCCATGATTGTCAATTATTTTATATACCTAAGTATGCTATTTAAGCTTTTAACATAGACTATCTCTAACATAAAACTACCCTCTGTAATCTAAAAGTCATCCTACAGAGATTTTAGAAAATATTAAAATTTAAAGTGTCCTACTGGGCCTAAATGTATTTATTTTATAGTCATGGATATTACAGCTCAAAATCTATGACTGCCTAAAATCAGTGATGGAGGATTGGGAGGGAAGAGAGAACTGAAGGACTTCCAATCACCCTTGACCATGTGTCTTTTTCTCTTAACATAACCCTCCCTTGTAATCAATAATTCTCAAGGACTCTCTCTGCTAAATGTCTCTTGAATCCTTTAACTTAACCTACCCTGGTTCAGATCACCATCATTTCTACCCACCCACCCCCATTACTTCAATGAACTCTTAGACTGTCTCCCTACAGCTCTTCTCTGCCAAACCACTCTCCACAGCACAGCCAGAGAGAGGACCCTTTCTAACTGAAAATTTGATCATGCTGCTCCCTGACTTAAAAAAACCCTTGTTCTTAAGATAAAGCCCAAATACCTAATAAGCCCACCCCATATCCCTGTCACTTCTACAGCCTCTCCATTGAACTCCATGCTGCAGTCATAATGAACCTTTTTACCCTCTAGCGCTAGAGATGGCTGTTCTTTCAAATGAGCATCCTGTCCCAATCCCATCCCAATCCCCTCCCCACCCTTGCTAAATCTGCCCAACCCTTATTTATTCTTTGGGTGTCCGATGATCTCAAAGGCCACATTCTCAGAAACCTCAAAGTAGCTGAGGCGCCTCCTTGATATACATACACTATACACACACACACACACACATATAGTGCCGTGTGTGTGTGTGTGTGTGTGTATATATAGAGAGAGCAACTCATCCTTATTCTCTCAAGTCCCACATTACACTGTCTTGTATTACCTGGTTAACTTGTCTGAACCAACTGCTAGCACATAAGCCCAGTGAATCCATCACTTGACTGTGCATGCCTAGCAGAGTGGATGGCAAACAGTAATCATTCAAATAAATATTGACTGAAAACCTGAATAACTGCACACACTCTAAGACATTCTGTGTATTTTGGGGGGGATTTCTTCTTGGAGGGATCCTTACAAAGGATACGTTAATCCCTGCCCTCCAGGACTACTAATTAAAATCCCACCAGGGAGTAGAGACTTATCCACAAGAAACAATTATGGAGCAGTCCACCAAATTTATTAAAAAAGTGTCAAATGAAAGAGAATCAAATGACAAAAACTCCAGTTGAAAGAAGTACTATGGGTGGTCAAGAAGTACTATGGGTGGTCAAGGAACTAGCCCTGCATGCTTAAGATTCTGCCAGTTACAAAGACAGCAAGGCAAAATACCAGAAGCTATGGATATGAAAAGTAAATGAGAAAGCCAGAGAAAAAATGAGAAGTCAAAATACTAAAAGTGAGAACAGATAAATAGCATTAGGAATAGAGACAAGATTAGTCTGCTAAAGACTGTGCAACTAGCTTAATAAGTATTTTAAAGTGCTTTAGATACATTACGCTAAAGGGACAAACCAACCAAATTTTCTTTTCTCCCTTGAGAGGCAGGAAAAACTAGCTGTATTTTCCTCACTGTGCTGTCAACAGTTGGCTGGGGCAAGTTCCACTTATACTGGAAGAACAGAGAATGGAACTAAAATAGGCACAGACTATAAGGAAAAACTGGATTTACTCCATCAGGGCTACCATGGTTCAAAACATCAGTACAGAACCACAACTGTTATTTTGAGAGGTCAGATTAAATCCCTGAAGATCATAAATGCACAAATGACTTAAATGCAGAAACTTAGAATATTCCATCAAATCTCAGTGTAGATGATTCTAAGTTAGAAGTGACTATAGAAAAATTAGGAAAAAAATGTTCTATCAAAAAAAAAAGATATGAAATTCAATTGGGGCAAATGCAATATAAAACTTAGCGACATCGACATTCAAATATCAGAGAAAAGCAGGCACACGAATTGAAAAAGTCCTAACTTTATAGGTAGCTGTGGTTTAGAAGAAAGGACACTGTACCCAGAGTCAAGAGAACCTCGTTTTGTTTTTGTTTTTGTTTTTGCGGTACGCGGGCCTCTCACTGTTGTGGCCTCTCCCGTTGCGGAGCACAGGCTCTGGACACGCAGGCTCAGCGGCCATGGCTCACGGGCCCAGCCGCTCCACGGCATGTGGGATCTTCCCGGACCGGGGCACGAACCCGTGTCCCCTGCATCGGCAGGCGGACTCTCAACCACTGCGCCACCAGGGAAGCCTGAACCTTGTTTTTAGTAAGAGCAAGTCCCTTAACTTCCCTTGGCTTCATTTTCTTCCTACGAAAATTGAGACTAATATTACCTTAATCACTGGCCTACAGGGAAGATTTTCTTTTATACTTGTGCATTGTTATAATGAGCATATATAAGATCACATGAGATAAGTGAGAAATTTTTTTGTAAGTTGTAAATGATAAAGGACTGCAAAAATATAAAGTATAAGAAGGACTTCTGTGGACCACCAGCAGTTGAATAGTACCTAGTAATCCTGTCCCACCCAACAGAGGCCCTGATAGTAAGATATACCCAAGAATGTTTGTAGAATGAGAGAGACACTGGCAGGGCAGTGGAACCAGGACACAGCATAAAGTAAGGCATGCAATGGTCAGAAAGCACTCCCTCCTCTGAGCTCAATGCTCATCACACTCGATTTTTACAAAAAAGATGGGGAAACCTAAATAATTCACTGAGCAATTCAGAGTTGTACAAAGAAAACTAGTTCCACAAAAATGCTTAATAATTTGGGTTAGTTCAACACTGTAGAAGTGGTATGTTACATCTTTGTTCACTCCCCTTGAATGAAGGGGTAGCAAAAATGTTTTCCATTAAAATGCAAATTCTCCAGGCAGGGTCATAATTAAGCCCTTATGAGCCATCTCCAGCTATCTGTTCTCAGCTAATGAGAATTAGTAGGAGTCTTAGTCCATAGGCAGGGAGAACAGACAGGAAGGACATGAGGCTCTAGTTATGAGTTAACACCTTAGCAGGGTATTAACTGTAACACTTTGTTGGCTGGGAGGCTGGGGAGCCATCAGGAGGAAGGAAAGCAGATCTGAAAAGAGGAGGATGCCAAACCACCAAAGACAATCTTCTCTCTTGTGCTTCACAGTTCTATCTTGGACTAAAAACAAAAACAAAAAAGGACCTTTTGAAAACAAAAGGCGAGTTAGTGTCTTCACACTGTCTTCAACTATTCAAAGACTTAATGACTAAGATACTGAACAAGTTTTGTCCAGGTTTGCAGAAAAGCTAAGAGAAAACTGGCTTAAATTAAAGCAGTGGCAGGGAGGGAGGGATTAGCTATAGTATTAGATAGGCATTCTTAATTCTTGACCTGCAGGATGACAAACCCTATAATAGTCTCAGAAGCTTCTTGATGGTTCAAGAAGAGAGAAACAGTATTTGTCCTCTATGGTTCCTTCATTTCTGTCTGTTGAAAGGGGTTCTCCCGGATGACTGGAAAAACTGCCAGTTATCAAACCTTCTTTTGATACCTTCTTGAAGAGAAGCTGAAAAAAGCACCAGTATCAAAGCGTCTTTGATTAGATGATGAATGAGAATACAAGATGGCTGTATAGAAAACAGTTAACAGAGCATAAACCCCATGAGGGCCAGGACTTTATCATTACTGCTGTATCCCTTGAATCAAGTCTAGAACATAATATGGGACCTCCCTGGTGGTCTGCACTTCCACTGCAGGGGGCATGGGTTCGATCCCTGGTCGGAGTTAAGATCCCACAGGCCACACGGCACGGCCAAAAAAAGTCTAAAACATAACAGGCTCTCATTAAATATGTGTTGAATGAAGGAATGTATAAGCAAATAAACGAATTCTGACTTCGCAGCCAACTGCCCGTGTTCAAATCCTGGTACAATCTCGTACTACTCTGTGTTCTAGGGCAAAGAACTGTTTTCTGCCTCAGTTTTCTCACTGCTTAAATGGATATAATAAAAGTACATACCTCGGAGGAATTTTTATGAGGATTATATGAGATACTATAAGTAATGCACTTAGTACACAGTAAGCTAACAAATGCTTGCTGAGTTAATTTTAAGAATTTCATATCTAGACAAAACAATGAAAACATAGGACATAATTTAAGGCCTGATGAGAAACAAATACTTAGAACAAATGCCTTCATACAATTTATCTGCTTTTAGGATGTACATGGAGGTAACAGTCACCTAACTTTCCTGCCAGGTGCCCTTCCTCCTCCTCTGAGAATTTTAAAAGATTACTAAGTGGTAAGTGTGTAAAATATGAATATCATGGCTTAAATTACTCATCAAGATGAAATCAAGAAATAGGATGTACACAGCAGTGTAGAGTTTTATGAACATTTAAAACTTCAACTGAGTGACCTGGGTATAGTCTCGGATATTAAGAAAAGTTGATCAGCTTACCCTGGTCCAAGACAAGTGGTGAGTCAGTCAGGGAGAAGGCTAGGATTTTCCTGTTTCTGTAAAGCATAGTTCCTTCAATTAAAAAGTTATGGATAAGCTAGTCACAAAGGATGAATATCGTATTTTTCCACTTATATGAGGTACTTAGAGTAGTCAAATTCATAGAGACAGAAAATAGAATGGGAGTTGCCAGGGGCTTGGGGCTGGCGGGGGGGAGCGATGGGAACGAAAAGTTATTGTTTAATGGGTACAGAGTTTCTGTTTGGGAAGATGAAAAAGTTCTGGAGCTCGATGGTGGTGATGGCAGTACAACAACATGAATGTACTTAATGCCACAGAACTGTACACTTAAAAATGGTTAAATGGTAAACTTTGTGTTATGTTTATTTTATCACAATTTTTAAAAAGTTCTGTGAAAAAAGATCTTCCTTTTTTAAAAAAGGAAAAAGAAATCACCAGCAAACAGTAAGACCCCTGGCAAGTCACTTCACGAGCCCTGATCTGCCCATCTATAAAAACGCTTTAGACTTGGGATACATCATCTCTAATGGGCCTTGAAAATCTTCAATTATATGGTTGTATAATTTGGGAGCATTACCTAGAGCGAACTGCATCTGTAATGAGTCAGGTGGGAACATTTTAGGCCTTGTGGGCCATATAATATCTGTCTCAACCATGCAACTCTGACCATATAGGGCAAAGGCTGCCAAAGACAGTATGTAAACAAATGGATGTAGCTAGCTATTTTCCAATAAAACTTTATTTAAGAAACAGGCAGTGAGCAAGATTTGGCCCTTGGGCTGTATTTTGCCAGCTCCTGACCTAGAGAATATCTCTGTGAACATGCATAGATGACAGCAATTAAAAACTTCCCTGTATCCCAGGGTTGAAAACTTCTATAGTGGCAATAAGCTTCTGACGACAGTCTCAAACCAAAATGTTTTTAGTGCAACATTTTAAACTAACTTTAAGATTTCTATTTTCCAGACAATGAGTAGGACATAGTGGCTTAACTATGAGAAGGGGGTCATCCTCATCACTATCATCATCATCAAACAGCTAGGAGAGTTAGAAACAGTCTTTTATTCCTCTTTGTAAAGGTTTGCATGATCTGATATTTCTCCTAAGTCACGATGCAGAAAGTTTACCAACAAAAGGAAAAGGAATATTAAACAAAAACATTCTCTCCTGTTTGCCAAAGAGCAGGCTTAGTCTCCCACCTCTGACTTCAAAACACCAAATCGTCCTAGTGGCATTTAAAGAACTACTTCCCCATTCTACCTGGGATTCTAGAGTGCTGATCTGAGAGAAAACACAGGGCTTCGAGGGGTAAGCTTTCTGCTTACATACTGATGGACAGTGGGGCTGCAAGCTGGCCTGACCTGGGGAAGCCATGCTGGAGTGCGTGTACATGTCATCTTCAGCCTCACTGCGGCCTGGACCCTGGTCTCAGAAGAAGCCCTGAAGGACAGGGAGGTGAGCGTTCACCTTCCCATCTCCTTTGCCCTTTGAAGGACAACAGCTACAACAAGAGAGAGCACATTTGAAATAAGAATACTGAGTCTCTGGGAACTAGATCTGGCCTCATAGCCTAGGGACAAGGAGGGATGCTTCCATTTCTACAGATGCTAAACAAAGAAATTTACACAGCCCAAGTACTAATGATATTCGCCCCTTCTAGCTTTTTGGATGACTGTTACATGTAAATCAAGAAGGATCTGTGAACAGAGGAAAAGAGTTTCAAAGTACTTTTCACTCAAGTCATCAAGACTGAGGACCATTCACTACTATATTGTTGAATTACAAAAGGAGAGGCTTTGACATTAGATCATGTAAATGCTGGCATTTTTAATTTACTATATTAAGAACACTGCAGAAAAGTCCAAGGAAGAGAGGTAATACATGTATTCATTTATGCTTTTAAAAGGTAAGTTTCGTCAAGAATTGTTCTTGGATGGCGGAAGAGTAAGACGCGGAGATCACCTTCCTCCCCACAGATACATCAGAAATTCATCTACACGTGGAACAACTCCTACAGAACACCTGACAGAACGCTGACAGAAGACCTCAGACCCCCCAAAAGGCAAGAAACTCCCCACATACCTGGGTAGGACAAAAGAAAAAAGAATAAACAGAGACAAAAGGATAGGGACGGGACCTGCACCAGTGGGAGGGAGCCGTGAAGGAGGACAGGTTTCCACACACTACAAGCCCCTTCGCGGGCGGAGACTGCAGGTGGCGGAGGGGAAAGCTTCGGAGTAGCGGAGGAGAGCACAGCAACAGGGGTGTGGAGGGCAAAGCAGAGAGATTCCGGCACAGAGGATCGGTGCCCTCAGGCACACACCAGCCCGAGAGGCTTGTCTGCTCGGCCGCAGGGGCGGGCGGGGCTGGGAGCTGAGGCTCGGGTATCGGGTTTCGGTCGGAGCGCAGGAACAGGACTGGGGCTGGCGGCAGGAAGAGACCCTGAAGGGGTTAGTGCTAGCCCGGAGGGAGTCCGGGGAAAGGGTCTGGAGCTGCCGAAGAGGGAAGAGACTTTTTCTTCCCTTTTGTTTCCTGGTGCACGAGGAGAGGGCATTAAGAGCGCTGCTTAAAGAAGCACCAGAGACAGGCGAGAGCCGCGGCTAAAGGCACGGACCCCGGAGACGGGCGTGGGACGCTGGGGCTGCTGCTGCCGCCGCCACAAGGCCTGTGTGTGAGCGCAGGTCACTGTCCACCCCGCCTTCCGGGGAGCCTGTGCACCCCGCCACTGACGGGGTCCCGGGACCCAGGGACGGCTTTCCCGGGAAAGCCCACGGAGCGCCTCGGGCGGGTGCAACGTCATGCCGGCCTCTGCCGCCGCAGGCCCGCCCCACACTGCGCGCCCCTCCCTCCCCTCTGCCTGAGTGAGCCAGAGCCCCCGAATCAGCGGCTCCTTTAAACCCGTCCTGTCTGAGCGAAGAACGGACGCCCTCCGGCGACCTACACGCAGAGGCGGGGCCAGGTCCAAGGCTGAGATCCGGGAGCTGTGAGAGCAGAGAAGAGACAGGGAAATCTCTGTGCAGCCTTGGAGGCAGCGGATTAAAGCTCCACGGTCCACTTGATGTGCCCTGCGTCTGTGGAGTGCATGAATGGACAGCGAATCATCCCAAATTGAGTAAGTGGACTTTGAGGACAAGATTTCAGACTTTTCCCCCTTTTCCTCTTTTTACAACGAATTATCCCAAATTAAGGAGGTGGACTTTGAGAGCAAGATTTTCGATTTTTCCCCCTGCTCTCTTTTTGTGAATGTGTATGTGTATGCTTCTGTGTGAGATTTTCTCTGTATAGCTTTGCTTCCACCATATATGTCCCAGGGTTCTATCTGTCCATTTTTTTTAATAATTACTTTTTAATTTTAATAACGCTACTATATTTTATACTTTATTCTATTATACTTTACCTGCTCTTTCTTTTTTTCCTACATTCCCTTCCTCCCTCCCTCCCTCCCTCCACCCCTCCTTTCCTTCTTTCTCTCTCTTTCCTTCCTCCCTCCCTCCCTCCCTTCTTCCTTTCACTTTTCTGTTTCTTTCCTCCCTCCCTCCCTCCCGTCTTTCTTTCTTTCCTTCCTTCCTCCCTCCCTTCTTCCATTCACTCTTCCTTTTTCTTTCCTTCCTCCCTCCCTTTCTTCCTTTCTTCCTTCCTTCCTCTCTTTCCTTCTTCCTTTCTTTCTCTTTCTCTTTCTTTCTTCTACTAATTCTTTCTTTCTACTTTTTCTCCCTTTTATTCTGAGCCAGGTAGATGAAAGGCTCTTGGTGCTGCAGCCAGGAGTCAGTGCTGTGCCTCTGAAGTGGGACAGCCAACTTCAGGACACTGGTCCACAAGAGACCTCCCAGCTCCACATAATATCAAGCGGCGAAAATCTCCCAGAGATCTCCATCTCAACACCAGCACCCAGTTTCAGTCAACGACCAGCAAGCTACAGTGCTGGTCACCCTATGCCAAGCAACTAGCAAGGCAGGAACACAACCCCACCCATTAGCAGAGAGGCTGCCTAAAAACATAATAAGGCCACAGGCACCCCCAAACACACCACCAGACGTGGACCTGCCCACCAGAAAGACAAGATCGAGCCTCAACCACCAGAACACAGGCACTAGTCCCCCCCACCAGGAAGCCTACACAACCTACTGAGGACAGCCACTGGGGACACACACCAAAAACAACGGGAACTACGAATCTGCAGCCTGCAAAAAAGAGACCCCAAACACAGTAACATAAGCAAAATGAGAAGACAGAAAAACACACAGCAGGTGAAGGAGCAAGATAAAAACCTACCAGACCTAACAAATGAAGAGGTAATAGGCAGTCTACCTGAAAAAGAATTCAGAATAATGATAGTAAAGATGATGCAAGATTCTATTTCCAAGATCCAAAATCTTGGAAATAGAATAGACAAAATGCAAGAAACAGTTAACAAGGACCTAGAAGAACTAAAGATGAATCAAGCATCAATTAAAAACACAATAAATGAAATGAAAAATACTCTAGATGGGATCAATAGCAGAATAACTGAGGCAGAAGAACGGATAAGTGAGGTGGAAGATAAAATAGTGGAAATAACTGAGGCAGAGCAAAATAAAGAAAAAAGAATGAAAAGAACAGAGGACAGTCTCAGAGACCTCTGGGACAACATTAAACGCACCAATATTCGAATTATAGGGGTTCCAGAAGAAGAAGAGAAAAAGAAAGGGACTGAGAAAATATTTGAAGAGATTATAGTTGGAAACTTCCCTAATATGGGAAAGGAAATAGTTAATCAAGTCCAGGAGGCACAGAGAGTCCCATACAGAATAAATCCAAGGAGAAATACGCCAAGACACATAATAATCAAACTGTCAAAAATTAAACACAAAGAAATCATATTAAAAGCAGCAAGGGAAAAAAAGCAAATAACACACAAGGGAATCCCCATCAGGTTAACAGCTGATCTCTCAGCAGAAACTCTACAAGCCAGAAGGGAGTGGAAGGACATAATTAAAGTGATGAAGGAGAGAAACCTGCAACCAAGATGACTCTACCCAGCAAGGATCTCATTCAGATTTGATGGAGAAATTAAAACGTTTACAGACAAGCAAAAGCTGAGAGAGTTCAGCACCACCAAACCAGCTTTACAACAAATGCTAAAGGAACTTCTCTAGGCAAGAAACACAACAGAAGGAATATACCTACAATAATGAACCCAAAGCAATTAAGGAAATGGGAATAGGAACATACATATCAATAATTACCTTAAATGTAAATGGACTAAATGCTCCCACCAAAAGACACAGATTGGCTGAATGGATACAGAAACAAGACCCATATATATGCTGTCTACAAGAGACCCACTTCAGACCTAGAGACACAGATTGAAAGTAAGGGGATGGAAAAAGATATTCGATGCAAATGGAAATCAAAAGAAAGCTGGAGTAGCAATTCTTATATCAGACAAAATAGACTTTAAAATAAAGACTATTAGAAGAGACAAAGAAGGACACTACATAATGATCAAGGGATCGATCCAAGAAGAAGATATAACAATTGTAAATATTTATGCACCCAACATAGGAGCACCTCAATACATAAAGCAAATACTAACAGCCATAAAAGGGGAAATCGACAGTAACACAATCATAGTAGGGGACTTTAACACCCCACTTTCACCAATGGACAAATCATCCAAAATGAAAATAAATAAGGAAACACAAGCTTTAAATGATACATTAAACAAGATGGACTTAATTGATATTTATAGGACATTCCATCCAAAAACAACAGAATACACATTTTTCTCAAGTGCTCATGGAACATTCTCCAGGATAGATCATATCTTGGGTCACAAATCAAGCCTTGGTAAATTTAAGAAAATTGAAATTGTATCAAGTATCTTTTCCGAGCACAATGCTATCAGACAAGACATCAATTACAGGAAAAGAGCTGTAAAAAATACAAACACATGGAGGCTAGACAATACACTACTGAATAACGAAGTGATCACTGAAGAAATCAAAGAGGAAATAAAAAAATACCTAGAAACAAATGACAATGGAGACACGACGACCCAAAACCTATGGGACGCAGCAAAAGCAGTTCTAAGGGGGAAGTTTATAGCAATACAATCCCACCTTAAGAAACAGGAAACATCTCGAGTAAACAACCTGACCCTGCACCTAAAGCAATTAGAGAAAGAAGAACAAAAAACCCCCAAAGTTAGCAGAAGGAAAGAAATCATAAAGATCAGATCAGAAATAAATGAAAAAGAAATGAAGGAAACAATAGCAAAGATCAATAAAACTAAAAGCTGGTTCTTTGAGAAGATAAACAAAATTGACAAACCATTAGCCAGACTCATCAAGAAAAAAAGGGAGAAGACTCAAATCAATAGAATTAGAAATGAAAAAGGAGAAGTAACAACTGACACTGGAGAAATACAAAAGATCATGAGAGATTACTACAAGAAACTCTATGCCAATAAAATGGACAACCTGGAAGAAATGGACAAATTCTTAGAAATGCACAACCTGCCAAGACTGAATCAGGAAGAAATAGAAAATATGAATAGACCAATCACAAGCACTGAAATTGAAACTGTGATAAAAAATCTTCCAACAAACAAAAGTCCAGGACCAGATGGCTTCACAGGCGAATTCTATCAAACATTTAGAGAAGAGCTAACACCCATCCTTCTCAAACTCTTCCAAACAATTTCAGAGGAAGGAACACTCCCAAACTCATTCTACAAGGCCACCATCACCTTGATACCAAAACCAGGCAAGGATGTCACAAAGAAAGAAAACTACAGGCCAATATCACTGATGAACATAGATGTAAAAATCCTCAACACAATACTAGCAAACAGAATCCAACAGCACATTAAAAGGATCACACACCATGATCAAGTGGGGTTTATTCCAGGAATGCAAGGATTCTTCAATATATGCAAATCAATCAATGTGATACACCATATTAACAAATTGAAGGAGAAAAACCATATGATCATCTCAATAGATGCAGAGAAAGCTTTCGACAAAATTCAACACCCATTTATGATAAAAACCCTGCAGAAAGTAGGCATAGAGGGAACTTTCCTCAACATAATAAAGGCCATATATGACAAACCCACAGCCAACATTGTCCTCAATGGTGAAAAACTGAAACCATTTCCACTAAGATCAGGAACAAGACAAGGTTGCCCACTCTCACCACTCTTATTCAACATAGTTTTGGAAGTTTTAGCCACAGCAATCAGAGAAGAAAAGGAAATAAAAGGAATCCAAATTGGAAAAGAAGAAGTAAAGCTGTCACTGTTTGCAGATGACATGATACTATACATAGAGAATCCTAAAGATGCTACCAGAAAACTACTAGAGCTAATCAATGAATTTGGTAAAGTAGCAGGATACAAAATTAATGCACAGAAATCTCTGGCATTCCTGTACACTAATGATGAAAAATCTGAAAATGAAATCAAGAAAACACTCCCATTTACCATTGCAACAAAAACAATAAAATATCTAGGAATAAACCTAACTAAGGAGACAAAAGACCTGTATGCAGAAAATTATAAGACACTGATGAAAGAAATTAAAGATGATACAAATAGATGGAGAGATATACCATGCTCCTGGATTGGAAGAATCAATATTGTGAAAATGACTCTACTACCCAAAGCAATCTACAGATTCAATGCAATCCCTATCAAACTACCACTGGCATTTTTCACAGAACTAGAACAAAAAATTTCAAAATTTGTTTGGAAAAACAAAAGACCCTGAATAGCCAAAGCAATCTTGAGAACAAAAAATGGAGCTGGAGGAATCAGGCTCCCTGACTTCAGACTATACTACAAAGCTACAGTAATCAAGACAGTGTGGTACTGCCACAAAAACAGAAAGATAGATCAATGGAACAGGATAGAAAGCCCAGAGATAAACCCACGCACATATGGTCAACTTATCTTTGATAAAGGAGGCAGGAATGTACAGTGGAGCAAGGACAGCCTCTTCAATAAGTGGTGCTGGGAAAACTGGACAGGGACATGTAAAAGTATGAGATTAGATCATTCCCTAACACCATACACAAAAATAAGCTCAAAATGGATTAAAGACCTAAATGTAAGGCCAGAAACTATCAAACTCTTAGAGGAAAACATAGGCAGAACACTCTATGACATAAATCACAGCAAGATCCTTTTGGACCCACCTCCTAGAGAAATGGAAATAAAAACAAAGATAAACAAATGGGACCTAATGAAACTTCAAAGCTTTTGCACAGCAAAGGAAACCATAAACAAGCCCAAAAGACAACCCTCAGAATGGGAGAAAATATTTGCAAATGAAGCGACTGACAAAGGATTAATCTCCAAAATTTATAAACAGCTCATGCAGCTCAATAGCAAAAAAACAAACAACTCAATCCAAAAATGGGCAGAAGACTTAAATAGGCATTTCTCCAAAGAAGATATATAGACTGCCAACAAACACATGAAAGAATGCTCAACATCATTAATCATTAGAGAAATGCAAATCAAAACTACAATGAGATATCATCTCACACCAGTCAGAATGGCCATCATCAAGAAATCTAGAAACAATAAATGCTGGAGAGGGTATGGAGAAAAGGGAACACTCTTGCACTGCTGGTGGGAATGTGAATTGGTACAGCCACTATGGAGAACAGTATGGAGGTTCCTTAAAAAACTAAAAATAGAACTACCATATGACCCAGCAATCCCACTACTAGGCATATACCCTGAGAAAACCATAATTCAAAAAGAGACATATACCAAAATGTTCATTGCAGCTCTATTCACAATAGCCCGGAGCTGGAAACAACCTAAGTGTCCATCATCGGATGAATGGATAAAGAAGATGTGGCACATATATACAATGGAATATTACTCAGCCATAAAAAGAAACGAAACTGAGCTATTTGTAATGAGGTGGATAGACCTAGAGTCTGTCATACAGAGTGAAGTAAGTCAGAAAGAGAAAGACAAATACCGTATGCTAACACATATATATGGAATTAAAAAAAAATGTCATGAAGAACCTAGGGGTAAAACGGGAATAAAGACACAGACCTACTTGAGAATGGACTTGAGGATATGGGGAGGGGGAAGGGTAAGCTGTGACAAAGCGAAAGAGAGGCATGGACATATATACAGTACCAAACGTAAGGTAGATAGATAGTGGGAAGCAGCCTCAGAGCACAGGGAGATCAGCTCGGTGCTTTGTGACCACCTGGAGGGGTGGAATGGGGAGGGTGGGAGGGAGGGAGATGCATGAGGGAAGGGATGTGGGAACAGATGTATATGTATGACTGATTCACTTTGTTATAAAGCAGAAACTAATAAAAAAATAATAATATATATTAAAAAAAAGAATTGTTCTTGATTTGAACAACTTACAATGATATTTCACTTCTTAAAATTTAAGAAGGATGATACTTATCACAAATACTGACAGGGAAGATAACTGGAATTTGATGATTATAAATTAGTAGACCACCATTTCCTTTACAGTATTTCCTGAACAATTTGTTCTTTAACCCTCTTTACCAATGAAGCCTGAAGTTTTAGGTGAAGTACTCATTTCTACTGGAAAAGGAAAGAATTTCTGTAGTTAGAAACTGAATTTATTAGCATTGGCATGAATGCTTGTATGAAGCCTTTATGTCATATAAGTTAATTCACTTTAGAAGTATCCAACAATAAACACTAGTCATTAATAAAACTGAATAAATAGAATCTAACTGTTAAAAGTTGACTTTTTTTTTTTCTTTCTTTTTGGTGGTACCGGGTCTCTCACTGTTGTGGCCTCTCCCATTGCGGAGCACAGGATCCGGACGCGCAGGCTCAGCGGCCATGGCTCACGGGCCCAGCCACTCCGCGGAATGTGGGATCTTCCCGGACCGGGGCACGAACCCATGTCCCCTGCATCGGCAGGCGGACTCTCAACCACTGCACCACCAGGGAAGCCCGAATTCTTCTTTTTATATAAGGAGCTGCCTTCCATTTTCTTACCCACCCAAAGTGTAAAGACAACAGACAGAAAGAAGTAGCATGCATGAGTTAACCGCAGTTAGACACTACAATCCCTGTAGGGATATTCACAGTGATTTTCCACTTTGAGTTGTTCAGATTCAGTTCTCTACCTCATCCCTGTCAGCACAGCAGCCTCTAGGTACACAGTACAAAATATTAACCAAGTGGGGACAAAAAAAAAAAAGCAAACAAACCTCCAGTTACTTCTGGCCCAATAATTCATTTCCTCTAACCAACCAGCGTAAGAGTTCCCTGTGGCCGTTAAGGGGCACTGCCAGTTACTCTGACCAAATCGTTCCTGAATGACTGTCAAGCATGATCATTCCTAAAGATCCGTGAAATGGAGATGTGGTGGGAACGGAATGGCCTCACGCAACACGTCATCCTCTATGCTTTCCTGTTGCTTCTTGTATATAAAGGCTGGAATTCTTTAAAATCCTATCTCAGATGCCATCTAGGCAAAAGGCAGCCCCACGAACCCTCCTCAAGCTTCACTCAACCTATCCTGCAGGTCAAGCTTCACTCAACCTATCCTGCAGGTCAGAGTCAGCTTTCTAAAGCCACTGCTTCTCTCCCTTGGTCAACCACAAATAATGTAGTGAGCTCTACCAAGTACCCAGCAATGTCCTCACCTAACAAATGAAACCATGGCACAGAGAGTCTGCATGACAACTAGGACCATACAGCTCACCATGGATGGAGGAGGCGTGGAACCCAGCAGGGCAGTTCCAGGACTGCTCTGGTGCTGCTGGACCACCTTCCAGACCACTTTGCTCTGCATAAGCACAGCACCTCTGGAGCCTGGAACCAGACAACCTTCATCACCCTAGCTCCACTCTCTCCAACACAGCACCTCCTCTCCACAGCTGCAGCGAGCTTCTCACTGTCCCGCAGACACAACGTGAACACCAGCCTCTAACCTTGGCTTATTTACACCGCTCCCCACCAAATGGGATGCTCTAGTTTCTCCTCCTCACCATCCAGGAAGGCCAACGACAATTCTACATCTTCTCAAATTGTTCCTTCTTCAAGCCTTCCCACCTCATTTGAGTCTCTCTTTTCTGAGAACTGCTAGAGACCCGTGCACCTGATGGTTAATGAATCTAGGAGGAGTACTGATGTTTGGTGTTTACGTGGTCTGCCAGGTCAGGTGGGAAAACACCCTGGAGGCAGGGACAGACAGGACCCAGCATAGGTTCGTGAACTGAGCAGATGCTCAATACATGCTGCTGATTTTATAACAACCTCACGGCAAACACTAAGTAAAATGAATGCAGCACACTGTCATGAAACACCTGGGAAATCATCTCAAGACTTTTGGGGCCCAAGTAAAGGTGCACATAACTCCCAGAGTATTGTTCAACTGAACAACTGATTTCCCCAGCTGATCATGCCAACTAAGAAGGCATTTCTGTGTTTAGATAGCACCAGTGTATGCATATGTGAGAGTGTAAACAGCCAGGGACTGACACTCGAGCCGTGTTCAAACACAGCACTGGAAAGAGAACGAGGGATCCCAGTTTGTTGGAATCAAAATGATGTTTTGAAAAGGCTGATAAGACGGAAAATGAAAATAAAATGCACCCAGTTGCTCTGGATCATTTATTTAACAAACTCTTCCCAGTACCTCCACATTAAACACTGTTTGGGCCACTGTGAAGGATGCTGTCACAGTCCCACAGAGGTTGTGGTGAAGCAGCTCACCTGAGAATTTTTCAGTGTCAGGATGAGCTATTTATGCTTTTACATTTGAATGAGGTGAAACTTGCACTCTGAATATCATCAGAATTCAAATACAGTTTTGAGAAGTTACAAAGATACACAGAGATATGGGTCAGAATCTGAAGCATTTCTGATTTTCCGTGATTTTTTTAAAGAGTAACTCACAGGAGAGGGAAAGAGTGGGAGCAAACAGCAGAAAGCAGGTGTGGTCTAATCGGTACCAGGTGTCTAGCACAAGGCACCAGCATAGCCTTTCTGCTTCCCACAGGGCCTTGGCACCCAGCCACGGCCAAGCCCCTGAGCACCCTAACAGTGGACCGCACAGACTGCAGGTTCTGCTGGCCCCATGCTTCTATGGCAACCACTGAACCTCTGTGGGACAATCATCTCTCACTGGGCTAAGCCAATTATACAGCTTGATATTAGAAACCTTCAGGTGGCATACTCTAACAAAAAACACTTAAAGGGTATCTACTTGTTGATATATCTTACTAGGAGATTGCCAGGTTAGCTTTTAGATGTAATGTTTTCATAGTGTGGCTATATTAAATACCCTTCTGTAATACATACATTACCCAAAGAGGGAGAATAAAATTCCTACTAACTCCGCACAGTTCAAGGAGCACACAAATATGTGCTGTGACCATGAGAGGAACCACAAGAGCAATGGCACTTTCTGGCAGAGAAGGGGGCTCTGATAGCAGGTAGATTCCTTGCAATAAGGGGAAGAGGGCCTAGCACCCCTCAGCAGGGAGGTGGGGGCCAGCCTCCTGGAAAGATGGGGAAGCTAAGGGAGAGCCCTGGGATGTACGAAGTTGTAAACCATTCATAAGTGAGAAAGTGCCCAAGCTTTTCTGAAGTCTACTACTATTATCACCTGTCTCCCTAAATGTGAGAAACAGCCGAAAATACAAATGGTAGAGATTCAAACATACAAAAACAAACACTCAGTTTGTAAATCTTCTGAACTCTGTTAAATGAGTTGGCATGTGCACACTGGTTCCACACTCACTCCCCAAGCCTGATCAGTACCTGCTAAATGAGGATGACTATAACTTGATAACAGCAGGTGTCTTAGTTCAGGCTGCTAGAACAAAGTACCATAAACTGGAATGGCTTATAAACAACAGAAACATTTCTCACAGTTCTGGAGGCTGGAAGTCTGAGATCAGGGTGGCACCGTGGTTGGGTGCTGGTGAGAGTCCTCTTCTGGTTTGCAGGTGGCCGACCACGGTTGTATCCTCACACATGCGAAGAGCAGAGTAGAGGAAGCAAGCTCTCTCGTGATTCTTTGGCTGCACTGCAAGGCATGTGGGATCTTGGTTCCTCGATCAGGGTTTGAACCCATGCCCCCTGCAGTGGAAGCCCAGAGCCCTAACCACTGGACCACCAGGGAAGTCCCATCTCTCATGATTCTTATAAAGGCACTAATCCACTCATGAGGGATCCACCCTTAAGACTTAATCTAATCTTAATTCTCTCCCAAAGGCCCACCTTTTAACACCATCATATTGGGGGTGGGGAGACATGATTTCACCACCGGAACGTTGGAGGACACAAACATTCACTCGATAAGATTAGGTGTCCTCTGATTTGTCATGCGTCCCCTAAGACCACCATAGAGGGATTCCCACACTTGTAAAGTTTGCTTCTATAAGGAAGACACCATCAATTTTTAATAGGATAAAGTAGGGGAAATAAGAAAGTTAGAGGCCAGATGTTAGAAAAAAAAGATTACTGATAAAAATGTAAATAGATTATACAAGATGACTAAGCAGTACAAAATACCACATACATTTGGAATTTTTATGAATGTACTGGTCACAAACTGCAGATGGCCAAGGTGCCAACAACCATCTGTCTAGAAATAGCTTTTAATGGGAAAAAGGAAATTATTTGACTAAAGGCCACTGAAATCTACCAGTGACAAGAAGCTCATAACTCCAACAGAGAAAAAAAAGGGGGGGGAATGAACATTTATTTTTTGATGAGGAGAGTTGAAACTACCTATCTCCCCTTGGTATTAATAAAGTTCCATCTGACTAATGGAGAATACCAGTAGAGACACCCTCCACTAAGGTTGTCACTATTTCTCCTGATCCCAGGAATCAGCTGAAGTCAGCTCCCTGGAAGGTCAGGATTTCTAGAGAAATGCAAAAATAAGATGAGTGAGAGGAATACAGCTTTCCTCATCATCATGATTTCTGGGAATCAAGTAGCAGGGGCATGGCTCTTCTCTCCCTGATGCCTACCAGAGCTCATACACTCTTCAAAAGATCAGGCTTTACAACTGTGACCCTATTTCTGTTTCATAAAGAGGTTCATTTATACCATTTTTTTAGATTCCACATATAAGTGATATCAAACAATACTTGCCTTTCTCTGACTTACTTCACTCAGTATGATAATCTCTAAGTTCATCTATGTTGTTGCAAATGGCATTATTTCGTTCTTTGTATGGCTGAGTAATATTCCATTGTATGTATGCACCACATCTTCTTTATCCATTCCTCTGTTGATGGACATTTAGGTTGCTTCCATGTTCTGGCTATTGTAAAGAGTGGTGCAATGAACATTGGGGTGCATGTGTCTTTTCGAATTATGGGTTTCTCTGGATATATGCCCAGGAATGGGATTGCTGGGTCATATGGTAGTTCTATTTTTAGTTTTTTAAGGAAACTCCATACTGCTCTCCATAGTGGCTGTATCAATTTACATTCCCACCAACAGTGCAAGAAGGTTCCCTTTTCTCCACACCCTCTCCAGCATTTATTGTTTGTAGGTTTTTTGATGATTGACATATACACACTACTATATATAAAATAGATAACTAATAAGAAGCTACTGTACAGCACAGGAAAATCTACTCAATACTCTGTAATGACCTATATGGGAAAAGAATCTAAAAAATAGTAGATATATGTATATGTATAACTGATTCACTTTGCTGTACAGCAGAAACTAACACAACATTGTAAATCAACTATACTCCAATAAAAATTGAAAAAGAAAAAAAGTCACTAAATTGTAAAAAAAAAAAAAAATCAGTGTCTTCCATGTTAATGAGGGGAATTTTTCATGGTAATACAGGGAGAGCAAGACAGTTTTAAGTCTTCCAGATCAGCCTACAAACCCCTACACCTTTGCTCCTTCAACTGCTGTCCACAGACCGCCAGCATTAGCACCACCAGGGAGCTTGTTAGGAATGCAGAATCTGGGGCCCCAGGTGATTCGTATGAAAGTAAATTTCAGAAGCACTGTGAATGTACTAAAAATATTTCTTACTCCTGGGATTAGGTATTTCTCCCCACATGCTAGGGGTCAGTGCAGTTAGGCCAAGTCTAGGACGATCCGAGAATCAAAATGAATGATAGTAAGGGATTATAACACACTGAATTTAAAGAAAAGAAGCCATGAGTCCATATTTATAACAAATGAATGAATGAGGTCAGTGGAAGCTCTTCTTTACAATGGAAGGCCAACTTATAACTATATGAGTGATGAAAGAGTTAGAAAAATCACCATTTTGCAACTACCATCATTATAATGGTTCAGGCAAGAATCTCCAGGGATCCTAAAGCCGTTAGGTGAACGTCTGTTAGGGGACTAGGATATTTACACAGTTTTGCAGTATCTCTCCACATACTATTTATGAATTACAAAAGGATAAAGGCAACTTTACAGTGGAGAAATCTATTGGACGCTACCTAAACCAAGTGATCAAATTTAACATCACTAGGAACGGGACCACCTGACATATGTACCTGCTGAGGTGATGCATTTAGGAGGATACAAGAGCACTTATGTAGTATTTCTGCCCCCAAATGTAAAACCTGACTTTAATCATGAGGAAACATAAATAAGCCCATACTGAGGGACACTTTACAAAGCCACTGTACTTTTCAAAAATGTTAATGTTATGTGGGGCTTCCCTGGTGGCGCAGTGGTTGAGAGTCTGCCTGCCGATGCAGGGGACACGGGTTCGTGCCCCGGTCTGGGAGGATCCCACATGCCACGGAGTGGCTGGGCCCGTGCTCCGCAATGGGAGAGGCCACAACAGTGAGAGGCCCGCGTAACGCAAAAAAAAAAAAAAAAAAAAAAAAAGTTAATGTTATGAAAGACAAAGAAAAACTGAAAAAGATTAAAGAGGCTTGATAACTAAATGGAATGTGTGATCCCAGGCTTCTTCCTGGATTGAGACTTCCTTCTTGTTGTTACATGGATATTACTGTTAAAGAGTTCATCATTGAGACAGGTCTGCACATTAGCTAATGACACTGTATCAATGTTACATTTCCAGAATAAGGTAACTATATCTCCTTTTTAGGTGATACAAACTGAAGTATTCAGAGGTGAAGGGTCATATCTGCAACTTATTCTTAAATAGTTCAGTGAGATCTGTAATAATAGGTATATATATATATATAGTGAGAGATAAAGCAAATGTGGCAAAATGTTAACAAACGGCTCATCTAAGTGAAACGTACATGGGTGTTCATTGAACTATTCTGGCAACATTTCTGTAGATTTTGAATTTGTAGAAATAAAAAGTCGGAAATAGAAAAAAAAAGTGCAAAAGATCAAAAAGTAATGCAATTAAAAATGGCCCTCATCCTACAACCTCTAAAAGAGTTAGAATACCACTACCGACTGTACCCTCCCCCACCTAGAGTGGTCTTGAAATTGAATACAAGTAAGTGCCAGGCTGAATAAAACTCCTCTTTATAAGAGTTTTAGGAAAAAGCATTTTCTAGGCTATAAGCCTCTTCTTTGGAAGTGCAGCTCCTAATTCCTTCTACAATGTGCAGGGGGTGTTCTTGACACAGGAAATAGAGCAGTGAAGCAGGCAAAGGGCCTGTTCTCATGAAGCTTACATTCTGGTAGAAGGAAACAGACAATAAACAAACAATGTCAGGCAGTGGTTAAGTGCTATGAAGCAAAATAAAGCTGAGAGGGACAGAGACGGAGTGCTATTTAAAACAGATGGTTGGGGCTTCCCTGGTGGCGCAGTGGTTGAGAGTCCGCCTGCCAATGCAGGGGACACGGGTTCGTGCCCCGGTCCAGGAAGATCCCACATGCCGTGGAGCGGCTGGGCCCGTGAGCCATGGCCGCTGAGCCTGCGCGTCCGGAGCCTGTGCTCCGTAATGGGAGAGGCCAGAACAGTGAGAGGCCCGCGTACCGCAAAAAGAAAAAACAAAACAGATGGCTGGAGAAGGACTCTAGCCAGGTGACATTGAGCAGAGACCTGAATGAGGTGAGGGATTAAACTGTACGGGTGGCTGGGGGGAGTGTATACCAGGCAGAGGGCACAGCACGTGCAAAGGCACTAAGGCAGGATGGTGCTCAAGCTGGTGCAGAGAGTAAGGGGGAGATTGGAGGTGGTGAGGTCATGGAGTCCCTCCCAGACCATCATCAAGACTTTCTTGTTTACTCTGATACGCTGACTGGTGCCTCCCACCTGTCCATCTTACTCTGGACAGCCAACTACCCAGCCCTCTAATGAAGGGACTGCCGTGGGGAAGCAGCCAAGTGTGCTTGCTCAGCATGAGGCTCAAGCACGCTTCCCCTTTTTGCCAGACATCTCAGGTTGTTTCTTCCTCAGGCTCCTTACTCAAAAACACTCTGACTAATTCCTTTCTCCTTCCACTCCCATTTAATCCTCATGCAAAGGTCTCCAAAAGGTTCTCTTTGGGTTGAGAGGTTTAAAAAAAAAAAAAAAGAGCCCCATCATAGCTGATCAACCTAAGAGCCATATTTATAACATCCAGTGCTGGTTCTCACAGAAGTCATTATCCCTTCCCAGATGTTAAGTTCTGAAGGGGGCTGAGTCACAACAAAGCATTAGCGCCATTAGCATAAAAAAAAGTCTTCGAAAATGCCCAGAAAGTGCTTCAGAAAACACTGGCACCTACCTCTCCATTCTCCTTTAATCAAACCTGCTTTTCTTCAAGTTCTGCTGTTAAGCAACTTGAAAGCAGGGGTCATCATGGTCACTCTTTTATTCCTAGTGACAAGCGAGGGACCTGGCATATAGTAGTTCATCAATAAATATTTGTGGGACGGTATTTTATGGGAAAAAGATTAAAAAGCCAATATCTTATTAATTAAGCTGATGGAGGTTGCTGAAATGTTAATACATTGTACCTTTCATCTCTATTAACTGTAAATATATTGTAACTGATTCAGATGCAGTCTGATGCAGGACGTGGTGCTCGGCACACAGTAGAAACTTACTAGGTATTCGATGGATGGAGGGATGGTCAACTTGATGACCGACCACACATCAGATAGGAGCTGTGTGGGCTGACCTGTGAAAGCCATCATTTATAATACTTATAACATTGTTTCCAGAGGAAAAAATGTACCTTGAGCTTGGTTCATAATCATTAGTTCATAAATGAACTTCAGAATACCACCTTGTCACTTGTAAAATGGATATCTGGGACGGCAGGTATGTTTTCACTCGCAGACTGTTCATGAGGGATTTAGAGTACCATGACTGATTTGGGGAGGAGTGGCGGATATCTGCTCCCTGTTAGCTGAATGAAGCCAAGTGTACAGAGATTAAATTTTTTTTTTTGCGGTACGCAGGCCTCTCACCGTCGCGGCCTCTCCTGCTGCGGAGCACAGGCTCCGGACGCGCGGGCTCAGCGGCCATGGCTCACGGGCCCAGCCCCTCCGCGGCATGTGGGATCTTCCCAGACCGGGGCACGAACCCGTGTCCCCTGCATCGGCAGGTGGACCCACAACCACTGCGCCACCAGGGAAGCCCCTAGAGATTAAATTTTTGTAGTAATTTGGAAACTCAGAAAGAAAGGAGATTGATTTAATAGTAGTATCCTTTCAAACTATTTGGGAGCAACTGTGCTCAAGGATGGATGACATGGAGAATCAAAGAAATAAAGATTTTGCCCAACTTAGTAACTCTAATGAGAGACAGAAATATATTAGATGCTTTAAAAACAGTTATATTTACAGATCTGATCTCACTGGACTTGGAAGGACTGGGGTCCTAAACCGGTTTTACATACGATTTGATTTACACCCATAAAATTTTAAAAAGTTGTTTATATAGATAAAAATTACAAACTTACTAGATAATTTAGATATATACTCAATTTAAATATAGCTACACACTCTGAATTTTAAGAAAATCTTTTTTTTGGGCATTTTATGAAAAAGAAGCTAAAATCTGAACACCAAAGAAACCTTCAACATTGTGCCCAGATAAAGGCAGTTTATTACCTTACTTGAACTTGGTGATCTAGTCAGTACCAAATCAATACCAAAAGTACTCATTTTCAGAAAAAGAAACTGAGGCAGTCAAAGGGGAATGGGGTTTAAGGAAGAGAGAGAAAAAGGACACAGGAACAATGAATTGGGAGTGGGGAGACTTTTGCTATGTACAAAAAGTTTTATTCTCTGAGCTATCCCTCTTAGCATTTTCTGGGTTCTTATGTGTGTCACTTTCCAAAACTCCTGAGAGGCAAAGGTTTGCCTGGATAGAAATGGCTCCACCATTTCATATCAATTTATTCTCCATTTTAGTAATTTCCAAACAGCCTAGTTAAAAACAAACAAAAACAAAAACACTGCAGAAAATAAGAGTTTGATACAGATGACTGAAGAGAATGTAAAGGATTATGCTATATGGCTCTATGGTTCTCCTAGCTTGGTAAGGACCTGGATGAAATGCAGTCAGCATTTGCAGCATTTGAAATCATCTATTATCAAGGTCTAAACACGGTCCTTATTTTGTAATGGAGTGAAAGTGAGTATGTAGCTATTCAATCACCCCACAAACACTTTGCTGCAGGCCTACCCTGTACCAGGCACTGGGCCAGGTGCCTGGAATACACAGGTGAATTAGGTAGACATGGCTCCGTCTTCATGGAGCTTACATTCCAGAGGAACTGAATATTAATTAAACAAATATCTACTACGTACACATTAGTTAAGAGGATCTAAAACAGCTGAGAGCAAACTTCTAACAAAAGCAGAAGGGACTAATATAAAAAGTTTTTCATGAAAACCCCAGGATCACATAACTTCAATGATTCAAATGACCTTAAAGGTTGTAAGTTCAATGTATTGTATTATCCAATTCTGGGATCCTAAGACATCCCTAACAAATAGCCCTTTTCTCTATTGCAAGGTTTGTCAGAATATTTTATAAGGAGTAAAGAATAGAAATGTATACAAATTAAACACTATATTCATAATTTTAAAAAATTTCTTTATAAAAGCTAATAACTAGACATGTTTAAAAACATGTTCTTTAAATTTTATCACTACCTCATTTGTAGTTCTGGTTACACTAAATGGAACACTTTTACAATTTTTTTATGTCATGCTCCATAAACTCAAACTCCTTCAATAAACAGTAACTAGTTGCAAAATCACATTATGAAAACTGTTATAAAAGTGTCACACTAGCTTATATTAACATAACACTCATTTTAGAAATGTGGATCTTACTGAAATCATTAGGTTCACAACTAAACAGCCTAAAAAAAATCAGGTTTAAAGCTTTTGAGTACCTACACTTGCTTTTGCTCTTCACAGAATGCCTACATCAAAAGAATGAAAGAGCTATAAAATATATTTCAATTTTGAAATTACAATGTAAAATAAACAAAAATGTTAGAGAAAGCAGGAAACAGTAAGAAAGGAAATTCCCATTAACAGATAGATAGTTTGTTAGGATACACTGTCAAGGAGTTAAAAACGTTAAGTCTCATACAAATATAAATTGAGCATGTGTCAAAAATTTATTTAAATCATTAATGATGAAACCAGCAGGATGATACATCTGGCTCAGTGGAGTATAGGAAAGCCTGAAGTATATATAGTCAATGAAAGACAGAATACTGAAATAAGATTGCTAATACATATATAAAACTGGTTAATATGCTATAGGTCAATAAAACTATAACTTTGAGGGTTATCTTCTCTATCAGACAAAAATTATTTGCAAGTTATCAATCTACAATGAACATCAAACTTCACAGAATCTGGGTCCTAATCAATAGTAAATAGTAAGTTAAACAAAGGTACAGTTTCCTAGCAAATTATGTGATCCGTGACTGGGTATGTCTGTCAATGCTTCAGCGTATCACTGAAAGGACATGCAATCACCCTTGTGCCTCATTCCCAAGTGTTGGATGATTTTTCTTAACACTTTAATATGCAGTAAAATCTTGACTATACAAAACCCTCATGTATGATTAGTCTTGATAATGGCATGATCCAGAGACCTAAATTAGCCCTTAAAATGCTAGTACCAAGGCATACACTGGTGGCTGGTAGATGAACACCCCCCGCCCCCCGCCAAGGCTGCAAAATCACTCTTTATTTGCTTGCCTGCTTTTATCACACTTGGCCTCTCTTCTTCTATCTCAGAAAATTTGCTGCCTACCTTGTGTTGCTTCTAGTCATTTCCACCAACACATTTCTTTACTGTTTATTTTCCTTTAAAAATATCCCTTTGTATGAATACTAATCATGTCAACCTTTTAACCAAAAAAAAAAAAAAAACTAACTCTTTCAACATAAATACATCTAAAAGTTTGAGTCAGAGTTTGATAATAAGCATCACATTCTATAGCATAAGTGGTTAATCCTTCTACCCATCCACCCCTTATACTAATATTAAAAAAACATAATGAAATATTTGTTATTTTAGATCAATAACTTAATTCTACTAACTGAAAAACAATTAAGAAGGAACTTTCTAAAGGCTTCTTCCTAAGGGGTCAATATAGTAAAAAGTTCTGGCTCTATATTATATTACAGTTACAGTATCCCTCATTTAGAGCCTTAATAATTTATAGTAATGATGGCTATGCTACAATGTGCCAGATACTGTGCTAAGGGCTTTCCAAATTTCATCCTGTTTAATCCTCACAACAATCTTGTGAACTAGTTTGTATTATCAGCCCCATTTTTCAGATGAAGAAACTGAGTCACAGAGAATTAAATTAACTTTCCCAAGATCACAATGGTGGTGGGATTCATATCCAGGTTATTCAGCTTCAGAGCCCTCCAGTTAAACCACTATGCTACATCAATGGAGAAGACAGAATTATAAAAACAGATACATTAACAATAACAACAATAACACTTGTATGACACTTTTTATATGTAGGCACTATTCTAAGCAATGAACATACAGAACTTATTTATTTCTCACAATAACCCTCTGGGGTATGATTATTATTTCCAATTTACAGAAGAAGAAATTGAGGCAAAGAGAGGTTAAGTATACTTGCCCAAGGTTACAATGCTAAGAAGATGCAAGGCTGAGACGCAAACCTGGACAGCCTGGCTTCCAAGTCCAGGACCTTCCCCTGATGCCATGCTGCTTCTTGTAACAATTTGAAAAGCGTAACACAAGTAAACAGTCGTAACTCTTTAGAACCTCTGAGGTTGGAAATAACCACATTAAAGCACAGACCCATAACGAAATGTTCATTACTATAATCAAAAGTCATCGAGGGCTTCCCTGGTGGCGCAGTGGTTGAGAGTCCACCTGCCGATGCAGGGGACACGGGTTCGTGCCCCGGTCCGGGAAGATCCCACATGCCGCGGAGGGGCTGGGCCCGTGAGCCATGGCCGCTGAGCCTGTGTGTCCGGAGCCTGTGCTCCGCAACAGGAGAGGCCACAACAGTGAGAGGCCCGCGTACCGCAAAAAAAAAAAAAAAAAAAAAGTCATCAAGAACAGGTTAAAAGGTTTTCATTCAGCCTTGTTAAGAAGGCAAAGAAGTAACACACTTAAGCAAAATTTCATTCAAGATGAATTTCTAAAAAAATATTTTTCTGGAAAACAAACTCAATACAGAACAAATGAGGTGTTACAGTAGCTTTTTAAAACCATTCTGTAGAAATTGTTTTTGTTCTTGTAGCTTGGGGTTTCTCAGAATTCCCTCAGGGGCTGTGGGTAGATGGGGAAGGGGAAGAGATAGGACCCCAGTTCCCCACTCCACCTTCAAGCAAGCAGTTCTGTTTATATTTTTTACATATTGGATTTCCCCATAAACTTTTGCTTTGATGGGACCTAGGCTCCCGTGAGAACTCAGTCTGAGCGGGCAGCCCTTCTCAACTTCAGAAAGCTTTCCCCATCACTTCCCCAGCATCCCAGAAGGTGTATTAATACTTCGCAGCATTTCTCCTCTTCCCTCTCGAACCTCGTGCCCTAAGCACTCTCCCACACGGCCTCACCTTTCGATCCTCCTCTGCCAACAAGCATCACCACCACTGCTCACGTTTACCAAACTCCTTCTACACGGCACGTTCTCGGTTAAATGTTTTCACATAACTCCTTCACTGACTGTGCTCAACACCCCCGTGAATTAGGTTCTACTACGGCCCTACTTTATAGAGGAGCTCACTGTCCAATGGCCACGGAGTGATGGAAGTAGGATGAAAACCTAGACGGCCCACCCGAAGGGCCCCCAACTCTTAACCGGTACGCTATCCTGCCTCTCAGTCAGGAGATCCCTGTTCAAAATTTCCCTGAGACACTGTTCCAGACTCAACCTCTCAAAACCAAAACCAAACAGAACCCAAAGCTCCTTTCCTTCTGGAGCAGCCCTTCACAGCAGCACCTCACACACTCAATGCTCAGCTCTCGGTACAATATCATCCACACACGCTGATGCCCACACTCATGAAATCACGTTGTGTGTTCTTTCAGACACGCACGTGTGTTTGGCCCTCCAATTAGGCTGTTTCTCAAAACGAGGGACTATCTCCCCTGTGCTTTCTACATCCTCACTCTCCTCACTAGATCACCTAGAATGGGTTCGGGCACAGTGTCGGAAGATGTCCAACCCTCAGTGTCAAGAGTCCTGGCCGTGGTCGGGACCCCTGAGTTCTAGTCCCACCTGGGGCAATGCCCTGTAGAAGATGCCGTTGTTGTCCCCCACCCCTCCTAGTCTTCAAGCCTCCCCTCTCCATGCTGCAGGCAGCCTTCTGTGAGCCCTGTGCTTAGACTGTGGCTCTGGGCGCAGGCTGGGCCGGCTCAGAGAGTGAGCTGGGAATGCAGGGCAGCTAATGCCTCCAGGAAACAGCCCTCAGTCAAGGGCAAATATCCTCGCTCCCTTGCCCTTTGGGGAGGATAACTCTCAAGTGTGTGGACTGTTTCCCCCAGTTCCATCGAGGGACTGCGCTCCAGGTACCCACAGCAGTAATTCTCTTGAAAATGCACCTTGATTTAAGGCTTCCTCCTCTGCCCTGTCCCACTTGCCCACTTCCCTGCTGACAGTCCTGGGATAACCTCTCACATAAACCGCTTACTCTCAAATCCTTGTCTTGGGGTCTCTTTCTGGGGAAGCCAAACTGAGATCTGCTCTCCTTTGTGACTCCATTTCTTCATCTGATAAACACCAGCACTGGACAGAGGATCTCTAGGGCCTCTTTAGGCTCTAACATCTTTTGCTTTCAATGAAGTAAAGTACATTGCAACATCGAACTAAAACTGACGATGGAGGTTACTTCTTTTTTTTTTTTTTTGCGTTACGTGGGCCTCTCACTGCTGTAGCCTCTCCCGCCGCGGAGCACAGGCTCCGGACGCACAGGCCCAGCGGCCGTGGCTCACGGGCCCAGCCGCTCCGTGGCACGCGGGATCTTCCCGGACCGGGGCACGAACCCGCGTCCCCTGCATCGGCAGGCGGACTCCCAACCACTGCGCCACCAGGGAAGCCCAGAGGTTACTTCTTAAACGAGACACTATACCCCACCTTGAAGCCACAGCTCCGTGAATGCGGAGGGAGCGGGCGGCACAGCCCGAATGCCCGTCAGCGAGGTCCTTCTGGCCGTGCTCGCAGGGCTGCGGTGGCTGCTGTGGGGATGGCCTCCAGTGCAGAGATCCTCTCACCCAAGGTCACACACTCCCAAGGTCGCCATCACGCACTGACTGAGGGATGCTCGCATGGAAAGGCCTGGTCATCTCAGCCCAAGTCAAGCCAACTCCGACAGGCCGCTCTAGCCCCAGAGCTCCCCAAGAGGCCGCCTAGGTTGCCGCTGGGCTGGCCCCCTTGCTTCCTTCCCACCCTTCGAAGGGCTGACAAACATCCTGAGCGCTCAACTCCACTTCACAGTCTGCTTCCCAGGGGACCCCACCTGTGACAATTTCATTTTAAATTTTATTTATGATGTCATGAAAATCACAGACTCTGGAACTCTGCCTGGGGAAGCAGGGAGGTTCCTTTTAATGCTGTACGACCA
Source organism: Hyperoodon ampullatus (assembly GCF_949752795.1). Lineage (NCBI taxonomy): Eukaryota > Metazoa > Chordata > Mammalia > Artiodactyla > Ziphiidae > Hyperoodon > Hyperoodon ampullatus. The sequence goes on along the minus strand of NC_136914.1, from coordinate 194,036,812 downwards.
GGAAGTGGTAGAGACAAGGGGGAAATAAAGCAAAGTTTTTAATAAAATGGGAATGAGGCAGATACAGACAAGCTATGTATGGTATGAGGTGCAGTTTCGGTTTCTGAACAAAAACAAGAAATACATAAAAGGTCAGCATAGTCAGTGAAACTGATTGCTGAGAACTCAGATGAAGCAGTCACAGAGGGTGATGAAAGAGAGAAATCTCTCCCAGAGAAGGAAAACAAGAATGTCCTTGCCAAGGAGAAAAAACAGACTAAACATACCATACACACCAAGTCAAAAATCATGGGGTAGGGATTCCCTGGTGGCGCAGTGGTTGAGAGTCCGCCTGCCGATGCAGGGGGCTCAGGTTCGTGCCCCGGTCCAGGAAGATCCCACGTGCTGTGGAGCGGCTGGGCCCGTGAGCCATGGCCACTGAGCCTGCGCATCCAGGGCCTGTGCTCCACAACGGGAGAGGCCACGGCAGTGAGAGGCCCGCGTACCGCAAAAAAAAAAAAAAAAAAAAAAATCATGGGGTAGAAATAATCCATCTGAAAGAGGGCCCTCAACTTCAGGAGACTACATCCAACCCATAAGAGGTACTCTCCCCGGGTATGACCAAGGCAAATGCCATTCCGGGAGTTCCCACTAACGAAGCTCAGGGTTAGATCATGCTCCTGAACAGGCTGGGGAGAGTCCCATCGTGCTGCCACAGGCAGGGCCTTTCCTGAGACTTTCCCAACAATACTGAGTGACACAGTTGGCTCTCCAACTACAGGCAGAGCTGCTCCCTGGAGAGAAAGCCAGTGATGCTGCTCTGCCAATGGCTGTGCCCAACTGGTGGCATCCAGTCATCTCCTCTGCTGGGCTATGGCCTCCGGGAGAAGAAGGGATGCCAGGGGTGGGTAAGGAGGGAGATTGAAATTTAAAATAAGATGTTAAGTTGCAAAGGCACCACTGAGAATATGACATCTGAGCAAAGACCAAAAAGAGATGAGGACTTAGTCTTATGATTACCAGAAGGAAGAGTGGCTACGCAGAGAGACACATAAGTGCCATGAGCAGGAACGACGCCGATGCCCGAGGAACAGAAGGGAGGCCAGTGTGGCCGAGACCTGAGAGGGCCTGAGGTCAGGGAGATGAGGGGCGAAGTCATGCAGGGCCTTCTGGGCCATGGTAAGGACTGTGGCTTCTACTTGGAGAAGATGGGAAGGCCCGGGAACACAACTGGGTAGAGTGACATAATCTGACCCTTCTATTTCCCTTCTCTGGATTGATTTTTCTCCGCAGCATTTCTCACCATCTGACAAAGTATACAGGTTATATATTTATTTGACTGTCTCAACTCATTAAAATGTAAGCTCCATGAGGGCAGACGATTTTTGTCTGTTCTGTTCACTGCTGTAGATTCCCCCAGTGTCTGGCACTTAGTAGATAATCAACATTTATTGAATGAATGAACGAATGGGTCATCTTGAGAAGAACCTGAAGAAGTCTTCTAAATGGCAAGATGAATTCAGACAAAGAGAATAATGTTTCTACTTCCTCTGAAGCTGTTTAAATCAGTGCTGTGAGGCCAAAACAACAAATTATCTACTTGTTCTTTTAGGCACCTAGGTGCCCACGATTAAAAACATGTTTCTAATTTCTAGAAACTGGATGCTTAAATGCGGGGAAAACCACAGATGCATCAGCAGTTTGGGAGGTTTTACATGTATGGAAATCATTCATTAAACACATATTGAGTGACAGTGTCTGTGAGATGCTCAATAATGAGGTTTAAAATGAACAGGATTCAGAGTGACTGGCTTTCTGGATGCAACAGGCTGGCCGTTCTCAGGGCTGGAGGCAAGTAGGGGAAGGGGGGAGAGTGTTGACAAACGACACCAGTTCCCTCCCTATCAGGATAGGGAATCCCCTTTGAAAATCACTGACCTAGGTGATTCTCAGGGGTGCCTTTTGGGTGCAAAAAAAAGTTTGAGATGCACCAGTATAAGGAAGTGTGTCCCTTTTATATATAAAGTTTCCAACATACCAACAGTTTATGATCTAGAAAGTTTTTAAAAATCAGTTTAGGTGTCTTTTCATAATACTTATGTTTCCCTATCAATTCACAGACTCAAAACATAACTGAAATGATCTATGTGCACAGTAGGGGAAAATGGTATAGAAAAACATCACTGAAATTTAGTTGAACAAAATGGAAATATATTCATACTGGAGGGAAGAAGAGGGAAGGGATGGGGGTCGGGGGAGCCTGTCAGGAGTTGCCTGAAGAAGGAGTCAGAGAGGCACCCGAGGTTCCGTTTCCCTCTGGAAGTGAGCTCCCACCTCCTCCTCACCAACTTTAGCCATTTCATCACTGAATTCAGAAATCCTCTGTGAGCTTACACCAGTCACTTAACCTAGCTGGGTCTCCCTGTTTCACTGTAAAAACGGGGCTACCTTACAAATCGTACCTGCTGGGGGGTAAATAATATTAACACATCCAGCACTTAACACTATGCCTGGATCACAGTAAGCCCTCAGTAAATGCCAGCAGTCACTCCAATGATATTACTGTCCGTGAGATTTTATTTTCCAAAGATGGCCACACCAACATGTACCTTCCATCCCATGTGGCTCCTTACAGCGCGGTGCAGACACTCCTCCCTCAAGAGCTGTGTCTGTGAGCCCTCCTCTTGAATCTGGGCAGGCCTGTGACCAGGAAGAAGTAACTCTATGTGACTTCCAAGGTTGATCATAAAAGACAACATAGCTTTCCTCTGGATCTTTCTCTCTTGGGACATGCTCCTTGGGAGCATCAAGGCGCCATGTAACAAGTCTGAGTCCATTGATGCCTCCATGCTGGACAAACCACATGCAGAGGTCACACAGAGAGATGGACATGTCCGAGGAGCCCAACTGTCTCAGACCAGGCATCAGCTAAGTGATCAAGCCCGAAGACGCCGCTGCTCCCAGCCTTTGAGCCTATGGAGACAGGCCACATAGGCAACCAGATTCTAAATTCCTGACCCACAGAAACCATGAGAGACAAGTTTTGCAGTGGGTCTGTCACCCTATGCATTGCCATTAATGACTCCCTGTCTGCTTCTAATTTAGAAACCATATCATGTTATTCTTCTGTTTAAAAATGACTCCAGTGGAGCTCCACGTCATGCAGAGGATGAAAAGAACCAGGATGCTCCACAGCAGACTGGGAGACTCGAGGGAGGGACTGTGTCTTATCCACCCGTGAATCCCCAAGGCCTCAGAGTTCCTCACTTAGTAAGCGGCTTTGCTGGGCGAGATGAGCCACACGACATGGAAAAAAATGAACAAGAAGATGAATTATGAAAACCATGTATTCAACAAGTATAGACTTAGCTCCTTCCATGTGGTGCTGGGGATCCTGTCGTCAAGCTACCCTCATGGAACTTTAGCTGCACCCTCATGTCACTTGCAGGAACCACTGAGTATTCTGACACATGCACAGTCCTGTGATGGACTTAACACCCCATGGGACAACCTGTGACCAGCAAGGGATGGGAGCAAGTGAATGAAAAATGAATTACCCCCTCCCCCAGTCTGTCTCTCCATCAGACAATTCTCAGGCACATTCCTGGAGGGTCTCCTCTGGGATCAAGTCCCAGCTACCCACAGTGGTGACCAAGTTGCTGAACAAACCTTGGATTGAGTTTCCTTCCTTCCCTGTTAACTCTTCCCAGGGGCCAATCCTGTTCTTTGGGATTACTCCTCAAAATAAACTAACTGTCCATAAAGCCTTGTCCAGGTTTTGTTACTCAGAGGAACCCAGGCTAGGACAGCATTTAAATTTGATTTAGTAAAATATGATTTATATTCAACAATTTAGGAATATTAATTACCCTTTAAGGCAAGTTATCCTCAAGGAATGTAGGCAGTGATAGAAATGATAAGAAAATAAGGAAATACTGGGTTTTCCTTGCATAACTGCACTTCACATTTTCCTTTAGTATTTGGCTTTTTTTTTTTTTGAGGGAGGCGATATCTAATATTAGGAGGCACTTTTCTCTAAGGTGTGTGGTGGCATTTAGTCCTTTAAATTCATGATCACAGATTCCTAATGGGCTTTTAATGCTGCCAGGTGATCCTACCACATGTTGCTAATTTGTTTAATCCCCCAAACCACCTTCTCCATTCTCATTCTCATCTGCTTCCTATTCCCCTAAGAAAATGGAAGCATCAGAGGAACTCACCATTCTCCTACCAAAAGCAGATACCAACTCATGCCCTACAAACATACCATCCTTACTGCCTACCTGAGGACATTTCCCCGCAATTCTCCCTTCTTCTGTTATCGTCAACTCTTGCTCTCTAGTGAATAGCTCCCATCGGCATACAAACATGCCCTGAACACTACCTTTAACAAATAAAAACAAAGTTCTATTCACACCACTCTTCCTGACAGTTGCCACCCCTTTTCTTTGCTCCCCTTCACAGCAAATCTTTGCATTAGCATTGCCTCACTCTTCGTCTGAACCAATCAGCCGCACCTCTCACAAGCAATCACTCCCTCTTCCTTGATATGCTTTCTTTTTATTTTTTAATAAGAAATGTGCACAATCTTTATTCTTATAAAAAACCTTCAGAATTACAGAAAATAAGATTTCAGTATGTAGGGAGACATACCATATTCTAGGATGGGGCAACTCAATGTTATAAAACTGTCAATTCTTCCCCAATTGGTTTATAGACGTAAGACAATTCTAACTGAAACCCCAATGAGATGAAAACATTTCTAAATTTTCAAAATGATTCCAAAATTCTTGGAGAAAAAATATACGAGAGGAAGAGTTTAAAATAATGAGGGCAATTTGAATTTCAAGTTATTTAAACATATTATGAAGCAATAATAATAATTTAAAAAAATGCTACTGGCAGCAAAAATAGCTCAGTTGAACAAAATAGAATGCTCAGACATACTCAGGTGCAGATATAAGAAATTAGTAAATGATAGAAGCTTTTCAAATTAAATGGATTATGCTTCCTTCACTTACCTTCCAGGACAGCACCCTGTCTTTGTCTGCCCCCTATCCCCTTGGCTGATCATTCTCGGTGTGCTTTGCTATTTCCTTCTTTACCCCTGACCTCTTGATGTTGAGTGCCAACGGTTCAGTGCTTCGTCCTCTTCTCTTCTCTCTCTACTCACTTTATTGGTGATCTTCTTCAGCCCCCGGGGACTTTAAATACCATCTCTATGCTTTCAGACCTCTCTCCCTCCCCTCCAAACTCAGGTCCAACTGCTTACTCTGTGTATTAGTTTTCTACGGCTGTTGTATCAAATTACCACAAATGTAGTGCCTTAAAACAACACAAATTTATTATCTTATGGTTCTGCAGGTCAGATATGAGTTTCACTGGAATCACATGTTGGCAGGGCTGGGTTCCTTTCTCAAGACTCTTGGGGAAGATTAGTTTCTTTGCCACTTCCAGCTTCTAGAAGCCACCTACATTCCTTGGCCCATTGCCCCCTTCCTCTGTCTTCAAAGCCAACATCATGGCATCTCTCTGACCATTCTTCTGGAGTTGCATCTCCCTCTGACCACCAAAGGAAAGGTTCTCCACTTTTAAGGACTCACGTGATTAGGCTGGGCCCACACAGATAAACCAGGATAATCGCTCCATTTCAAGGTCCTTAACTTAATCAAATTTGCAAACTCCCTCTTGCTACCTAAGGTGGCATACACAGGATCTGGAGATTAGGATCTGGACATCTTTGGGGGCCATTATTCTGCCTACCACACGCAGAGATCCAGATGGATATCTAACAGACATCATACTCGCTACGTCCAAACTGAATTCCAATTCTCCCCCATCACAGATCTCCTCCACCCACAGCTTTCCACATCTTCATTGATGGCAACTGCATCTTTCCAGTTGTTCAGGCCCCAAACTATAGAATCATCTTTGGCTCCTCTCTCTCTCTCTCTCTCATATCCCACATCTAAGTCGCAAACAAGTAGGCTTTATCTTCAAAAAAATATCTATAATCTGGCCATTTCTCATCATCTCCACTACCACTGGTCGAAGCCACCACCATCTTGCATCAGGATTTCTGCTGTCACTTCCTAATTGGTCTCTGGCTTCTCCCCTACAGTCCATTTTCAGAGCAGCCAGCATGATCTTTTTAAAAATTAAGTTGAATCACATTGTTTTTCTGATCGAAATGCTGCAAGGACCCCCTGGGTCACTGGGAATAAAAGCCGAAGCCCCCCAGGGTCCCTACCCTCCTCCCCAGTTGCCTTTCTCACTTACTTCTCCTACTCGTCCCTTGCTGCCTCCACTCCAGCCACGCTGGCCACTCACTATCCCTCTAAGCCTCCAGGTGGACTTCACTCTAGAACTTGGCTCTCCTTGTTCTCTCTGCTGGAATACTCTTTCCCCTGGCTAGTTGTCCTCAGCCACTCTACTAGTTTTCCACTGCTGCCATGAGCAATTACCACAGAATCAGTGGCTTAAAACAACATCCATTTATAACCTCCTAGTTTTGTAGGTCAGGAGTCTGGGTATAGCCAGGCTCTGCTGGTCCACTGCTCAGGGTCTCACAAGGCCAAAATCAAGGTGTCAGCAGGGCTGCATTCCTTTTTGGAGGTTCTGGGGATTAGTATGCTTCCAGGCTCATTCAGGTTGTTGGCCAGATTCAGGTTCTTGCAGCAGCAGGACTGAGGTCCCGTTTCCTTGATGGTCTTTGCTCCTCAAGGCTGCCCTCCTTTCTTCTCACGCTTTCCACGTGGCCCCTCTCCAGCACTGGCGGGTTGAGTCTCCCTTACATTTGATCTGCTCCAAATTCAGCCACATCTCTCTGACTCAAACCACTTACTCCACTTTTAAGGGCCACCCAGATTATCGAGGATGATCTCCATATTTTAAGGCCTGTAACTTTAATTACAGCTGCAAAGTCCCTTTGCCACGGAACTTAACCTATTTACAGGCTCCAGGGATTAGAGCATGCACATTCTGGGAGCCTTTCTGCCCACCACACCTCCTTTCTTGACCATGGCATTTATACTGCAACCCAGCTCTCCACTCCCCATCACCTTTCATCTCCCTTTCTTGCTCAATTTTTTCATTTTTCCATAGCTCTGACCACCTTATAACAAACCATATAACAAATATTTATTATGCTTACTGATTATCATATGTCTTCCCCTGCTAGAAAATAAACTCCTTTGGGTCAAGAATCTTTGTTTTGTTCACTGATAATCCAAAGACTAGCTCAAAGGCACTCAGTGATTATTTCTTGAATGAATAAATAAACTTGTCCTGTCCTAGAACATTCTCTAACCCTATTTCCACAGATTTTTTTTCCCCAGATTGTTTTTAATTTCAATAGTTTGAAACCACTTATTAGAACAAAGGTCTTGACTGGTGATGAGGAATATGGATAAATATCAAAGGACTGCTCTCTTAACATTGCTCCATAGCTGAGGTCAATAGTATCTAACTAGCTCAGTTCTCATTTATAAAGACAGCAATGTTTGCTAGAAAAAAATGTTTGTTATTGCTACAAAAATAAGAATGCTTTATTTTTATGCTATTATCCAGGCACACAGGCAAAACAAATTGAGTTGTTGAGTTCATCTGGGCTCAAAATGTACAGAAAAATAAATGACTAAATTTATCGTAAATGCTTTTTAAAAATCTCCATAAATGCCTGTGCGGTGGGAAAATGAACCATACTGGTTTGAGGAAGAACCAAGAGAAAGAATTGATACTTGCTGAAGTTTAAGACTACTGGTTGCCATCAGTCAGTTTAGGGTCAGAGGGAGTATGACAAAGCAAGAAAGCAAGAAAAAAATTTTTTTGAAGCCAAAGTCATTTTAGGGATCAAATCCAAACTTCACAGAGGAGGAAACTGAGGCTCAGAGAGGGTAAGTGACTTGTCTAATCTCACACAGCTAGTCAGTGATGTGATGCTTTGGATATACATTCTTACAGACTAGAGACAGTGAAAATTAAGTTTCTGTAACCTCTCTAGGTATTTTAAATGTTCATTTAATGAGCTGATTCTCTGCTTCAAAGGGTTGGATCCATCACAGATGCTGACAGACAGGAAGACTCTGCCTACCAGCACTGTACTTGGCCCAACTAGGTCAAGACATCTCATTCCAGGTGGAGTGCTCCAGACAGGGGACAGTCCCTGAGGTATTGGCATGGACACAGACCTTGCAACCTCAGAGTGATTGGAGGAGGCCCCCTCAGGACATCACTGCACTAAGGACAGGCTGATGCTGCAACACACTAAGAAATCAAAGGGCTTAGGGATAAAACATAATGATACCTCACTAGATTACCTATATGTTAACAGAGGAAAGTAATTGTTACCTAAGGATCTTGACAAAATCTGGAAGTATTTATAGACATGGACTTGTTGCCAGCAGAAAGGCAAAAATGAAGGAAAGTATATTTTAAGGGAAGAATAAATAAGACATATTTTGAATGGGGTTCTCACACAAACACAAAAGACAGCAGGAACTGATGCGAAATAGTTTCTAAATTTACCAAATCAACACCTTCTGCTTTCTGAATACCTACAACAGGAATGCAAAAGAGCACAATAATTCAGTTCTATATTTAAAACAAGAGACAAGAGCTATTTGTTTGGTGTTTTTAAAGACAATCTTTCATTCACTTTTGAGCTCTTGGCAATAAGAAAAAAAAAGTCAAGAAATTGGTTAAGGCAATATACACAGAGTGACTTCCTCAATGGGGGTGCATCAACATTTGCAGGAGGAGAAAATAAGTCTATTTTTGGAGTCACCAATCAACTTTCCTCTCCATGGTTACAGGACATGTTTCATAAGTTTCCAGAATCACAGATGATTCAAAATGACCTTGGTAATAATTTAGACCAAATCTCATATTTTATACATGGGGAAACTAAAGCTTAGGGAGGTGGGGAGACTGTCTGACACCACAGCCCTTTAATGATACATCATGACAGAACTCAAGTCCCCTCACTCCTAAGGAAAAATGTGAAATCGTTACCTCCGAAAAAAAAGTATCCCTTAATTTATCTCCAGGATTTATTCATTTGTAAACGCCATGAAACTGTTTTGGCAGTTAAGATCTCCATATGTTTCTACACAATTGGGAAAAACCTTTTCAAAACTAAATTTTTATACTCATAACTTCAATACAACTTGAAAACATAGATGTGTTTAATACTGGCTCACATGTTCCTTAAGGTTTTAACCTGTTTCCTACTAGCCAAGGAGGCCCATCTGAAAGAGAACAGATAAACCACGTGCAGTGCGCAGGCCTCTGTGACATCTATTATCCCAGACAATTAATATTTATTTATATTTTCCTCCATTTTCATGTAGATAAGTATGTATGTATACACACATGCACATATGTGTGTACATTTGGAAAGATCTTGTTAACCTGGATATTTGGTAGGGGTAGATCAGACTAAAACTTAAAGCAACACAATTTTTCGTGTCGTTTACTACTAAGTGGAATTCACTTTTAAAGTGACCTCCAATCCAGCAAGAACAGATTCTCAACACTTCACAGAGAAATCTTGTGTTGATTCATCCAGCATTTATTATATGTGTCTACTTCATGCCAGGTACTGTGATATGAACTGGACATCAAAAGATCGCATCCCTGCCCTTGTTAAGTCCACAGTCCAGTAGAGACAAGTATGAACAGATACTTGCCATGGCGTGGTAGTGCAGTAACAGCGGCTGGCTAATGGAACAGTGGGGACAGGATGGAGGGAGATGACCAGATATCATGGGGATCAAGGGAGAATGTCTGGAAAGGGGAGGAAATTACCAAGGGGGTTTCTTTTTTTTTTTTTTTTTTTTACGGTACGCGGGCCTCTCACTGTTGTGGCCTCTCCCGTTGCGGAGCACAGACTCCGGACGTGCAGGCTCAGCGGCCGTGGCTCACAGGCCCAGCCGCTCTGCGGCATGTGGGATCTTCCTGGACTGGGGCACGAACCCGTGTCCCCTGCTCGGCAGGTGGACTCTCAACCACTGCGCCACCAGGGAAGGCCACCAAGGGGGTTTCTTAAGAGACTTTTTTCCAGGCAAAGACAAGGGAAGTGTTTTAGATGGAGACCCAACATGTGCAAGAGACAAGAAGTGGGATGGCGTAGGCAGGCAACTGGCAGGATGCAAGGTTTCACATTCCCCACACCTGTACCCCTGCAGCCAATGCCAGCCGGTCTCACTCTACATCCGTCATCACCTACCTCAGGAGACCGTCACTGCTGCCCAGCAATCACAGTTCATGTCCCTAGTGCGATCTACTCCCCGCCTCTCCTAAACCACTCTTCCATACCGTTACCTTCTTTCACGCCTCCAATATTTTCTCCCCTACCTTCAATCTCAGCTAAGGAATGAATAAACTGCTGTCTAGGGAAGTGACAGGTGATGAGGGTAGAGAAAAGGTAGGGCCAGGTGAGAGAGCTCTACATGATACTCTGGAGATTCGGACTTTATCCTCAGACAAGGGAAAGCCATAGATTTACCTCCACAATAGAGGACTCGGGCAGAACGGCTGTAAGGAACAAGAACGGAGGGAGGTCCAGTAAGGAAATTAACATGAATGAGAAGTAATGAGAATATGACCGAAGTCAGAGGCCATGAAGTAGACAAGTTAATGTTAAGGAAATAAAATCAAAGTCCTATTTTATGACTGAATGGTGGGGACGTGGAGGAGAGGATTGCAATTTCTTAGCAGCACAATTATATTTAATTTTAATCCACTGGTTTTAATGCTTATTGTTTCCAAGAAATTGTAGTTAACATAATTTTAATATACAGAAAATTGTATCATCTGCTTCTAGGTTCATCTTTGTAATAATAACAAAACAATTAACATTTGAACTGAGCTAAGGCCTATGATTTTTGAGCAAACCAAGTCATCAATTGCCATCAGCATTGGAAGATCCTGAGAATAACAACTGTTCCTTCACCAGGATGGTAAGTCACTCAATTTTTAGGACAAGTTAAGACCTAAAAGTGAATGTATAGGAGATAATCTAAATTTTTCTAAGTATTTGGCAAAGGAAAAGTACTAGAATTCTAGCTATGCCGAAACTTTGCAAGTACATATACTTATAGGTAAACATATACATAGTAAGTAAATGTATAGCCGTCTCTGGAGAAAACATAAAGCATCAAAGTTTATAACATGATTTTCCCATGATCTCTTACTGAAAGGATGTAGAAGACAGAAGGATCCCCTGAAAAAAGAAATACCAACTTTGTATTTATTTGTCACTTTAAATATCTTTCCTATATCAAGTGACATGTGGTTTTAACGAAAAGGCCTTTTTTTTCTTCTTAGGTATGCTCCCTCTGATAGCCACCTCTATCTGCTCTCTAGGAACCAAGCAATCCAAGAGGAATCCCTTCTCCATGGACTATCCATAAAGCAGGTGTATCCATATGTAAAGGCTATGGATACTTCCCAGACTGCTACAAAGTCCACACATGAAGATCTTTACCTGTGAGTCACAGCTAAAGTGTGCAGAGCTTGTAAGAGTGGTTCCCAAACCTATTTGCACACCAGTGTTACTTGGGGAGTTAGATAATATATATGTGTACACATACATATATGTACACACACATGTACACACATGTGTACACACAATACATATATGCACACACACATGTGTACACACATATATGTACACACATATATCACATCTTGGCCTCACTCTAGACCAATTGTATGGGAATCACCAGGGATAGGTCCTAGAAGCCCCCAGATAATTCTACAGAGCAACCAGAGTTGAGAACCACTAGCCAGAACCTTGTTCCTCTAAGTGTGGTCTGAGGACCAGCAGCATCCCCTGGAAGCTTACTCGAAATGCAGAATTTCAGGCCTCCCCTGAGAGCAACTGAACTAGAATCTGCAGTGTAACGCCATCCCGAGTGATTTGCGTGCACATTGAAGTGTGAGACACACTGACCTAGAAGAGACTTGCACTAAGTGGGCAAGCTCTGAATAAGACTTATTGATGGGATTTATCAAAGTGTGATAAAGATCACACTTTGGCCCCGCTGCATAAATGTATTAAATGTAAAGTAACCCCTCAGAAACCAGCCAGGACAGCTCTTTATACACTGGACAGAATGCTAAAGCTAAGTCCTCTCACTGTATGGCGCAGGGCATCGGCCCGATGTGAAACAGTTACAAGCAGATCACTGATGCCTGATTCACAAGAGCAGTTCAATCTAGGGAGGCAGAAATGGGACTGGGAAAAGGTACAAGAGAAACTATGTCTACAATTATTGATATTTAAAAAATCTAAAGTTAGGTTTTTTTTTTTTTTTTTAAGAGAAGTTCTTCCCTTAGGTCTCAATTGTTTCTCTTATCCACACAACAAACATTTCTCCTTTAAGGTATACAAAATCCGGGACTTCCCCGGTGGCGCAGTGGTTAAGAATCCACCTGCCAATGCAGGGGACACGGGTTCGAGCCCTGGTCCGGCAAGATCCCACATGCTGCGCAGCAACTAAGCCCGTGCGCCACAACTACTGAGCCTGCGCTCTAGAGCCTGCGAGCCACAACTACTGAAGCCCGCGCGCCTAGAGCCCGTGCTCCCACAACAAATGAAGCCACCACAATGAGAAGCCCGCACACCGTACCGAAGACCCAGTGCAGCCAAAAATAAATAAATAAATTTATATTAAAAAAAAAGGTATACAAAATCTCTGGAGTCAAAGCCTGATTCAACAAGCCCTCTAACCTTGGGAAATTACATAATTCTTATATTCCTTCATCTCTTGCTTGCTAATCTCCTTTTTAAGAATTCCCTCACAGAAAACTAGAGAGCTATGAAAACTGCTGGTGATCCCAGGTGCAAAATTGAAATGCTATTGGCAAACATCTGATAGAACACAGCTGGGAGAGTTGGGAGCAAAACCTAGGGGAGATTAAAAAAAGCTTGAGGGCAACCTAAGGGTGCAACAGATTTAGCCCCAGAAGGCAACACTAAAGGTAAAGAAATAACAAAATGTCATAAAGTTCAAATTTACTTGAACTTGAACTCTAAAATTACTCCATCAGAAATTCAAGATAAGGCCATAAATTTATGTAGTTTCTGCAAAACAAAAGGAAACAAATATCGGCTCTCTGTACAGCCATTCTCACTATTTAGTCATCCAAGTGACCTCTCCCATGTCTCTTCTTTCTCTCCTCCTACTCTTCCAACCCCAAATAGCCCGTATTGGTTCAGAACTGAGAGACAGAGAAGATCAGACCTGAAGCAGAAGCAGTGAGAGAGGATAGGAAGAATACAGGAAACATTTAAGCAGCAGAAGCAAGGGTATTTAAACTACTTGGCTAGGAGTCAGCCCTAGATATACCTCAGAAGCAGCTGGGGTTCTTCTAAAACTTAAGGATTCCCTGGGGCCCAGCCAAAGCCAAATAAGTCCAGTGAATTGGGGGATGGAGGGAGAATTTGAATTTTTTTAAAGCTCTCTCAAATGCTTCTGAGACAGGGTGATTCCAGAGGGCTGGAATCAGTTGTGAGGGAGGATTCTAACTTCGAAACAATATTTCTTAACTTTAAATGTATATATTTTAAAGCTCTGGATCCATGTAAATCATTCTCTAATTCACTTATTAGAACTGCATTACTTTTTTTTTTCCTACTAATTTTATTTTTACCAATACAACTCATGCAAATTACTTAGACAAATAGTACTATCAGGCTTAAAATGAAAACACAGCAGTAACCTCTCATGTCTCCACTCACCCCCAAACCCACTTCCCCAAGGAAATCTACTTTAAAAATAGTTAGCTATTTCTCTCTTGATATTTAATTTTATTTCCTAAACAATATGCATATACTAATATTTCTTGATTTACTTTTGACTTCAATTTAGTAATTAATAAAATTAGTGATGTCCTATTATGTACTAGCTTATCCTCTCCCAGACTCCTAAGATATAGTTATGTCAACATTTTTTCCCAGCCTCTTTTGCAGTCATGTATGGTCAGGGTTAATAGTCTGTATGTTTCAGTACATTTATGCCTACATTTTGATGTTATCCAGTAGCCTCCTGTAAAAAGATGCACAGAGAGTAAACTTTTGAGAACTTTCACACCTTCAAAATGTCTTTATTGTATCTCCCACTTGACAGTTTGTTTGAAATTCTAGATTAAGAATAATTTTCCTCAGAATTCTGAAAGAATTAATCCATTGTTCTTTAGGTGCCATTACAATTCCCAATCTTTTTGTATGTGATCTGTTTTTTCCTCCACAGAATTTAGCTTATTCCCATTTTCCTTAGTATTCAAAATTTTACAATGATATGTCTTATACACTGATTGTGTGGATCTTTTTTCATTCATTCATGTGGCTATTTTGTGAACTCTTTTAATCTACAATTGTTTGTCTTCCAGTCCTGGGAAAATATCTTGTATTATGTCTGTGGTAATTTCCTCTCCTTTACTTTTCCCTGTAATCTTTTTTTTCTTTCTGTTTTGTAAATTTTTGTTTGATTTATTTATTTATTTTTATTTTATTTTTGTAGTCTCTGCCTGGAACTCTTATTAATATGATATAATACCTGATCAACTGACCCTCTAATTCTACTTTTCCCCTCTTTTTCTTTTTGCTTTTGTTTCTACTTTATCTTCTGTCCTTCCAATGACTTTTTTTGCCATCTTATTTTTAGTTTCCAAGACCTATTTCTAATTCTCTATTATTACTTTTTTACAGCCCAGTTCTGATTTTATTAATTCTAGGAGGATTGATTTTGATTATTTCCATTTTTCTTCTTCTTTTTGCATTTCTGTTTCCTCCATGATTTTTTTCTCATTTGTTCTGGTTTCTGCCTTTTTTCTTGTTGAATGCTTTCTTCAAGTGTCTCATATTCACTGACTATTTGTATTTCAGAGTAAGGTCCTAAAAAACTGGTTGCAAGTTCCATGTTCACAGAATAGGGGGAGTTGGGTTGTTGCTGAGGGTTCACCATAGGAAGAATGGGTAGTAAGTCAGTTTTCCCATTGTGGGACTTCATATATCAGTATCTGTAGGTCTTTTCTCTAGGGCTGTTCACTTTGCCCAGAAAAGAGTTCCTCAATATGCTGCCTGGGTTGGTGATTACCTGGCTATCCTAGGATTGGGGGTGGGTTAAAAAGAACACACCAGGTCTCACTGTTTGATATGCATAATTTCATTAAATTCCTCTGTTTTCAGTTCAGCATTTCACCCTTATGCTTTTTTTTTTTTTTTTTTTTTTTTTGCCTGCTATCCCGAAATCCAGAACTGTTAATATATTTCCATTTCTCCAGAGAAAAAATGTCCAGGACTTCCTCTTGCTATATGGGATGGGGAAAGTGAACTGAGAGTTTAGTTCCTTTTATGAACTCTTAATCAATCCCTTATTTTCAGCCCCATGCCCTATTCCAGAGCCTCTAATTCCAGAGCCCTTCTGGGATTCTGAGGGATAAATTGGCTGTTTCTTCCCAGTATCTATTCCCAACCTCCTTTAAGGGCACTTAGGTATCAACTTTTCCCACTACACTAAGTCAGTTGCCACAGGTCTGTCTGCTTTTCATCCTCCAAAAATGTGTTGGTGTCTCCCATCTCTTGTTTACCATCACTATAGTGGTGCTTCAGGAGGGACAGACAGTAAACACAGGTTCAGTCCACCAAATTTCTGAATCCCAATAACTCAATCTTACAACCACAGAAACTGCCCCCCAAAGATGATCCTTTCCTTATCAATTTTTTCCTTATCAATTTTTGAAACACTTACACCTTTTCTGTTTTTATAGATACATCTGATTAGCTAAGATACTTTCCCAATTCTTTTAATGTTTACCATCATTTTCTGTCTTAATCATAAAAGCATAAAAAACAAAACAGAATCCTTTTCTGGATACCACAAAATACTTCTGATTTATTGACTCATTAATTAAGCCTTAAAAGATGGTAGAATTTAGAACACTAGATTATAATTGAAGAAAATACAGGTTGTTTTCATGCAATAAAGCCATTTTCATTGACTCCTTCTTGCGACTTCAAATCTAGCCTATGGTGGCCTGAGCTGAAAGGTATTTGCCTTTAGATAATGTTCAAGTATTTCCAAGAAGACCTTTGACTACTGTACAAAGCCATCATCAACACTGTAGTCTTAGTTATTTTGCTTCTAAAAACAGGCAAAGGAGGGATGATCAGAACAAATAATTAGGCATGAGAAGTTTTCTCACATTCTCAAAGGATCACAACTTTTTCACTCCCATTCAAATCTGAAGGCTCTAAGCCTGAAGATTTTTATCTTTAAGGCTGAAAACCCAGGACTTGTCCGAAACAATAAATTCATAGGTATAAGAAATAACTACAGAGTAAAACACTAATATTACACCTTTGATCTAATTCCACTCAAAGAAGCACATATTCTGGACCTGTCAATATTTATAATTGCCTCCTGCTACTACTCAAAACTTCCCTGAAAAGAAAACCAAGCATCTAACAAAGAAAAAAGACTCTTATGGTGGGTAGGGGTGGGGGATGAAATTGTCCTATTTCTTGAGCTGGCAGGTAGTTTCATGGATGTTCACTTTTTAATAATTCATTTAACTATACATTTACATTTCAAAAGTTATATATGTGTTATATTTTACAGTAAAAAAAAGACCTTTTTAACAGTTAAAAGAGAAACAGATAAAAAGGCAAATTTTTCATTTGTCATGAAACACAGTGCTTTAATCACACTTGGCCAGAATTGTTATACACACTGACATGGATAAAGGGAGAAAAGTTATCATGATTTACCTTCAGTGCCTAAACCAGGGTCCCATCAAATTTCAATAGTCATCTTAGTTGTTTTATTTGAAACATTCTATTTTTTAAAAGTTCTTAAACTTCAAAATTTACCTTGTATGCCATATGGTAATATTGATACCTTACATTTGCATGACACTATTTATTTGCAAAGAGCTTTCACGTCAAATACCTGGGAAACAGAAAAGGCATTATGTTCTCCCATGCTGTAGATGAGGAAACTGAGGCACGTAACAGTTAATTAGTAAGGTCACTAACAGTGACAGAATCAGGACAAATTCCAAGTGCCGTATGTCCAATGAAAGTCTCCTTAAACATTTTATGAGGAGAAAGAACTTTCCACTTTTCTAAAGTTCTGGATTCAGAAACAGGATATCAAAGCTGGTGGTCTCTGCGATAATATCTGTGAGCTTCCTGAGACTCTCCAGAGAGGAATGAGAAAACAACTAGGCATTTCTATGAAATCGATGAACTAAGGACTATGCTCAAACCTTCTGAGTCATTTCACTCACTCCTAGTTAACATAAAAATGCACCTGCTGCCTCAGAAGTCAGTTTAACCCAAACACAAAAGTTATGAGTGGTCTATAACCTGTTTCAAGGGGAACAAATGCCTCTCTGCCACTCACAGGGTTTCCAAAGGGGGGGTATTCCCTATCCACGCCTGTCTTCTTGCCCTGCACCATACTCTCCCCACAGAGGAGGAGCAATTTATTTGCTTGGTGTGTGACAGCCGTGGGTCTGTTTCTCAGTTTACAAATGGATGGAGTTTTTCTATCAAAGATATTTGGCACGAGAGATTTGGCCTCTTTTCTCTTTCTCTGTCTGAACAGTGAAAGGCAGAAACCTGGGTATTTCTGCTCTGCAGCCTCAAACTTTCCATCCAGTAGGCTGTTTCAAAGTCTAGCCTAGGGTATAGAAGGTGCACAAGACCAATGTGGGCTTCACACCAAGCTGTGTCTTTCAGCCTAGGCTGCATCAATAACGAAGTTAATTTTTTGACAACCTGCTGCTTCTTATCTATTTTTTAATCAGTGGGGAAGAAGGGGTGCTTTCCATGTGTCCTCCTCAAAGACGCCATCACCTGCCTTTCGGTTAGAAGTCAGAGCACGTGGACACGACTCCACAGCTCTCCGCAGTGGCTTTCTGCGCCCGCAAACACTGGTGCGCTACAAGCAGTAGGCAGGCCGTGTGGTGAGGAAGCATTGTAAAACTTTGTTCAGTGGATACTTTAATTACTTCTTCTGTCCTGGAGGGCAATACTGAACTGAAATTCAGGGACTGTGGTTCTTTCCAGAGACAGCTCTGCCACATACATCTGCAGTCTGGGGCAGGTCTCAATTTTCCTAGAAAGCCTTTAAAAGACTTTAGCTTCCTCATCTTTTAAATGAAGGAATAACTTCCCTCTTTTAGGGTACTCTCCAACTCTATGGACTAAAAGCTCAGAAAGGCTTTAATAAATGTATTCCAGAATTTTTACAACAGCTACTGACATTGATATACATCATATAATCATTTGACACCCTGGCCTCATAGTTCCTGAAGATCAACGAGCTTCTACCTCGTGCTGATGTCATTTCACCATTCCCAGGTTCAGCCAGACTTTGAATTCACATCATTGCACATTACTGATCCCTCCATCATGATAAGCTGCTCAAGAAGTCCCTCAGGCTCTTGGCCACCAGCCCCAGGACTCCCCTCCACACTCCCATTACTCCCTTTCCTTCATTCTTGCCCAACCAGCCACTACACGGTCTAATCTCACATCCCCTGCTCATTCTCCCAGCCCATCAACACTAGTTTCACTTGCCTTCCTACTCAACCCGGGACCCATATGGAGTTGGCAGTTTCAACGATACTCACACCATCTCCACTTCCAATTTTCTCAGTATTGCTGGAGAAAGTCATAAATACAGGCATGACTCGTTCTATCACAAGACTAAGGCATCTTTGCGACCTGTCAGGCCCTCATCACCTTTGGCTCTCGTCACGCTCATACCCACAGCCACTCCAAACCTTTCCCCCTCTCCTCCACCTCCCAGCTTTGCCTCTCACTCTCAACGTACTCTCAGCAAAGAGAACTGGCCTCCTCCGTTTTTCTTTCCTTTTTAAAAAGGGGAACAAACCCATTTAAAATGCAGTCACACTCCCTCCCAGCTTCCAACTTTCCTCTCTAAATCTGTTTCTTTTTGCCTTCATTTAATCTTCTTCCCTCCATGTCACATCTGTTTTTCCATGAATAACTATCTTTGTCATGATCAAATGATTTAGTATTCGAAAAGGGACTTTGTTTTAGAACAAAAACAGGCGTTATTTGTTATCCTATAACTGAACTGGGGTAACAGGTGTGAACGGAGACTGTCCTGGGCAATCGGACGTGTGGCCACCTTATCCAGCTCCCGTCCCTCCTACTTGAGGAGCACTCACCTGGAGCACTCACCACCCTCCCACTCCCTCTCCCGATCCTCAGCCTCTTCCTCTCCACTGACAACCACTCGCCCCACAACACTCTCGGGCCTTTCTCACGGTTTGGTTTTAAGACTGGCTCACTGGCCCTCCCATCACCTCAAGTTACAGTCCTCTCCAATTTTCACAGACCAATCCTCATTTATACTTACTCTCTCCGCTTCCTTCCTGCTCAGGCACCTCTCAGGTACCTGGCTGACTTCCATCTCCACTGCCCAACTGCCCCTGATCCTCAAAGGCTACTGACAATGGTCTCATTGACAAATCTAATGACGTTTTCTCAGTCTTCAGTCTCAGTGCCTCGACGCTATTGGTCCCGTCTAAATTCTCTTTCCTCACCTTTCTTCACCCTACCTTTTCCTTGTTCTCTTCCAGCTTCTTTCCTCTCGCCATCCTGTCAGCCTCTTTCTGTCTCCCTCCAAGCCCACAAACATGGTTTTTCCCACTCCGCCCTGGTCTTTTACTCTTCTCACCCATACTCTGAACCCTTCTCACAGCTTCACCATCCCCCCTCATAAGGATGCCCTCAAATCCATCTCTGTTTTTAATGGCTGCCATCCATTTGGATAGCTTCATAGGCACAAAGAAATTAACATATCCAAATCCAAACTTCCATTAACTAGACAAATATTTACTGATTGCATACTACTTACAGGTGCTTTACTAGTGGCCTTTCCAACTATTTCGATTTCTGCCATCACCATCCAAAGTCACTCAGCTTCAGTCTCTGACTTCTCCCTCAATTCCCTCATCCAGTTAGCCAACAAGTCCTGCGGCATTTACTATTTCTACAGGGTCTCACCCACCCAACTGCCCCCACTCTAATTTAGGTTCTCACTGCTTCTCTCCCAGGAACTATTTTAATAGCTTTCAAAGTGGGATTATCCATGACTCCCCCAATACAGATTAATCTTCTTAAAGCATAGCTTTAATTCCCCCACTCAAACTACCTTTGATAGTTATCTACTGCCTGCTAAACAGGCTCCTTAGTCCAGTGTTCAAGATGCCCACAGTATGGTCCTAACTCTGCCAGGCAGCCCGCTGTCCCACTATCCGGCCTCAAGGCTCCTCACCCTACAGCTTAACCACACTCCTCTCCATCCTGGATATGCTCATATACGCTCTCCTTCAAGGCTCAGCACAGGCTGAGCCCTACACCTCTGCCAGTTGAAGTTCTACCAGTTCTTTAAAGCTCAAGATTCCTTAACTAAACCTTCCCCAATTTTTCTGCCTAGAAATAGTGTGCTCCTTCCTTGAAATCACAAAGCATTTTCTTGGGACTTCCCTGGCGGTCGGTCCAGTGATTAAGACTGTGCTCCCAATGCAGGGGGCACGCTTCGATCCCTGGTGGGGGAACTAAGATCCCGCATGCCGCCCGGTGCGGCCAAAAACAGACAACAAAAAGCAAAAAAAACCATTTTCTTTATGCCTCTATAACAGTGCCTCCATATAATAAAACCTTTGGTCACCTGTCTTATGCCCCCTACCTGCCTCCTAAGCCTCTCAAAGAAAGGGTGCCTATGTCTGATTAACCCATATACTCCTTATACTGACTTATATATAGTAAGCTGAATGAGAGGTTGATATATTCAAGTTAACTCTGTATCCACCATATAGCATATAAAATAATGAAGATGTACTTAATATCACCAAAGCTAATTAAGCCAAATTCTTAGGAAGGCCTAGAAATTAACCATTTTTGCAATTGATCGTTAGATCAAGGATATATGAATCATTTCAACTAAAATTGCAGAACTGTGCATTCTTTATCAGTTCCTTAAACTATACAGTTAGATGAGATCTTAGAGATCATTTAATTGCCCTCCTTCCATGCCAATCACCAATACTCCAGCTGATAAAACTGAAGCTTTAAGAAATTAAGCTGCTCCCCTGGTCTCTTAAATCAGAAATCATAATATAACTGTTACCATTTATTAACGGCCTAGTGTACACGCGGCACTTTCCGTACCTTACCCCAGTGTCACAACAATCCTTCAAGGCAGGTGGTATTACCCCCATTCAGAGACAAGAGAATGCTCAAAAAAGTTAAGTAACTTGCTACAGAGAGCCCTGCTTGTTAGGGGCAGAGCTGAGCTTAGGTCCCTATTCTATCTGGCTGTACAGTCTAGGCTTTTCTAATTGGACACCATGGCAAAGGCAAGACCTACCAGGTGTCCTGAAACAGCCTCCGATTGTTTCTTCAGTGAATAATTATGCCACCTGAGCAAGTGCACACACTTACAAGTTGTAAGCCATTTTATTTGAAATTCTGGAGGCGTGAAAATTAAACAGCAACCTCATTACTATAAAAGTTCTAAGGTTAATTACTGCCAACATTCTGACTTTCTTATCAAAAACACCTTCATTCTGGAAGAGATATGTTTTTCTGGTTTCTCAATTCTTAAATATATTTTCAACTTAAAATACATTTGTCCAACTACACCCAACAACTATGTGTTGAGCCCCTAGATGTCCAAGGCACATCGGAGGCTACAAAGTTGAATACGACCTCATTTCACTCCCTGAGAGTTCACCAGCAAGAGGCAGACAGTCGACTAACCTTAGGAACCATTCGTTCCCCAACTATAGGAGCTCTGGCTGATTTGACGACTTCCAACAAGAAGTCAGGACCCTTGGTTCTAATCCCAGACCTGCACACCGGGCAAGTCATCTCACTGTGCCTTAGTTACCTCAGTAAAGGGACTGATAAAAAGGAATGAACTATGCCAACCAATTTAAAGGTCCCTTTTAGCTTTCAAACTGTATTATGTCTGAGCTCATTCTTGAGATTACACTTCTGAAAGTGCTCGCAGCTACTGCTATGGAAAGGGAACTCCTGGAAGCCCACTCTCCTCTGGCAGTGACTTTGGAGGCACTGAGTTCTGAAAATATTCCTACAAGTATAAAGCCAACTAATATGCCTCCAAAGTTTGTTATTTATAATAAACAAGTTTACTAAAATTTATTCGCAAAGGAGGTGGTATGAAGCACGACATTCTAATCCTTCTTCCATTATATTACTGACATAGTTTTAACTTAATTCTTTATGATTCATTTAAGATGTTAAAATTAAAATATAATTTAAAATAACTCCTTCTATCTACTCTTCTACAGAGTTAATCCATTGACACTAACAACAACAGAGTTAAGGCCACTGCAGAGATGTATATCTTGTATTTGTTTAGTTAAATTAATACTTCATAGTAAATGCTACCTACTATGGACCTTCCCAAACTGCAGCTCAATTTGAGGTTGGTGTGCAGGCAATGGAGAGGGGGGAATATAGAAACATCAGTATTTCAAATACAAGTGGAAACATATAGCACTGTGCGAATCTGACTTTGCCGATTCCCTTTCAATATCCTGTACCTTTTTTCAACTAGCACAGATAATATTTTTAATCATCCATTAACTTATACAGCCAACACCCTTTCTCTCGACAAGGCTCCACATGCCTTGTACTCAGCATCTTAGGATATGATGCTCAAACCCATCTTGTGCTGTAAGTTAACAGCATAGAGGAGGAAATGAATCAATCAAAAGAAAACTGGAAGAAAAGAAATTAGAACTGTACCATCTTAGCGTCTTGCCCACACGAGGCAGTAAATTTCAACTGTCAAAGATAGTCCCACCAAGAAATAGGAAAAAGGAATTTATTCATTCACTAGTCAACAAATCCTGACTGCCTAATATGCCAGGCACTGTTCTAGGTGTTAGAGTTATAACAATGAACAAATCAGGCAAAAATTCCTGCCAGAGTAGAGCTTACCTTCCAGTGCAGAGGGACAGGACTTAAAGAACACCCAAGAAAATCCTTTCAGATAGCGACTAAGTGCTATCTATGAAGGAAATAAAATAGGACTGGGGGTGGTCCCTAGGGTGAGGGGTGAGAGGTTACTTAAGGTGATCAAGAGGGCCTTGCTGAGTAGATGCCATTTGAGGTGAGTCCTAAATGATGAGAAAACTTTATTCTTAATCCTACAAGTGTGGGGTATGGTGGGAACGAGTCAAGTTGAGTCTTCAAGGGTGGTCACAGTGGTCAAAAGTTCTTAATTTCTGGCAAACTAGGTTCCTTTTAGGATTTGGCTTATTAAAACAAAACACAACAAAAACAAAACCCCAAACCTAACCCTTTAAGTAGAACTCCTCTACTTAGGAGCCACTGATTTTTCTTTTAAGATCCACTAACTTTTAAACTTTTTGCTGATTACTTTATTGGTACTTAAGTAGAGGCAATTACTAGAAGGATTTCTTCAGAGCCATCCAGATTCTGAATGAGAGACGATCCAACCCTGCAGCGAATCAGCGCTCCTCCACCGACTCATCAACACAGCCAGGTGGAATCTTGTAACTCTTCTAAGAACGGGAAACAAGCCTCGGGAAATGTGGGGACTCTGACACCCCCAAAGTTCCCCCAAATTGCGGGAGGAGGGGGAAAAATAAGCCGCCGCCCTTTTGCATTCCCTCTCCCGCGGCCCTCCAAGGCGTCACCGCCGAGGAAGGGTCGCCGTCCCTGGGTCAAAGGTACACGGCGAGTAGGCGCGGGGTGGACCCCGCAGGAATTATCGGCGCCCGGTTTGCGGGGCGAAGATTCATTCACCGCCCCGGAGCCCACGGCCACACGTTCCGGGCGCACTAGGACGGCCGCACACCAAGCTTCTTTAATATTAAACAAATGTTTCAAAGTACAAACGCCCGGAGCCAGAAACGAGTCGACCCAGGCAAGGCGGCGGAGAAGAAACGGCACGTTTCGGCCGCTGCCCGAGTGTTCGCGGGGCCGGGAGGGGAGCTGCGGGCACGTCGGTCCACCCGGCCGGCGCCCCGCACCTCCCCGTCCCCGGCAGGCGCGCGGGCAACACCCGCAGGGGGCGAGGAGGGCGCACAGGTGGGTCCCCGCCCGCCCTGCCTCCCGCCCCTCCCCGCCCCTCGCGGAAGGCCAACGCGCCGCCCGCTCGCCCCTTTCCTCTCCGTGACATCTTATATAATAACCCGAGCTAATCAAAACGGAAGCGACGCGCGCTGCCGGGGCCCGACTCCCGGCCTCCACTGGATGCTCGCGCCCCGGGCCCCCAGCCCCCAACTAGGCGCCGGGGCGCGCGGCTCCGGGCGGGGGGAAGGGCCCGAGCGCCGCCTCGGCTCGTCCCTCCTTGGAGAAGGCGCTGCCGCTGCCGGTCCCCGTCAGGAAGCCGCGAGCGTCACAAACTGCGTCAGCTTCTTCAAACACGTTTCACGGGCTCCCTCCAGCCGGGGAGCCAGCCGCTCCGGCGGCCGGGCCGCGGCCGGGGCTGGCAGGAGCCCCTCCGGGGAGGAGAAAGTTCCTCGGGGCCCTCCCCTCGCCCGCCGCGCTTCCAGCCCCTCTCGGCGCGACGCCCGCCCCGCCGCGCAGCCCGCCGGCCCGCCCCGATGGCAGGTTAGGCAACTTGTGACCCCCAGGCGCCTGGCGGCCCCCTCACGATCACTGGGCTCCCCTGCCGCCGGGGGCCTCCTCCCGGCCCAGCGGAATACGGCGACGCCAGAAACTTCCCCCGGCCACGCCGGGCAGGGAAACCGCCCGGCTCCCAGCGCATCGCCCTTACCTTGCTCTCGGGAGGCCACGAGCCGGGCGGGCCGCGCGGGGCGCGTGGTGCGCGAGCGCGCGCGCGTGGGGCGGTAGGTGAGGGCGCCCGCGCCGGCGGGGGTGGGGCGGGGCCGCGGGCGGGGCGGTGGTGGGGCGGCCCGGCGGGCGGGCGGGCGCGAGGCGAGCAGAGCCGGCGGCGGCGGCTGCGGCGGCGGGCGCGGGGCGAGCGCGCCGAGGGGGCAGAGGAGTTGCCGTGGGTTTGTTTACGCATTGCTGCCCGGCTCGGGGCACAGCCCGCACTCCCTGATTGGACACAAACTGGGGCACAGCCTCTCGCCGCCGCCCGCCAGGCCTCCTCGAGCAGCCGCCGCGCAGCTCCCGGAGCGCCCTACCCGGCACGGCCCGCGGCGGCGTCCGGGCCTGGAGGGGACGAGCCGCGGCGGCGGCCGGGCGCGGATTCCGCACGTTGGGCCGGGGCTCGAAAGCGCCCACCTGTAGGGGCCCGACCTTGGCAAGGAGAAATTCGAAACTTCGGAGGCTGGAGTCCTCTTATCTTCCAGCCGTAGAAGGAACCCCCCCTTCCCCCCCCCCCCGCTAACACACACACACACACACACACACACACACACACACACACACACACACACACACACACACACACACACACACACACACACACACACACACACACACACACACACACACACACACACACACACACACACACACACACACACACACACACTGACGGAGGGCGCTTGCCCTTGGTGGAGAGAAAAGCCGCTCAATTGAGGTTAACATGTCCCTTTGGTGATGGTCAAGCTGAGGCTTCCCATGTATGAGCTATCTCTGAGACCTCGCAGTTCCTTCGCCTGTCTCCAGCTTCTCTGCGTGTAAATCCGTCCTCCGCGCAGAATTCAAAGTTGCCATCCCAGAATTGACCTTGCCACATGATGCTTAAGATCCTCTGATGATTCCCGTAGCCTCAAACCCCAACTCCTTAGTCTCAGAGTCTTCCATAGCTGGGCCTCCACCTTTCAGCCTCTTTTCCAGTGACCAACCCTCACCCCCAAAACCCTTGTCTACAGACAACACCTCAGATGCCCCTGTTCTTTCACAATTGATTTTGATCCTGCTCTGTTCTCTGCCAGAAGACCCGTAGCCCCGTCTACTTGTCAAACTTTAATAGACTCAACTTGTCCACCATCTCTGTGCAGCCTCCCCGAACCCTGTGCAGAATCCTGCCTTGTAGCTGCCATCAGCCTGGCCTGAGGGTCAGTCGTGTGCCCACTCTGTGTCCCCACTAGGCTGTGAATTCCTAAGAACAGGAACCTGGTTTTAACAGGGCTCTGAGGATGGGAGAGATGAACGCCCGAAGAATAAAATTGAGTGTCTGCAGCTCTGCTGGAACTGCAAAAATGAGAGTATCAAAAGGGTCTCTTGATAGACCATCCACAAACCTTATCTTGCAAAACGCAAACACTTCCAAAAACTGAGAATGTCCTCCCAGTATGTCTCTGTGTCTCTGCCTCACCACACCTAGCTATGTGCCCTCTATACTCATCATGGGCACTTAATAACACTTGGAGGAATAAAACTGAGATGTTCCTTATACTGAGGCTCAAGGTGATCAAAGTGAGTACAGTAAGTCATGAAGGAATGGACACGAATGGCCACAAACCCAGTCATTTTACAGATAATTCCCTGGCTAGAGTTCCTCAACTCTGGCAGCCACTGCGGATTCATCAATCTCTAATCAAACACTGGAGAAGTGGCCCCTGACCCTTCGTAACTCTTGGGATGGCTGGATTTCTTTCTCTTACGAAATGCATGGCTTTCCCTGAGAGAGCTGTCTTTGAACTCCAAGGGTGAATACAACTGAAAGTAAAGTTTTCTTTTCCAGGTACTTCAATAGTGATAATGCAGTGCATTAGTTACAAAGCTGTTGAAAGAACTAGAATTACAACCAGGAGAAGGTGAGGCAACCCTGAGATTAGCAACTGCTGGGTACATCTCCTCCCCTAGGGCTGGAGGGACAAAGGGAGGAGGCTGCCAGAACCATGAAGCCTTGTCCAGTGGGAGCTGGAGCCATGAAGGAAGTGTAACTACTGCTGGAGATGCCTCCCAAAGCAGAGAGAGTGGAAGGAATCCCCTGGCTCCTTCCTTCCTCTCACCTTCCAGGACCACCCAGTGGTAGAAGGCAGCAGAGGGCAGGGGTCAGAACCCCTCCAATAACAGATGAGAACAGAGAAACGAGAAGGCATCTGAGAGCGCTCTGGACTTGGGTGCTTCACTTGCTTACCTCCAGGACTCTTCCTCTGGGGGTTGGGTTTTGCCAGGGCAGCACAAACTTTTTCCTTCCAAGCCCCAGAACTCCCTTCCTCTTTCTTTTTCTCTTTGCCCTTCTGCTTCCACTTCTCCTTCCATCCTCTTCTCTCCCATGACTCCTGTATGTTTACTTTTTCTCTCTTACTTCTCTATCTCTGGCTCTCATTTTTCTCCTTGTGTTCCCATATACCTCCTCCTCACCTCTTTTTTCCTCACTGAGTCCCGTCCCACCTCTGCTTGTGCTACTCCTTCCTGGGCAGGAGGGCAGCCTTCTTCAGCATGAAGGAGATGAGCAAGTTCCTATGTAGGTAACGGAATTCGGAACTATCACATTGTTGCCTCTCTAGACACTATTTCACCTATGTTATCTCATTTTAATCCTCACCTCACACCTAGTAGCTAGGCATCATTGAATAGAACTTTGGTGGCTTCATGATTGTGCATCTCAGGAAAGGGTTTGCTGGTGTGGGTCACCAACGACACTGCTGATGGTCCTCTTAAACTTCCTCATCTCCAAGTGTTTCCCTCCACCCTTTCTTCTCCTTATCCTACATCTTTTCCTTTCATTAACACAGATATTTTTCCTAGATCCCAACTCCCAACAGTCTAATACATCTCCAGTCTAAATCTCCAAAGATTGAGAATGGCAACTTGAAAGAGGTGGCATTTCAGTTGGTTTTTGAAGGCTGGATAGAATTTCAATAGATGGAGATTGAGGAAGGACATTCTTGGTGGAGCAGCGAATAATATGGTCCAACTCTAATGAAACACAAGAGATGGCTAGGAAATAAGACCAGATTTCAGAAACTTGTCTTTGGAGCTCAGTTCTCTAAGACAGACCACTCAGAAACAGAGATTAACCCTAAGTGTATTAAGTACAGGTATAGTTCATATAATTGGAATCATAACATTTTAAAGCCAGAAAGAAATCTAGACATTGTCTGACCCAACATGTCCATTTTTAAGGGAACTGAGGCCTCAAAGACTCAGGTAACTAGAGTATCATAGTAGTTAACCACGGGCATTAGAGTTTGACTACCTGTATTCAAATCCCTGCTTTGACAAATGTTAGGTAATATGATCTTGAAGTTATCTGTGTTTAGGTTTCCTCATGTATAAAACAGGAAACATGATAGAACCTACCTCTGTGGGTTGTTGTAAGAATTAAATATTTTTACAAGTAAAACACATAGCACAGTACCTGTCATATAGTCTGTCTTCAATAAATATAGGTGAGTATTGTAACGTTTTCCTATAGTTATTCAGCTAGCAAACACCAGAGCCAGAACTGGTCCCCCAAATCTTTTAAGCTGTAGTTGAATATCCTCTCCATTACTAGAAGTTATGTCTCAGGGTGCTTGTTGAATGCCATCTATGAGACTGTGGTACTCCTCTGGTCTGCTGTTTAAAGAAGTGCTCAGTTATCCTTCTAGCTCCCATTCCTCTACATTTCCACCAGCCTCAGCAATCCCACTGTGTGGTCAGTCCTGCATATGTGAAGTTCCACAAGAGGAGAGGGACATGAAAAATAGCAATGGACGTGTGTTTCATAGTCAACAATATAGCTGACAAGTTCTGATATAGTCAAATTTTACTAATTTACATTTCAAAGGACCAAAAAATCATTTAATTAAAGGAGGTGGAATGATCTGTCATTCTGCAGCCAATGGAATATCAAACCTGCCAGCTTAAATTTTGGTGGTTCCCTAGGGGAACTCACTGAGATCAAGAAAAAGCCTTCCTTGAATCAAGTGTCCAATCCTTCAATGAGATTGTGATGGTAGAGAATCTTCTTTGTCCCTCCACCTTTCCTTTCTGAGTCTCTGGTCCCGCTTTTCAAAACTCCCCCAGCTCCGTGACCTTCATGCAGCCCACTCTCTGGACTGTAAGAATCTTGAGGCAATGAACCACAATCTACTAACCTTTTCACCTCTGGAACGTAGCTCAGGACCTGGGCACAACAGGAGCCCACACATCGTTGAACTGACTGATGTGAGCAATGCCACACATATCAAAAGGATCCCTTCCACCTCCTCCTCCAAAGCTCTGTCTCCTCCGTTGGTTGTCCTTAGCTAGTTGTCAGCCTGCTTCACTAATTCACCAGAAAGCATGACAACAGCTGAATGTGAAATAAATGTGCATTTTACAAGACAAACCACATTCAAAGGGATTTATTTTAATGGTGGAAATCCAGGCAACATTTTAAGAGGATCAGAAAGATATTTTTGGGGCAGCTGGACTTTCGTAACACCTTCACATCACACCACACAAACTGAAGTTTATTTCTCTGACAAATAAAGGCTACTTGACTTTGATTCTTATACATTTTAGTTTAGATTTCTTGGGTTAATTTGGCTACAGCCTCCATTCTAGATAAGACTGTATTAATTATCCCACCTAAGTAATTTCTTAAAAGGCACAGTTTTCTTTAATCTTAAAAATGTCAATCATTGTCCCATTTTCCTCTTTTACATCAAAGCCAGACTAATGACCCAATACCTCGAGCACTCACTGACTCTTTAAGCCTTGATATCTTTCTTCCACTTCCTCTATTTCATTTACATGCATCCTCTAGGAAGCTGAAAGGAATCCAAAGGATTAATTCTAGATCAACTCCTCATTTTGTAGGAGAGGAAACTAAGGCACAGAGATGTCAGTGGCAGAATCTCGAATTCCCAGCCATCACCCCATGCTCTGTCCATCTAAAAGCGAACTCCCCATTGCCAACTGTCTCCTGACTTCCCTGTTTCTACCTGTTACCACCATCCTTTGGGCCCTTTAAGATTAAAATGGATGGGGCTTCCTTGGTGGCGCAGTGGTTGAGAGTCCGCCTGCCGATGCAGGGGACACGGGTTCGGTGAGAGGCCCGCCTACCGCAAAAAAAAAAAAAAAAAAAAAAAAAAAAAAAAGGATGGTCTTTGACTCTTCCTTCTCTTCAGGCCTCCCCCTTCCACGTCAGGATATCTCTGACCTGTTTTTCTAGTCTGAACTGGCCCATGATTCAGGGCGTTTTCTCTTTACAATTGTGTCACTACAATAGGTTGCTAATGGTTTCATTGTCTCTCGCCAATCTCTTCCTCTTATACAGAGTGAACCTAGCAGAACCATCTTAATATAACTTAAATTTTTTAATAGGTATAATAAAGTGGTGACATTTTGCCATATAAAGTCAAATCCAACATGCATTTATACTATCAATGAAATACAAGTTTATTATTGTCAAGCTTTTCCAATTCTGAAACATATACCAGTAACTAGCTGTGTGACTTTAGGCAAGTTATTTAACTTCTGTGAACTGCCATGTCCTCAGGCTGTTAATTGGTGATATTATTAGCATATGTGCCTAACTCATAGGGTTGTTAGAGTATTAGGTAAGATAATAAATGTAAAGTAATTAATAATTATCATTGTAATAGGTAATATTTGTTGAGGTCTTACTATGGGTCAGGCATTATTCCAAGCTCTTTAAATGAATTATATCACATTGACCCTTTAACACAGATTCCATTATTATTCCTGGATGAGAAAACTAACGTCCAAAGGAGTTCAGAAACTTTCCCAAGATGAACAAGCCAAGAAGAGGCTGAACCAGGATTCAAAACTGGGCAGTCAAACCTGGGCGAAACTGTAAGCCACAGACTGGTACATAGAAAGCACTTAGTAAATGATAGTTATTTTATTGTTGTTATTTATTATGAGTATTATCACTTTAAAGAGAGGAGAAACCCTTTTCTCTGCCTTCCTTCCAGATTTCTTTCAGAAGTTGAGCCTTAGCATCACTTTGGGAAGAGGTGGATAATTCATGATAATCCAGTTGGCTTGGTACCACTTGTTTCTGCTTCCCAAAGAGAGGTTGGAAGGATGATCAGGGATTCTTGCACTCCTAGGGCCCTGTAATCACCCTGATCCTTCCCGTCCCCATAATATTCTTGATAAAATGGGAATCACACAGGCAATCTCTAGTCCAGGAATAGTTCATAGTGACAGGTCAAAGATTTGTTCTCTGATTGTGCTTAGAGTTCCTTTAGGGCTTTCTCGTGGATGGGACCAGAATATTCTCTCTGTCTAGCTCTGTTTGTTTTTCTGCCTCAGAAGACAATTTAGGAAAGAGAATCTCCCCAGTGGTTTCCCAACAAATAATTCTTTTGGTCTCTATTATAGTATTTCATTTTCTTCCCTTAGGGCACCTTTTGCACTGTGATCATCAAATACTGTGATTTAAGTCTTCTTCCCTTTGATGATGCTTAAAAGCAAAACAAACCCCTTATTACTGGTTTTGATGTTCCTTTCCAGGTGCTCCATCAATTCTTGTTTGGCCCAGTCTAATTCTGAATTTACTTGACACACCATGCCTTCCTTGCTCCCTTGTCTTCCTCAAGTGTCATTGCCCCCTGGCATCTGGTTGTTTATATTTGAACATCTGGTCTTTTTGCTTCATAGCATTTGACCTTGGCCTTCCAATGATGAGGTTTTCATACAACCTGGAATCATACAATTTTAAAGCCAGAAGGACTTTTGTAGATAACAGAGGCCATCTGATTCCTTTTATATGAAGAATCAGGACCCAAGGAAGCCAAGGTCAGATGCAGAGCTATACAGCCTATGATGGGGAAGCTAGAACCAGACCCAATACTTCTGCTTCATTCATTTCTTGTGAGTTAGATTATGATATCTGGAAATAATAATATGAGGAATTTACAAGTGTCTTCTCCCAAAATGTTTAAATTTTCATATCAGTGGTTTTCTTAATACATTTCCAGGAGGCTCAGAAGAATAGGAATTCCATGATTGAAAAAATGAAGCCATAAGAAGACATGAGTTTCAGAGCTGGGACCGTGTCCCTTAATGATCATCTTTCTTTTCTAGTGGTACTTTGTACAGTGCACACAGCAAATTCTCAACAATGATGACAATGATTAATGATGACCAGGTCTCATATTTGTCTGCTTTCAATTCTCTTCTACCATTTTGTTCTCTATAGTCCCAGCTCTTTCTGGGTTTCAAGCCTTTCGGAAGCCTGGCTCATTCAGTTTATGAGGGTGATGAGTGAGTATTCAGTAGCTGTCTTCCAATAGTGATGATGATTATGATAACTTCAAATGATTAGAGATCTACCCCCCAAGCACACATATGTATTTTGAAACTCTTCTAAACTTGAGGAAGTGTGTTCTTAAAATAATACCAGCTATTGCATTCTCTTGTCAGGTAGTTTGGAAAACACTGGATGAAACAGAATTAAACTGTTGGGTTGATTTTTTTCAACTGGAATTCACAGGATCTTTAAAACATTCTATGAATCCTAAATTCTTAAAGGAGGGTGATAAAATATGTAGAATTTCCCAAACATATTTGACCATCAAATCATTTATTCCTTGAACACCTTTCTCATAGGAGTGGTGTAACGTGGAACAAATTTTGGGAAATGCTAAATATCCTTTGGGTTTAAATTAGAGTATAGATTACTCCATTTGTCCTAAAACTATCTGTTTCAGATGTTCAGAGACCTTTCCCTAGGGTTTGTTTTCTTAGATATAATGACTTAGCCTGTACCGCTGCTTCACATATCATTTCAGGACCTAGACGCTGTTGTTTTTCAGCCTGAATTTTTTCAGACAGAGAATCGTAGCTTATTTAACTCTGATCTTGTATGTGAGCCACTCAATTCCCATGATCATTTCAACTGTCTTGTTCTAATCTACAGTTTGCAAGGTGCAGGGTCAAAAAGTTAATGATAAGTATAGTAATGACAACTAGCATTTTTGAATATGTATGATGGACCAGTTATTTAACAGCTTTACATGTAACAGCCTACTTAATTGTCACCAGAATTCTATGAGGTAGATATTTCTATTTCCATCTTACACTTGAGGAAACTGAAGTGAGCTTTTGTAACTTAAGTAACTTTGCCCAAGAAGATCCCAGTTAAGGAGGGAAAGCTGGGATTTGAACCTGATTGTGTTCAACTATTAAGGATTACTGTGCACTGCCCTTCCCATGTTACTCCTATTTTTTTTTTCTTTTTTTATTTTTGGCTGTGTTGGGTCTTCGTTGCTGTGCGCAGGCTTTCTCTAGTTGTGGCAAGCAGGAGCTACTCTTTGTTGTGGTGCGCGGGCTTCTCATTGCGGTGGCTTCTCTTGTTGCAGAGCACGGGCTCTAGGCGTGTGGGCTTCAGTAGTTGCAGCACGCGGACTCAGTAGTTGCGACATATGGGCTTAGTTGCTCTGCGGCATGTGGAATCTTCCCGGACCAGGGCTCGAACCTGTGTCCCCTGCATTGGCAGGTAGATTCTTAACCACTGCACCACCAGGGAAGTCCCTACTTCTATTTTTAAATGTATGTGCTGCCTCCTCAACCAGAATCCTTTAAGAGCAGAGGCCGTATGTTCCAGACCTCAGTACAATCTTCTGTGCTTGACAGCTCCTGGTATGCGGTAGCCATTACTCCTTTGAATATAAAGCTTGTGCAACCTGCCTAAACCATTCAGCTAGTAAAATTATGGGCCTGAGATTTGGAGCCATCCTCCATACCATGTGTGCGCACCTCATGGATTTCTCACCAGGACCATGCAGTGTGCACCAAGTGAGCTTTCTCCTTCTAGGGCACCCTCACCAGGCTTTTGAGCATCCCAAATAAGGAGCCTTTTGTCCCCCAGAGCCTCCAAAGCATTCCTTCTGCCTTCTCCCAAACAGATACTGGTCCTAGACTAAAGAACTAAGTCTACCCAGAAGACTAATACCCTGCTAAGCAAGAAAGCACTTTTGTTGTGTGCTGATTTTGTTGGTGGTGTTTGAACAATGTTCTCAACCCTTTAGAATCCCTTCCAGACGTTGAAATCTTTCAATGTAGTGAAGTACAAACGCAGCAATGGCCCCAAGGGGGCGCTGGGCGGGGTTTGTGGTGAGGCTCTCATCCTCTGCTGCTCAGCTGTGCCGTTGGCCCCCTACTGGCAAGGTCAGGAGCCCTGCCCTTGCGACTGGAAGTGCCCCACCTGAGAGCAACGGAAATCCTTACAGCCTACTGGGTGGTGAATGGCTGGCATTCACCCAGCGCAGCCAAAAATGGCCTGGCAAAGGCTTTAGCGACCGTGTCTCTCTCTGTGGCCTTGGCCTCTGTGGCAGTCGGGCCCAGCAGCTGCCCTAACATCTCAGCTGGCTAGAGCCCGTTTTCCTCACATGGGTTTCCTCCAAACTTCATCATGTCCGTTTCCAACGGCCCTGCTGAGACGCCCCACAAGAAGGCCAGGACATCGCCTTACCCTGGTTCTAAAGTGGGGCAAAGCCAGGTCCCCAACAAGAAAGTGAGCTGGCTGGTTGAGTGGCCAGAGTACGAGGCTGCCGAGTACACTTCTGGCTCAGTCTTCACCGGACCCAGGTGGGCAGACCCTCTTTTGGGTGAAAGAAACTTCTCTCTTAAATTTAATGAAAAGGATGGGCATGTTGAGAGAAGGAGCCAGAACGGTTGGTATGAGGTTGAAAATGGTAGACCTAGAAATCCTGCAGTTCAGCCAGGGCTGGTTGGCTGAGGGCTTTTGGGGTGTTGGGGCCCCAATCATGCTGCAGATCCCATCTTAACCAGGTGGAAAAAGGATAGTAAGGGAAATACAGTTACCCACCCTGTTTCTGGGAGAAACATCCTGCAATCTGTAGCCATCAAAAGGAAGGACTGTGGGGCATGGGCCATCCCATGGGGGATGGTGGATCCGGGAGAGAAGATTAGTACCACAGTGAAGAGAGAATTTGGTGAGGAAGTCATGAACTCCTTACAGAAACCCAGAGCAGAAACACAGGAGTTGGAGAAACAATTGCACAAACTATTCAGCCAGGAACACTTTGTGGTCTATAAAGGCTATGCGGATGATCCGCGGAACATGATAACACGTGGATGGAGACAGAGGCTGTGAACTACCATGATGAAACAGGGGAGGTAATGGATCATCTTCTTCTGGAAGCTGGCGACGATGCCAAGAAAGTGGGATGGGTGGACAATCATGATAAACTCAAGCTTTATGCCAGCCACTCCCAATTGATTCAACTTGTGGCTGAGAAATGAGGTGCCCACTGGAGTGAAGACGTGTAACCCGACTGCCATGGGTAATGGAGTGGAGTCTCATGCAAGCCAAAGGCCTGGTTGAGTGGCCAGAGTACAAGGCTGCCGAGTACACTTCTGGCTCAGTCTTGGCCGGACCCAGGTGGGCAGACCCTCTTTTGGGTGAAAGAAATTTCTCTCTTAAATTTAATGAAAAGGATGGGCATGTTGAGAGAAGGAGCCAGAACGGTTGGTATGAGGTTGGTAGATAAGAAGCAAACAACTCAGAGCTCCCATTGAACAGGATGGGAGGATTACTTCTTTTGGTGATTATTTCCCAAACTGTTCACAGGCTGGAGGCTTTGTATCAGGGAATAATATTAGACTCATATGGGGAAATGGAATCACAAACTTTTTGGCTTTCTAATTGGAAGAAGAATATAGTCACCTCTTCTATACGTTGTATACATGGCTTTAACTAAATTATACAACTAATGCTCTTTGAAGAATTATGGGTAAAACAAAGATAAATTCTTACCCACCATAGCCTCTACTTTTCATCCAGCTTGCATTTGTCTGTTCTTTCTTTCTCCTGATGTGTTAGACAGTGGTTTAATCTAATGTATAATCTGATTTTTGGGTTAACATTTGTTTTTCAAATTTAGCTATATGTGATCTTGTATTCACTGCTTTCAAGTACAGAAGCTCTTTGGTTATTCTTGTTTTAGAACCTTCAGTTTTATGGGAAAAGTTCCATCTCTATTTTAGTCCATAAGGATCAAGTACTTATGAACCAGGGAAAAAAATTCAGTGACAAAATGAGCTTAATATCCATCCCTTCCTCTGGTTATCACAACTGTTCTGTCTGAACAGAATGGGCTAAGCTCAAGACACTTGTTCCCTCTCATCTCAGAAGATGAGACCCTCATCTCAGAAGACCCTGCAAATGCCAATTCCTGGCATGAAGAAGTCTCTATCAAGGAGATGTACATAATCACAGCCTAATAAAAATATAATTCACATCTACCTTTTCTCCATTAAAAAAAAACCCAGTGTATAAATGAGAAAGTGTTTATAGTCCGTTTGAAAACAGAGATGCCCCCTGACAATCAAGAATGAGGGGATCTCAGTAGCAACAAATAGGCCAGAAATACATTTCTTCCCTCTCATCACCTAAAACAAGCAAGTTAACTTTATTTGTATGTAACACAATTATGGAAAATTAACTCAAACCACTGTGATGAACCTTTTATGGCTAAAGGGGAAAACTATTTGTAGTTTTGTAGGCATTGATAATCTCATAAGAAAACACTTCCATAACAATATCTAACACTTATATTCCACTTACTGTGTGCACACACTCTTTTAAGTGCCTTATTATAGTGAGCTATTTATTCCTAAGAGGAGGAGGGTACTCTTACCTCACAGGCTGGGCTCTCTAGGAAGCAGACTCTGTGAGGGTGATGAGCATTGCAAGATGTTTCTCAGAGAGAGGTCTTGGGATCCACTCTTGGGGAAGGGAGGAGAAGGAAGCAGGATTGGGCAGGGTGAGATGTTGAAGTTGAAGCCCAGTGAAGCCTTCAGTCAACCCCACATGGAGCTCTGGAGCTGGGAAGGCTCTTCCAGCTGCCCTGAATTGGGGCGAAGGTTCAGGCCTTTACACTCTTTTTTGCTCAGTCATTGGATGTGGGCTGCACATGGAAGGGGGTGTGACCTTAGGAGAGACAGTTTTCCTCAGCCATGGATGGCAATGCCCAAAGAGGGCTAATAGGTGAATGCCATCTTCTGGTAACACTTCAGCAGCTGAGAAGAGGAATCTTGGGAAGGGAAGGGGCAGGCACTACAGGGTCTACTGTATATCATCCCCCTATTTTACAGATGATATAACTAAGGCACAGGGAAGTTACGGAACTTGCAAGCTATACCACCAGTGAGTGGCGGAGTGGCAGGTTTTTGGGCTCAACAGTCTACCCCCTTGGCCACAATACCATAGTCTCTCCAATAGTTACCCTCCTATAGTCCCCAGGTGCCCCGTGCACTGTTCCTTTAAGAAAAGAAAAGAAAAAGAAATCACTCTAACTACGTGCACATTTGGTCAGAGTTTCCGTTCCTAAACCTGAAGGACATGTGCACGGTTTCATTTATCTTCCTCGTGAAAGATGTATTTACACGGGTGATGACAATTGTAAAATGGTTCACCCATGGATGCCCACCATTGTTCACGCTCAGGAACAAATTTAATACATCACTTTTCTTTGTGACTTCTATAACTGCTTGTTTTAAGGATGGAGCCATCTGTCCTATATATTAGTCTCAGCTCAGTAACTTTTCCAGGTGAGATACGCTCCCTGTCTTTATTTGAATCATTGGGGCACCTAGTTGGTCTAACATATTTTGAATGTTCCTAAACTTCATTATTTTTCCAAAATGTAAGTTATTGAAAAAAATAAATACATGTACACACACACACACACACACACACACACACACATACACACACACACACACCCTGAAATAATGAAGGTCTAATGTCTCTAATGTATCCAGAACAGAATTCTTGATTATTTTTTCCCCAAGAATACTGTTCCTCCATCACTCTTCCAAGGTAATTGGCACCAAAATCCCTCCAAGTTGCACAAGAAAACAAGGAGTCCTAGATTCCTTGCCTTCTCTCACCTCCCACATTCAATCCATCTGCAAAATTTAGTCAGCTCCACCTTGAACACAATATATCTGGAATCATTCACTGCTTTCCACTTTCAGTGACCACCCTAATCAAGCCACCACCCTCCTTCTCTAGACTGTCGAAGTTGCCCCCAACAGGCTTCTTTCTTTCCACTCTTGTCTACCTGTTGGTCATTTTCCACAAAAAATGAAACAACATTTTTAAGAATGTCAGTCACATGTCCAACCCCTCTTAAAACATTCCAGTGGTTTCATTTTTTACATAAAACACAAACTCTTTACCCAGGCCTACCTACTATGGATGATGCCTATGAACTAGTCTGACCTGGTCACGTTCTACCCTGGCTAGTCTAGCCTTTCTCTTCCTGGCATTCTTCATATTTGCTTCTGCCCCAGGGCCTTTGCTTTGCTTTTCCATGTCTAGAATGCCCCTTCCATATCTTCACAAAGTTGGGTTTTTGGGTCAGTCAGATCTCATTCAAATAACACTTCCAGAAAAGAGTTTTCCTGGCTACCTAATCTAAAGTAGCTCACCCAACCCGTTTCTACTTTTAGCCTGTTTTATTTTCTACATAGTATTTAGCGCCAGCTGAAATTATCCTGTATATTTCTATTTACAAGAGAGTCTAGTGATTTTTCTGTCTTGTTGATTACTATACCACCAATATCTAGAATAGTGCCTGGCATGTCAACACATTATTTGCTGCTGTTAACAGTTTTTTATATACTCTTCTTCCCTCTTAAAAAAAAAAAGAAAAAAAATATATAAATGTGATCACATTACCCTTGGCTTAACTTTCTTATTTAAAAAGATTTTTTTTATCTTGAAATAATTTTAGACTTAGAAAAAAGTTACAAAAATAGTACACAGAGTTCCCATATAATCCTTCACCCAGCTCCTACAAATTTTGAGAATTTATTTATATAGAACAATTATTGAAACCTAAAATTAACATTGATTTACTACTTTTTACTATTAACTAATCTACAGATCTTATTCAAAATTTACTAATTGTTCCACTAATGTTCTTTTTCTGTTCTAGAATCCAAGGATTCCACATTTCATTTAATTGTCATGTCTCCTTTATTTCCTCCAATCTTGTAAAGTAGCTCAATTTTTATTTTGTTGTTGTTCTTTTGTCTTTCATGACCTTAACACTTCTAGGTACCGGCCAGTTTGTTGTTGTTGTTGTTTTAACTAGAATGTTCCACAATTTGGATTACTCTGACATTTTCTCATGCATAGATTGAGGTTATGCATTTTTTTTAGTATGAATGTCATATCTGTGATGTTGTTTGGCTAA
Organism: Hyperoodon ampullatus; assembly: GCF_949752795.1. Lineage (NCBI taxonomy): Eukaryota > Metazoa > Chordata > Mammalia > Artiodactyla > Ziphiidae > Hyperoodon > Hyperoodon ampullatus. Next base: position 193,997,683 of record NC_136914.1, on the reverse strand, counting down.
ACTTTTATGCTAAAAAAATTAAGGTAAAGTTCTCATTTTTAAAATGTCACTGTGGAATTTCCAACCACCTTGTACTACTTTTGACCAGCATTTTTATATTTTTATGTATGTTTTTGTGCAAACACACACACAATTGACTATATGAATTCTAATTCTTCCACTCCTCCTCTGTAAGAGAAAGTGACTAGGAAGCTCTGAATTTCATTCATTACCCTATCACCTTCCTTCAAGTTTATGGGAGGACATTTGAATGCTGTGTTATCTCACTGTATCAGTTACCTATTTCTACCAAAAAAAAAAAAAAAAAAAAAAGAAATCCTGAAAACAATCTCAAAACACAGTGGCTTAAAACAAAAATATCGAGTTTGTAAGTTTGAAGGTTGACCACTAGGGTTGGGCTTGACTGGGTGGTTTTTCTGGTCATGACTGGGCTCATGTCTGGGAGTTGGCTGGCTTTTGGCGAATCTAGGATGACCTTGGGATGATTAAAGAGAATCTGCTCTGCACCACGTCTCTCTCCTCCTATCTAAGCATGTTCTCATGGCAATGGCAGTGAAGCAAATGTCAAATAGAAACATGCAATTGTTCTTGAGTCCCAGGCTCAGCACTGGCACCAAGTCATTTCCCTGCATTCTATGAGAAACAGCAATTCATAAGGTGAACCCAGATTTGATGGGTGGGGAAATGACTCTTTCATTTCCCCACCCATCACAGGAAAGTCACATGGCAAAGGGCATGGACACAGAGAGGTGTGAAGTATTCAGGCCATTTGAGCACTCAAGAAACCAACATCTACTGTGCGTTTTTTTCTAACAGTTTCATTGAGATAGAATTCACATGCCATACAGCTCACCCATTTAAAATGTACAATTCAATGGTTTTAACTATATTCACAAGGTTGTGCCACCACCACCAGAATCAGTTTTAGAACATTTTCTTCACCCCGTAAAGAAATCCTATGATCACAGAACTCTATTACAATTTCTTTTTTTGGAGCCAAAGACAGTCTCTTAATCACTTTTACATCCCTAGTGTCTAGCACGGGGTTTGATCCACAGTAGATGCTCAATATATGTCTGCCAAAAAGAATCGAAGAGCTATCAGGTTTTGCCTGTTAAACCCCGCAGTTTGCCTATAAATATTACTCAGCCTTCTAGCGTCAGCCCAAAAGTATTTGTTTGTTTTGGTGCAACTTTCTGCTACTTTCTCCACCTGGCAAGGGTTGGGCAATTGTTCCCTTTGATGAATTATTTCCAGTTACTACTGCTGAACATTCTTTTCTTTTCATCAAGGTCTTTATCAAATAGGATGACAAACTGTTGAAAGTTAAATTATGGGTAACTATGAAGTAATAGGTTGGTGAAGTTTGGTTCATCACTTGCTTAAAATTTGGTACATACTGTCCCTGGGCACCTCCCTCGTCCCTTCCATTTGGTAATAACAGTAATGGGTACATTTACTCTGTGCCAGGCACTTTGCATGCATTATCATTTATGCTTTCTTATCAGGGCCAAATGAAACATTTTAAGACAGCTTTATATTAAGCCAAGACATCTATCTGTGCCACTTCAAACTAGCAGCTTTTTGAGAGCAGAGGCTGTGCTTTCCTTCTTTTTCAGCATCTCCTATGGCTGCATGTATATTTAATAAGATCCTGAGTAAAATATAAAAGCTAAAAACCATTTTCTCCTTTCTTATTAAAAAATTTAGAGTGAAGGAAGGAGTCAAGCATAATAAAAGCCATTTGATTCAGCTTTGATGAGTTTCATAATGCTAAAGTTCACATGTGGCAGTATACTTTCTAGGTGAGAAAATTTTTGCCTTTTGGGAGTTCTCGAAAGGTTTCGATAGTATACACTTTAAAAGTGGAAGATTGTCAAGACTTTCCTATATGTTATGTGAATGTGAAAATCACATTTCAGTGTGGTAAGTTTTGTTCTTGGATTTGTCACTAACTAGCTGTAGGAACTTGGGCAAGTTGCTTCACCTATCCAAGTTTCCTTGTAGCTTGTAATTCTACAAGTGTTAAATTGACAGATATTTGCAATACTTTTATATGTATGTTATTGGAAAGAGTATATAGACTTACACATTTATAAATATTATATACTTATAAAAAGCAAAAATTTCAAAACAGGAATAGGAATTTATATATGGGAGAAATCTGAATCCTGTTACAACTATATTTTCTTTTAAGAAAATAGTTTAAGAAAATTGGTATATTACTTATCTATTTCTACTTAGTGATATTACCTCAAATATACTTAAAATGACACATTTATTATGTCACGGTTTCTGTGGATCAGGAATCTGAGCTCAGCTTAGCTGCCTTAGGGTATCAAAAAGCCGCAGTCAAGGTATTGACTGGGGCTGCTGTCTTATCTGAGGCTCGACTGGGGAAGGATCTGATTCAAAACTCATGTAGTTATTGGCAGAATTTAATTCATTTCAGGTTGTTGCACTAAGGGCCTCAGTTTCTTGCTGGCTCTTAATCAGAGACTGCCCTTAGTTGCTGCCATTTGGCTCTCTTCATAGGCTAGCTTGTAATAAATAGCTTGCTTCTCCAAAGCCAACCAGAGAGAGAGTTTCCTAGAAAAAAATGGGTTACAATGTTATGTAATGGAGCCATGAATATGTGTTCATGTACATTCTGTCACATTTGCTACTTTCCATTGGTTAGAAGCAAATCATGGGTATCAATACTCAAGGGGAGAAGATGACACAAAGCATGAGCACCAGCAAGTTGGGATCATGGGGACCACCCTAGAGTCTACTGGCCACAACTGAAAAATTACAAAATGTATGTGAGCAGTAGAGTAGGATTAAATTCTAGGAGCCACTCCATTCCCCAAGTATGGACACATATAAATCTTGCAACAAGGGAAGCATCCTGCCTCTCCCTTATTCTCTGTTTCAGAAAATGCTGCCATCCATAGCTCAGTCCTCAAACCTAGGAACTATCTTTGACACTTTGCTCTCTCTAGCCAGCCCAACCCTCAATTCAACCCACGAATAAGATGCCAAACATGATCCTTTATGTCTGTTTCCACTGTTTCCCCATCATTTTCAGTTATCACTGTCTTTTCCCTAACATTGACCACACCTCTCAACTGGCCTTCTGGATCCCACTCTTGCCCTCCTTTGTGATCCACCCTTCATATGGCAGCCAGAGTGCTGTTCTTTTCTTTTCTTTTTTTCATTTTTGGCTGCGTTGGGTCTTCGTTGCTGCATGGGCTTTCTCTAGTTGCAGCGAGCGGGGGCTACTCTTCATTGTGGTGTGTGGGCTTCTCATTGTGGTGGCTTCTCTTGCTGCGGAGCACTGGCTCTAGGCACGTGGGCTTCAGTAGTTGCAGAACGTGGGCTCAGTAGTTGTGGCTCACAGGCTCTAGAGCACAGGTTCAGGGGCTTAATTGTTCCACGGCATGTGGGATCTTCCCAGACCAGGGATCGAACCCATGTCCCCTGCATTGGCAGGTGGATTCTTAACCACTGCACCACCAGGGAAGTCCAGAGTGCTTTTCTTAAAACAGAAATCAGATCATTTTATTCTCCTGCTTAAAATCTTCCATTGGCTTCCTACCGAATATGAGTCAAATCCAAACTCCTTTATCTGACCCACAGGACCAACATAAACTGACCTCTGCCTGTTTCTCTAAACTCATCTCTTCTATGACATTTCTCTTTATACACATCTGCATTGTTTAATTTGTGATAATGACATATATTTTAGATTTCATAACCTAAAAATAATTTAAAGTAAATAAAATTACTATTTTTAAATAATCTAATAAAGAATATAATATAACAGGGTAAAGTAAGTTTTAATAAAGCTAAGCATTTGAGGCTAAATATTTTTTGAATGAAAGAAACATTATTTAGCAATGGTGGCTTTATGGGTGATCCATTGTATCATGTATCAGATAATTTGATCCAAAATGAGATATCCTAAATTAAATGAACTTCTGAGATCATATAAAATCCCAATTTAATCTACTAATATACACTGAAGCTAAAATAAGAGAGCAGGTTTATCTACAAAGTGGTGAGTTTTATTATTTGGGGAGAGGGGCAAGCAAAATTTATTATATAGGCAGCTTATTAATTGACCTTAATCAAAATAGGGAGTTATAAAATCATGTCCATAATAAAATCTAAAAGTAGGCTTACACATTTATACAAGGTAATTTTCTTACATTTCTTATTAGTTAAAACCAGGAAAATTCACTTTCTAATTATGTGGGTCCAAATTATTCATTTATCATAGACTATCAAGTCACCTGGGTATGTTCACCCAGATAAGATACAGTGGGAGAGCATAGCCTTTAGAGATAAACTGACTGGAATTGAATCTGAATTCTACAGCTTGGTAGCTGAGTGACCTCATTCAGTACATTCAAACTTTCTGAGCCTCAGTTTCATCATAAGTCAACGGGGATAACAATACCCCCCTTGCAGAGTTATCTTAAGGATTAAATAAACTTATTTATTGGCACATTGTAGGTACTCAGTACATGGTCTTTTCTTTCTTTCTTTCTTTTTCATCACTGCTTGGCTAACAAACCTCAAAATACTATAAATTGATCCACTTTCTATTTCTATTCTCATTATGTTAGACCTAGGATCAACTTGGGCAGAAGAAAAGAATTAGAAAAGTATCATAAAGGACTATTAAGACTTGTCTGACATAGAGGAAGAATGAGGCAGAAGCCACATGTGAGACTAAGATTTTCAGTTGGAAGTGAAAAGTTATCAATACATAGGAATGCTGAAGGAATTTGTGTTTGTGGCTGGGTAAATCATGGAAAATTACAGGACAGTTTTTGGTAAATGATATTATTTACTTATTAAATAAACTATGCTGCTGTCCCCTCCCCCACATTTTGAATGTAATAAATGTTAATTTGAAATAGAAAATCTGTGTAGCTGTTCAGGGTATTTTAGAAAAATTAATTGTCGAGTCTTGAATGTAATACAAATTCATTACTTATATTTCTCACCAGAAGTAGTTGTTTTATTAGATGAGTATTCTTTCACTATTATTTCATTTCCAGAGCAACAGGGCCTTTGATGTTTTTCAGATTACTTTTGGGAGAGAAGACATTGCAGTGACTTGCAATTTAATGAAGAAAATTCTTTTATGGCTTCTCACTTTGGGATGCTGTTAGATTGTGTTGGCATAGTGTAGGGAGAATCTTATATTTATAAGTTCTGCAAACTCTTGGTGGTTTTAATGTTGTTATAGATTCTAAAATATCACTGTATAATTTGTATTATGGAGAGGCACTGTTTCATTATGTTAGCTTGATTTGGTTAATATCCTACAAAAACAAACTCAATGAAAATTTTCACTTTCTTTTTTAATCCTAAATGAAACAGCTTATTCCTCAGTTAACCATGGTGGGAGATAATAGAAAATATGTATTGGTTTCTGCCCCCAGTTCCTGGCACAGAGTTTCTAAAACCTTTGGAATTCCCTTAGTAATTAGAGCATTAGGAGCATCTTTTATTCTAATGGGGTGACTCTGGGTGGGCTCCTAGATGGGGGCTGGTCACCAGAAGACCAAGCTATGATTAGAAGCTTGGAATTGTCAGCTCCACTCCTCATTCTCCAGAGAAGAAAGAGGGGCTGGAAATGGAATTAATAATTGATCATGCTTACATGAGGAAGCTTCCATAAAATCCCAATAGTATGGGGTTTGGAAAGCTTCCAGGTAGGTGAACACATCCACATTGGGAGGGTGAGGCATCCTACCTCCATGAGGACAAAAGCTCCTGTGATCAGGATCCTCCCAGACCTCACCCTGTGTATCTCTTCATCTGGCTGTTCATCTGTATCCTTTAACATGTCCTTTAATAAATATAAGTAAGTTTCCTGAGTTCCGTGAGCCACTCTAGCAACTTAAACCCAAAGAGAGCGTCATTGAAACCTCTGATCTATAGCCGGTTGGTCAGAAGCACAGGTGGTAACCTGACTTTTGACTGGCCTCTGAAGTGTGGTGGTTTTGCGGGGGGTGGACAGTCTTGTGGGACTGAACCCTTAACCTATGGGATCTGAGCCCTTAACCTATGGGATTCATACTGTCAGAATTGAGTTAAATTGTAGAACATCCACCTGGTATCAAAGAGAATTTTTTGGTATGGGGGAAAACCTCCACACATTTGGTGACCACAAGTGAAGTGTTTTGTGTGAACAGTAAACAAAAATCACAGGGAAGAAACACACAATACAAAGGCAGTAAACTAAACTGAATTTTTCAATACATGTGGATACTCATTCTTTCGCCCATTTGGGTTTATTGATAAGTAGGGTGACCAACTGTCCCAGTTTGCTCAGAACTGTCCTGGTTTTAGCACTGGAAGTTCCATGTCCTCAGAAGCCTCTCAGTTCCAGGCAAACCAGGGCAGTTGGTCACTCTATCAGGTTTCCTAGGCAAAAATATTTGAGTACCTACTATGTGCCAGGCATTAGAGTTACAGTGATGAGCAAAACATACACTGTCCCTGCCCTCACGGATCTTAGAAACATATAATTAGTCCACCCACATCACGTGGAAATAGTCAAGCCATCTCCATCAAGACTCCTATTTGCATGGGAGACTTGATTCCTGGGATAAATCTCGAAGGGACTTTGAAGCTGAGAGTCAGATTCTAGGATCCCTAAGTAGTATAGCTCAACAGAGAGGAGATAAAATTTCCCAACCTCTGGGATCAGTATGCCTCTAGGAAGGCAGAATATTTACTGTGAGGAGAAAAAAATATACTTATGAGTGATCAATGCATATGATGATGACTCTTAGGTCATCTCTCCCACCTCCATCCCCACTCTGCAGAACTTTCACCAAGTCCCTCTCCTGAGGGCTAAGAGGCCATTATAAGTGCTTAAAAATATTGGGTTGGCCAAAAGATTCATTCGGTTTTTTCCATAAGATGGCTCTAATAGCACTTAGTTGTCTTTAACTTCATTCAAAACAATTTTGTTAGATTGTATGTGACAGCTGTCATATCAGTGTGCATTTAAGAAAAGATATCAAAATTGGTGAATTTTTGTGTAGCCATTTTAATATTGAAGATGGAAGAAAAAAAGCAACATTTTCAGCATATTATGCTTTATTATTTCAATAAAGGTAAAAATGCAACTGAAATGCAGAAAAAAAGATTTGTGCAGTGTATGGAGAAGGTGCTGTGATTGATCGACCGTGTCAAAAGGGGTTTGCAAAGTTTCGTGCTGGAGATTTCTCACTGGATGATGCTCCAGGGTCGTGTAGACCAGTTGAAGATGATAGCAATCAAATCGAGACATTCACTGAGAACAATCAACGTTATACCACGCAGGAGATAGCTGACATACTCAAAATATCCAAATCAAGCATTGAAAATCATTTGCACCAGCTTGGTTATGTTAATTGCTTTGATGTTTGGGTTCCACATAAATTAAGCAAAAAATCCCTTCTTGACCGTATTTCTGCATGGGATTCTCTTCTTAAACGTAATGAAAACGTTCCATTTTTAAAACAAATTGTGACGGATGATGAAAAGTGGATACTGTATAATAATGTGGGATGGAAGAGATTGTGGGGCAAGTGAAATGAACCACCACCAACCACACCAAAGGCTGGTCTTCACCAAAGAAAGTGATGTTGTGTATATGGTGAGATTGGAAGGGGGTCCTCTATTATGAGCTCCTTCCAGAAAACCAAACGATTAATGCCAACAAGTACTGCTCCCAATTAGACCAACTGAAAGCAGCACTTGACAAAAAGCATCCAGAATTAGTCAACAGAAAACGCATAATCTTCTATCAGAATAATGCAGGACCGCATGTTTCTTTGATGACCAGGCAAAAACTGTTACAGCTTGGCTGGGAAGTTCTGTTTCATCCACCATATTCACCAGACACTGCACCTTCAGATTTCCATTTATTTTGGTTTTTATAAAATTCTCTTAATGGAAAAAAATTTCAATTCCCTGGAAGACTGTAAAAGGCACCTGGAACAGTTCTTTGCTCAAAAAGATAAAAAGTTTTGGGAAGACAGAATTATGAAGTTGCCTGAAAAATGGCAGAAGGTAGTGGAACAAAAGGGTGAATACCTTGTTAAATAAAGTTCTTGGTGAAAATGAAAAATGTGTCCTTTATTTTTACTTAAAAACCGAAGGCACTTTTTGGCTAACCCAATAACTGTAATTGACTACTTTCTCAGACCTCAAAGACTGCATTAAAATATTTTCCCAGCTTCTAGAACTCTATCAGTGATTGCAGTAAGGGCAGTAGAGCCCAGCACCAAAGGCACTGGAAGGCATGGTCACAGTGTTGGGGTAGAGTGGGCTTCTGGGCATACATTAGAAGAAGCAGTGTGGAATGACAACAGCCAAAGAACCCACCGGAAGGGTGTACATGGGGAAGTACAGGGTGTCAAATGTGGCCTCTTGAGGTGGATAGACACAAATGCCCTTGTACTTATCACCTGAGCCTCTTAGATGAGAAGACGGGTATAGTTCAGGGAAGCAAGGTCTACACAAGAGGTTAATAGAGACCTTGAAGCATAGTCACCTCCAGTAATGCAGCAATGGCACCACAGTTCCTGTCGCCCTCCTTTGTGCTCCCAAAGCACTTTGTAAGTGCCGACTGGAGTTGCTCATGTCAGCCTTGGTCTCCCTCATTAGAATGGACTCTTGGAAGGTCAGAGACCATGGTGTGCCTAGGCTTTTATATCGTCTTTGATATGTGTCCCCATAGCACTTATTCCAGTGTGTGTTCAACACACATTTGTTGGATCGAATGATGAGCATGAGCTGGTATTTTGTAATAAGAAGGGAAGTTACAAAATTAGACCAAATGATATAGCCAGGGACCTAGCCTCAAAGAAGGATTTATACAAATTGTAGCAATTCTTCCTGAATCAGGACCAGATAAAAAAATAAAGAGTTTGGGATAATACAGATTCTTTCTTTAAAAAGTTAGTCTTTAAATCCACAGGAAAGAAACATATTGTATTTTGTCCTGAGTGGTGATTAGGAATAGCTACAGGAAGTAGCTGTGGGTGAACTGTTACATAACAGTGACAACATGATTGAATTCAGGATCTAGAGGGAGAGGAAAAGGAAGAAAAAAATCCATTAAGTTGCTTAATTTTAAAAAGGAAATAAGATTAAATTGTTAGATTGAAATAAGTACCTGTAGTTCATTTTAAAAATAATACAAAGAATTTAAAAATACCTTCTTAAGAAATGAATGTCACCAATTGTACAAATCAGATGTTGGAGGAAAAATCCTATGCTGTTCACTAGAGCAGTAAACGAAATCACTAGAGAGAGGTAAAGAGTTTCACAGGAGAAGGGAGACAGTCCATAAATGACAGAAACAGGAAAGCATATAACTTCTATCAGATCAAATTCACATCAAAAATTAGTCAGAAATTCAAGGATCATGTAGAACGAGGAACACCATTTTCATATGAGCTATCTCTGAGTGACTAGGACTCTGAAATAAATCACTCAAGCTAAGAGATCAAGGAATACTGAATCAAGCATAAACTCTCTGGGGAAATCGTTTTATAAGGAGAAATCATGCCTGAAAAATGCCCTAGGAACCCCCAGAGGGGTCACATATGTCTACTGAGAATGGGGTCTCCATGGATGTGGTCTATATTGACAATGATCAGCCTTTCACTAGATTGCACACCACAGACAATCCTGATGTTAAGATTTCATGAAACTGAGGGCAACGTTTAGTCAAAGGCAGATGTCTTTGAGACAGAAAACATACAAAGCTAAATGGGTGCCTTTCAAAGGTAATAAGTATACAGGGATATTCTACTCAATATCTTTGTGAATGATCTGGAAAGGCAAAACCTCCAAATTTTCAAGTAACTCTAAGCTCCTCTGAGAAATGGATTGAAGATGTTCTTCAATCATGCCTGTGAGCCATCATAAATGCCACCATAAACACCACTCAGGAGCCTCAGGGTAGGCCAGGGTCAGATCAGACACATGGATAAAAAATAATCTGGGGCTTCCCTGGTGGCGCAGCGGTTAAGAATCTGCCTGCCAATGCAGGGGACCGGGGTTTGAGCCCCGGTCTGGGAAGATCCCACATGCCGCGGAGCAACTAAGCCCATGAGCCACAACTACTGAGCCTGTGCATCTGGAGCCTGTGCTCCGCCATGGGAGAGGCTGTGACAGTGAGAGGCCCGCGCACCACGATGAAGAGTGGCCCCCACTCGCCGCAACTGGAGAAAGCCCTCGCACAGAAACAAAGACCCAACACAGCCAAAAATAAATAAATAAATTTAAAAAATAATAATCTGGTTTATACTTTAAAGACGTTGGGTGTGTACGTTAAAGTCGTTATGCCCTGCTGGTAAGTTATGATCAAAGAAGACCTATAAGTTGAGTTATCCTAGACCAGTTGTTCTCAAAAATTTGGGTCCCAGGACCAAGAAATTAAAATTTATTGAGGACTCCAAAGAGCTATTTATTAGTTTATTTTAAAATTACAATAAATCCATTACATGTTAATATAAATAAAAATTTTTAATTAACTATTTTTTCCAAATTAAAAAATTAATGAGAAGAATGGAATTTTTTTTATTTTTAGAAATCTCTTTATTATATGACTTAGGAGGAAAGAGTGGTTGATTATATTTGCTTCTGTATTCAATTGTTGCAATGCTGTTTTGATTGAAGTAGATGAAGAAAATGTGGCCTCACACAGTAGTATATTTAGAATAGGAGTATATTTTCATAGCCTTTTTTAGGCAATTGTGGGTATTCTTCTTTGATACTACACTAATACTCACCAAGTGGTGGTTTTTTAGAGGTTAGTTGTAATGTGGAATCTGAAACCATATTAACTATCTTATGATATTCTGTTACATTAAAATCCATTGGTTTACCTTGCACTTTGAATTTTTAAAAAAATTTAAATCCATGAGTAATTTGTGTAACATAGTGGATTATTTATTTAGAAATTATTGATTGACTGAGTTCTGTAGATCCTCCAAATGTTGATATTTTATTCTACAATATAAAAACCCACATTTATTAATATCGCCACGGATCTCATCAGAAAAGCCTTTAGGCATCGAAAAGTTGTCCAGTTCTCGGTAAAGGATATATGTTTTCCAAAATTCTAATTTTTGCTTGAAAATGCCAATTTTATCATTGGCAACAAATACCGTCAGTTTTATTTCTTTGAAGTGACAGGCTCGCCTCATTCATTTTGGAGAAAGTATCCGCCAGATACTGTAGCCATATTTGGTCACGCATCCTTCAAGTAAAATTGGTATTCCATGAAAAAGCGCCAAGTGTAGCTCATAATTCAAATGCCTGAGTGCTTTTCCTCAAGACAACCTTCATATTTATAATGCAGCAGAAGTTATGTAGTTTTCATTTTGCCACACAAGTTAGTGTTCTCAAGGGTTAAAACTTAATACAATTAATAATTTTTACTGCATTATCAAGGACATTCTTAAGTGAAATTAGTTTGTTTTTTTCTTTAACCAGGAGTGTGTGGTGGTGAAGAACACAATGATCACCAGAGCTAAGGCGATGACAGTTTTACCCACCATTGCTTTTGCACCATCAGTGCCAATCCAGCACAGTAACAAATGCAAATAATTTCTCAGTATTATTATGAAAATAGTTTTTGCTTTGCTGACACTCTGAGGAGGTCTCAGGGACACCAGGGACTTTGAGAACCACATGCTTAGGCTGATCCCTGAATACATTGTCTCATCCTAGATGGCCAAGAAGATGCTCTGTCTCATCAGCCTAATTTTGGAATTTAAATACAAAGTATTTCATAAAAAAAATACCTGTGTCTCTAAAAACATGACTCTTCTGTAGCTGAAACACTTTTCTTTGTACGTAAGGGAGATTATTTGGAGATTAGTAACTATAAATATTCAAGATTGGCGGAACCACATATAAGAGAAGAAATACTAAAATAATCAGGATCTTACTTTGGAAAGAGAGGGAGTTTGTCTAAAGTGTAAAAAGTCATAATTTAATTTGATTGGTGTTTATCAAGCACCTGTAGAGTTTTGTGTGTCATACAAGGAGGTATATATCCAGATCCCTGCTCTTAGAAGAATTAGACTTAGCTGGCAAGGTAGGATATATAACTGTAATAAGGGAAATGAGAATTCAAGAATTAAACGGGTTTGCAAGACAATAACAGAATCGCCGTGAGGCAACATGTGATCCAAAGCTAAGTAAGCAGTTCAAATGGTCAAGGCTCTGCAGTCTTGGGTGTATCTCACTGTCCTACCACCCAGAGCCTACCCCCCAACCCCACTGCCCAGTCCTGACACCAATGAGATCTCAGTACAGCAGGATAGAGGAAGATTTTTCCTGACTGGTGTGGCAGAGAGATACATGGAGCTCTTAACTAGTGTTTGTTCCTTGGTGTTCTTGTCCTCCAGGGTGTTTATAGTACTGCACTTCAGAAGCTGCTTGAGGTGACACTCTTTTCCTTGTTTTTGTGAAAGTCTGAACTTTTTTTTTTTTTTTTTTTTTGCAGTACGCGGGCCTCTCACTGTTGTGGCCTCTCCCCTTGTGGAGCACAGGCCCCGGACGCGCAGGCTCAGCGGCCATGGCTCACGGGCCCAGCCGCTCTGCGACATGTGGGATCTTCCCGCACCGGGGCACGAACCCGTGTCCCCTGCATCGGCAGGCGGACTCTCAACCACTGCGCCACCAGGGAAGCCCTGAACATTTAAATTGAGAGGAGTATGCCAAGTGGCATGGGTAGTGCTCTAGATTGAATGTTTGTGTCTCCCTAAAATTCATATGTGGAGCCCTAACTCTCAATGTGATAGTATTTGGAGGTGGGGCTTTGAGGGGTGATTAGGCTATGAGGGTGGGGCCTTGGTGAATGTGATTAGTGCCCTTATAAAAGAGACCCCCCCCAGAGAGCTCCCATGGCAGAGCTCTGTTCTGCCATGTGGGGACACAGCAAAAAGATGGCCATCTATGAACCAGAAGGCATGCTCTCTGCTGGTGCCTTGATCTTGGACTTCTTAGCTTCCAGAACTATCAAAATAAATGTTTTTTAAGTCACCCAGCTTATGGTATCTGTTAAAGTATTACAAATGGACTAAGACAGGTGGGAAGTGATTCTTGAAGATGGGGATGGGGCTGAAGTTGGTGAGGAAGAGCCAGGGAGGTGGTGAGACACCAGGGGGCTGGTTGTGGGGCACCTTGGGAGGTTTCTTTGGGCTTTTAATTGACTAACATTTTTGTAGCTACCACTACATGCCAGGCACTCTGTAGAGGAAACCTTAGCAACAAGGGCATAGTTCCTGCCCTGAGGACCTTCTTAAACTGTTTCTAAATTCCGTTATTTAACTTCCTCACTACACATCTTTTTTAAAAAAATTACAACTCGCTAGAAAGCTCCTTGTTAATACCCTACATTCTCCACAGTGCTTATACCAATGTTTTCCACCTAGATGGCAATCCCCATGTTGCTTTCTGAAATAGCTTAGGTTCATAGAGAGAGTTGATGAGCATTTAGAATTAGAGGAAAAGAACTGAAGATTCCTCCAAGGTGATCCTGAAGGTCAGCCAGGGAGGTTCAGAGGAGATACAGTCTAATGCTCCTAGTGTTGAACACGAAGGAGAAAATAAACAAAACGTATTTGCACACAGGTACTTTCCCAAGTGGAATGCTCCGAAAAGGCCCAAGTCATGGCAGATTTCAGGTTGTGGAACAGCAAGCATGTCAAAACTCGACTGAAAGTTTCCACCAAAGTTTTCGTTGAACTCTTGGTATATTTGTCAATGTGATGAGAAAATGTCTTAGGCCAGGCTGCCCTGCGTTTGCCATGATCTGTAAACAGCACCACCCTAATGGGAAGAGAAGAAAGGTCATGAGGACAGAAGGAGAGAAGGGGAGAGGGAAAGAGGAGGGAGAACAACTGAGACTGAAGGGTCAAGGAGAGAGGTGGTTTTCCAGTGTGTGTATGGAAGTGAACCTGAACCCCGCCTTTTACTCCATCCCTCTAGCTCCCTGCAGGTTGTGTGTCTGCTAATCACCCTCACTGTGGAGCTGGAAGCTTCTCATTCTATCGGCTGACTCCATTCACTAACTCTATTCCTGGACTGTTTGGCCCATTCATGAGGATTCATATCTTTCTGGGCATGTTTGGGAATGGGTGAGCTTACTGGGAGTCTATTTATGTGAGTGTCTCTAGTCTGATAGAAAGGAATTTTTCCCAAGAAAGAGAGTTGAGATGCACAAACTTGGTTCCAGGATGAGGGCTGGAGGTCAAATTCATATTCATTCTGAATATAACGAGAGGTATGCCAGGGTGATTTTAGGGGAACTTAAGGTGGCGAGTGTAGAAAAATGAGTCACTAACTAGGAGAAGACATTTTCAATACATACAAGGAACAAAGGACAGTATCCTGAGTATATAAATACTTCTCTCTCTCTTTTTTTTTCCTTTTTAGTTTCACAAATAGCTGAATACCATATGCAGAGCCTCTGTGTGCATGGTGGGGAGGGGCAAGATAAAGGTTGGATTTGAGGATTAACAATAAAAGCGGACAATATACCATGAAATGGAAAGGAGAAAGGGGCAGTGGTGTGAGCTGTCACAGCAGTGTGGGCAATGGGCCTACTTTGGGGCAGCACTAAGGAGCAGAGACTGTCCAGGGGAATTGTTTCCATGAACCTGTGAGGGGCCTCGTCCTCTGACTTCCTGACCTCAGGGGGAGAGAGCTGAGAGGGAAGTAATATGTGAGGTCTGAGGACTGCCAGGACCCAGCTGGGCATGTGGTGAGGACCTCATGGTGGGAGAACCCTGGAAAGTCAGGAGGATGGATGTAAACAGGTGGTGAGTATTACGGGGCCAGATATGTAGAGCAATGTGAGTGTTTATCAGTCAGCGGCTCAGCAGGAGACACAGGGCACACTCAAGTGGGGTCATTAAGAAGAGTCTAAGAACACAGATGAACTTATCTACGAAACAGAAACAGACTCGCAGACATAGAGAACAGACTTCTGGTTGCCAAGGGGGAAGGATGGGGGGGAGGGATGGAGTGGGAGTTTGGGATTAACAGATGCAAACTACTATCTATAGAATGGATAAACAACAAGGTCCTGCTGTATAGCACAGGGAACTATATTCAATACCCTGGGATAAATCATAATGGAAAAGAATTAAAAAAAAAAAAAAGAAGAAGAGTCTAAGAAAAGGTTGATTTCAACCTTTTAGGGAACTTAACAAGGAATGGTGCAGGACTCTGGAGCAGTCATTGTGGGGAGCCTTTATCACTCCCAGGCCTGCAGGGACAGGCAGACCTATTGCCAGGGCTTAGGAGAGAAGTTAACAGAGAGAGTTGCCTGGTGGGAACTGGGGAGCTGTGGTTTTTGGCAGATCCTGCTGCCCTCAATTTCCCTGCCTTGGGGTTGGCCAGATCAACTGATGCCAGAGGGCAAAGGAGCCTGGTGAGTACGGATCTATACAGGTTAGTCTACAGAGCAGTGTAGGGGAGAGAGTGGATCTGGAGAAACAAATGGAAGATCTCAGCACAGAGCACATTTCTAGGCTGATCCATACAGCTTTGCATCTTCCTCCAACAATGAGGCTCCACCTCCAGCATATAAGAACAGAGAAAAGACAGCATGGGAGGCTGTGGCTCAGAGCTGGTACCTAACGTGGTCATTATTTATTTTTTTGCAAAAGAATACCGTGGGGGAGGAGAAATAATTTTCCTTCTACCCTCTGAATTCTTAGCCAAGACCCCGTCATAAAAGACAGATTAACAAGAGAAAGACAAACAGAAGTTTATTAACGTGTACACCTTGCTAATACACAGGAGGTACTCAAAAAAATTGGGTAACTCCCTGAGGTGGCTTAGAATTCAGGCTTAAATACCATCTTAATAGGGAAAGGGAAGGGGAGTAAATGATTTCTAGTAAAGATGAATGGGTCTTTAGAGGAACAGATGGGAGGTATGATAGTTTGTGAAAAAGTTTGTCTGGGTGTGGTGTCAACTTCTAGACTCCTCTCCTATGTTAAGAGTCAATTTTCCCTGGTCGATGAATCTCCTGGGGAGAGGAATGATGATAACTCAGTTCTTTTTGGAGGATCTGTCTTTAGGCAGATAAGGGGAGTTCAGAGAAAGCCTTTCACTGCATTTGCTGTTTTTCAAGTGCCTACAATTCAAAATAATCAATATACCAAAGAGGCTTATTTTGGGGTGGTATGTCATGAACTCTTACAGTCATATTTTGGGGTTTCAGATTCTGATCTTCTTCAATAGTTTTTTTTTAATCTTAGAAAAAAAATAATGTTTACTGTTTATTATTTAAAAAGAAATACATGTGTATTGCAGAAAATCTATAAAATACTGAAAGACTTAAAGAAGGAAACAATCCATGATGGTAAGCCCATCACCTAGAGATAATAACCATTTGCATTTTGGTGTACATCTTTCTAGTATTTTCTTTTTTCAGTGTGTATGTATGTGTGTGCCTGTGCAAAGTATATGTGTGTGTGTGTGTGTTATATCTGCAGGTTGATTAAAAAATAATTGAACAAATTACAATATTCATTATACCATACAACTTCTACCTGTAGGCATATGTCATAAAGTTTTATGTTTGTACTAATTTAATTCATAACCTTAAGGAACTGAAGTAATAAATCCCAACGGTCACTTTAACTGTGGATGGTGATGCCAGGATGAGTTAGACTGTAGAACTGATGGGGGCAGCGTGGCATGAGGAGCACATATTCATGGTTTGTAGGAGTAGAAAGAGATTTTGATTATATGTTCATATAGAACTTAATTTCTACATGATTTATTTTTGTAAGTATCCATTTCTTTTCAAACACTTTTGTATTTTTAAAATTAAGGTCCGGGCTTCCCTGGTGGCGCAGTGGTTAAGAGTCCGCCTGCCGATGCAGGGGACACGGGTTTGTGCCCCGGTCTGGGAAGATCCCACATGCCGCAGAGCGGCTAGGCCCGTGAGCCATGGAGCTGAGCCTGCGCGTCCGGAGCCTGTGCTCCGCAAGGGGAGAGGCCACAACAGTGAGAGGCCCGCCTACCGCAAAAAAAAAATAATAATAATAAATAAATAAAATAAATAAAAAAATAAAATAAAATTAAGGTCTATCATATGTACAGTTTATATCCTCCTCTTTTCACTTGCCATGATATCATGACTGTTTTCCTTTGTCATGAAACAGTGTATGAAAAGTACTGTTTCCCTATCCACAACCCCTGGAAGGGACAGCCCTGATTACCACATGACCTTGTTCACCTCTCAACCCTTTCAGTTGTCACTGATTGTACCAAAAGTAGGCATCTGACACAAGGGGAAAAACCATACATTCAGCTATAGCAATTAATTAATCTCTCTCAAGAATTCAGTCTGAGGGACACAGGCTGTGATGAACATCTTGTTCATAAATTTGTGTGTGTGTATGATGACTTCCTTAGGGTACATTCCTAGAAGGTCAAATACCCAGTCAAAAGGATCTGCAACATTAACCATCTCTCGATACATATTGCCAAGGCACTCTCCAGGGAATTTGTGTGTACACATTCGTGCATTGTAAAATGCCTGCTGCTGGCTCCTTTCAATCTGCGTGAGGATAGAAATAATAGTTTATATGAGAGGTCTTCCATGAACAGGGTTCCCATAAAAAGGTGGTAATGAAAGCCCACAAAAGGAGCTTACTCAAGCTGTGTGTTTCCCTTTATTGATCTGTGTACATTAAAAAAAAAACTTTATTGGAGCCCATGTTGCTTGAAAGGTCAGCTTCAAGTAGTTGCCATGGGATCTAGGTTGGGGAAGGAAGAAAGAAATGGAGTGTGAAGATGCACTAGTGAGGAAGACGCAGACAGGTTTTGACAGATATGCTGGGAGAGTAAGGAAAAGTGGCCACTGGCTTTCCAGAAGTTTACTCTTTGTCTCTCTACCAGGGTTGGAAGTACCAAAGGGCAGTCTGTTTCTCTTGCAACATTTAGCACAGGGGGGACGCTAAGCAAATTTTTTTTTTTCCATTTTATAGCTGAGAAGAAATGATGAGATATTCAAGGAGGAAGAGAATTCTCCTGGTGACGTGGTCTGAGGCCTGAGCACCCCTGCTCATGACCACCGTGGATGGAGGCAAAGGTGTTCTGAATGCTGAGGTCCACAAAAAATGGCCCACAGACTGTGAGCCACGAATGGTTTTTGTGTTTTTAAAAAGTTGAAAATATAAAAGAAGAAGTATGTTATAGGAAATGTGAAAGTTTTATGACATTCAAATTTCAGTGTCCATAAATGAAGTAATTAGGCAGTTGACTAGCTGTGACAGAGTGTGAATGGCCCACAAAGCCTAAAATATTTGCTCTCTGGCCCTTTACAGAGGAAGTTTTCCTATCCCTGTGAGAGAAGAATCACTTCTACTTCTTGAACACTTACTGTGTGCAAGTACTATAGAAATAATTTTACATGCGTTTCCTCACTTAACTTTTACAGCTCTTCCTATTGTTAAAAGATAAACAGGCATATTTAAAGATTTTAAGTTTATTTGAGCAAAAATTGATTCAAATCTTACAACATCTAATCTAGAAGATACAAAGGAGCTCTTAGGAGCTGTATAAAATGAAAGACTTTTAAAGGCAGAAGGAACAGGAACAAGGAAGTTATACTAGGCAAAAAAGTGGGTTAGTTATTCAAGGTTACTCTCCTTTAGGGGCTGGCAGGGATACATCAGGCAGAGTACTTAACTAGTGTTGATCAGGTAATTCCTGACTGACTGG
The DNA here is from genome assembly GCF_949752795.1 of Hyperoodon ampullatus. NCBI lineage: Eukaryota > Metazoa > Chordata > Mammalia > Artiodactyla > Ziphiidae > Hyperoodon > Hyperoodon ampullatus. The sequence goes on along the minus strand of NC_136914.1, from coordinate 193,978,918 downwards.
TTTAAAATTCCATTTCTGGGAGAGCCAAAACTGTAATTAAGTTAAATCTTGGTTGGGTGACACGGGGCTTAACATAAGGAACTCCATTTTGGGCTTGTTGTTTTCTTTTTAACACTATGAAATAATGGATATGTTATTTATCCATATTTTACATCTAGGAAAACAGGTTTTAAGAAGTTAAAATTTCCACACCTGGTAAAATGGTGGAGCTGGCTTTCAAAGCCAGGTACCTGACTAGAGAATCTGAAAGTTTGATTGTGGGCTCTGAAGAGTGGTCAATGGACATCTCTCTACAATGTTCTTTAGGCTTTCCTGTCTTCTTTGATCACTGTATCATGCTGAAACTGCCACTGGTGTGGAACAGGAAAGAACATGGAAAATGCCTGGTGTAGCCCCTGTCCTGAAGCAGGCATTAAATAAATTTCAGCTAATATTAATATGAAGATATAACATAATGATTAATGATGAAGTGTGCAAATGACTTATTTTGTCCCACACCTGATAAATTGTAATTAGTTAACTTATCCTTAGGTCAAATTCTCATTGTCTATTTCACACACACACACACACACACACACACACACTCAGACACCAATTTATATATGCGTGCCTATATCTTCAAGGGCTTTATCTTGTGATAAAGCTTTTTCCACTATTTCCCCCTCCCAAACTGCACAGTGGTACTGTTTTTTCCTCTCCTTTCAGGGTATCTGTTCCTTTTGATTTCTACTGTGGCTCTAATTTCTTCCAGCTGTTGTTGCCACGCCTCCCCTCCCTTTTCCCTCCACCACTTCCCTGGTCCATCTCATTTCTAATCTCTCTGTAAAACTCAAAATGCTTTCTGTCCCAGCAAAGAGGAAGGCTTTCAGCATCAAGAGATTTGACATACCCATGCTGCAGTAGGTGTGGCAATATAATGACACCATTACTTTTTCGACATTTAGATGCCTTTTATAAGCCATCTAGCTTTGTGAACTCTGTTTTCTGTAATCAAAGATTCTTAAAGGTGAAAGAGAGTTTATCAATCATTTACATCAACCTTGTGACTGTTGACAGACTCTCTTCTAGTATGTCTTTGACAGATGAGTACCCAGGTTCACTTGGATTCTTTTGGTGATGAAGGGCTATCTCCCGAGATAATCTCTTCCCCTGTGAGAAACCCAATTGCTAGAAAGTTCTTCCTTATGCTGAACTGGGTCTGCTACTCTGTCACATCTATCCAGTGGTGTCAGGACTCAAATAAAAGAAGTCTATCCTTCTTTCATGGGATAGCCAGTCACACGTTTGCAGAGAGTTATTATGTCTCCCTAAATCCCCTATTTCACCTTTCAGCATTAATGTCAACACTGCAGTCCAGATGGCTGTCCTTGGAAGCCGTTCACTGTGCTGTCACGCTCTTTTAAATCACCTGGAGCAGCACTGGACAAAAGACACCTGACATGGTCAGCCCAGCACCAAATTTGCTGATTTTGGACCATCAGTGTGGCCCTGTAGGTTGGGATGAAAGGTAAGGCAAAACCTAGAGAGATATCCAGAATCTAACTATATATATACTATTACAAATTAATTGCAAGAGTTGTGTGATCCTAAGGCAATCACAAATACATGAAAAACATTAGAATATTCCACTAAGTATAAGACCTTTTAGAATTAGAAGAAAAACACACTTCTCTTAAGAAACAAACAATGCAAAATTGGGCCAAATGGTTAATTTGGGTAGGAATTGCAGACATCTGTGAGAAGAATGAAAATTAGGTAATATATAAAACTTGATTCCAGGGAAATGGGTTACTTGTCCTCTCTTCTCCCCCTTCTTCTACCCCATAAACACTTTGAAGTTATGGAGTCATTTCCATAAAAGCTAACTGAGTTCAAAACATTCCATCAAGCTTTCCAAAGAAGAAAATGCAGACAGCCCCCCACTGAAATCTTGGATCATTTTGTAATCTCATGCAGAGAAGGCCATTCCCCACAGTATCACAGAAGGTAATCCCCCAAATTGTATAATAATGTAGTTAACTTAAGGGTTAAACTCATTCCATCCTTGGAAAGATTTAGAATTGTATAACATGTTTTAAGAAAATCAAACCAAGGATATTAATACTTTTTATCAATGAATTGACACATATATAAGTGTTATACAGTATTAGAATATTTAAAAGAATTGGGGTCATCACATTTATAAATACCATTTATTATTTTTTAAATATATATATATTTTTAAAAAATATAACAGGCTGTATTACATTTATAAACACAGTTTAAATATTTTTAAGGTCTTTAAATTTATAATTGGAGCCAAATATTATTCAAAGCCCCTTTAAAAATGATTGTGAAATTTACTAGAATTGAATGATAGATTTTGCAAGTTTAAATTAAAACCTTAAGAACTAGATTTTAAAAATAGATATTGTAAAGCATTGTATGTCAAAATTTTAAACCAAAATTAACCCTGAAGAGTCTTTTCAAAAGTCAGTTCAAGGGCAACAAAAAACCTCACATTGAACAATGATCTTCCTGATCCTGTGATAGCCTCCTAGGCTGGGTTAGGAATTTCAGCTCAGGCTGGAAAAACCTTACTCATATTGAACTTACCATCCAATCAACTGGTCCCTAATTTCCCTCTTCCTGGATTTTTCACATGAACTGCCATCAGTTTAAGGTTACCTACTGCTGAATTTGTGCAGTTGACACATTGAACATGCACACAGGACTTTGCATTTATCACTGTCAGTTGCCATCTTGTTGGTTTGGTGCCCTTTCTCTTTCTCATTAAAATTCAGTGTTGGTTGGCTGAGCTCCTGTCCTCTCTCTCACCAACCTAGTCTTCTATATGAACTCTTCTTCTTCCCTTGATACTCTGGCTGTGGGTAAAATTCTCAGCCCTCTCTACATTTATCCACATTGAATCCTCCTTGAGGTCATTGCCAGTTCCTTAACCTCAGCTCTTACTGTTCTTCCCTTTCCTGACTTCCTGTAGCAAGTATGGTCTACCAACCATTTTGCCCATTAATTGCATGATACCTGCATTGACTTAACCTTCCCTTCCAAGGTTTAGCTCCTGAAGGGCAAGGGCTTTGACTTATCTGTTCTTCAACAGCTAGCACAGAACTAGTGGGTGATCAATATACATTTGTTGAATGAAAGAATTTTCTTAGAAGCATCATTGCATACAGGTTTCATTACCACCTGTGTGCAGATACCTCCTCAACCATACAGATATGACTCACTTCTCAAGCTCTTGCTAGGCCATCTCTCTCATTATAGTAGTAAGAGTAGTTAATATTTATTAAACACTTAATGTATGTACCAGACACTGTTTTAAGTGCTTTACTTGCACTAACTCATTTATTATTCTATGAGAGAGGTACTATTATTATTTCCATTTAGTCAAGGAACAGATGAGTAACATGCCCAAGGTCACATAGGGGGTCAGTGATAAAACACACCGGCATCGGAATGTCAGTCAACTGGCTTCAGGATCTGCACTTTACAGGATGCCCAGATAGAAGCTTAAATGCAGATTTCATACATGGAATCTTATCATCAGAAAAGACTTCAAGTATCCTCTAGTCCCAGTGATCTTTAATCTGGAGGATTTGTATTTCTAGGGCAATGAGAAGATTTTTCATTGGATATTTGAAGAGAATCTGCTTTCACATCCTTAGCTTCTATATCATTATTATTAAATTTGATCTGCCTGAGAAGTGGCCCGTTTTCCTACTTTACAAAAGACATAGTCCTTGTTTATCTAAAGTCTTTTTTGGTGTCTTGCTCCAAGGTGTAAAACCTCCTGGGCGCCAAGCCAAAGGGAAGCCTTCATCCACCAGGGCACCATGAAGCCCAGGACAGCCAGTCTTTGGGGGAACATTTCTATGTAAGCATTTCTGGCTAATTGCCAGAAAAAGATAAAAATCTAAGAGGCTTACCCATGATCCCAAACTAGTTAGTGAGTTGAGAGGAAAGTTAGGTCTCTAGTCATGGAAGTAAATTTCAAACTAAGGATTTATAGGGAAAGGATAAGTTTTGACAGAAAGGAGTGGAGAGGAAATTTCAGTCGAAAGAGTGGTACAGGGGGAGTTTAGAGGCTGAGATGAGCAAGCCCTATGTTAGAGACCTATAGATTTGCTAGTCTAGGTCTGACCTTGGGAAGAATGAGAAAATAGGTTAGTTGGAGGATGGTGAAGGGATTTGGCACCTATCCTTGAAGAGACATAAAGCTGCAGTAAGTTCCTAAACAGAAGAATCCCAAATGTTTTAGCAGGAGACTGGGTGGGATGGAGATCTTAAAGAAAGATGTTCAAGAGGCTGTTGCGATAATTTAGGGGCGTCTTGACTTGATAGAGGTTACAGAACTGGGAAAGAAAGGGCAGGTCTGAACGATGGTGTAGCGAAAAAATCAACAGGACTTGGGAGTAAGTCTTAGAGGAGGGGAAAACATGGCACCTGAGTTCTGAGGCTGGTTGTTTAAGAGCATGTTCCGACTCTGCTAAGGAACTGGTGGAGAGGCGAGAATATGCATTCACTCATTCATTCACTTTTAAATCCATTCAACAAGTATTTATTGGGCAAACACCATGTGCTAGTCACTGTACTAGGTGGTGAATAAAACAGTTTTTGTTTCCCAACCTCACAGAGCTTGGATAATAAGTAACACAAATAGACAAGTTGTAGCTAAGCACTATCAAGAAAAAAAAATAGTGAGAGGTAACAGAGAATGACAAGGGGAAGGGTTTCTACTTAGAGTAAGTGGTGAGGTGATATGCTCCATTTAGGTGATAGATAAGATGAGACTTAAGGATGAGCCAAATTCCTGATTTTCTGTCCTAGGAGGAACAAAGAAGGGGGTAACATTTGTTGAGCACTACAGAATACCAAAAGGTTTATACCACATTACTAATTCCCATTTTACAGAAGAGGAAAACTGAGGCTCATGAGGCTGTAGAACCTGACAAAAGTCACATAGGATTCAACCCCACGAGCTCAAAGCACATGCTCATGTCAATCAATACCTTGTAAGTATTCCTAAGGAGAATGAATCATCAAAGAAAATAATCTTCTGCAAAGAACTTGGATTGACACTGGAAGGATGATAGCAAACACCATAAGGAAAGAAGGTATGTAGCTATTTTCAGATGAGTAAAGGTGTCTGTATTGAACAAATCCTAGACACTGAACGAGATTGGGGTTGTAAAGTGGAGCCACTGTCAGAAACCTCTGAGGAAGCATGGGGAACACATTAGAGATGAATAACTGTACCCCCTTTTAAAAAATAGGAGTGGGAGGCAGCAGATCTATAGATCTATAGAATTGACATTGATCTCCCAGCAACATTCTGGGTAAGTACGCCAGCAGAGAGGTGAAGAACCTCAGCTCTAGCATCAGATAGACTTTGAAGGAGCAAATCTCAGTTCCTCCACTTTGTAGCTATGAGCATATCACTTACCCTCCCGGAGCCTCGGGCTCTTCACCTGTAAACAGGAGATGATAAGGACCCCTTCCTAGGGCTGTGGCAATGATTTAATAAATTCATGTACGTAAAGCATTCAGTACAGTACACGATAGGTGGAAAGCATTCAATAAGCTATAATAATTAGAGTTACAATTTCTCAAATACATTATTAATCAGTTGACTGGTGAGAGCTTAGAAAAGGAAAGGGTGATAGTCAATCCGTCATTCATTCTACACATATTTACAGGATCTTTTCCAGGGAGAAAAGAGAAGATACAAAAAGGAATTGTGATTTATGTTCTAACTGAAAGAGAAAGATTTGGCTTATTCATTAACTATCCCAAGTTTCCATTACTGGTTACACTGTATACAGTTTTTTCTGCTTGATCTGGCTGGGAGGTTGTAATTCTGCACTTTTTGCGTGTGGTACTGCAATCTATCTGTTGCCATGGAGAGATAAAGTGAAAGAAAAGGCAAACCCTGGTTTCAATACAAACAGTGTCAAAGAACAAATATAGAAAAAAAGTAATGAAAACAAATGGAAAAAGAAAAATGGTTTTTCTGCTTGAATGTGTATATGACAGCACGAAATCTCTTTTGTCATGAGGTAAAACAGGAAACAGAATCAATACCCCATATTTTAAATATTGGCTTGAATTCATATTTTTAAATACATTAAACTAGCCATGAAGATTCCATAAGCAGAATGGAGAATATATTAATTGTAAATTACTTCTGTACTTTATTTTCCTAGATGGTTAGAGCTAATTTTATAGCCATATTTTACCCTGGGAACTCGACACCTGGGTTGTTTGAATTGCAGAAATGATATAAGGATATGTGATTCTTTCTCCTTTAGACTTGCAAAAAACGATTTAAGAAAGCTTTGTTGTGGCATTTAATTTCACACTCTCTTGCCTCAAACACACATCCTCAGGGGACTTCCCTGGTGGTGCAGTGGTTAGGAATCAGCCTGCCAATGCAGGGGACATGGTTTTGAGCCCTGGTTCGGGAAGATCCCACAGGCCGCAGAGCAAATAAGCCCCTGTGCCGCAACTACTGAGCCCGCATGCCACAACTACTGAAGCCCGCACGCCTAGAACCCATGCTCGGCAACAAGAGAAGCCACCGAAATGAGAAGCCTGTGCACTGCAAGGAAGAGTAGCCCCCGCTCGCCACAACTAGAGAAAGCCTGTGCGCAGCAATGAAGACCCAACGCAGCCCCCAAAATTAATTAATTAATTAATTAATTAAAAACAAACAACACACATCCTCATGTAGAAAGGCAGAGTCCAAGGGAATACGTTAGAGACAATAAGGGAATCAATGTCTATTAAGCACCTACCACATTTTATACATTTTCAATACGTTATTTCACTTAATGCACACAACGCACCCAAGAGACACATATTGGAACAAGAAACTAGGTTCAGAGAAGCTGTATGATTTACCCAAGATCTCACTGCCCCTAAGATGTAGGTCAAGGATTTGTAAATTGAATCTTCGGACTCTAAGCTCGAGCTCTGACCACTTACTTCATGATGTTACATCCTATCAGACAAAGTGGTTTTAGAGACCAGAACGCAGGCTGGGAATGAGACCTGGCTCTCATCCCTAATGTTAAAAGCGATGGGATGAGTTTACTCCTCTGGGGTCGTTTTCTTATTTGGAAAAGAAAAATAAAGGGCTAGAATACTTGGGGTCAGCCTATAATCCTATCCACAGTCCTGTGACTTATGGTCAGAGGTGGATTTGCTGTGAAACTAATAAATCCAGAGTTTCAGAGCCCCTCGCTTGTATGGTTCCTGTGAGTGCTAGTTGTTATGGGGAGCTATAGAATGTTCTAGGTAGAGAGGAAAAGCCAGGAAACATGTCTTCATAAGCATCTCTGGTAAATTGCCTGAAGAGGTCTCAGGGGAAAGGTTCTGAATTTTTCCGATTCCTGAAATTTGAAGTCTAAATAAATATTCACTTTTCTACCTAATTTGTGCTCACTGTTTTTTACCCTTTTTCCTAAAGAAGGCTCACATATTGTATAAGTGCCAGGACATGTCTCTCTGTGGTCCAGTGTAGGAAGAGGGGAAAGAATAAGAAGGGAAACTAAGGCAGGGGCTTCAGAAGAGTCTCCGTAAGCTGCCAGGTGCCAACAAGGCTGCTGACCTGCTTTGTACACTTACAGTCCTGCCTGGAGGTGGTAGGCGCCATGAACCCCCTCATCCCCCCTCAGACACACGACTACTTGGGACAGCTGCTATCCCACCTTAGAAGTACCTGAGATGTCGCCCATGCCCATCGAACCTGCGTGCAGATCCTCCCTGAATGGAAGTCTTTGATGAAAAACACCTTGTAAAAAAGCTGGCGATTCCTACTCATCAGCCCCGCACTTAGGAACCTCCCGGAGACAGTGACAAAGAGAGGCCCCATAGCAGGAGGCCCTGGGAAGGAAAGAATGTCTTTGAGAACCGGAGTTTCCGCAGCCTTTCAAGCCTAACCTCTAAAGAACCAGTTGATAGCCAAGACCCCCTTCTGCACGTTCTGCCACCTGCCCGACCCACGATTGCCAGCCCATCTTTTTTGCTGTCTCTTCCATTCCCACCTCCTGTGGTTCTCATGTCACAGTGGGAAGAAATCACAAGCAAGGGTGGGCAACACATTCTCAGACTGTGTCTACATAAGAATCAAAGCCATAATCTGGATAATTCAGGGCAGAAAACTTACTTTTGCATCAACCATGCTGATAACTTATTTCAGACATTTTTCTCTTTGAAATGGCCTGATAATTGCTCCCAATTGCCACTTCACTCTAAAAGGCAAGAAATAACCTCGGAGTTCCTTTCCCAAGCAGGTCAGTTATAAGGGGTGGTGCAGAGGTACCTCTGGCTGAGGTAGAATGAGTCTTTTCAAAGCATGCTACCATGTTCCTTGGAAACCTATCTTGACCTTAAAGCAGACTAGAGCTTGCAGAGTTTAGATGCAGGGCCTGTGTCTGTCCCCTTTCTCCTTCCCACCATCCTGACCACCACCTCGCCCTCTGCCCTGACATCCACTTCCAATAGCCTTAACTCTCTGGGGCTCAGCTTCTTCTACAGCCGAGGCCTCGAGGCTCAGGAAGGGCTGGAATGAGGGTATCCGAGTCATGATGTGCTTATCTTCTAGAGACCAGCACTGCCCAGTAGAATTTCCTGTGTCGGAACTGTTCCACGGCCATACTGTCCGATGTGGCAGCCACTAGTCCTATCTGGCAGTTGGGTATTTGAAATATGGCTAATATGGCTGAGGCAACTGAATTTTCAATTTTATTTAATTTTAGTTAATTTAAATTGAATAGGTTCATGTGGCTAGTAGCTATCATGTTGGAGAACACAACCCTAGATCCTCAGATTGCATATGCCCTGAGCCTGTGGATCCGCTTCTGTTCCTGGATTTCAGAACAAATGTCATGAAGTGGGTGTCTTAATTCTGTGAATGAGGAGGAACTGGTGGTATTGGACTTTCTGTAAACATCTGAAATGGGTCGCTTTGCCCTTATTGTTCTGTAATTGATATTAAAGTGAGAAGGAAACTCACATTTATTGAGTGCCCGCCAGACACTCAATATCTATTTACAATATATCATATATATATTATGTGTGTGTGTGTGTGTGTGTGTGTGTGTGACAAAAATATCTTGCCACCTTCTGCCTCCCCAGGCCCTTGACAACATCTGGTAGGCTGACAGGAGTAAAGATGAGGGATGCTAGATTAAAGAAACAAGAGAAGTAGAGAAAGGGGTACACCACATTGCCTATGAAAGAGTGGGAGCCTCTGGGGACAGGGCAATGGGTTGAAGATGTCTGCGAGGCAGGTGGAGGCTTTAGCCAGGCAGACACGAGTATTAAGGAGAAGAAGAGATGAGAGATTGGGGCAGCTGCTACCCAATGTGGTGCCTTAGGGACTTACTAACTTGGGTCAAAGGTTTTAAGGCTGTTTTGCTCTGTGTAACAGGCTGCAATAATAGCTACCGTGGCAAACACTTTCTAGGCTATTCCCAGGCGCTCTTCTTTACATCTAGTCATACATTTAATCCTAGACTCTAGGCCTTGGCTGTAGGAGAAGCAGAGCCCCCAGAGCTTCAGCACCACTGGAAGTGGATGTTAGGGCAGAGGCGGGGTGGTGGTGAGGACCATAGGAGAGAGAAAGGGGGCAGACACAGGCCCTGCATCTAAATTCTGCAAGCTCTGTCTAGTGTGCCTACAGTCAAGATAGGTTTCCAAGAAACAAGACAGCAGGCCTCGAAAGCATTCCTGCTACGGTTGTTCTACTTCTTGGAGTTTCCAGTCCTGTGAGGGCAGTACTATTAGCACCTTCATTTCACAGATGAAGAGACTGAGGCATGGAAATGACCTGAAAACTTGCCCAAGGACACACAACCGAGAAGTGAAGGAGTCAAAATTTGAATTTAGGCAGTTTGGTCCATGCCTTATTCATACGTGTCCTGCCATTTGGAAGCCCTGCTTGTCATATTTAAAGAGACCTCCATATAGATAGACATTGCTTTTCAAGATATTTTGGATCTGATCTGTTTCTTTTGAGCCTGACGCTCTGCCTAGGCAGGGTGGGAGGAAGAAAGTTTTTCTGAGTTTTATTTGAGGCCCATACATGACTCCCAATGGCTCTGAGCGGTATCTGTGATTATCCCTATTTTATAGATTCTGAGGAAGTGAATGATGTAGCCAAAATCACATCACAAGGATTTGAAGAAAAGTCTGTTGACTTTCCATGTTCTTTCAGTTACACGGATGTGTTTTGCCTCCACACGTACACCTACAGACCTCTCTTAGCTTCTGAAAAAAAGTCATTGAACTTTTTTACCTAAACACTGAATGAGTAAGAAGATATTGAGAAGGTTTGACAGGAAGGAAACAGGCTACAGGTTCTGTCATTCTGTCTCCTGAAGCTGGCGGGCTCTTACAGGGCAACTCCACATTAATTATGATGGATAAGTCCCAAAGGGAGCCACAGCAAAATGAAGATGATTTGCAGAAAATGAGATTTGTAAGCTGAAGCCAAAGGCATTGGATTCATGGAATTTATGCAGGTTTCACAACTCTTCCTCCCTGAAAATGACTTGGAAAGCTTTAAAAATGAAGATGCCCAGCGTCTAAGCCAAGGGTCCCAAACAGTAGGCCTGGGAAGTGGTCTCTGAGCCCTGGCCTAGGGACAAGGATAAGAGAAGGGAGAGGTGTGCCTGTGACTGAGTGGTTTACCCTTCCACGGCGGCTCCACAGCACACAGCAAAGCAGCTGTGGCTAGCTGGGCACTGGCGGCTCTAGACCTGTGTGCAAATTCTGATTCTGGACCTTAGAATTGTGTGACTTGGACCATGTCAATTGATTTTCCCAAACTTTAGTTTTATCATCTGGAAAATGTTGGTATTTTGTGACTTTACTACTACCTGTTGTATGGAATCAGTTTTGAGGATTATTTAAAATAATAATTGCCAACTTAAACTGGCATACAGCAGGTGTTTACTGGCTTTCAATAAATCTGATTTAAGGATAAATTAAAAAGAAGAATGGAAATGAAACTGTCTGTCAGACATAGGAATATACCACCAGGAGAAATAATGAATTTTACTCTTGAGATTTTAAATAATTTGTGATTTCTCCAAACACTGAGCACTGCCCTATCCTTTAAAGTTTCCTTATAATTAAAGAAATTTGCCATGCCATTATTTTTTGACTAAGAAAAAAATCAATTATAAGTCATACCTTTAATTTTAACGGCATTTTCATCAACAGTACCCTTTTATCAATGAGTAATTATATTTCTTAATTGCACAAATGCCTATCAAACATGATTCCTTTCAGATGCTACAAAGCACTGAACATTTCCTGAAAAGTCTGTTATCTGTTAAACGGCTGCCATGGAAGTTCTTTTAAAGGCTGAGTAAAAGAAACAGACCTGCATTAAAGCGCTTTAGAAGTATCAACAGAAGAGCTAATTAATTCTCTTCAAAGACATTAAAATAGTTTAGTTATGACTGTAACATTGAAGGAAACGAATGGCTGTTGTTCTAACAAATAATTACTCCCCATACAAGCAAAGAGTAAAGTTATAGAGTGCTTATCCTTCCAACTTTACAGCAGAAATATCAAAGTCTGCAAGCGGGCACATGCATTCTTGGGTTTCATCCCCTGAAGAAAAAAAGATGCCCTGATATGGAGTAATTGTTTGTCCTGTTCATTCAGAATGTGGCCAGCCAATGTCCAGGGGTGACCACTGGGAAATTCGCCTGTTTTATCCTGAGTTTTAACAAGAAACGGAAGGGACCCTTTTCCCAAGAAGTTGAATTTAATGGCGCCTGAGTGTGCTAGCCCAGGATTCCCTGGAGCCCACCTTAGGGCTGGTACAGTTGCCAGTCAGCTCCAGCCAGTTGAGATGTCATCCCAGTTGATGATCATATCTGCCTACTTTTCTATATACCGAGAAGGCCAAGTAGCTTCTGCCCTTTAGTAAGCCGGCTCAGCTGCTTCAGTTTGCCTGGGGTGCTTAAGAGAAGGCTCATCAGTAGAGGCTGAAGTTGACCTTCAGGGTGGGCCTTCATCAGAGATATTCACACCAAGTGCTGTTGATGGGCCCATGGTAACGGTGGGTGCTTTCTTTTACGGTCTACATCACATGATCAGTATTGCTACACATGTCTCCTGCCCGCGCCAGGTCAAGGTTTATTTCATCGACATCATTAATTTGGAAAGAGCTTGATTTTGATGTCAGAGAGACAGGAGTGGACCTGCCGATTCCCAGCTGTGTGACCTTGGGAAGGTTAATGAACCTCTCTAAGCCCAGGGGTTTTTTCTACCTATACAACGAGAGTGATAAATCAACTTAATGTAAGGATTAAATGAGATGGTGCATACAGCTCACAGCACATAATAGGCCGACCTTAGGTCAGAAATAATAATTTAAAAAAATTAATTCTTTTCGTTCCTGGCCCACCTATAGTCACTTGTGTGGTAAATGATGCATTAAATTACAAAAAGTTAGAGTGTAGTATAGGGAAACCTGTATCTCTGGAAAATGATTGAACTATACCAAAGGTGTAATAATCAGTTCCTTAGAAAAGCAGGTTATAAAACTGCCTGTACTTCTCATGCTTGTTATAAAAACACATACATGACATACATAATCATATTAATGGGAAAAGTCTTGGAGAATATGCAATCAGAGATTATCAATGGTTCCCATATGTGTGGTGAGATTTTTATCTTTTTGCATAAATAGATTTTCTAATTTTTCTTCAATGAATATGCATTACTTATGAAGTTAAAATCCACTTCTAAAAGCATTTTGTAGTACTTAAATGGCATTGTTCATTTAAAATATACCTTTTTCCCTGTTCCTTCTTTCGTATTAGGACATTGCGGCTCCTGGTGTCCTAGAAGCTGTCCTCCCTGCATAGCAGCACAGGGGTGGCAGGTGCCCATGCCTGGCTCCCAAGGTCCTGGGTCTGAGAGACAAGAGAGAGGACCTAGTGAAGGGCCAAGGAGGAATGCCTCTTTATTGTCCTGCTGCTGGGGAATTGCACTGATGGATTGAGCACTGACAGTGCGTGCAGGAAGCAAAACAAAGGAATTGTTCCTGAATAGCATTAGGCAGGAAGAGGAAAGGCCAGCTCAAGGAATGGTCTTGCAGGCAGGAAATCTGTGTGGAAGAAGTGCTTATAAAGCGTGCACAGGCAGCCAGGCAAGTCTGTTACTCCTAGTTTCCTCCCGGTATCTCTACCTACCTACTCTGTCCTACTAGGACGGCCCCATCCCATGCATCTATACCATTCCATACCCCCAGACTCCCCCCGGCCCCTGCCCACACACATGCATTATCAGGCAGTTCAAATCGTATTCACAGAAGATGGGCAAACCCACAAGGTAGGAGGACCTCCTTCCGGCCAGGTTGGATTGGGTGGGGGAATCTACCTGGGGAACTCTAGAGGCAACACAGAAAGAGAGAGAATCCTAAACTTGGTGGAGAAGAAAAGCAAAGGTCTGAGTCAGGGAAGAGGTGCCCTGGCGCTCTGTTTAGTGGGCAAGCCGAGGCTGAAACAGAAACTGCAGGTGCCAGGCCAGAAGTGGGCAAGACCGGGAGCCTGCCCGGAAAGAAACCAAGTGGGTGAGTGGGTCAGTACAGCACAAGCACTTGAAGTCCTGAGAACCTGGATTCATCTGTCCTTCACCACTTCCTAGTTGTGACCTTGGGAGAGTCACTTCCCCTCCCTAAGCCCCAGTTCCTCATCTGAAAAAGTTAGCATGATTACAGGACCTTGCGGGTTGCTGGGAGGATTCAATCAGATGGGATGTGAGTTAGCGAGGTCTGGTTTAATAGGCTCATTCTGTGTGGCTCTGGGAGGGCTGTGGAGCTTCAGTGGAGGTAGGGGAGCTATGGCACTTCAAGGTAGAGGAGGGTGGGTGGGCTGCCCTGGGTGCAGGCGATAAGAGGGCGCTCTTTCTGTAGAGGATTTACAGGCATTAGTAAAAAGAAGTAGAAAACACTGTTGCCAAAACAGTGTTGCCAAAACACCAAATTAGTGAATACCGAGTCGTGCCGGAGATTCTGAACAATATCAGTGATGAAATGTTCCCTGCCAGGGAGCTCTGTTCCACCTCTCACCTGACCCACCCCAACGCCACCCTGAAGGACACTCTGGCCTGGAGAATTAGCAGATGAGACTGCACGCCTCCCACCACGAGGCCACCCTGCCTGCGAGCTCCTGGGTCAATTATCAGCCCCTCCAACCCCCATCACAGCCCCGGCCCAGTGGTTTTGAACAAGGAAGGGCAATTCAGGAGCAGACTCTAGTTCCATTTCTCGGTACAATGAACAGTGAGGCAATTCTAGACTGGGTCCCCGGGTGTGTTAACCATAACTTAGGGAAGGCAAAGAAGAAAGGGGTAACTGAAATAATCTCCTTTTTGGTCAGCGCCTCTCTGCCAAAGTTCTCCCTGCCGTTCCCCCAGTATTTCTGTCTGTGGCTTCTTCCCAGAAGCTTGCAGTTCCCCGGGAACCCAGGAACGTCTCCCCTGATATACCTCTGGTGTGGTTCCACTCTGCAGTGATGCTCGGCCACTGGGATGCAGGCAAGGCCTGGAGGCTCATCCTGGAGGGTGGGAGGGAATGCTGCAGGCAGAACAAAGGAACTGGACCAGGAAGCCGGGAGGGCTGAGGCCCCAGAAACATTTAAATCAAGGGTCACAAACTTGGTCACGTGAATTCAATGAATGAAGCTGGCTGCTGTCAGAGGAAAAACACTGTGTAGCCTTGTCTGCTTGTCTAGAAGTTCTGGTTTTTTCAATGTACTATTCATTTTCCCACTTTGGCTGGGAATATGCTTACAGATAAATATTTCTTCGACCTGCATTAGAAAAACAAAACACTCGGCTCTGTGACGAGGAGAAAATCGGGAGGGCAGGGACAGTGTAGATGGAAGCTGGCTTGTCCCTTGTGAATTAGGTGGCTGCTGCACTCTAGTCACTGCAGGAATGGGGGTGAATTGAAGCCAGGGCTCCCGATTTGACAAGAGAACCTGGAAGTCTGGACTGTCCCATGAACTCTTCTAAAATGAATGTTGGTTCCATAACAAACAACAACAATAGCACTGGAGGACCAGAGAAGGTACACCAGATATGGCCCTCAGGCTACTCGTTTTTGATGCCGCATCAAAGTTTGCTCTTTGTTCCCCAAGGGAGGTAAGGTAACAATTTCCTGTGGAGGCCAGGCCTTCCTAGAGTGGCTGCTGATGTCTCTTCCTGCCTGGGACTGGTCATATCTTGCAGCTGTGCTAGCTCACTTGCTGGTGAGATAATGACCCCTTGCAGTCCCCAGGGTCTCAGTCCCCGGGGAGGATTCCAAGGTGGCAGATGGTGGTGCTGTTTTCTGCATCCTTTCTACTCCTCCCTGTGTTGAAAACTCTTCTTGTCCTGAAGGCCATGGCCAAAGACAGCTCCAGAATGTCTCTTTAGAAGGAATTTAGGGTTACCCAGCTTGTTGGAAGGAAGGGAGGACTTGAAACTGCCTTTGCATAGCACTTTATTTTATTAAGATTGAGAAGAGGCTGTGAATTGTCCTTATCAAAGTTTGAAGCAAGGGCTGCCTGAGGCCATCATAATGTTTCCATCTCCCCAGCAAAAACATTCTTAGGATAGGATCGGATACAGCTAGTCACCACAAAAGACGTCGATACACGAGGAGGTGTTACTGTGGTATCTGTCCCAGGAATAGCTGTATTCTGGCAATTCTTTTCAGCCAAAGGAATTAATCTTTATTAGTGAAATGCCGCGATCATGGCACCCTCTGTTTAAAATCCTTTTAGGATTAAGTACAAAGACCCAGGATCACTTGCAAAGCCCAGTTTGATCTGGCCTCTCCTTGCCTCACTGCCCTTAACTCCCACAACTCCTCCCCACACTGGATATTTTTTGCTTCCTTGAGTATGTTACACTCTCTTTGGCATGTCTTTATTTAGCTGACTTCTATCCATCCTTCAGGCCACCTGAGATGGCACTGCCTCCGGAAAGCCCTCTCACTCCCCCAAGACTGGGCTAGGTATCCTTCCTATATACTCTCCCCAGTCATACAATTTAGTTGTATTCTATCATGCTGTTGCAGGTTGGGGTCTCCAGAAAGCAAATACAGAATTGTAGTTAGGAGTGGAAAAGACTGGGGAGTGTCAGTTGTGAAAAGAAAAGGGGAGTGTATTTGTTTCCTGTGGCTGCCACGATGAATTATCACAAACGTGGGTGGCTTGAAACAACAGAAGTTTATTCTCTCACAGTTCTGGAGGCCAGAAGTCCAAAATCAAGGAGTCAGCAGGGCTGCACTCCCTCTGAAGGCTCCAGGGGAGAATTGGTTACTTTTCTCCTCCAGCTTCTGGGGACCCTGGACATCCTTGGCTGTGGCTGCATTAAGTCCAGTCTCCGCCTCCTCTGCCTTCTCTGTGTCTCTCTCTTCTGTGTGACTCTCAGGATGCATGTGATTACATTTAAGGCCCATCCAGATAATCCATTATGATCTCTTCATCTTCAGATCCTTGACTTATTCAGATAGGCAAAGACTCTTTCTCCAAATAAGGTAATGTTCACAGATTCCAGGAATTAGGAGGTGGATATATATTGGGTTGGCCAAAAAGTTCGTTCGTGTTTTTCTGTAACATCTTATGGGAAAACCCGAAAGAACTTTTGGCCAACCCTGTATGTGTGTGTGTGCGTGTGTCTGTGTGTGTGTGTGTGTGTATATATATGTACCCAGTGGCCACCATTCAGCCCAGAAGAGGGAAGAAACATCCCCGTTGCCATCAGTGAGACAAGTTTTGTGATGGATTCTTCTATTGTCAGCCCGGGCCCCAGGAGGGCCCATTGAACCGCTTAGTGATGCTGGCCACTCCCTTCTCTCCAGCACATTCTCAGTGGCCTTGGGAGATAGTGTGTCCTCTGATGGGTCTTCTAGGCTCACTAATACAACCATCCCTGCAAGCCCACTTCCCTGCGCCTTTTCATTCTTCATCTATGTCTGCATGTTCACCATTCAGTATGGGCCATTGTTTTCTCCAGGCTTCTAGAAGCCGCCCTAGCAGCAAGTTTGTATTGTTTCCTGGGGTGTTTCCTGTATCTTAAGAGAGTGACCAAAGTTAAAAAAAAACCACTCTCCTTTATCTAGACATATGTTCCAGTCCCCATGATCAACCACTCGATCCCATCTTGCAGTTCCTTTGGGGTTGTGGCCCCTTTCTTCCCTTATCAGGCCCATCATATCCCTGGCTGGGTTATGCTGTGACTTAACCCTGATGATAGACCCAATGTCTAGGAGAGGAAGAGGGAGCCATGTGCTGTCTTTTCATGGTAAGCCCTCTGTACAGTCTACATGCACAGAAGCATGTTAGTTCTTACTTGAGAGTGGTGAGGTGTGCCGACAGGCTCAGAACGTTCAGAGGTGTCTGGGGAGCATCCATCCAAATGCTCCAGTCCCATATGTCATGGTCCCAGGTTTTGCCAACTAGGCCGTGCCTTTGGCATAACAGCCCCACTTTGGTTGAACATTCAATGGTTTCTGATGTTCTGTGACACGATTAAATCCTGTGTTCCATCTTCAGCTTTTCTGCTCACCCACAGTAGGAGGGCTTCTTTGTAGAGATTCCTTTTACACTTTTAACTGTTCTCAGTTTTTCATTATCTTCCTGTAGGGCATCAAGGAACTTAATGATAATCATCCAATTCCATCATCCTTATACTTATAGATTCCAATGTTCATTTCAAATGCTTGAATCAGTACATTCCCCCCTGCCTACATGCCATCCCAGCTCACTCTTGATGAAACTTCTGACAACTGGACCACCATCAAATGCCAAGGGCTATCTGCACACTACCTACCACCAGGGATGCGGGTCTTCATAACCATCTGGGTGGTGAGTGATCCAGTCCCCAGACCTTTGTCTCTTCACTTGCTTTCTCAGGTCATTCTTGATACCAACTGTCGAAGTTGAGTTCTCTGAGAAGCAGATGCTGAAATGGAGTTAGGAGTATGGAAAATTTATTGGAGAGTAACACCTGTGAAAGAGAAAGGAGACAAATCAGGATTGTGTAGAGAGCCGTAGACCAGGATAAAGACATGACAAAGTTTTGGCCAACCCAACAAGAGCTCTGGAGGAAAGATTGCTAATACCATCTGAGATTGAGTGTACTACTGCTTTGCTCAGCCATAGGCTGGGGAGTAAGTTTGCCAGATCAAACAGAGGATGCTCAGTTAAATTTGCCTTGCAGACAAATAATTTTTTAAATATAAGCATGTCCCATGCAATATTTGGTACATACTTAAACTAAAAAATATTCACTGCTTATCTGCAATGCAAATTTAACTGGGTGTCCTATGTTTCTATTTGCTAAATCTGGAAACTCTAGCTGGGGGTCACCCCAAGAAGTGCATGCTCTCAGCTACTGCTGCTTTGCTCAGCCATCGTCTGGGAGCTGTTGTGAGAATAGTGACCTTGGCTTATAAGCTGAGGTAGACCTGAAGGTGATAAGGGCTGGGGGCTGTTAGCTAACCACACTTAAAAAAAAAAAAATATTTATTTATTTTCGCCTGCGTTGGGTCTTCATTGTGGTATGTGGGCTTCTCATTGCAGTGGCTTCTCTTGTTGTAGAGCGTGACCGCCAGGTGCACAGGCTTCAGTAGTTGTGGCACGAGGACTCAGTAGCTGTGGCTCGTGGGCTCTAGAGCGCAGGTCCAGTAGTTGTGGTGCATGGGCTTAGTTGCTCCGTGGCATGTGGGATCTTCCTGGAACAGGGATCAAACCCGTGTCCCCTGCATTGGCAGGCAGATTCCTAACCACTGTGCCACCAGGGAAGTCCCTAACCACACTATTTACAGCTGGGCAACAAGTCCTTTCCTGAAGGGAGAACTGAACCGAAGATCTTTGCATCCACCACATTTCTTTGCTGTTTAACTATTGTCTTCCTTGCTAGATGGAAGCCCCATGAGGCTGAGAATACTTTTCCTTTTGTTTATTGTTGTAACCCTAGTGCCTAACACGGGGCTTGAGCCGTGCCAGCTGCTCAATTATTACTTGTTAAATTGAGTTGTACTTAAGGCTTCAGGGATCTGGGGGCATTTAGGGAGGATGGAAGGAAGTTACCTGTCCTGTCCCCAGCATCACACACTGTGTTTGGCTGCCCCTTCTATGGCTCTCCATGCCATGTGCGCAGGAAGCAGAGGGTTGGCTTCCAGGTGTGGAGTCTGTGTTCACCGCCACTGAATTCTACATCAGAGCTAATTATTTATGGAATTAATTAAATACTTTCTAAGTAAGTAAAGAAGGTTCTAATTGAGGAAATTCCAGAGAGGTCTTGTACATGAAGGTTGGTGTTTGATGCTAATGTGTCGTGTCTGTTTATCTCCACGTCTACGTCTCACAGAGGGCCCAAACTCAACAGACCCTGAACAGAACTTAGGAGCTTTGCTTCCAGTATTGACTCTTCTCTTCTGTCATATAAGCCAGAAATCCTTGCTCCACCCAACTCTGGTGTGCAGTTTCCCAGCATGGAGGAAGTTTTGCAGATTCCACCTCATTTACTCTCTGAAAGCCATCTTTTCCTCTCCAGGCGCATTGCTGCTTTTGTAGATTAGATCTTCATCACCTCTTACCAGGATAAGAGTATGCCAGTTGGCCTCTCTGCCTTTGGAATGACCCTGTCTCTAATCTGTCTTCCACACTATTGTCAGGCATTGAGCGTTAAGAATTGAAAATAAATGGCATGGCATCGAATCAATCAAATAATTGTACTCTCTTTCCTTAAATCTCTCCGTGGCTCCCTTCTTATCAGGATCATGTCCAAACTTCATCTATTGCTCTGCTTGCCAGAAAGGTTTCTTACTCTGCTTTTAAGCATGCAATCTGATGTTGTCACACTCTTAATTTACGTACTTTATTGACTCCCGCTGCCCATAGGATAAATCCCAGCTCTCCCCGCATGGATTATAAGGCCTTCTGCGGACTGGACCAGGCTTCATTCCTGCCACAGCTTCCCTCAAACCCTCTGCTGTGGCTTATAGTCTCACAGATCATGTGCTATCATATCTGCCAGCCTTCATTCAAACTCTTCCCTCTGCCTGAAATTCCTCTCCCTCTGCCCTTGCTGTTGCCTAGATCAGCACTTCTCAGAGTTTCCCACGGCATCACCTTGGGATCATGTTAAAATTCCAAAGCTGATTCATTAGGCCTCGAGAGGGGCCACAGGTTCTGTATTTCTAGACATTGATGCTGCTGGTCCCTGGACCACACTTTGAACAGCAAAGTCCTGGATGACACTTGACTTTCAGATGTCAGCAAAGGGTCATTATCTCTCTGAAGCCTTTCCTGAAACTTCCAGGAAGAACTGACTACTTGTTTTCTTCCCACACCTATAGTTCCCCATGACCTTTATTGAAACACAGGTGACATTTGATTGCATTTTAACTCAGTGTCCATCTTCCTCTTCTAGACTGTAAGCTCCTTTCTGGCAGGGACCATGTCTTATCCATCCTTGGATTGCCAGCCCTTAGCACAGTGTCTGGCATGGAGTCAGCATTCAGTTCAAGTGTGTTGAATGAACGAGTGTAGAGTCATCCTCAGAAATGTGAAAAGTATATTTACATTTAGAATTCTCTTTCTCCTCAACTTTTTGATGGAAGACTTGAGTACACTAAAATAGAAGTCCTTTGGCTGCAAATACCCAACTCCAATTTGCTTTCTCAAACTGGCTCAGGTAGCTGGGAGGGAGGGATTCTGAGAAGCTTGCAGAATTGAAGAAAGATGAACAACCAGGCCTCAGGAGGGCAGGGCCCAGAGACCTCAGATGCAGGGACTCAATGGTCTTTTCCTTAAGAGGCCTGAGTTGTCTTCTGCACATGCATTTTTCATTTCTGCTGGTCTCTGTTTCTTTTTGTGTTGGTCTTTGAATCCCTTACTGCAGACAGGCCTATTCCAAGCGGTTCATGTGTGTGCACATGTGTGTGGTGAGGTTGCAGTGGGGGACTGAGCAACAAGGTCTGTTAACAGGAGAAATGAGATGCAAATCTTGTTACTTTAAGAAGAACAGCTACTCTAGTCAACTCAATTGACAGTTCAGAAAATCTGTCAT
Source organism: Hyperoodon ampullatus (assembly GCF_949752795.1). Taxonomy (NCBI): domain Eukaryota; kingdom Metazoa; phylum Chordata; class Mammalia; order Artiodactyla; family Ziphiidae; genus Hyperoodon; species Hyperoodon ampullatus. Next base: position 193,957,822 of record NC_136914.1, on the reverse strand, counting down.
TAACATAGAGCAGGGAAAGGGGAGGGAGCTGGATCGGCAGAAAGGAGGCTGGATGCAGCGAGGCTATATTCATCTTCTCCCTTCTTCCTCCTGCTAGTGGCAAGTACTGTGCATCTCTTTGGAGTATCTGAACCAAATTTCCATCAGGGAAGGTAATTCATCATGCCACGTGCAGCATTCACTGGTGGCATGCTAGAAGCCTCACAGTAGCAATGCATGACTTTTGAACCACTGACCAGTTTTGGTTTTCTCATCTATGAAATATGACTAATACTAATACCCACCTCACAGATGTGTTGGAAGGCTTAAACAGAACTATGCATGCAAAGCACTAACATTTATTGAGCTAAAAGCAAGCATGCAAAACAGGGACCACTGTTCCTGTTTAGAGGTTCTGAGAGGTTCAGTAATTTGCCCTAGGTCACACAGCTTGTGGATTATAGAGTGGGGTTTTAAACTCAGTCTGTCTGATTTCTGGGCCTTGTCCTCTTTTCACTAGAGCCATAAAGAGAAGTCTCCTCATACTGGGGTTCGAGGTAGAAAAGAGAAATATCTCCCTACTTGCCATGACCTGTTATTACCCAGGAGCACAGTTTGACCATGGCTCCCCTGAGAGTCCCTGAGAGGGAGGAGAGAGGTGTTTGCCAAAGACCACACTTAGCAATTCTGTCTTTGCCATGATGCCTTTGCCTCTAAAAGAAACTACAAATGAGGGAAAACTCCTGGGAGTACATTTTTGTAATAGTAGAAATAGTTTACCGAAAAGAAATGCTTCTTCATGAAAAGAAAATGATCTAGCAATATTCCACATTTAAATACTGAATTATTTGCCTTGCAGTTGTTCTGTTGCCAGTTTTAAAACTCTGAACCAACTCCCTTCTCATGTCGCTATCTTGTACCAATTGCCTGGCTGGCTCAGGAAATATGACAGCTAATGTTAGCCTAAGCAAAAACATGGCTAGCACAATTAACTGGTTGCTAAAAAGAAATAACATGATACACACTTAAACCAATGAAGAAAACTTGGGGGATTATCCATCAGTTTATATTAGTCCCTTCAGGGCTTTCTTCAGATACACATAATCTGTAGAGAAGTCATATGCCATTTTTACCTACCTCAATTATTATCTACGTCTTTCAAGGACCTTTGGAGTAGAATGGCAGCATAGCTAGTCCACTCTAGTCATTACTCTATCACTCTTATTCTTGTAACTAACTTTGAGATAAAAACAAACAAAACCAAACCCACCCAGAAACAACAAGATAAAGGGGGGAAAACCAACCCAGAAATGTTTCCTTTCTTTCTTGAACCCTTTCCTATGATTATTTTTACATATTTGAGAACCATTTTGTCTTTATCATGATCTTAATCTCAGTAGCCATCAAAAAAAATGGTGACAATGAACACATATACATCTCCTCTGAATTTCTTTAGTCACTCTGAAATTGTTTCTGGAAAAATCTAAGTTGAGTGGTTTGTCAGTATGACTGTCGACTGAAAATTCAGACTCTCGAGTGTCTGAAGAGATACCAAGAGCAACTGCCACATCCTGGGCATACACAGGTACCAGGCAGAAGCCAGGACCTTTATAGGTTTCGACTCATTTGCTCCTAACAGCAACACTATCAGGTAGGGCTTTTCCTTATGACCATTTTACAGATGAGGAAATCAAGGCTTATGTCATCTTGCCTAAGGTCATCCAACTGGTAAATGAGCTGTGATTTCAACCCACAACAATGATAAAATAATAATTAACATTTATTAAGTGTTTATCATCTTCCAGGAACTCTTCTAAATGCTTTACCCATATTAACTCAAGCATCAACTCATTAAGGATGTTGCCTTATTAAAATTGCCTTTGCTGGGGCAGTTTTCTGCTTAGAGAAGTGGAGGAGGCCACACTCCATGCATGGGGTCAGGCCAAAGGATCTCCAAAGTCATTTCCAAGTGGAAAATCAGTATGTCTAGGAGGAGCAGGGGCCTATGGCCCCAGGAAGCCCGGTCAATCGTGGGGCAGTACAGGTACTTCTTTGGCTGCTACCGGATGTCATTGAGGCTTGTCAAATGTTAAAGGCCAGTGCATACCAGTGCCGGTTATATTTACACAGTGGGCTAAAATTAGATGGCATGCTCTCCTGGCAACCGGGAAGATACAAGGCTCTCATTTATCTAGCAATGCTAATTTTGGCAAAACCAAAAATGGTCCTTCTGCTGTTCTCAGCGGATAGGCATTCAACAACAATAACATCCTTTTCCTTCCTCTTCCTCTTCTCTACATTTTAGGAAATTTCAAATATAAATCCAGGCTGACTTTGGTTCAGGACAAATACTTATAGATGTAGAAACCTGATGGGGATCCTGTAGGCAGACGGGTTTAGGAACTCCTCTGGATTAGAAGTAGAACAAAAATAAAATAAAAAATATGTTACTGTTTTTCATCAACACAGGAAGATCAATGAACCTAGAAGGGCACCAGTTGGAGCACTGGCCTTGTGAGTGCAACTGGAACATTTAGGGGAAGGCTGAATGAAGGCCCCGAACTCCATGGTAAATGCCACCCAGGGTGGAAGCTGACCTAGATCCATCCTGGGCAGGGACTGTGAATGTCACCATGTCTTTGAAGTGCTGAAGTCTGTCTTGAAGAAGAGTAATGTTTTATGGGTTCAACATGAAAGAGTGATGTGATCAATCAGTGATTTCTACTAAGGAGTAATAGCAGGAGATGTGGTAGGTATTTGTGATACATCCAACAGACTTACTGATTGGGAATGAGAAGAACCCATATTGAGAAGTTAAATAGGCTTGGGTTTAAGCTAATGATGCATCTGGGTAGCTTGTGAAGGTAGAAGAGAGTCAACTTGAATTTACTGCTTAACCCTAGACTTGTCCTTAAACGATGCTATGGTATGAATGTTTGTGTTCTCCCCAACTTCATATGTTGAAATCCTAATGCCTGATATGATGATACTAGAAGGTGGGGCCTTTGGGAGGTGCTTAGGTCCTGAGGGTGGCCCTTATGAATGGGATTAGTGCCCTTATAAAAGATTCCCCAGAGAGCTTACTGGTGCCTTCCACCATGTGAGGACACAGGGACAAGGTGCTAGACACAGACCAGGAAGAGGGCCCTCACCAGAAGGTAACCATCCTGGTACCTTGATCTTGGACTGCTCAACCTCCAGAACTGTCAGCAATTAATGTCTGCTCTTTATAAGTCACCTAGTCTGTGGTATTTTGTTATAGCAACCCAAACAGATTAAGACATAGGTTATCAGGGAAGCCAGCAACGGTGACATTTGTATTGAGTACTTGGTATCTTAGGATGGCTAAATGAATAAACAGAGAAGATATAGAAAGAACATCTGGAAAATTAGTGAAGTTTTCAATAAAGTGTAACAATGATACTGTTAGAGGTGTTAGAAGGATAGAAGACTGGAAAATGAAAGAAAATCATCTTGAATCAGGGGATTTTAAAATATATATCTGAAAAATAAAACTTTGTTCATTTTTCCATTCTTGTCCCTCTTTTGATTTGTACTTGCTATTATTATATTAAGCTTTTGTTGAAATATGATACCTGCCCCTGCACTGTGTCATTTATATTTTGGATTTTTGGTGGTGTCTCTTGACATGGAAATGTGTATTATGTGCGCACGTGCATGTCTTTAAAGAGTTAAATTTATCAACCTACACTTTATGGCTGAATTTGTGTCAAACTTAGAGAGTTCTCTTTTTCTAATACTTTTATGGGTTACTTTCTCATTCAAATCTTTGATCTACCTGGAATTTATTTTGGTGTATGGTATGCTCCATGGATTCAATTTTATTTTTCTCCAGCTGGCTACCCATTTGTCTGAGCATTATTTGTTGAATAATACTTTTTTCTTACTAACTTGAAGTGTCCTTTTAAAAATTTACTAAATTTCTCAATTTATTTGGATCTAACCTGGCTTTTTATTCTGATCCACTTATTTGCTAATTTATTTACCACATTGCTTAAATTATTGTAGCTTCATTACACGTATTACTACCCATTCCTATTACTTTTCTTTTTTCAGAATATCTTTGGCTAAGTTTCTTCCCATGTGAAATTTAGAACTAGGTTGTCTAGTTTCAAATAATTCCTATTAGCAATTTTATTGCATAGTGTTTAAAGATGAGTTTGGGAGGCCAAGTTTGGGAGAATTGACATTTTTATGACCTGATGTTTCCTATCGAAGAACAAAGCATACTTCTCTATTTGTTTGAGTCTTTTGTGTCCTCTGTCATATGTTTCTCATAAACAATATACACTTGGATTTATCTTTTATAAATAAAAATATTTTGTGTGGTAAAATATACATAATATAAAGTTTACAGTCTTAACCATTTTCAAGTGTTCAGTGGTATTAAAGACATTTATAATGTTATGCAATCATCACCATCATCCATCTTCATAACTCTTTTAATCTTGTAAAACTGAATTTAGTCTTATCTTTTAACAGATGGTTTTAACCCATTTACAATTGTTGATATGACTGATATGTCAGAAATTATGTCCTTCGTGTTATTTTATATTATATGTGGTAGGAATAATAATGACCTTATGCTTTCTGTTTTTAGAGCTTAAATAAAATCTTACACTGTGTGATTTGTGTTTGTTTTGCTCAATTTGTCTTTGTGTTAGTGGCACACTATTTTGATTACTTCTACTTATGAGTAAGTCTTCATGTCTGGTAATATAAGTCCTCCAATTTGCTGTATTCTTTTCATATTTTTATTAAATATCTGGTGAATTGCATTTTAGTTAAGTGATAGATACATATATGCATGCATGTACCCATACATACATACATAAATGGTGTTCTGGACCCCTTATCACAAGTTTGCTGTGTCAGTTCTGGGCATTCAGGTAGGTTAGGACATTTTGTAGGAACTTGGTTTATACTGATTTCTACACCTCATTCCTTATCCCTGATCAAAATAACCTGCAGTCAAAGACAAACCAGGAATTCCTCCTCCCCAAGGGCTGGACTTCTGAGAGTTGGAGGGATAGAAGAATAGCACAGGGGACAGAAGAACTGTCATAATTGTTAAAGGGAATCAGCCTCTCAGAAATTTCCCAGATCAGGTACAAGATAAAGAGGGGTCAGACAGAGAAAGACAAATATCATATGATATTGCTTATATGTGGAATCTAAAAAAAAAGGGTAAAAATGAACTTATCTACAAAACAGAAATAGAGTTACAGATATAGAAAACAAACTTATGGTTACCAGGGGGTAAGGGGTGGGAAGGGATAAACTGGAAGATTGGTGTTGATATATACATACTACTATACATAAAATAGATAACTAATAAGGACCTACTGTATAGCACAGGGAACTCTACTCAATACTCTGTAATGACCTGTATGGGAAAAGAATCTAAAAAAGAGTGGATATAATATATGTATTTGTATAATAGATTCACTTTGCTGTACACCTGAAACTAACACAACATTGTAAATCAACTACACTCCAATAAAAATTTAAAAAATAAATAAATAAAGAGGGGTCAGAATTTCAAAGCTCACCTGAGACAGTGGACATTCCCATTAGCTTAACTACTTACGGCTAATAAAAAGATTTGTAATCAGAACACCTGAGCTTAAATCCCAGATCTTCCACTTACTGTGTAATGTTGGGTAAATCATTCAACCTCACTAAGTTTTGTTATCCATAGATGGGGATATTATTATTTTCTTTGCATATATCATAGGATAATTTTAATATAGTCACAAATGACAGGGAACAAGGAAGAGGAACATGGCTGTGGAGAGAACGTATGTGATGTAGGCAAGATTCAGAGCTACAGTCAAAATTCCCAGTGGTTAAGGGTCAGAACTGGAGCTCATGGCAGGCAGCCAAGGCTCAAGATTGGACACAAAACTGGGTCAGCATGACAGAGGTTGGGAGGAGGTTTAGCCCAGTGATCATGTGGTGGAAAGCAAGGTGCATAGGGATAGTAGAGTATGCATGTATATCACAAAGAATGACCTGGTAGTCAGGGAGAGACAACGATGCAAAAGAAAAAGCCAAATCATAGGTAAGATGAGAAGGAGAGAAAGGAGGGTCAATATTTTTTCATTTGAACCAGGAGGCAGGAAGCAGCAGTTAGGGGCAGATGTAGTAAGATGCTAAAATTGCTCATGGGAAGATCAGAGAGTTCCCACCCAATGTTTTCTATTTTTCCCAATGTAAAATGAGATAAAGGCATCTGTTGAATGTAGGGGTGGAGGAGTATTGAGAAGTGAGGAAAGATGTAGTGACTAACATTTTTTTTGTATAATCCAAGCTTAGGGAAAGGGGCAGGGCTTTATCATTTAAAAATGGTAAAGTGTAGACGTATCAAATACCGCCCTCATGATTGACCTTCTGTCACCGCAATTTCCCTTGCTTTCTTCCTACACCCCATCTTTACGCCCCCATCCTTCCCAGTATCCATTTCCCACTCTCAGTCAATTCCTCTCTTTCTCACAGCCTTCTGCTCCTCTGCCATTTCTCATGTCCTTCAAATTGCTCCCTCAAACTTCAGTGAGATTTGTTTTTAATATCTTAGACAATATAGCTTGGGGAGGAATTGAATTTTTTATAATTTCATCCTATTTTCTTTGTTGGCTTCTTAGTTTTAACTCTTTGTTTTGTTATTTTACTGATTACTTTAGGGGTTAGAGAATTCATCATTAACTTATCAGACTCTATGTTCAAGTGATAATATGCCACCGCATGTGTGTTATAAGAACCGTACGACAATATACTCTTACTTCTCCCTTCTCAGGTTTTATGGTACAGTTGTCATACATTTTACAAACATGCATGCAGGTGTACATACATGCATGCACACACTCACTATAAATCCCATACTACATCATTATACTTTCTGTTTAAACAATTATCCTTTAAACGAGAATTAAATAATAATGAAAAAAACCTTATTTTTTAAACATCTTTATTGGAGTATAATTGCTTTACAATGGTGTGTTAGTTTCTGCTTTATAACAAAGTGAATCAGCTATACATTTACATATACCCCCATATCTCCTCCCTCTTGCATCTCCCTCCCACCCTCCCTATCTCACCCTTCTAGATGGTCACAAAGCACTGAGCTGATCTCCCTGTGCTATGCGGCTGCTTCCCACTAGCTATCTATTTTACATTTGGTAGTATATATAAGCACATGCCACTCTCTCACTTCGTCCCAGCATACCCTTCCCCCTCCCTGTGTCCTCAAGTCCATTCTCTACGTCTGTGTCTTTATTCCTGTCTTGCTCCTAGGTTCTTCAGAACCCTTTTTTTTTTTTTTTTTTTAGATTCCATATATATGTGTTAGTGTATGGTATTTGTTTTCCTCTTTCTGACTTACTCTACTCTGTATGACAGTCTCCAGGTCCATCCACATCCCTACAAATAATTCAGTTTCATTTCTTTATATGGCTGAGTAATATTTCATTGTATATATGTGTCACATCTTCTTTATCTGTTCCTCTGTTCATGGACACTTAGGTTGCTTCCATGTCTTGGTTATTGTAAATAGAGCTGCAATGAACATTGTGGTACATGACTCTTTTGGAATTATGGTTTTCTCAGGGTATATGCCCAGTAGTGGGATTGCTGGGTCCTATGGTAGTTTTATTTTTAGTTTTTTAAGGAACCTCCATACTGTTCTCCATAGTGGCTGCATCAATTTACATTCCCACCAACAGTGCAAGAGGGTTCCCTTTTCTCCACACCCTCTCGAGCGTTTATTGTTTGTAGATTTTTTGATGATGGCCATTCTGACTGCTGTGAGATGATATCTCATTCTAGTTCTGATTTGCATTTCTCTAATGATTAATGATGTTGAGCATTCTTTCATCTCTTTGTTGGCAATCTGTATATATTTTTGGAGAAATGTCTATTTAGGTCTTCTGCCGATTTTTGGATTGGGTTGTTTGTTTTTTTGATATTGACCTGCATGAGCTAATCAAAAATTTTGGAGATTAATTCTTTGTCACTTGCTTCATTTGAAAATATTTTCTCCAGTCTGAGGGTTGTCTTTTCATCTTGTTTATGGTTTCTTTACTGTGCAAAAACTATTAAGTTTCATTAGATCTCATTTGTTTATTTTTGTTTTTATTTCCATTTCTGCAGGAAGTGGGTCAAAAAGGATCTTGCTGTGATTTATGTCATAGAGGGTTCTGCCTATGTTTTCATCTAAGAGTTTTATAGTGTCTGGCGTTACATTTAGATCTTTATTCCATTTTGAGTTTATTTTTCTGTATGGTGTTATGGAGTGTTCTAATTTCATTCTTTTACAGGTAGCTGGCCAGTTTTCCCAGCACCACTTATTGAAGAGATTTTTTCTCCATTGTAAATCCTTGCCTCCTTTGTCATAGATTAGTTGACCATAGGAGTATGGGTTTATCTCTGGGCTTTCTATCTTGTTCCATAGATCTATATTTCTGTTTTTGTGCCAGTACCATACTGTCTTGATTACTGTAGCTTTGTAGTATAATCTGAAGTCCAGGAGCCTGATTCCTCCAGCTCCGTTTTTCATTCTCAGGATTGCTTTGGCTATTCGGGGTCTTTTGTGTTTCCATACAAACTGTGAAATTTTTTGTTTAATTCTGTGAAAAATGCCAGTGGTAGTTTGATAGGGATTGCATTGAATCTGTAGATTGCTTTGGGTAGTAGAGTCATTTTCACAATGTTGATTCCTCCAATTCAAGAACATGGTATATCTCTCCAGCTGTTTGTATGATCTTTAATTTCTTTCCGCAGGGTCTTATAGTTTTCTGCATACAGGTCTTTTGTCTCCTTAGGTAGGTTTATTCCGAGGTATTTTATTCTTTTTGTTGCAGTGGTAAAAGGGAGTGTTTCCTTCATTTCTCTTTTAGATTTTTCATCATTAGTGTATAGGAATGCAACAGATTTCTGTGCATTAATTTTGTATCCTGCTACTTTACCAAATTCATTGATTAGCTCTAGTAGTTTTCTGGTAGCGTCTTTAGGATCCTCTGTGTATAGGATCATGTCATTTGCAAACAGTGAGAGCTTTACTTGTTCTTTTCCAATTTGTATTCCTTTTATTTCTTTTTCTTCTCTGATTGCTATGGCTAAAACTTCCAAAACTACGTTGAAGAATAGTGGTGAGAGTGGACACCCTTGTCTTGTTTCTGATCTTAGAGGAAATGGTTTCAGTTTTTCACCATTGAGAATGATGTTGGCTGTAGATTTGTCATATATGGCCTTTATTATATTGAGGTAAGTTCCCTCTATGCCTACTTTCTGGAGGGTTTTTATCATAAATGGGTGTTGAATTTTGCAAGTGCATTTTCTGCATCTATTGAGATGGTCATATGGTTTTTCTCCTTTAATTTGTTTATATGGTTTATCATGTTGATTGATTTGTGTATATTGAAGAATCCTTGCATTCCTGGAATAAACCCCACTTCATCATGGTGTACAATCCTTTTAATGTGCTGTTGGATTCTGTTTGCTAGTATTTTGTTGAGGATTTTTGCATCTGTGTTCATCAGTGATATTGGCCTGTAGTTTTCTATGTTTATGACGTCTTTGTCTGGTTTTGGTATCAGGGTGATGGTGGCCTTGTAGAATGAGTTTGGGAGTGTTCCTCCCTCTGTTATGTTTTGGAAGAGTTTGAGAAGGATAGGTGCTAGCTCTTTTCTAAATGTTTGATTGAATTTGCGTGTGAAGCCATCTGGTCCTGGGCTTTTGTTTGTAGGAAGATTTTAAATCAGAGTGTCAATTGCAGTGCCTGTGATTGGTCTGTTTATATTTTCTCTTTCTTCCTGGTTCAGTCTCAGAAGGTTGTGCTTTTCTAAGAATTTGTCCATTTCTTCCAGGTTGTCCATTTTATTGGCATAGAGTTGCTTGTAGTAATCTCTCGTGATCCTTTGTATTTCTGCATGTCAGTTGTTTCTTCTCCTTTTTCATTTCTAATTCTATTGATTTGAGTCTTCTCCCTTTTTTTTCTTGATGAGTCTGGCTAATGGTTTATCAATTTTGTTTATCTTCTCAAAGAACCAGCTTTTAGTTTTATTTATCTTTGCTATTGTTTCCTTCATTTCTTTTTCATTTATTTCTGATCTGATTTTTATGATTCATTTCCTTCTGCTAAGTTAAGTTGTTTATTTGAGATGTTTCTTGTTTCTTGAAGTAGGATTGTATTGTTTTAAACTTCCCTCTTAGAACTGCTTTTGCTGCATCCCATAAGGTTTGGGTCATCGTGTTTTCATTGTCATTTGTTTCTAGGTATTTTTTGATTTCCTCTTTGATTTCTTCAGTGATCTCTTGGTTATTAAGTAGTGTGTTGTTTAGCCTCCATGTGTTTGTATTTCTTACAGATTTTTTCCTGTAATTGATATCTAGTCTCCTAGTGTTGTGGTCGGAAAAGATACTTGATACAATTTCAATTTTCTTAAATTTACCAAGGCTTGATTTGTGACCCAAGATATGATCTTCCTGGAGAATGTTCCATGAGCACTTGAGAAGAAAGTGTATTCGGTTGTTTTCAGATGAAATGTCCTACAAATATCAATTAAGTCCATCAAAGCTTGTGTTTCCTTATTTAATTTCATTTTGGATGATCTGTCCATTGGTGAAAGTGGGTGTAAAAGTTCCCTACTATGACTTTGTTACAGTCGATTTCCCATTTTATGGCTGTTAGCATTTGCCTTATGTATTGAGGTGCTCCTACGTTGGGTGCATAAATATTTACAATTGTTATATCTTCTTCTTGGATTGATCCCTTGATTATTATGTAGTTTCCTTCTTTGTCTCTTGTAATAGTCTTTATTTTAAAGTCTATTTTTTCTTATATGAGAATTGCTACTCCAGCTTATTTTTGATTTCCATTTGCATGGAATATCTTTTTCAATCCCCTCACTTTCAGTCTGTATGTGTCCCTAGGTCTGAATTGTGTCTTTTGTAGACAGCATATATACATGGGTCTTGTTTTTGTATCCATTCAGCCAGTCTATGTCTTTTGGTTGGAAAGTTTAATCCATTTACATTTAAGGTAGTTATCGATACTTATGTTCCTATTACCATTTCCTTAATTGTTTTGGGTTTGTTATTGTAGGACTTTTCCTTCTCTTGTGCTTTTTGCCTGGAGAAGTTCCTTCAGCATTTGTTGTAAAGCTGGTTTGGTGGTGCTGAATTCTCTTAACTTTTGCTTGTATGTAAATGTTTTAATTTATCTGTCGAATCTGAATGAGATTCTTGCTGGGTAGAGTAATCTTGGTTGTAGGTTTTTCCCTTTCATCACTTTAAATATGTCTTGCCACTCCCTTCTGGCTTGCAGAGTTTCTGCTAGTAGATCAGCTGTTAACCTTATGGGGATTCCCTTGTATGTTATTTGTTGTTTTTCCCTTGCTTCTTTTAATATTTTTTCTTTGTATTTAATTTTTGATAGTTTGATTTATATGTGTCTTAGCATATTTCTCCTTGGATTTATCCTGTATGGGACTCTCTGTGCTTCCTAGACTTAACTATTTCTTTTCCCATATTATGGAAGTTTTCAACTATAATTTCTTCAAATATTTTCTCAGTCCTTTTCTTTATTCTCTTCTTCTTCTGGGACCCCTATAGTTGGAATGTTGGTGTGTTTAATGTTGTCCCAGAAGTCTCTGAGACTGTCCTCATTTCTTTTCATACTTTTTTGTTTATTCTGCTCTGCTGTAGTTATTTCCACTATTTTATCTTCCAGGTCACTTATCTGTTCTTCTGCCTCAGTTATTTTCCTATTGATTCCTTCTAGAGAATTTTTAATTTCATTTATTGTGTTGTTCATCATTTTTTGTTTGCTCTTTAGTTCTTCTAGGTCCTTTTCAACCGTTTCTTGTATTTTCTCCATTCTAGTTCCAAGATCTTGGATCATCTTTACTAACATTACTCTGAATTCTTTTTCAGGTAGACTGCCTATTTTCTCTTCATTTGTTAGGTCTGGTGGGTTTTTATCTTGCTCCTTCATCTGCTGTGTTTCTCTGTCTTCTTATTTTGCTTCACTTACTGTGTTTGGGGTCTCACAGTCTGCAGATTCAAAACTCCTGTTGTTTTTGGTGTCTGCCCCCAGTGGCTAAGGTTGCTTCAGTGGATTGTGTAGGCTTCCTGGTGGAAGACACTGGTGCCTGTGTTCTGGTGGATGAGGCTGGATCTTGTCTTTCTGGTGGGCAGGACCGCATCTGGTGGTGTGTTTTGGGGTTTCTGTGAACTTATTATGATTTTAGGCAGTCTCTCTGCTAATGGGTGGGGTTGTGTTCCTGTCTTGCTACTTGTTTGGCATAGAGTATCCAGCACTGTAGCTTGCTGGTCGTTGGGTGGATCTGGGTCTTAGCATTGAGATGGAGATTTTTTGGGAGAGCTTTTGCCATTTGATATTATGTGGAGCTGGGAGGTCTCTGGTGGACCAATGTCCTGAACTTGGCTCTCCCACCTCAGAGGTACAGGCCTGACACCTGCCTGGAGCACTGAGGCTCTGTCAGCCATGTGGCTCAGAAGAAAAAGGAGAAAAAAACAAAAGTTGTTAAAATCAAAAATAATTATTAAACATAAAAAAATTAAAAAGTAATTAAACAGAGAAAAAAAAGAAAGAAAGAAGAGAGAAACCAAACGAAAAAACAAATCCACCAATGATAACAAGTGCTAAAAACTATACTAAAACAAACAAACAAACAAATAATAAAAAACGGACAGACAGAATCCTAGGACAAATGGTAAAAGCAAAGCTATACAGACAAAAATCACACAAAGAAGCATATACATACACACTCATATAAAGAGGAAAAGGAAAAATATCTGTATATCGTTGCTCCCAAAGTGCACTGCCTCAATTTTGGAATGATTCGTTGTCTATTCAGGTATTCCAGAGATGCAGCGTACATCAAGTTGACTATGGAGATTTAATCTGCTGCTCCTGAGGCTGCTGGGAGAGATTTCCCTTCCTCTTCTTTGTTTGAACAGCTCCTGGGGTTAAGCTTTGGATTTGGACCCACCTCTGTGTGTAGGTCACCTAAGGGTGTCTGTTCCAGCCCAGACAAGATGGGGTTAAAGTAGCAGCTGATTGGAGGCTCTGGCTCACTCAGGCCAGGGAGAGGGAGGGGTACGGAATGTGGGGCGAGCCTGCAGCGGCAGAGGCCAACATGATGTTGCAACAGCCTGAGGCATGCCATGTGCTCTCCCTGGGAAGTTGTCCCTGGGTCATGGGACCCTGGCAGTGGCGGGCTGCCCAGGCTCCCAGGAGGGGAGGTGTGGATAGTGACCTGTGCTCGCACACAGGCTTCCTGGTGGCTGCAGCAGCAGCCTTAGCATCTCATGCCCGTCTCTGGGGTCTGCACTGATGGCCACGGCTCGCGCCAGTCTCTGGAGCTCGTTTAGGCGGTGCTCTGAATCCCTTCTCCTCACGCACCAGGAAACAATGCCTCTTAGGCAGGTCCAGAGTTTTTCCCAGACTCCCTTCTGGCTAGCTGTGGTGCACTAGCCCCCTTCAGGCTGTGTTCATGCAGTCAACCCCAGTTCTCTCCCTGGGATCTGACCTCCGAAGCCTGAGCCTCAGCTCCCAGCCCCCTCCCGTCCCGGCGGGTGAGCAGACAAGCCTCTCAGGCTGGTGAGTGCTGGTCAGGACCGATCCTCTGTGCGGGAATCTCTCTGCTTTGCCCTCTGCACCCCTGTTGCTGTGCTCGACTCCGTGGCTCTGAAGCTTCCCCCCACCCCACTGCACCACCTCCTGTCTCTTCCAGTGAAGGGACTTCCTAGTGTGTGGAAACTTTTCCTCCTTCCCAGCTCCCTCTCAGTGGTGCAGGTCCCATCCCTATTCTTTTGTCTCTGTTTTTTCTGTTTTCTTTTGCCCTACCCAGGTATGTGGGGAGTTTCTTGCCTTTGGGGAAGTCTGAGGTCTTCTGCCAGCATTCAATAAGTGTTCTGTAGGAGTTGTCCCACATGTAGGTCTATTTCTGATGTATCTGTGGGGAGGAAGGTCATCTCCATGTCTTACTCTTCTGGCATATTGAATGTCTCCCCCAAAATCTTATTTATTTACCCATCTAGTTACCATTTCCGAAGCTCTCCTTTGTATACACCCATATTTCCATCTGGTGTAATTTTCCTTGATTTTTCTTGTAGTGTGGGTGCACTGGTGATGAATTCCTTCAGCTTCTTTATTTCTGAAAACAGTTTTATTTCACTTTTGTTTTTGAAAGATATTTTCTCTGGGTATAGAATTCTAGGTTGATGGTTTTTTCAGGTAATTTAAAGACGTTTCTCCATTGTCTTCTCACTCACATTATTTCTGATGAGAAACCTACTGTTATCTTTTCCTTTGTCCCCCTGATTTTCTCTACATCAGTGATATTGAACAATTAGATTTCATGAACCTTGGTGTACTTTTTTAAAATATATTTTGTGCTTTGGGTTTGATGATATTCTTGGATTTGTGGATTTATAATTTCCATCAAATTTGGAAATTTTGGGTCATTATCCTCAAATATTTTTCTGTCCCACCCGTCCTTTGGGGACTCCAATTACACTTATATTAAGCTATATGAAGTTTCCCACAGCTCATTGATGCTCTGTTCATTTTAAAATTCTCTTTTTGTTCTGTGTTTCATATTGAATAGTTTCTATTATTCTGTCTTCAAATTCACTAATTTTTTCTTCTGCAACGTCTAAACTGCCATTATTTCCAACCAAAGTATTTTTCATCTCACACATTGTAGTTTTCATCTTTAGAAGCTGAACTGGAGTTTTAAAAAATATATATTTTCTAAGCCTTTATTTAACTTTTTGAACATATGGAATGTAGTTAAAATAGCTGTTTTAATGTCGTTGTCTGCTAATTCTAACATCTGTGTCAGCTCTAGGTTGATTTTAATTAATTGTTTTTTCTCCTCATTAAGAGCCATATTTTCCTGCTTCTTTTCATGCTTGGTAGTTTTTCACTGGATGCCAGACACTGAGTTTTACTTTATTGGGTGCTGTATATTTTTGTATTCCTATAAATATTCTTGACCTTTTTTCCTGAGACCCAGTTAAGTTATTTAGAAATATTTTGATCCTTTTGAGTCTTGTTTTTAAGATTTGGCAGGACTGGAGCAGGGACCAGTTTAGGGCTAATTTTTCCCTGCTACAGAAATAAGTCCTTTCTGGGTACTTTACCCAATGTTCCATGAATAATGAGGTTGTCCAGTCTGGCTTGTGGGAACAGGTACTATTCCTAGCTGTATGCGATTGTTGGGCAGTATTACTTCTAATTCTTTTGGGTGTTTCTCTCCTAGCCTCATGCAGTTTTTTCACATGCATGCACTGATCATTACTCAGGTGAATACTCAGAGGGGACTCTCTGAAGATGTTCAGAGTGCTCTCTGCATGCTGCTTCCTCCTCCCCAGTATGCAGTCCTGCAAACTCTAGTTGCCTTGGTCTCTCAGACTCTCAGCCACA
This sequence comes from Hyperoodon ampullatus, assembly GCF_949752795.1. NCBI lineage: Eukaryota > Metazoa > Chordata > Mammalia > Artiodactyla > Ziphiidae > Hyperoodon > Hyperoodon ampullatus. Next base: position 193,942,368 of record NC_136914.1, on the reverse strand, counting down.
TCCCTCAACTCAAGGAGTCCATCGAACTCTACCTGTGTTTCCTCACCACTGCACTGCAACCTGTGAAATTGCTCAACTCAGTAAGCCAAGGCAATCCTAGTGCTCATCTTGTTTGTTTCCCAGCTCTCACAAATCCCTTACTGCCTGGTGTTTAGTGTCTTGAAAACTGTTATTTCATATACTCTGTCCAGTTTTTGTTTAATGTGGGAGAGTAAATCTTGTTCCTGTTACTCCATCTTGGCTAGAATCAGAAGTGCCAATCTAATCTTAAAATATTTCAAGACACAGTTATGAGGGGGTCTGCATGACTATGAATTTTCCAATGTAAAGGTCTCAAGGCGCCCTTGGCAGTCTTCTGTGGGGGAGACAACTAATGATGATTCCAAACCTTACTCCCAGAGGACTCATTTTCCCCATATAAGCCATCACTCTTTTGTGCTCATTCTGAGCTGGGCCTGGATGAAAGTGGTGTCCCAGCTGAGCTGCTGCTTTATTTAGAAAAGGCAAATTACTGTAGATTTACTCTCTACTACCCACCTTGGGAATTTAAAGGGAATGATCATATCCAAAACTATCAGACAACTTTGATCAGCAAAGTTCCAAGTCATCCTGATGTATTGAACTATAAGGATCGGAAATTCATAGGCTTCTGAGCCAAAATGAGATTCACATTTGATATAAATAAGAATTAGCCTGTGATTCTGCAGTTTTGTTTACTGACCTGGTGCCTCCTGCAAAAATAGAAATGTCAGTGCCTGGCAGTGGTGGAGCATGCCAACTGGTATTGTGACCCAAAGGACCAATAAGGCACTGGCTGCACAGCCAGCTGGCAGGCTGCCATTACCAATGGGAAAATCATTCCTCTGTGATAAGACAGCGACAAATGCTTTCCCTGTGGCTGTGATTAAAGCGGGCTCTGCATTATGACAACATTGCTTCAAGCTTCACATAGCAGTCATTTTTGCTAAATATTCATATGCTTATTTATACTCTCCCAGGCCTTGTCTGAAATCAGGGAGTTTAAGATTTCAGGCACAAACTATTTCCCTTTTGGGGAAGAAAAATTAGTGGACACAGGAATAGAAGGGTACATTTAGGAGTTGAGAAGGTGGGGGGGATAGAATCATAGATGATTCTGTAATCAGTCTGTAGAAGAACTGTGTATTTCCTCTGCATGCTTGGTAGAAGGGAGTTGCTAGTTGTGGAGGGCATGTAAAAATGTAAGCTCCAATTCCAGGGGGACTGTATTTTTCTTAACCCAGTAACTCAAATGTGTTTTGAAAGAATGCATAAATGAATGAATAATCTATAAAAATGGTGCAATGTCCTCTGGGCAAAGACTAAATGTTGTCTTTGTAACCATAGTATCTAAGAAGAGTTCTTGGCACATAGAAGGAACTCAAATACATGTTTTTGGATTAGTTAATGAGTGATAAAATGAAGGGAGGAAGGGAGAGAGGGAGGAAGGGAAGGAGGAAGGAAGGAAGGAAGGAAGGAAGGAAGGAAGGAAGGAAGTGGTTTGAGAACAGACAGTTGGCCTGGCCACCCTACTTCCCAGGACAAGTGCACCTGGCTGCCAAGAAGCAGCTTTGTTTGTCTTCTACAGGTGTTTATTACACCTGCTTTGGGGCCATTAAATTTCAGACCCTTATGGTGAGCCTCTCCACAATTTGTTAGCCCTTTATAACTTACAAAACATGAAGGGTTTGTAGGTAGTACTGGCCACTAGGAAAATTCAGTATTTTACCTTGGGAGGGACCTCTACCCTCTGAGCTGGCCTTGTGATTCTGTCACCCCAGCCCCTCTTGTACCCTCCCCTAGATGGGGATGGGGTGTATGTGTATTAGAGGGAGAGGGAAAGAGGGAGGGTGGGAGGGATGAAGAGAGAGAAAAAAGAGAGAGAGAGGTGTGTGAGGCTGGAAGACAGCTTCCCTGTGTGTCCTCTGGCCTCCCACCTGTCAACATCTTTGGCCTCCACATGCCCTTTCACATTCACATGGAGCTCTGTTCCTGCTTATGTCAACATAAGAGCTTATGGGATTAAGGCTTCATGGGTTGAAATGAATACCGAAAGTTTATGTATGGCACTTTGGCAGGATTATGGAAGGGGAATATGGGAATTTAATCCCCCATGAAATGGTCCCCAATAAAATAAGTGGAAAAAAATCCCTCTAGGTCCTTCCTGTGTGTAATAAACTAGGGACTAGTCTGAAAATCAAGAGCTTTGGTGACCACCTCATCTCTGCCTCCAGCTCACTGTGTAGATGTGGGCAAGTCTCTCCTCTCTTGGCCCTGATTGGTCATCTGGGTGATGGGAAGGTTGAGCTATAGGGTCTCCAGAGTCCTTCCTGGCTGTGGCACTCCCATAATTCTAAGCATGCCCTGACCATGTCCACCCACCTGGTGAGGTCGATACCTTGGAACTCACTGCTCCAAGAGGAGCTTGAGATGGAGGACACTGGGTAGCCACTGTTCCCAAGTTATGCCTGTTTGTTTTTGTCAAGCCTGGCACTTTAGGAAGAGAAAAGGATAACTTGGTGGATGTCAGAGGCACAAGAACTATGGAATAGAGTACTCAGCCCTGGAGCCACAGTCCTTTGAGACCATAAGAGTGCATCCTGCCTGATGAACCCCAGTCCCTCCCACTGTGAACACTAATAATCTTTACTCTGCACATCAGCCTTAGTCAGTCCCTAAGCCAAGGTGGGGATTACCCTGGTATAGATACAACATCTGGTATGACTCTTGGATAATAATTAAAATGATGATGTATCCATTTGAATCCACCTCCACAAACTTAGGAATGCCAGAAATATCACATTTCTGTATTTTACTTAAAATAATATTAAATCTAACTCAAAGTCCATATCTTACAAACTAATGGGAAACCTTAGTTGTTACAGAGCCTCCATCCTGATTGCCTTTGGGTAAAATATTCCTGGGTCTTCCAATGGCAGAGCATCAGCACAACATCTCTGCTAATTGACTGACTGGTTACTGCTAAGAGCTTCTTTGTCCCAGTCCAAATGGTCCCCCATATCTGGCATATCTGTGGCCAACCATGGTAAACTATGATGAGATTGGAGTCAGTCTGCTAGGGCCCAGCCTCCCTAGGGCACCATGCAATCATTCCCCCTAATACTTGCCACCTCTTGGGATTCTGCCAGAGAGCAGAATAAGGGTTGCCACTCTTCACAAGTCCTGAAGATCTCAATCCTCTTCTCTGGAAGAAAGCTCTCTTTCCTCTTATCCTCAAGTCATTCCCCACTCTCTCCTTCCCTCTCAGGAACATCTATTTAATGAGTTTAGGTACTTAAAACTAGGAGACACTTTAAACTATTTCTGCTTTAGATACAACAAACTAGTGAATATAACAACAACAGAAAAAAAACAGACTCACAGATATAGAGGACAAACTAGTGGTTACCAGTCAGGAGAGGGAAAGAGGGAAGGGCAAGATTGGGGAAGGGGATTAAGAGGTACAAACTATTATGTGTAAGATAAGCTACAAAGATATATTATACAACACAAGGAATATAGCCAATAGTCTATAATAACTATAAATGGAGCATAAATTTTAAAAATGGTGAATCACTATATTGTACACCTATAACTTCTATAATATCATATATGAACTATACTTCAATAAAAAAATATATATTTATTTTTAAAATCCTTTTTCTGCTTTAGGCCTTCAGAAAAAAAAAAAAAAGCCTGGGTGCTAGGAAATAGCATGTGTTTTAGTCAGGGCGTGGGCTCAGTTACTATGACAAGAGACCCAAATGTATGATGACTCGAATAGCAGCCTGGAGATGAGCAGTAGGGTGGATGGGGCTTATCTCTTCCATGTGGTCTTGTAGGGATGGAGGCTCCTTCCACTTGTCCCCAGGGGGTCATCCTTATCTACATGCCCAAGGCTAGGTCACCTCCATGTCAGTGACCCAGCCTGCAGAGAGGGGAAAGAGTAGAAGACCAAGACCTGTAACTGGTCTTTAAGGAGATGATCAAGAAGTTCTCAGGTCACTTTAATTCCCAAACCGCTGACTGAACTAATTCATAAGACCACACCTGGCTGCAAAAGAAATACAGGACTGGAGGGAATTCTAATAGCAAGAAGAAAAGAATATAAATCAGAGAAAATTAGGGCTATCTGTTTGAAATATAAAGGAAAATATAAGGAAAAGAAACCATAAATTAACATTTTAACAAATTATTATTATCAACAGCATTATTGTTCCCTTCTCATTATTAGGGACCAGTTGTATGCCTGTCACTCTGTCGGATTTAACCTGTGTTATCTGTTGCAAGGAAATGATAGCTCTTGTGCTCTCTAGGGCTCTGTGGTGGCTTTTCACTGTGTACATTGAGAGAAGTGAAAGGACTTCTCTGTATGATTTGGGATTAGGGTTGGCCACACAAGAAATGTGGATGAGATTTGGAAGACAAGTAAAGCAGCCGCCATTTCTCCACCAGGCACGGTGGCAGCTTCTGCACATTGTCACTGGTCTGCTGGCTACCCTAGTTGGCCTGGGGCAGCAGCCGGGCTCCAGCCCCTGCATCTCCCACTGCACTTGCTCCTTCAGCTTCTCTGCAGCCTGGGCCTGACTGTGTGTGCATCACCACGGTAGAGGACACCGGCTTTTCCTGCAGGTCCCTTGTGTGATCAAGGTTGGGTTAGTTCTTATGCTTTTTGGTTTGTCCTCACAAGTTCCATTCATCTTCATGGGTTCTACTGGGTCCTTGCTCTCCCCCACTTCCTGTGCAGCTTGCTCTCACAGCCTGTTCCCCGGGAAACCAGCCTGAGACACCTTCCTCTTCTAGTGCTCCTCCTTTGGCTTCCGTGATTTTACTTTTTCTTGGTTTTTCTCCCACTTCTGCATCAGTCCCTATCTGCTTCTTCTCAGGCTTCCACTCTTCTCACTGCCTTTTCTAAACAGGAGTTTCTTAGTTTGATTGCCACGTGAATTTTCCATTTCTGTTTTCAAATGCTAACTCTGTGTTCATGACCCCCCAATTTATGTATCTAGCCTAGTCTCCTCTTTAGGGTTCTGGTCTCTGAGGTCCAATTTCCTCCTTGACATCTGCAATTAGATGACTTATAAGCATCTCAAACTTCATGTTTCCAAAATTAGACTATATCCTTCCCTCTAAAACCTATTTCTCTGCCAGGGTTATCCAACCCAGTAGATTACGTTCATCCCTAAGGTTCAAGTCAGACACCTGGCTCCATCCATGACTCTTTGTATCCTTCACTCCACACAGCCAAAATTTCAGCAAGTACCCTCTATACATCTAGTCAGAGCCATGCAAGCTGGTACAAAGGCTCCAGAATTTCTTTAGGCTTCCTCTTCCCCACTTCCACTATAGAAACAGTATGGCCAGATCAGTCTTAAGGCGGGCAGGTGCTGATCACCTGGGCACACACAGTCATGGGCAGCCTGGGTCAGCTCTCAAAGTGCCCTTTGAGGGCAACTGAGTTACTAACAGAGGCACAGAGAAATGCAATTGGTCTGAGGAACCTTAGTGCATTATTATCATTTTGATGACAAAACTATATTCTTTATATCATTTTCATTAACTGAACACATCCATATCTCTATCTATCTATCCTTTGTATTAATATAAATAATTTACATTTCTGTTGGGGAAGGGGAAGGAGGAGCTTTGTTTTGTCCACAATCCTTAATTCCTGGGAATCAAGAATAATTAAATAGAAGTCTAAGTGCTGCTAAGAATCTGATGTGACTAACTGCAGAAGGCTCCACAACCCATTGATACCAAAACATCCCCCACAAACATCTGTGTGGCTGAGAGGGTCTTGGGGCTCTGGCTGGGTGTCAGGCCTGTGCCTCTGAGGTGGGAGAGCTGAGTTCAGGACATTGGTTCACCAGAGACCTCCCAGCTCCACATAATATGAAATGGCAAAAGCTCTCACAGAGATCTCCATCTCAACGCTAAGACCCAGCTCCACTCAATGACCAGCAAGCTACAGTGCTGGACACCCTATGCCAAACAACTAGCAAGACAGGAACACAACTCCATCCATTAGCAGAGAGGCTGCTAAAAATCATAATAAGTTCACAGACACCCCAAAACACACCACCGGATGCAGTCCTGCCCACCAGAAAGGCAAGTCCAGCCTCATCCACCAGAACACAGGCACCAGTCTGCTCCACCTGGAAGCCTACACAACCCACTGAACTAACCTTAGCCACTAGGGGCAGACACCAAAAACAACAAGAATTACGAACCTGCAGCCTGTGAAAAGGAGACCCCAAACACAGTAAGTGAAGCAAAATGAGAAGACAGAGACACACACAGCAGATGAAGGAGCAAGATAAAAATCCAACAGACTAAACAAATGAAGAAGAAATACGCAGTCTACCTGAAAAAGAATTCAGAGTAATGACAGTAAAGAAGACCTAAAATCTTGGAAATAGAATGGAGAAAATACAAGAAACGTTTGACAAGGACCTAGAAGAACTAAAGAGCAAACAAACAAGGATGAAAAACACAATAAAAAAACTAAAAATTCTCTAGAAGGAATCAATAGCAAAATAACTGAGACAGAAGAACGGATAAGTGACCTGAAAGATAAAATAGTGGAAATAACTACTGCAGAGCAGAATAAAGAAAAAAGTATGAAAAGAAATGAGGACAGTCTCAGAGACTTCTGGGACAACATTAAACACACCAACATTCCAACTATAGGGGTCCCAGAAGAAGAAGAGAATAAAGAAAAGGACTGAGAAAATATTTGAAGAAATTATAGTTGAAAACTTCCCTAATATGGGAAAGGAAATAGTTAAGTCCAGGAAGTGCAGAGAGTCCCATACAGGATAAATCCAAGGAGAAACACACTAAGACACATATTAATCAAACTATCAAAAATTAAATACAAAGAAAAAATATTAAAAGAAGTAAGGGAAAAACAACAAATAACATACAAGGGAATCCCCATAAGGTTAACAGCTGATCTACTAGCAGAAACTCTGCAAGCCAGAAGGGAGTGGCAGGACATATTTAAAGTGATGAAAGGGAAAAACCTACAACCAAGATTACTCTACCCAGCAAGAATCTCATTCAGATTCAACAGAGAAATTAAAACCTTTACATACAAGCAAAAGGTAAGAGAATTCAACACCACCAAACCAGCTTTACAACAAAGGCTAAAGGAAATTCTCTAGGCAAGAAACACAAGACAAGGAAAAAAGCTACAATAACAAACCCAAATCAATTAAGGAAATGGTAATAGGAACATAAGTATCGATAATTAACTTAAATGTAAATGGATTAAATGCTCCAACCAAAAGACATAGACTGGCTGAATGGACACAAAAACAAGACCTGTATATATGCTGTCTACAAAAGACACAATTCAGACCTAGGGACACATACAGACTGGAAGTGAGAGGATGGAAAAAGACATTGCATGCAAATGGAAATCAAAAGAAAGCTGGAGTAGCAATTCTCATATAAGAAAGGATAGACTTTAGGGCTTCCCTGGTGGCGCAGTGGTTGAGCGTCCGCTTGCCAATGCAGGGGACGCGGGTTCGTGCCCCGGTCTGGGAGGATCCCACATGCCGCAGAGTGGCTGGGCCCATGAGCCATGGCCACTGAGCCTGCGCGTCCGGAGCCTGTGCTCCACAACGGAAGAGGCCGCAAGAGTGAGAAGCCCATGTACCAAAAAAAAAAGAAAAATAGACTTTAAAATAAAGACTATTACAAGAGACAAAGAAGGAAACTACCTAATGATCAAGGGATCAATCCAAGAAGAAGACATAACAATTGTAAATATTTATGTACCCAACATAGGAGCACCTCAATACATAAGGCAAATACTAACAGCCATAAAAGGGGAAATCGACAGTAACACAATCATAGTAGGGAATTTTTACACCACACTTTCACGAATGGACAGATCATCCAAAATGAAAATAAATAAGGAAACACAAGCTTTAAATGATACATTAAACAAAATGGACTTAATTGATATTTATAGGACATTCCATCTGAAAACAACCAAATACACTTTCTTCTCAAGTGCTCATGGAACATTCTCCAGGAAGATCATATCTTGGGTCACAAATCAAGTCTTGGTAAATTTAAGAAAACTGAAATCGTATCAAGTATCTTTTCCAACCACAATGCTAGGAGACTAGATATCAATTACAGGAAAAATCTGTAAGAAATACAAACACATGGAGGCTAAACAACACACTACTTAATAACCAAGAGATCACTGAAGAAATCAAAGAGGAAATCAAAAAATACCTAGAAACAAATGACAATGAAAACACGATGACCCAAAACCTAGGGGATGCAGCAAAAGCAGTTCTAAGAGGGAAGTTTATAACAATAATATCCTACTTCAAGAAACAAGAAACATCTCAAATAAACAACTTAACTTATCAGAAGGAAAGGAATCATAAAGATCAGATCAGAAATAAATGAAAAAGAAATGAAGGAAACAATAACAAAGATAAATAAAACTAAAAGCTGGTTCTTTGAGAAGATAAACAAAATTGATAAACCATTAGCCAGACTCATCAAGAAAAAAAAGGGAGAAGACTCAAATCAATAGAATTAGAAATGAAAAAGGAGAAGAAACAACTGACATGCAGAAATACAAAGGATCATGAGAGATTACTACAAGCAACTCTATGCCAATAAAATGGACAACCTGGAAGAAATGGACAAATTCTTAGAAAAGCACAACTTTCTGAGACTGAACCAGGAAGAAAGAGAAAATATAAACAGACCAATCACAGGCACTGCAATTGAGACTGTGATTTAAACTCTCCTACAAACAAAAGCCCAGGACCAGATGGCTTCACAGGCGAATTCTATCAAACATTTAGAGAAGAGCTGACACCTATCCTTCTCAATCTCTTCCAAAACATAACAGAGGGAGGATCACTCTGACATTCATTCTACAAGGCCACCATCACCCTGATACCAAAACCAGACAAAGACGTCATAAACATAGAAAACTACAGGCCAATATCACTGATGAACACAGATGCAAAAATCCTCAACGAAATACTAGCAAACAGAATCCAACAGCACATTAAAAGGATTGTACACCATGATGAAGTGGGGTTTATTCCAGGAATGCAAGGATTCTTCAATATACACAAATCAATCAACATGATAAACCATATAAACAAATTAAAGGAGAAAAATCATATGACCATCTCAATAGATGCAGAAAATGCATTTGCAAAATCCGACACCCATTTATGATAAAAACCCTCCAGAAAGTAGGCATAGAGGGAACTTACCTCAATATAATAAAGGCCATATATGACAAACCTACAGCCAACATCATTCTCAATGGTGAAAATCTGAAACCATTTCCTCTAAGATCAGAAACAAGACAAGGGTGTCCACTCTCACCACTATTCTTCAACATAGTTTTGGAAGTTTTAGCCACAGCAATCAGAGAAGAAAAAGAAATAAAAGGAATACAAATCAGAAAGAAGACAGTAAGGTTGTCACTGTTTGCAGATGACATGACACTATACACAGTGAAACTAAAGATGCTACCAGGAAACTACTAGAGCTAATCAATGAATTTGGTAGAGCAGCAGGAAACAAAATTAATGCACAGAAATCTGTTGCATTCCTATACACTAATGATGAAAAATCTGAAAGAGAAATGAAGGAAACACTCCCTTTTACCACTGCAACAAAAAGAACAAAATACCTCAGAATAAACCTACCTAAGGAGAAAAAAGACCTGTATGCAGAAAACTATAAGACACTGATGAAAGAAATTAAAGATGATACAAACAGATGGAGAGATATACCATGTTCTTGGATTGGAAGAATCAACATTGTGAAAATGACTCTACTACCCAAAGCAACCTAAAGATTCAATGCAATCCCTATCAAACTACCACTGGCATTTTTCACAGAAGTGGCACAAAAAATTTCACAATTTGTATGGAAACCCAAAAGACCCCGAATAGCCAAAGCAATCCTGAGAAAGAAAAACGGAGCTGGAGGAATCAGGCTCCTGGTCTTCAGACTATACTACAAAGCTACAGTAATCAAGACAGTATGGTACTGGCACAAAGACAGAAATATAGACCTATGGAACGGGATAGAAAGCCCAGAGATAAACCCACGCACTTATGGTCAACTTATCTATGACAAAGGAGGCAAGGATATACAATGGAGAAAAGACAGTCTCTTCAATAAGTTGTGCTAGGAAAACTGGACAGCTACATGTAAAAGAATGAAAATTAGAACACTCCCTGACACCATACAGAAAAATAAGCTCAAAATGGATTAAAGACCTAAATGTAAGGCCAGACACTTTATAACTCTTAGAGGAAAGCATAGGCAGAATCCTCTATGTCATAAATCACAGCAAGATCCTTTTTGACCCACCACCTAGAGTAATGGAAATAAAGACAAAAATAAACAAATGCAACCTAATGAAACTTAAAAGCTTTTGCACAGCAAAGGAAACCATAAACAAAATGAAAAGACAACCCTCAGACTGGAGAAAATATTTGCAAAAGAATCAAGTGACAAAGGATTAATCTCCAAAATTTACAAGCAGCTTATGCAGCTCAATATCAAAAAAAACAAACAAACCAATCCAAAACTTGGCAGAAGACCTAAATAGACATTTCTCCAGAGATGATATACAGATTGCCAACAAACACATGAAAGGATGCTCAACATCACTAATTATCAGAGAAATGCAAATCAAAACTACAATGAGGTGTCACCTCACACCAGTCAGAATGGCCATCATCAAATAATCTACAAACAATAAATGTTGGAGAGGGTGTGGCAAAAAGGGAACCCTCTTGCACTATTGGTGGAAATGTAAATTGATGCAGCCACTATGGAGAACGTATGGAGGTTCCTTAGAAAACTAAAAATAGAACTACCACACAACCCAGCAATCCCACTACTGGGCATACACCCCGAGAAATCCATAATTCAAAAAGAGTCATGTACCACAGTGTTTATTGCAGCTCTATTTACAATAGCCAGGACATGGAAGCAACCTAAGTGTCCATCGACAGAGTAATGGATGAAGAAGATGTGGCACATATATACAATGGAATATTACTCAGCCATAAAAAAAACGAGATTGAGTTATTTTTAATGAGGTGGATGGACCTATAGACTGCCATACAGAGTGAAGTAAGTCAGAAAGAGAAAAATAAATACTGTCTGCTGACATATATGGAATCTAAGAAAAAAAAAGGTTCTGAAGAACCTAGGGGCAGGACAGGAATAAAGACACAGACGTAGAGAATGGACTTGAGGACATGGGGAGGGGGAAGGGTAAACTGGGATGAAATGAGAGAGTGGCATGGACTTATATATACTGACAAATGTAAAATAGAGAGCTGGTGGGAAGCATCCGCATAGCACAGGGAGATCAACTCAGTGCTTTGTGACCACCTAGAGGGGTGGGATAGGGAGTGTGGGAGGGAGATTCAAGAGGGAGGAGATATGGGGATATATGTATATGTATAGCTGATTCACTTTGTTATAAAGCAGAAACTAACACACCATTGTAAAGCAAGTATACTCCAATAAAGATGTTAAAAAAAAGAATAAGGAAATATTACAGAATTACAGCACCAAAGCAAGCCAACAAAGGTGCAGTGCAAACATTTTCTATAAACAATGTAGTCAACCAAATATTTACTGAGCACTCACTTCATACAAGGCACTTCTGCTAAGTGTCTTGAAGGTACTCACTGAGGAATAAGACTTGGCTCCTGTGTTTCCAGAAAATACTTAAGAAAACAAAACACTGTACATGAACAGTTAAGTAATAAGAAGGAATTACGTACTGAGACTTTGTTTACACAAAGCAACACAGAGAAAATATACATTAGGATTGCTTCTAAACAATGCTTGGTAAGTAATTATAAGTGGAAGGACTGAGCAATAGGAAAAGATCCTTCAGCTGGTTTCAGTCCAGCTGAGTATGTATCTCACTGAACATCAGCATCTCAGCTATTCATTCCCATGGTAACTGGAAAGTCTAGGGGACTAATTACATTAATGCTTATCAAGGTAATTCGAAGAATAATAGCACATGCTGAGGCTATATTTCAGACACAGGCAATACACTTTGCTAGTATAATCTCATTTAAATCTCACAACAACCCTAAGAGGTAGCAACTACCCTGAGGTTCAGAGTGGGTAAATGGTCTCACATCAGGTAAGTGGAAAGAGCTGGGACTTGGACCCAGGTCTGCTTGGCTATGGCTTATGCTTCAAAATCAGGATGGGAATGTGCCTCATCTCTTAGCACCTCCTTCCAAGAGGAAAGAATGAAGAAAGACTTAATGAAGAGAAGCAAGAATCTATAGGAAAGAGAAATTCACAATTGGAAAGTAAATCACTTAAGCCAGTATACAGATTAAAAAAAAAAAAGGAATGAAAAAAGGCTTAAACTGAGTTATATGAAAGAGCAGGCTGGCTGGGGATGGAGGAAGCAGCATAAATTCTCTCTGTTACTTAGAAACTTAGGGGGAGAAAGAAGAGCCTGTGGGCTGCCACAACAGATTGCTAGCCAGTCAACTTTTCATCCCCACATGCTTCTGAATATGGGGCTGTCATGTGTCACATAAAGTGGATACAGAAAGGAGCATGGAGGGTTGTTATTCTTGACCCTTGTTGGGAGAGTGTATGTAAGAGTAGTCTAAGTTAAAAGATGAACTCACAAATTTAAGAAAGAATCCAGAAAACCGAGACTTTATAGTTTCTAAACAATGAACAACACTCTTCCTTGGGCATCCATTATCCTTCTAGCAGAATGTCTTAGGAACCCCTGGGGGCAGTGGTGTGCTGCAGTTGACTCCTACAAGCTTGTGAGAGATGGTTGTTAAATTTGCGGGAACTTCCCACAGAGGTTGAGATTCATTGGTGGTTTGCGGTATTTTACACTGTGGAAATCCGTAAATGTTATAAATCCCCCAGAGAGCTGGTTGTTAAGTGTTTTCCAGCACACCACTGCCTAGAAGCACCAAGAGTTTTAATTAGCACCCCTTCATCTAGAGTCCTCGGTGGACCTAATGTAGTGAAAACTGGGGGTTGAGTGAGTGTAGCGAAGGAGGATGGGGAATATAGAAGAAGAGTTAGAACAAGTGATACACGTGCTACAGGTACTGGTTCCCACATCTGGCTGCATCTGAGAATCACCTGGGGAACTTTTAGGAGATAAAGACTTCTAGATCCAATGATGAATCTAGCACATCTGACACCTGGAGCAGATAAAAATCTCCCTCCTCTACGTGACAAAATTATTTAAATAGTAGTTATGTAATAATCAACAATAACTGATTATGTTATATAACATATAAAAGTCATATTATATGCAATATATGTTATACATAATGTATATATAATAAAATTAAAAATAATGTTATATATAAAATAACATTATTTTCTTGACTCATTTTTATTTTATAGTTAATTAGAAAGAACAACTTTCAATTTTAAAATATTATTCAATAGAATAGTTTCATGTACAGAATAAAATTTTCCCATTCCAAAATAGCATGTTATACTTCATAATTTATACTCTATTTCACCATTTCCAATTTGAAATACAAATAAAAACTCCAGGTGATTACATAGAATGGCAAATTTGATGTAACTCAGGTTCTTTATCTTTGTCTTAACTCAGGCTATTACCATGAGTGATTCTTACTTATTTTGAATAAATGCAGGTAAATGTACTATAGGTGCTGGAGACATGAACTGAACCCAAAACAAGCCTCGGACTCCAACCGTTAAAAAATCTTCTCTGGAAATGAGCATGTGTAGGTGAGACTGTGTGTTGGGGGCTGACTGTATCACTGGGAGTTCAGTAAATTAATATGCGTGCAGAATATGACATTTACTAAAGGGTAAGTAATAAAAATGTGCAGTTTGAAGCATGAGTAAATATTACTTAAACTCAACAGCAAGTGCTTAGAACTTAGACCAAAAAAGGGTTTTGGAGGAGAAGTATTTCTCACTGACGTTGTTTGGAGCTGTCAGCAAATGCTGGTAATCAAAAGCAGGCTGACTTTTTGTTGGTTCTATTATCGTTCTTTAATTCTCTAAAGACAATGGTCCCGCTCACCTTCTACACCTGGGTGTACCACTCCCAACACCCAGCCCCTGGTGCATCCCTGCCTAGATCCCACCTTGAATCAAAATATTTGGAATCTCTTGGGAGGACAGCCCAGGAGTCTGTATTTGTAAAAAGCTCTCCCATGTGATTCTGATGTTCAGCCAGGTTTGGGAACCACAGAGACAAATATCTACAACTCAAAGTCAAGGGAGGAGGTTGGGATATCTGAGGAGCTGATCAAGTCTCCAACTTCTAGAAACCCCTCCCCAGGCACACTGGGGGAAGATGGATGACCACTGAGAGCAAGCATATTGAAAGAACCTCCAAGGGCAACTATAGAAAGTTCTTCCACTGTGTCATGAAAGATACTTATAGACATTTACATGTTAAAAATGAGAAAACATACCTTTTTATTAAATGATAGATTAGGAGGAGAGTTTTTTTTTACCACTGTATTTCTTTATAGCAATTTTATTTTCAACTGTTCACCCTCCTTATTTGTCCTTTTGTTCCTTCCCTTGACTATCTCCAAAAAGCCAATTCACAAAAAGTCAGAATAATTAATAAAAACCAAACCCTTGTTACATGTTACTTTCCTGCTCAAATACCTTCAATGGGCTTCCTACTTCACTCAGAGTAAAAGTCAGAATCTGACTATAGCTACAAGGCCTTATACAGTGTGTCCCTCCCCCCATTCCACCACCATTGTCTCTTCTGATCGCGTCTCCTCACTCACCCCATTCCAGTTACATTAGCCTCTTGCTGTTCTTCACACTCACTAGGCACTACTACCCCAGGGCCTTTGTACTGGTTGTTCCCTCTGCCTGCAACACTATTCCCTCGGGAATCCACATGGTTCCTCTCTTACCTCCTTCCTGTCTGTGTTCAAATCTCTCACCTGATATAAAAGAGCTTTATTTTTCTCGATTGCACCTAACATCATATGACATACCATATATTTTACTTGTTTATTTTCTGTCTCCTCTACTATGTTTTTGAGGGAAGGATTTTTAATCTATGTTTAGTGCTGTATCTCCAGTGCCTAGACTCTGCCTTGTACATAAGTGGTACTTCATAAATATTTGTTGAATGAATGAATCAAAAAAATGCACATGATCAAAAATCAAATAATAACAATAATAACACATTAAAAATCTCCTTTGCCCCAACCTTTCTTATACAGTCACAGTTCCAGAGGTAACCACTTAGAACTTTTAAAGCTATACTTTCTGATTATCCGTAGATCTCTAAATACATGCTTCTACTTTCATGATCTATTGGCCCCCTGCTAGGATAAAGCTAGCTTTGATTCATTTTATTTTCTCGGTCCATGTATTTATCTACTACAATGTAGTTACTATGTTACCATTTTTAGTTCTTTCTTCATCTATGTATCTATCACAGTGTAGTTACTCATTTTTACCTCTTTTATTGCTTATTCATGTAACTTCCTTATATGCCACCACATTTCTCCTCAACTCTGACACAGTGTCTTTTGTCTCCTCAGTTCCTCTCATGGGGATATTAGCCCCTTCTTCTTTCCTTCCACCCTCCTTCTCCTGTCCTCCTCCCAATTTTCGTTTTCTTTCCTGAGGCATTAGTTCTCATCACCATAGTATGACTTGAATTTCATGTCTCATAATTGAAATCTTCAAAAGGATCTCTAAGAGAGCGTGTCCAGTTTTAACAGACATTTCACTTCCCCCAGTCTCTGTTTGAAATTTGGACAGAAATCGTGTGGGGGCAAGGCTGGAGTTTTGCCAGGAGAGGGGAGAGGTGAGGCGACTCTTCGGGAAGCTTGCCAGGGCAGCCCTGTGGTGGATGCACCAGGCTTTAGGGCTGACCTCAGCTGTCCATGCTCTGCCACCTGATTCTCAACACCTGGAGTAGAGGATGTGCCTCTCAGGGAGAGGACTCAGGTTAACCAAGTTCCCAAGACTGATGTACCAGTGCATGTCTTTCCAATGGGAAACGGAACTGTTAGGCCAAAAGGGATGTGCATATTGGCAAGATTAACATATTCTCTCCCAGTAGACAGACATACGTAAGAAACCAAATTAAGGTAGCTTGGTGATTGGATTCAAAACAAGGAGTTAGATGAAATAGATGTTTAATCTCAATGGATGTAGATGAAATAGATGTTTAATCTCAATGGATGTAGATAGCTGATCAACCCTCTCTCAAGGGGGAAAATGTTCTGCCAATGAAACTATAGCTCCTCAAGATCTGTTGTGTGAGGACAACAAACACCTCCTTTATTGGTGTCCGTTGATTCCTTTCTGTCCCCACCTCTGATTAATCCCCTTTGACCATCATGTATTTTAAAATTTTCCATAGTTATCATTAAAATCAAGGCTACTTGTCTGCAAGCCATTCTCTCTAAGGTAAGTTAGCACATTTCTGATTAAAATAATTCCCTGAGAGCCATCTTATTTCCCTCACTCCCAAATTCACAGCCAGTCACATCACTCTTTCCTTCAGGTAAAAAGAGAATGTGTATTTTCTATTGATGAAAGGCATCTGGAAATTCAGTATCTCATAAATATAGCAAAGTGTCTTTCTGTAGTAAGCACATTTCTGAAATAGATGGAGGCATTTCTGCGATGTCCAGAAGACTGGTTGGATGTCAGACCAGGTTCATGCTGGGACTGAACATGTTTATAGCTGCTGCAGCTTAATGACTTACCACCAGATGGTCTATCAGATCTTAAATGGAACTGAACAAGGAATATTAGAATTAATCAACCATGTACAGAGCTTAGGGTTTCTTTCTACTTGTTTACCATTGTATAGAATATATAATGATGCCATTTACGATACAGCAAAATGGAAGGAAGGGAGGGAAGAATTAGATAAGTAAATCTAAAGTGAAGAAATTGAAATATATTCATTCATGTACTGAACATTTAATTAATATTTATTGAGCATCTACTATTTGCCAGGACCTGTACTAAATCCTGCGTACAAAGTAAATGATGAATAAGGCAGATTACAATATCTGACCTCATGGAGCTAACAATCCTGAGGACAAGATAAAGTTAAATTAAATTTGTGCCAATAATGACACAAATAAGGGCTTCCCTGGTGGTGCAGTGGTTAAGAATCCACCCGCCAATGCAGGGGACATGGGTTCGAGCCCTGGTCCAGGAATATCCCACATGCCACCGAGCAACTAAGCCCCTATGCCACAACTACCGAGCCTGCACTCTAGAGCCCGTGAGCCACAACTACTGAGCCCGTGTGCCACAACTGCTGAGCCCATGTGCCACAACTACTGAAGCCTGCACACCTAGAGCCCGTGCACTGCAACAGGAGAAGCCACTGCAATGAGAAGCCTGCACACTGCAACCAAGAGTAGCCCCCACTCACTGAAACTAGAAAAAGCCCCCGCACAGCATCGAAGACCAAAGCAGCCAAAAAAATAATAATAATGACAAAATTAAGTAATTATAACTGGGAAATGTGCTATAAAAGAGAAGAATGGGATGCTATGATAACATGAAAGAGGAAGAACAGATCTAATCTGGGAGAGTTGGGATGGATTGGAGATGACATTCCCGAGGCAGTGGTGTGTAAGTTGAGACCTGAAGGATGTGCATAAGCTAACTTAGCAAGAGTATGGGAAGAGTGTTTAATGTAGGGGGAACAGCATGTACAAAGACTCAGAGGCAGGAAGGAGCATAGCACATTGATAGAACTGCAAGGCCAGTATTGGTAAAGGGTAGCCATCCAGAGACTTAGATGGATGAGATGAGCACTGGAAAGCAAATCATAACTTCTCCAGCTGGTAACCGTTATACCACTTATTAGATGGAGGAGTTATTGTTTAGTTCATGTGTGTAGAATTTAGTTACCTTTTCAACAAGGGAAAAGGCAATATTCTAGTCCATGGGATGGTAACGCTTTCAGGTAAACTAATAATTCTGATAGCTAGAACTTCATCTATTCCATCTCATATAATTTTAATAACTTTGAAATAAATATTTCTGCTGCAAACCAGAGTGCCTAAATTTTTCTTGGTGGATGGATGTCAGTTAGAGAATTAGGTCATCCTTGTTAAGAAGTGCTTTCTTCCTCTACTCTGTCTATGTCCCTTGGAATCCTTCCCAGTCATCATGGCCATCCTAATAGTTCGAGTTTGCCTTAGAAGGATGTGCATCATTTGTGATGAAAAGAACAAAGGAAACAAAGTTTAGATTCCCAAACCACTGATGGTCTCATTGGATTTTCTTTCCTTTATTCTTGTTTTCAGTTAAATAATACCATCCCCAATTCTGTTTATTTTCCGACCCACCCATATCCTTTTTGCTCCAATTCTTCCTGTGTCAAATCTCCTTAGACTGACCCATGTACTCTTTCCAATTTCAATTTTCACTGTTCTTATCCTTCCATAAGAATAGGTAAGGGTCTCTTTCATGCAATTGTGTCAAGTTGTATCTATGTGTGAATTTTTGAGGTATGAGGGTGTATAATCATGTGCAAATATAAAACCGTTTCCGTTACGTAGGTGTCCGTACACGTGCCATGTGCCAACAAATGTACATGTGTGTAAATGTCCTGTGATTATAACACTGTAGGGCTGTGCTGCCCAATTTGGGTAGCCACTAGCCACATTTGCCTATTTAAATTAGCTAAAATTAAAAATTCAGTACCTCTGTTAAATTAGCCACATTTTAAATGCTCAATAGCCACATGAGGCTAGTGGCTACAATACTGAATGGAGCAGATATACAGCATTCCAGTCATCACCAAAATAGCCGCACAATTGGATAGTGCAGCTGCAGGGGGACTTTTTGCCCTTGTATGCAGCTCAGATTCCTTAATATGGCTACAAAACCCAGACCTGGCCCTTCCTGACCTCTGTCACTGTCTTACCCCATACCCCCCCTCAAGCACTATTCTCTAGGCATGCTGAACTTCTTTTAGTTCCTTGAGTACTCTTTGCTCTCCTTACCAGGCTTCCAACATACTTTTCCTCCCTGCTAAAATACCCTTTCTAGCATCACCAATTTCAACTTCAATGTCACTTCCTCAGGCAGTTTTCTGTGATTGTGAGGCTTTGCAGTGTGCACCCTATTCTTGCCCTATATTGAAAGCAATACTTAAAAAAAACCTCTTGCTTTTAAAACTACACCTCATTCCCTGCTAGAGTATAGGCTCTGTGAGGCCAGGGATGTGTCACTGTGTCTATCCTGCTTACCTTCTGCCATGCTGGACATGCAGCTGGCACTTAGTGAATGTGGGTTCAATAAATAAGGGTCTGATTTGTGCACAGCCTTGAAGATGGGAGTATAAGTGACCACATCTGAAACTACAATGTATGTTGGGGCAACTCTCTGTTTAGGCAACACCGATACCAGGATGCAGCCAGTGTGTGTGAGAAGCAGACATGAGCACAGAGAGTGAGAAAGAGGAAGATGAGAAGGTGAGGAATCAGAGTGACAGAGAAAGAATAGAATTCCCTGGGAAGCAGGACAGAGAGTCTCAGTGGTCACTCCTGATGTGTCTCCTCGTTATCTGGGGAGGAGGGGATGGGAGTTAGGAGTCAGAGTCCATGCCGAGGACCCGCACGCAGAGCATGTCTGAGAAACTCCCATAAAGACATGGCCTCTGCAGTCCTGCCCAGGGGAGGTGAGAGCTGGTAGCATGATTCACACAGAAGTTTTAGCTTTTACACTTCACTCTCTCACAAACATTTAAGCTGATCCCCAAACGCAGTTCTTAGAAATTCATTAAAATCTCCTGTCCTCTTGTATCTTTAGGACCCCTAAATTCTTTGCAGTTTTTTTTTCTGCCCTGTCTCTGTTGCCCTGGTCTCTGGGTCCCCTCTCTTCTCCCTCCACATGTAGCTCTACAAAGGCTCCAGAGGAGTCCCACTCACCCCCAAGTCCCACAAAGCACCCTAAGGATGGAGGGTTGTGTTCTTTACTAATGGCTTTTCTCATGAGAGTCGGATTTTTTCCCCCATTTTTTCACAGAAAGTGAGGGAGAATTAAGGAGCTGAGGGGACAAAGGTGGAGAGAGAATGCTGTGATCTCCCAAACATTCATAATTTTTATCTCATCACATGTAAATTGAAGTGTCTAAATTAAACTCCAGGGACTTCCCTGGTGGCACAGTGGTTAAGAATCCGCCTGCCAATGCAGGAGACACGGGTTCGATCCCTGGTCCGGGAAGATCCTACATGCCGTGGAGCAACTAAGCCGGTGTGCCACAACTACTGAGCCTCCGCTCTAGAGCCTGCGAGCCACAACTACTGAAGCCCACGCGCCTAGAGCCAGTGCTCCGCAACAAGAGAAGCCACTGCAACGAGAAGCCCGCGCACCGCAATGAAGAGTAGCTCTCACTGGCCAGAACTAGAGAAAAGCCTGCGCATAGCAACGAAGAACCAACACAGCCAAATAAATAAATGAATAAATAAAAATTTAAAAAAATAAATAAATAAACTCCATAGAGTTTATATATGGAATGGCTTTAGTTCCAATGTTCTTTAAAAAAAATTGAGCTAAAGGATTGTCTTCAGACATTAAGGGGCTAGTTTAAGCAAGTATACACAATTTTTTTCTTATTCCTCTTGTGCTCTGACAGTATAGAGTAAATAATGAGGACTTATAAAATTGGTTCCCTTCCAGGGTGCAAGCCAGTCCATGTAAAATGGATGAAATACAATTTTATATCAACAAATTAAGGGGAAAGACAGTGCTTCATACAATGCCTGGCACGCCGTAGGGCTCCATGAGGGAATTCAGCACAAGGTAGAATCCAGAGCAGTGGTTCTCAAGCCTACTGCACAGAGGAAGCATGTGGGGCACTTGAAAAAATATCATTCTCTGGTTCCCAGCCACAGAAACTCTGATGTAATTGGTCTTAGGTATTGCCAGGGCACTGGCATTTTTAAAAGCCCACCAGTGGTTTCTGTTGCACAGCCAAGGTTTAGGAACATACCCTGGTCTAGAGGGAAACTATGGGTCCTTCTCTCCTATTTTCCTTCAGATCTTTACAAGGATGCCGTCTTTGGTTCAGCCATGGGGTTGGAACGTCTGGAGCTAATTGGTTTGAGATAAAAATTTCATAATGGAATTTTTCTACTAGATGTGGTCTGCTAGACGTTTACAAAGTGGTGTGTGCGTGTGTGTGTGTGTGAATACGTGTGCACATTAAAATTTCTTCTAAGCCCTTTGAAGTTCTGTGTCCTCAACAGGGTCCCTATGCTTAGAAATTTGGGCGCTTTCTCTCAAGTAATGTTATCGTTTTACATCCAAATCCAAAGTCAAAGTAGCAGCAATTATTAGCATAAATCAGCAAGCAAAATATGGCAACCAGTACAGAAAGGTTGGCCTGATAGTCCTCAGTGATACCTTTATTTTCATATATCTGCTGGGTTCAAGATTAGTTTATTAATTCTGCAGCAGGTTAAGGGAATAGAAACAGCTGGTAATCATTTATTCATTTATATTTTCATTCAACAGCCATCTGCTGAATGTCTTCTACGGGCCAAATCTTAGGATTGGGGATACAATGGTGAATAAAATTACACAGCCGCTGTCCTCAGTCCAGTGGGAGGCAGAGAAGAGGGAGCAGGCACTTGCACTCAGTGTGAACGTGCAGTGAGGCAGGAGTCCAGGATGCTGGGAGGGACAGGGTTAGGACATCCAGCCCAGACATGATTGGCAGGTTGGGGGGTGATGATGGGGAAAGACTCCTGGAAAAAATTACTTTGGGGAGAGTGGCAGCCATGGAATAATCCACTTGGATTTCCCTTTAAGAAAGAACTTGCAGAATTCCCTGGTGGTCCAGTGGTTAGGACTCTGCGCTTTCACTGCCGAAGGCCTGGGATGGATCCCTGGTTGGGGAAGTAAGATCCCACAAGCTGCGCGGAGCAGCAGAAAGAAAGAGAGAGGAAGGAAGGAAGGAAGAAAGAAAAAAAGAAACTTGCCCTTCAGCTACTGAGAATGCAGAGTGTAGTTATCTGAGAGCACCCAGCTGTTAGTGATGTCAGGATTTGCCCTCACTTGAAAGTGAGGCCATGCTCTTTCATGCTGGGGGTACAGCATTGTCTCCCTCCCCCCACCTCCTTTATGTCCCTGAACAGAGAGTGGCCTGAATAGTAGTAGGAAAAGGAAAAGAATGAGTTACAAGGGGGATTGTGGGCCAAATCATGGAGGGCCTTGGAGGACATCATGAGAACACTGGCTTCTACTCAAGGTGATATGGGCTGGGAGGAGGGCGTTGGGTAGGCAGTGATGTGAGCTGAGTTATGTCTGATGCTATCCTTAGCCTCTGACTTTGCTACAGCCCACTTCCTCCCCTTCAATGATACCCAGCCCTCCAGAGACCCGGCATCTAGCAAAGCAATACGCCTTCTGGCTGATTCCTCGTCCAACAGCTTTGGACAGGCTCCCTGCAGTGAGAGTTCCAAAGAAGTTGTAGATTTCATCCCTGACTTCAAGAGTGTGATATCTTCACAGATGCAACCAAGTGTTTTCTTGTGCCCCAAAGTTGTGGAGTTCATCAAGCATCAAGGCCAGGAAATATGCTGCAGGAAAGCCCAGTCTTTCTAGGGTGGCAGGTGAAATAAGTAGTTTTTATCATTGGAAAATGAGACAACATTCCTTCTTGTCTTCAAGCTACAATTGCCTTCCCTGATATGTCCCATCTGGTGAACAGTGAGCTTGGCAGGCAGGTGGCCTTGGAGAGGTCCCAGTTGGTGCATGATCCCAAATTTGGAGCATCATGTTTAGTTCCCGTTCTCTGCCTGCTATAGATTTCCAAGTAGAGTTGAGCTGAGCCTACAGGTAAAGGCTCAGGAAAAAAGAGAACTACTTAGGAGAAAATTAATTCCTCCCTGGAGAAATTATTTTTCTCCTTAGAGATAAGAAAGATTCCATGTTTTTTGTTTGTTTGTTTTCCTTCCATTAATTATCCTTCCTAGGGTTTCCTTCCCTTAGCTGAGCATAGAGCTATCCTGAGAAGTCTCACGACTTTGTAGCTTCTTGTTCGGCTTCAGGCACCGCACCAGGCCTGGGTGTCCTTGCAAACTCACATTCTAACAGATTTCTTGGCAACAAAAATAACTATTTTCAATACCACCTGGTCCCAGGAAAATGCCAGTATCAGGAAGATAAATACTGTTCTAGCCTATGATTCTCTTCTCTACCCAAGTGTCTGTGCTAACCTGGCCTTGATCATTCTTGGCCCCAAATGATATGATGACAACAATGACCATGAACACCCCCAACACTGGAAAAATTCTCAGAAATGACAATTCGTAAATACTAGTGGTGAATAAACACATAAAAATATTTAGCATCACTAACAATCAAAGAGAAAAAAGAAGAAGGGATGTAGGGTAGACAAAACAACAAAATCGAAAACAACCACAAAATGGCTTACAATAGGCAATTGGTTAAATCTGGAGACAATGACACATCTTTCAATTTCTTTTATTAAACAGTTTTTTTATTGGCATCATAAAATATTCACAGGACACAAAACTACATATACAAAAATGTCCTTAACTTTAAAATAAAAGCATTTGCAAAGAAGAAAATACCAAAAAGCCAACAATATTTGTTTTGGGGTAGTATGATTATGGATAATTTTAATTTTAATCTCCTCCAAATATTTTTCTGTAATTTCTAATTTTCTAGAATAAATAGTCAGAAAAAGCAAAGTAAATTTTTTTTTTTTTTTTTTTTTTTTTTGCGTTACACGGGTCTCTCACTGTTGTGGCCTCTCCTGTTATGGAGCACAGGCTCCGGATGCACAGGCTCAGAGGCCATGGCTCACGGGCCCAGCTGCTCCGCAGCATGTGGGATCCTCCCGGACTGGGGCACGAACCCGTGTCCCCTGCATCTGCAGGCGGACTCTCAACCACTGTGCCACCAGGGAAGCCCAAACCAAAGTAAATTTTAAGAAAAAAATAAATAAAAGGGCTATTTAAATTATACTGCTCCACATTTTTTCCTACAGTGTAATTTTCACCAAAAACAAGATTTGAGAAAATACTTTTAGGAAGTCATCTAATGTTGATGTTGGCGTTTCCTTGCAAGAATATGATGTGATGGCAATAAAACATTTTTCATGAAGTTGGGATTTAAATGGTTAGACAGTCTCAGTTAACCTCAGGACCAGTTCCACAGTTTAATCATATTGTCTCTTCTGGCCACCAAGGCTAGAAGCATGTGGGTACAAGCACTGCCATTTCTTAATTAGTGTAAGTAAGCTCATTTAAAGAACACAAATCCACTCTCTTCCCAGCCCTCTATCACTTTCAGCAGAAATGGGGTGGGGGGGAGAGGGAAAACCTGAAGGATCAGTCAGTTAAAATGATAGAAAAGAAGATTGGGGGGAGGGAGGCTTAGGAGAGCTTGCGATGCACACTGACATTTACTAAGTTCTTCCTCTAGGCTGGGCTCAATCCTAAGTGCTTTGCCTAGAAGATTCCATCGTTATAGAACCCTTTGAGGGAGGTGATATTTTCTCCACTTCACAGATGAAGAAATTGAGACTCAGAAAACTAAATTGCCCAAGATTATATGTGCTAGTAAACAGAGAGGTTGGGATTCAAACTACCTTCCTAACTCATACTGAGAATGAGTGTATATGTGTATGTTTGCATGTGAGTGCCTGGTGAACATGCCTTTGCCAATGATGGAGTTTTTCCCATCCAGTCACCTGGAGCTTGGAGAGGTGAAATGTCATGCCTGTGGCCATGGAGACAGAACGAGAACAGAAACGATCTGATTATCAGTCCACTTAAATAAATTGTAATTTAAATTCAAACTGACCTGGCACAGGCTTTGAAGTAAGAGTGCAGGCTTTAGGTGCTGGCAGCCGTTATAGGAGAAAAGAGAGTTATGAAAAGCAAGAGAAAGTATGGAAGTTGATGCCTGTGAGGAACGAGTTCAGGGGAGAACTTTGGGGTGTGCTGACTAGGAAGTGTCAACATCTCCCTGGTGGCTCCCAGGGGACCCAAGGTCCCCACTTTCTCAGGATCTATGAGTGGTTCCTGAAGGGGGCAGATCAGATGGTGTAACTGCCTTGGGACAAGGAGAGCTGAGAGCAAGTCTTCAGCGTTTGGAGAGAAGCAGCAGCAAGTGGGATTGGGGAGAAAAATTCAGACTCAAGGAGCCAGACAAAAAAATAACTGGGATAGGAAAGGATGGATTCTAAAACTTCCTAGTCTTGATCCAGGCTCCTTTGAGATATGTTCCAATATTGCTCATGTTGTTGTAAAGTCACTTCTCTAAATCAGTGACTGACTGTGATGCTGCTAGATGTAGCAGCATCAACTTGTAAGAAGGGAGATGGAAAATAAAGAAGCAAGGCTGCAGCTCCAGGATGGTGGTCTTACAGAGGGTCATTGTGGTCCTCTTTTGCATCTCCTTTGATTGTTTGTGGCAAGACATGGAGCTCTCTTCTATGTGAAAGCACCCATGGCAGCTAATGATAGAAGCAGAAAACATTCTCCAGGGAAGCTATTTGATCAAGATAAAAACCAGTACATTTTAATCTTTGATGATCTTGTGAGTCTTCTGCAATGTGACAAGACTGTGAGAGTTCTTAGAGGGCAAGATCCATGTTTATCATCTTTGAATCTCCCATGGGGCCTAATGTGGCATCTTGCTCACAAATATGAGTTGAATGAGTGACACCCAGATGCCTTTCCAAGGTTATGTTGGAGAACCTACAACCAATTATCCTCTAGATATGGTTTGGTTTAGTTCTCCCCAAGTACTTTCTCTGAATTTGTCATGTTGAAATGCCTCAGTCCTCTGTTTGCCTCTTATCTAATATGTGTCAAGACATTTTCCTTTGGTTGATTTTCACCTTCCAAGGCCAAGTCTAGTCATCAGAGAAATGTCCCTGAGAAATTTAATAGGATTTGACATCTCTATTTGATGCAGAATGTTGGAGAAGATGGCAGAGCAAGATGCCTCCAATTGCAAACACAACTCAAAAAAGTCTACAAATGGGTCACTTTCTACTTTTTGCATGTTAGTTGTTTCATATGTGGAGCTGACACTTTCGGCCCTTCCTTAGTAAGACATATATTTCAAATAGTTTTAGACAGTGTGATAGATTAATCTGGTCAGATAGGAAACAAAATGGACACATAATGGTCTAGGAAACTAGACCATGGACAGAACCATTACCATTTCCTGTCTATCCTCCTAGGGGTTGTCGAAAGGGCATCCACGTTCTAAGTTCCCTTATTTGTTCACTGTAAGTATCAGTATAGATTAAAGCTTATTTGCACTTAAAAAAGTTATTATTAGAGAGCCGCGAATTTCTAGAACACCTACCACGTGCCAGGTATAGTGCAGTGCCCTTTACATGTAACCCCTCACCCTTGTATTATTCTGTTTTATAGTAGAGGAAAGAGACTTTCACAGAAATTAAGTAGGCTATCTGAGGCCAAGCCACTCTTAAGCAGCAGTTAGGATTTGAATGTAACTCTGTCAAAGTCCAAAGTTTTCCTCTTTCTACTATACCACAGTTCTCTGGTCACATTCCTACTGGGATGGAAGGACTTTGCCATGTGAATTATTCATCCCCAAACTGCCTTTATTATGGAATCCTATCAAAGGCTTTTACAAAAATCTAAACAAATCATGAAGACTGTATTCTGTTTTTTGGAATCTAAATTTTGCTCCTCAAAGAACTCCATGGAGCCAAAGAGATGGTCAATGGAATCCTTTGATCATCCCAACTCAAACTCCATTCTATTCAGGAGCAAAGCCTCCAAGAAGGGTTGAGCAGAAGGTTGCTTTTTCACAAGACTCAGATACCATGCAACTATTTCCTTGCAGAGATGGGACAGGTTGTTCCAACATCTCTTTGAAATCATTCTTGAAAATATGAATCCAACAGAATAAACTAGATAAGGCTGTCTAGTGTGTGGGTCATTTATCCTCTACTTTAAACTTGTTTCTTTTTTAGAATTATTTTTGAATTTATAAAAATAATATGTTTATTGTAAAACATTAACAATACAGAGGTAGACAAATATGAAAGTAAACATCCTTATATATAGCCCCTTGCACTCACCCCCACCTTGGGAAGTAACCAATGATTATGTTAGAGTGTATGCTGCAAGAGTTTTGCCATGACTTCACAGCCCGCCCCCCAAACACACACACACATGCACACATACATATGTGTGCACACACATAGTTTTTATGTGGCTTTTTTAAAATAAAAATGAGAGTTTACTCTATATTTCATCTGCAATTTTCAACTAAATACATCACACAGAGATTTTTATGTTCATCAGTCTTAATTCTGTTAGCTTATTACTCAGAATCTGTATTACTCAGAAACTGAGGAACACTGTTTCCCCCTCCTTTACCTTATAAGTTTGCCATGAGGATTAATCACACATTAAACGGTACTCAAGGATTTTTTTTTTAAGAAAATGGTACCCAAGGTTTTGAGATGGCCATTGATGTATTATTTTACAGGGAGACATTGTACAGATTAGGTGGTGAGTTCCAAAGAGAGGAAAGACAAGGAAGTAATTTCTTGTTTTCCCACTCTGAATGGGACACTTTGTGATCTGCATATTATAGAAACATGAAAGTGAGGTCAGGCTTGGCAGGGAAATTGCTGGCTACAGCTTTTAGGACAATTAAGAAACAGCAGGATCATACTGGCACAAGCTTCAACCAGTTGGCAGAAAAATGCCTCTTCTGCTCATACAGTGACTGGCAAATCTAAGTAAATGGCTAAAATTGCCTTTCATGTCTGTCGGCAAATCCCTTCTTGAAGTTTTTAAGTCTTGTTGAATTCTCTTTGATAATGAGTTATCTTCTCTATTAGGGCAAATCTGACATCTGTAAAGTCTATTTCAACTCTAACAGGACAAAAATTCACTCGTTTCTAGAGTTAGGAATTCTTGAAACCTTGCTCGGGTCTAGAAATGAAATTTGTCTCTAAAAGTCTTCTTCTTTAAGACTTTGTTATCATATACGAAGACTATGTTTTATGTGATTGTGACATATTAATAAGCATTTTGAAATATTAAAAATAGCTCGTAGACCCCTGCTATTATCTTTGGTGAAGTCCAAGGACTTGGAACCCTAGGTAGGACATATTAACTTAAAATGTCCCTATGCACTTAAAGTATAAGCTGTCAATAAATATTATATTTCTTCCAACTTCAGTTTACAGTTCTCTCTGAAACTACATTGCTCCTCCCACCCCTGATACATAGCCAGGGCAGCTCCAATAATTGCTTGTTGGCTCGCTGCAGAAAGCCCGAAGTTAACAGGCTGTGCAGTGTAATGGTGAGTGTGGTCTTGGAACTCCAACTGCTGGTCCAAAGCCAAGTTCTACCACATGTTTGCTTAGAGTCTCCACAAAGTGGAAAAGATGGTGGCAACTGCCTCATAACGCTGAGAAAATTAGTGAATCCATATAATAAAGCATCTAGAACACTGCCTAGACCATAAAACGTTAGTTATGAGTGTCCTTTTTATATTTAAGGCCACTCCCTTTAACTTTTGTTATTGGAATGAGGTCAGTAGCTATTTATGCTACTGAGAGAGGAAAACCTCCTCATCTCATTCCCTGTGTCATAATAGGAACAAAGAGGAAGAAGGGGATGTAAGTCCAGTCACACTCTCTCTCCCTGATATCAGGTCAGGTAAGAACAAGGCCTTGGAGCCAGGCTGGCTGGCTTGACTACCCATTAGCTTGTGCCATGAGCAAGTTTCTTTAACCTTTCTGAGCCTCAGTTTTCTCACCTGTATAAAGGGGATAGCAATCCCTGCCCTGGTCATAGGGCTATTGGGAAGACTCAGACAGTGTGAACAAAGCACTTACACATAGTAAGTGCTCGATGTAGTTAGCTACTAAGTTGATGCAAGTGCAACAGATTCAAGGCCATCTACTGAGCACCTACTATGTGTCCACTCTAGGGACTTCACTTAAAAAGAACCCTACAAGGAGGACTTCCCTCATGGTCCAGTGGGTAAGAATCCATGCTCCCAGTGCAGGGGGCCTGGGTTTGACCCCTGGGGTGGGATTCATATATCCCACATGAATGCTGCAACTACGAATTTGCATGTCACAACTAAGAGTCTGCATGCCACAACTAAGAAGACTGCATGCCACAACTAAGAGCCCACATGCCACAACTAAAAGATGCCACAACAAAGATCCCATGTGCTGCAACTAACACCCGCTGCAGCCTAAATAAATAAATAAATATTTAAAGAAACACTCATTATCTTCACCTCACCGATAAGGAGACTATGACTATGAAAGGATAAATGATGTGTAGCAGTTCTCATTGTTAGAAGGTGATGGAGTTGATTACATAAAAAAATAAAATAAAATACCTCAGAATAAACCTATGCAAGGAGATAAAAAACCTGTACTTGGAAAACTATAAGACACTGATGAAAGAAATTGAAGATGACATAAACAGATGGAAAGATATACCATGTTCTTAGATTGGAAGAATTATTATTGTTAAAATGACCATACTACCCAAGGCAACCTAAAGATTTAATACAATCCCTATCAAAATACCAATGGCCTTTTTCACAGAACTAGAACAAATAATTTTAAAACTTGTGTGGAAATACAAAAGACCCCAAATAGCCAAATTTTGAGCAAGAAGAACAGAGCTGGAGGAATCATGCTCCCTGACTTCAGACTATATTACAAAGCTACAGTTATCAAAACAGTATGGTACCAGCACAATAAAACAGCCACATAGATCAATGGAACAGAATAGAGAGCCCAGAAATAAGCCCACACATTTATGGTCAATTAATCTATGACAAAGGAGGCAAGAATATATAATGGAGAAAAGACAGTCTCTTCAATAAGTGGGGCTGGGAAAACTGGACAGCTACATGTAAAAGAATGGAATTAGAATATTCTCTGATACCATATACAAAAATAAACTCAAAATGGGTTAAAGACCTAAATGCAAGACTGGATACTATAAAACTCCTAGAGGAAAACATAGGCAGAGCAGCCTTTGACATAAATTGCAGCCATATTTTTTTGGATCCATCTCCTAAAGCAAAGGAAGCAAGAGCAAAAGTAAACAAATGGGACTTATTAAACTTAAAAACTTTTGCACAGCAAAAGAAAAAATCAACAAAACTAAAAGACAACCTACTGAATGGGTCAAGATATTTGCAAATGATATGACTAATAAGGGGTTAATATCCAACATATATAAACAGCTCATACAACTCAACACCAAAAAAACAAACAACCCAATTAAAAAATGGGCAGAAGAACTGAATAGACATTTTCCCACAGATGAAACGCAGATGGCTGACAGGCACGTGAAAAGTGGCTCAACATCGTTAATCATCAGGAAAATGCAAATCACAACCATAATGAGATATCATCTCATACCTATGTGAATGGCTATCATCAAAAAGAACACAAATAACAAATATTGGTGAGGATGTGGAGAAGAGGGAACCCTGGTACACTGTTGATGGGAAAGTAAATTGGTGCAGCCACTGTGGAAAATAGTATGGAGGTTTCTCAAAAAATTAAAAATAGGGCTTCCCTGGTGGTGCAGTGGTTGAGAGTCCGCCTGCCTATGCAGGGGACACGGGTTCATGCTCCGGTCCGGGAAGATCCCACATGCCACGGAGCAGCTGGGCCCATGAGCCGTGGCTGCTGAGCCTGTGTGTCCGGAGCCTGTGCTCTGCAACGGAAGAGGCCACAACCGTGAGAGGCCCGTGTACCACACACATACACAAAAAAATTAATTAAAAATAAAACTACCACATGACTCAGCAATTCCACTCCTGGGTATATATCCAAAAAACCCCACAAAAACATTAATTCAAAAAGGCACATGTGCCCCAGTATTCATAGCAGCATTACTTACAATTGCCAAGGTGCAGAAGCAACATAAGTGTCCATGAACAGATGAATGGATAAAGAAGATGTGGTATATACACACAATGGAATACTACTCAGCCATAAAAACGAATGAAATTTTGCCATTTGCAGCAACGTGGATGGACTCGGAGGGCATTATGCCAAGTGAAATAAGTCAGAGAAGGACAGATACTGTATGCTATCACTTATATATATGGAATCTAAACAATACAACAAACTAATGAACACAACAAAAAAGAAGCAGACTCACAGATATAAACTAGTGGTTACCAGTGGGGAGAAGGAAGAGGAGAGGGACAAAGTAGGAATAGGGGAAAATATGGTTATTGTGAGATTATATGAAATCATGTGTGTGAAATTTTTGAAAATTGTAAAGCACTACAGAATTTAAAGAATCTTTTATTTAATAATAAGAAAAAAAAAAAGAGGGACTTCCCTGGCGGTCCAGTGGTTAAGACTCCGTTCTTCCACTGCAGGGGGCGACGCAGTTTTGATCCCTGGTTGGTTGGGGGACTAAACTCCCACAAGCCGTGAGCCACAGCCAGAAAAAAAGAAAGAGAGAGAGAGAGAGAGACAAAGAAGGAAAGAAAAAAAAAAAGAAGGTAATGGGGCTGAAATGTGAACCCAGTTCTCCTGGATCACAAGCTAGTGTTTTTAACTCTCTATACCCAGATATCTCACTGCACTATGAATATCTGGTTGACCTAAGGACTCTCAGGGTCAATTAATAACCAGGGTGGAGGGATTTTTAGTCCCTGACTTCTTACTGCCAGAGCCTTTTCAATTATTTTTTAATGACCAACACATGTGTCAACATACAACCTACTTTTAACAGTTAAAGGATATAACATAATTTTTCCATAATCATACTCTTGGATTCTTTCCCCTCAAAGTTTCACAGACTTTCAAGAATGTCTAAAGGATCCTCTGAAAGTTTTCAGCCAGGAGAGTTTTTCCTTTTCCGTTGATTCTAAAACAGTTAGTTGACTTCTCTCCTTCCTGGAAGCCTTTTCAAGTCATTACAAATAGCATTTATCTTTATAGTTCTCAAGTGACCTTTAGAGCAAACATCTCTTTCTTCTTCCTGGGATGGGTTCTGACATCATTCTCCGGGAACACAAAGACCTCCACTAGATTGATTTATCCTGCTGAGGCTTTGGAAAGGGTCTCTTCTTCGCTGACCATGTCTTAATTCAAACTTCAGGGGAAAGATATTTAGCAATGCTTCTCTTCTCCTAGTTTTCCTTGAGGTTATTATTGTTTTTAAGTCACTTATTCTAACCTCTGCTTGGAAAACTTTATTGTCCCCAGTCAAAAGTATGGCTTTGTATCTTTTAGCCAATTATTTCTTATCTTTGGCTATTCCTGCTCTTTTTTAATTCAAATCAGCCAGCATCTGTTCCCAGGATTCAGTGCCAAGGTGCCACCCAGCCTAGAGAAATGACTCTTTGATCTTTTTCTTTTGCCTCTTCTTGGTACCACACATTAGTTATCATCCCAAAGTCTCCCACATTTTTGTGATGCCCTCTGCAAAGTTACTTGGGATTTAAAAAAGAAAACTTTAAAAGGAGAGCTAAGAAGCTTATTCGTATTAAACACTGAGTTAAAGTAGCCAAATGCTGTGTGATTTTCTCCGAGTTTTCTCTCTTCTGCCTAGATGTCGTGTGGCTTAATGGGGAGAGATGTACCAATTTAGCACAGAGCAAAGGGGTTTTCAAAATCGGCTCCTACCACATCGTGGGTCCTGGTACGTTTTCCAGGTCGCTCTTTCATGTCCTGAGCATAATGGTGGAGGCCACCATAGGTCAAAATTAATGTCAGGAGAGTGACACAGGCAACACCTTTCTTACCAAGAACAGTTTCATACTTGCAGTTACTTTTCCTTAGCTTCTTGGGGCAAACAGGTCCCCCCTTAAACAGAGCCAACAATGGCTTTGCAGTTTTACACTGACATGGAATTTTGGTCCAACTTTTGAAGAAAATCTTCTATTTATGCATGATGATTCTTCTGAATTCTAAATCACAGTTACAGGCATTTTTAAAGTGAGAGTTATGTAACACACATATGATGGAATAAAATAGTTTTGAAAAGTGCTGGAAAGGACTTTTCAGTCACTCAATCATTCAATCAACAAACATTTATTTAATGCCTACTCTGTGTCAGATACTACATTAGACCCCAGAAATACAGCAGCAGGGAAAACAGACACAGGCCCTGACTACCTGAGGCTTAGCACCCAGCTGATACCTTCTGCTAACACAACAGTAGTTTGTATATGAGTTGTGGCTTTTCTTAGGTTTAAAGCTTGTCACTTGCCTTGAAACCACGTAAAAAGGGTAATTCCCAGGGAAATACCATGTGAAAAGATTCTGTGATTCTTAGGGAGACTTTATGTCCTGGCATTTTTTTTAAGGAGTTGACCTTTTTAACCCAGAGCCATGCACGTGAATAGATTAATCCCTTCGATGGTGTGGAGAGCAGTGGTCAGTATAAAATAAGGGTTGGCAAGCTACTGCCCATGGGTCAAATCCAGTCCACCGCCTGTGTTTACATGGCCTGAAAGCTAAGGGTAGTTTTGACATTTTTCAATGCTTGAAAAAAAAAATCAAAGAAAGAATAATATTTTGTGACATGTGAAAACTACATGAAATTCAGATTTCATTGACCATAATAGTTTCATTGGCACACAGTGGTGCCCATTCGTTTATGTATTGTCTCTGGCTGCTTTTGTGCTACAATGGTGAGAGTTGCAACAGAGACTGTATAGTCTGAAAAACCTAAAGTATTCCTCATCTGGCCCTTTAAAGAAAATATTTTCTGACCTCTGGCCTAGAAGACTTTCTGGTGCTGACTTCACACTGCATGGCTATAGTCATCTGTTGAGATGCTGAGAGACCCATTAACCCCAAACAGCCTTTTCCCTCTATATGTTGTGAAAAACAGGGAAAGGTATAAGAAGAAAAAAGAATGACAAGTTTGGATTTTCTGAAGCCACAAACTTGGGTAGGCAAGAAATATAACGTTATTTTCTGTAATGAAACTTAATGTGCTAAATGTCAGAATATGCAATCATAATCATTTCTACAAAACCTCTGTGCTTTGTCATTTCTCAGTCTTTTCATCTCAAAGTTCAGTTAATCCTGGATTTTCTCTACTGACCTCCTTCTCCCCCAGGGTGCAGAACCTACATGACATCCTGGCAAAGGCTACCTCTCTTGAGATGTATCCCATCTCTGGTTGCTGGCATCCCAGGGGTGTCCGTGACCCCGTCTGGTCTAGCTGCTTTCAGCTCCATTGTCCCTTTGTTACTTCTGCCAGATACTTGCAGGGTCGATCAGCACTCTGCTGCTCCTGAGCCCTTCTGGAGTTACGTGGTGCCTCCAAGTTTTCTCTGGAGCCGCTGGGGATCAGTAGACCACCCCCGGATGCTGGGACGGGAACCAGGCCTGTGTAATAGTGTCCTTACACGTGATAACGCCCTCCTTCCTCTTCACACAGCCAGCTTCTTAGATGGAAACACCCCCAGGCCTGCTATTGCCCCACCGGCAGGGGTGGTGAAGAGCTGGATAGGTTCTCTTTCAGGGCTGTGCTCTGAGGTGGGCAGGGAGGAACAGGTTTCTGCTCGATAGGCCTTTCAGAAAGGAGCATATTTGTCTTTCCCAGCTCTGCGCATGTTCCAGCCAGCTCAAGTCAGGCCTATTGGCTCTGTTTGATTCAGCAACTTTGGGCTCTGGTTAGGCCAGATGGAAAATCAGTCCTGGAAAAACGAAAATGCGAAACACCAAGGCAGAAAAGGTCATTCAACCACTCATATATCTAAACACACTAAGTCCATTGAAGGACTTGCCAGGAAAATGTTATTTGCAGTTTTCTCTGTGGGTTCAATTTATCTTTACTGCTAAGTAGTCAAGTTGAATTAGTTCCAGAAACAGACACAATTCAACCCTTTTTCTTTGGGAGTTACCCCCATCTCTCTGTCAGGGACCTGGCTACCTCATCCCAAGGACTGGCATTTCCCAGGTTAGGACTGGTACAAGATCTTCATTTTAGATATCCAAATTGGGTGCCACTTAAGTTTCCTTTTCTCGGTTAAATGAGTCATTGACTCTTTTCGGCTACCCCTCATGAAGGATGAGAAACAGTTACTCAAGATTGCACTTTATTTCTCTGGGTTTTGCTTTTTGAAGATGGTAAATTTTCTGCATCTTATGAGCCACCTTGGCCTGAAGCACAGCCTCATCTATCATCCTGACCATTCAAGTTTGGAGTTTTGAAAAATATATTGTAGAATGATTACAAGGAAGAACATACCTATCTAGGCAACTTGGGTGGCCAAATTGACCCTGGTGTCAATGCGGTGGTTGAAATAGGCATGGGAATGCCCACACCTCTGTAATATTACCACAATTATGAGTAAGGATAAAATACACAATGTTCTAGAGTATTCTCCAAGCTTTTATTGACAAGAATCGTAGTTCCCATCCTATAGAGATAGGAGCAGAGTAGAAGAGAGCAGTCTGAAGTATTTCCCATCGGAATGGCATAGTGGAAACTGATTGCTAATTTTCCACATGGAAACTACTTATTTCCTCACATTGGTTGTATAAATAAAGACAGGTGTCCTGAGGCAGATCCCTTCAGGACAGAGTGAGAGAAACCTTTCTCAAACTCCCTGTGCCGGTCTTGATATATAATCACACATTCTTTGATATCCTTCCTTTCAAGAGGTGGGGCTTAGCTCCCCTCTCCTTGAGGGTGACTTAGTAACTAGACTTAGTAACTCACTTCTAATGAATAGAATACAGCAGGTGTGACCTTGTTTCACTTACAGAGACTTGAACATAAAAGGTACTATGGATTCCTCCTCCCTCTCTCTCTCGGGTCACTCGCTCTGGAAGATGCCAGCTGTCATGTATGTCATGAGAACATTTAAGTGGTTCTATGGAGAGTCCCACATAGTGAGAAGCTGAGGTCACCTGCCAACAACTGATGAGGAACTGTGGGCTTCTGCCAACAGCCACATCAGTGAGCCACTCTGGAAGCAGATTCTTCAGCCCCAGTTAAGTCTTCAGATGACACAGCCCTGGCCAACATCTTGACGGCAACACCATGAGAGACCCTGAGTCAGAGCCACTCAGCTAAGCTGTTCACAAGTTCCTGACCCACAGAAGCTATGAGATAATAAATGTTTGTTGTTTTAAGCTAATCAATTTTAGAATAATTTGTTATGCAACAATAGATAATTAATAAAGTTCCCCTTTGAGAATATTTCATTATGGTGAAGATTTTAGTATATGTGTTATTTATGACCTTTATGTTTACTGGTCATAAGAAATAACTAGTCAGCTTTCAAAAGGAATAGAGCTGATAAAAATAAATTACCATGTTAGCTTATACCCGAGCCACCTGAACTTGACCGAACGTGTTCCTAGATAATTGAGTGGATACACACAGATATTCCTCCATATGGATCACTTGAGTGGACAAAGAGGAAGTAGGGTCCAGGTTTATCAATTCTATTTCACTGTGATAGCAGAGTCAAGAAGATATTGTGATGGTTTTACAATATGCCTGCAAATTCTTTGACACCTCTCCCACTGAGAGCAGTGTGTCTCTGTCCCCTCCCATGGAATCTGGGCCAACCATAGTGACTTGTTTATCACCAGTAGATGGCTCAGCTGACAGCCCCAGCTGAAGTTCCAGCTGACAGCCAGTATCAACTACCAGCCACAAGAATGAAGACACCTCCCAGTGATTTCTGCCCCCAACCAGTGAGGCAATCCCAACTGTCAAGTCACCCTCAACTTGGGTCTCCCAACTTGAGGTCCCAGATATCATGGAGTAGAATTCCACGAGCATCACAAAAGGGTTGTTTTATGCCAGTAAGGTTTGGGGTGGCTTGTTACATAGCCATAGTAACCAGAACAGACATGTGAAAACCGGTTTTCTTCATCTTTCAACTTAGTTGAAAACAATCCAATTCGGAGACAAGAACTAGTTAGCCAGCTGAGTTTAAGTGATGGCCTGTAGTGGACTTAACTTCAGGGCAAAATATAGTGGGAGGGTGGTAACAGGAGAGACACTGTATGGTTTTTACTCTGTTGTAGTTTTTGTTGCAAATTGCACTTATCTGAGGAGAGTATTGAAAAGCTTGTTAGGCAGACGTATCGAGATAGAAACAGTGAGGATAAATTTCATCTTAGAGGCTTCCCCACCCACCCCTCACCCCCCGGTAAAAAAGTTTGCAGTTGTTCAAATTTTCAAACACAGAGAAATACATCTAACTATTCAACCACCCAGAACTCATCCTAGCTTAACATTTTGGGACATATTTTCTTCAAATCTATTTTGAAATAAGAAATCAGAAGTTAGATACATTTAGAGCTCGCCATTCCCACCCACTTACAATTTATCCCATCCCAGAGGTAACCGCCATCCTGAACTTAGTGTTTCTTCCTTTCTTTCTTATTTTAAGAACAAATAGTTCTGAGAGGTATCTTACAGTTGCATTGTTTTTGAGAGCCAGTTTTAATGATATTGTCATCAATGTATACATTGATGTGTACATTGATTTCATTAAGACACGAAAGACAAACATTTGCTTTCTCACCAATGGATTGAAATTCCTAGGATACGTGCTCTCCATCTAGTGGTAAAAATGGGATAACTGTAGGTGTGCATATGTCTGCTGTAGAGGAATAAAGACATATAAAGGGACTTCTATAGATATGACACTCTTCTCAACTCTGTGAAGAATCCAAAGATGACTCTGGCCCTCAGGGTTCACAATCCATAGACTATTTATCATGTGCTCAACAACCATACAAGGAGTATGGAGGCTCAGAGAGGCTGAGGCACTTTCTCAAGGTTATACAACTACCAAAAGGCAGAACAGCGATCCAAACTCTTACCATTCTGACTGCAAAGCCCACTCTCTAAACTGCAAAGCTTGATAGTACTTTAACACATTATTTTTATATTAAAACAAATACAGATTTCTTATGAAGCAGAATGCAAATTTTGATGAATTGTAAGGCTTAAAGAGGAGAGTCTTCAAATAAACTCAGCCTGTTTCTTGGGTGGCCCCATAATCTCAAATTTAGGAATTTCTGCCTTTAGGGGGAAAAAGTTCTACCTGGGGATGGCCTTCTAGCATAGAGTAGGAAATGATTCAGAGAGGAGAACAAGGCACTTCAAAGACCACTAGCAGCCACGATGTTAAAAATTGGCACTGACCAATCAGACCAGACGCTGAACATAGCAACTAGCTTAGCGATGACTATGCTTATGTATCCTAGATAAGGGAAAGGGAGCAAAAGAAGGGTGAGGGTTTAACAAAGGATCCACCGGAAATTCCTTTAACGTGTCCCACACCTGTTCTTCCTCTTCTAGTCTCCTGCCCCCATTAGTCTCCCAAATGAGAAACATTGATGTCACCCTCCACTTAATTTCTTGATTGGATTAGAATCCAATCTTGATTTCTTCTACTTATCTCATTGGTCCCCTGGTCCCACTTAGAGGGATAGAGAAAGACTATGGTGTGCATGGGGCAAAAAGCCAAGAAGATATGAGTCTATTGGGAAGGGAATTTTCTGGATGGAAGAATGGGACAGAATTAGTATGGGCATTGTTTGGGCAAGGAAGGTGGTCATCCCATAGTGAATGAGGAGGAGAGCACAAGAAGGTAAAGTCAGAGAGCTAATCAGAGGCCAGGCCGTGGAGGTCACGGAAGGCCTGCTACATGGCTTCTGTTTTAGTCTACGTGCAGTAGGGAGCCAGTCAGAGAATTTTAGGTAATAGGGAGGGGCGTGTGACAAGATATGATCTGTGTTTTCTAGAGATTACTCTGGCTGTGACAATGAATTCAAGGACGGCAAGAATGGAAGCAGGAAGACAAGGGGCTTTTACGATTGTAGAGGAAAGAGATGGTGCTAGTGTGGACAGGAGCAGTATTGGACACAGAGGCAAAAGAGTAGATTTGGGATGTGGTCTGTAGGAAGAGTCTACAGGGAATCACCTGATATTATCTAGTCCAAATCCTTCACATTACAGAGGAGGGAACTGGGGTTCAGAGAAGCAGTGTCGAGTCACCATCTACAAATGATAGAACCACCACTGTGACGTGGGCCCTTGATTTCCAGCCTAGAACACTTCTCATTGTAGCACACTACTCTATACATCTTTTTTATATGTGCGTGCCTTTATCTCTCTCACCAGATTATACATTTCCTGAAAGCAGAGAAGTTGCCTTATATTCGAATGATTGAATAGTTCAACTTTTATTTTGCAAAGGCTCCTGGCAAGCCACGTGTAGATGAAGTGTTATAAGACGTAGTCTGGCCCTCCCGGGATCACTCAACCTTAGGCTCATGGAAGGAGCTCTTTGACATGGCTTAACTTAAAATAAAGTTGAAAAGTAGAGAAAGGTTTCAATCTACATAAAGCAATATCCCGTTGACATTTAGACTCTGAGAGAAATTCAGAATTGCTTAAGAGAAGGGGAAATGCTAGAGGAAACCCACATTAGCTCTTTATGGACAATAACAACCCTTGCATGAACGGTCCCAACTGACCCTTAATTTGACAGTGTTTGCGTAATCTTTTTCCCCAGCACTAAACTCAGAGAGGAGCTTTACATGGCCCTAGTAGACGGTCCACACACCCTCCTCAAGACTTGGCAATGGAGACCATTCATGATGAATGAATGACAGATAACCCCAGGGAAACTCTCTTTTATCAATCCTGCCTTCAGAATGGTAAAACAACATTGGTTGAGCCGTCATCTTAGGAGGTGTTTTTATCCAGAAGAGTATGCAGGGCCAGGTGGAAGCCCAGGGCAAAGCAAACTAAAGGGCTGATTTTTTATAATTCATTCTGACTTAGACTTCAGACTAAAATAAAGGAAAGGGGGAGAGACTTTGAGTTTGTATGTTGTTCGATCTGATTCACTAAGATAAGCGAGCAAAGAGGGATTAAGTTATAACCAGGAATAAAGAGTGTTCATTTAACCCAACCATATCCCATGTTATCTCATTCAGGAGCCCAAGCTTGATAGGTAACAACTGGAGGGATGTGCAGATTCAGTCCAACTCAGGGTACCCTTCCCATCTGGCGTTAGTTGGCAGAATCCAATGTGGCCATCTGGAAAACCACTAATAAAAGGATGTCACTTGATTTCAGACAGCATGCCAAACACCTGTGTCTATTATTAATCATGAAGTCATTGAAAATTACCTTTGAATAGCTCAGGTACTAATGATGAAAGAATTTAAGATCACTCTCTATACCTTAGAGCAGTCATCCTTTATCTCCGTCTGTGCAGTGTCAGGGAAGGCCCTCCTTAGGACGGATCTGTTTTCTGTGCTCTTAGCTTCTCATTCTTTGTCCTTCTCCCTCCCTCTCTGGCATCTGGTGCCTTCTTGCTGCAAATAGGGTTTCTGGAGCTCCCTGACTGGATTTGCCTACCAAACAACATCCAGTGTCCCCCCAATTATTCCTTTATTCTCCACTGATTCCATTAATCTTCCCACTTCCTCAGAACACTGATCTCACACATTTGTTCGACGGAAAACAAGGTGATTGAACTTATTCATGCTACATGGTGGATGACTTAATGCGTGAACTTGTCCACCCTTCAAACGGATAGATCCTGATGGTAGAATGTTGGAGGAACAAGGGTCACGCCCTAGCACGTCTAACATTGTCATGCGCTCTTGTTTTTCATCACAATTTGCAATTATAAAATTGCATAATTAACGGATTATTTTCTTTCTTTCAATTAGATGACAAGCTTTGAGAGGGCAAGGCCCCTGTCTATGTGCATTTCTCAGCCTAAAGCACCAGGACCGACACAAAGCAGGAGTCTAATAAGCAGTCGTTGTGCGAATGAATGAACAAACAAATGAAAGAAATAAAATTTCAAGTACACGTGAGATAAACCTTTCTCACATCTGCCCCAAGTGCAAACATTTTTTAAAAACTGGTGACACAGGCTCAAGAAGATGAAAAGATTCTTGTAGGGAGCTGAAAAATTACCACTGTTTTGTTTAAAAATATAGCACTGTGTACACATTTCTTTCCATTAAAAAAAACGAAGAATAGAGAGGGAAGACTAGAATGGAAATTTCTTTCCATTGAGGCTGACAGGTTTCCAGGAAGCGAGTCCCAATTAGTCAACGCCTTTTACTTGCAGGACGTCACTCCTCAGATCAGAAAATGAATCAATACTATCCCTTCCTCCTTCTGACCCCTCTGCTCTGATGAGACGAAGGATTTGGAAACAGAACAGCCAGCCTGAGCCTTGTGTTTTCAGCTCTCCTGCTGACATCTACATCCCCTACCCCTCTCATTCCCATCCCTACCCAACACAGACCCTCTTTTTCTAACCATTTCATGCTCCTCCTTCTCTGGCTTTCTCAGTGATGAGACACAGGAATAGGAAGTTGGATGTGAAATTTGCCGGTTTTGCACAAGGCCCAGCCTGTGCTGCAGAAGAGTCCTTGTTCTGCCTGGGTTTTTATGAAAATGAGATAAAATAAGTAAACATGCCAAGTGCCTTGTAGGTACTCAAAACATGAAAGTTTTTTTCCTCCTTCCTTCTTGGTTCATAAAATACTCATGAACCACAGCTCTCCAGCCAGGATTTCTCTTTATCTTCTGGCCTAAAAGGGAGTCCAGAATGTTTGTAATTCATTACACTGGAAGACAGTGAACTGGAGTTAGAAATGTGTATATGTGACGGGGTGCTAAGAAACTTGAAGTGGCAATAGACTGTAATTCCCTAGATGGAGGGCTTCTTCAAGAGGGGATTTATCTTTAAGGTATCACTCAGGTGCCTTTTTTATACTCCTACTGTTGCTATGGAAATCAC
This sequence comes from Hyperoodon ampullatus, assembly GCF_949752795.1. Taxonomy (NCBI): domain Eukaryota; kingdom Metazoa; phylum Chordata; class Mammalia; order Artiodactyla; family Ziphiidae; genus Hyperoodon; species Hyperoodon ampullatus. The sequence goes on along the minus strand of NC_136914.1, from coordinate 193,900,503 downwards.
CCCTGTAAGAACGCATGCAAATGTAGAATATATTGCCAGATGCATGAATGAGGGTGTGTGTGCAAGCAGCAGGCATGTTGACACTTGTCAGTCTCCAGCTTTGGACCTGAAGGAAGAGAAGGAGAAGGTGGTTGAAGACGATAGAGAGGGTGCTGTGGGCCAGGCACCACCACTGATATCTCAGCCTGATAGATCTCCAGAGCTAGAATCTCCAAGTCTCCACTCTACTACTTAGGGTGACCATTCTGTCAGTTGTTTCAGCATTCCCATTAATAGCATCTCCTCTCACTGTCCACACCATCCTGGATTAGTTGATAAACGAAATAGTCACATGATCACCACAGAAGCTAATTTCCCCCATAAAATGGAAGAAGCATTGCTGAAGTGATCCTATGAGATCTATGATTATATTTTATGTACAGGACTGAAGTCATTTATTAAGCTATTTTCTGGGTCCAAGCCAGCTCTTCCCTTCTTTGCAATTCTACCAATTCTATCACAGCTCCAACTGAGTTGCTGTGGCTCCTCTCCTGCCCCCACCAAAAAAAGAAACAAGTTGTCTATTACCATTTCACAAGGAAAGAATCAAGTTATGTTGAGCTGTGGATCCTGGGAGTCAGGCTCACCCACCAGGGAAGCAACTAGATCATACGTGTTAGCCTTGCAGGTTACATATTTCAATTTGTGCCCCAAGAAAAAAACAAATTGCTGCCTATCATGAACACTTTGAGGGTGTGTCATTCATGGTTTCTAGTTGTGAGCAATTTAAAGAAAAAAGAACCCTGGAAGCATTACACAGTCCTTGGGGAAGGCTGGAGAACCAAGTTGAGAAAATAAGCAGAGGCACAGAGTGTAGCTAGGCAGCCAGTCCTCAGCCAAGATCAATGCCACAGAAGTTGTCCAACATGGACACTGCTGGCGGGCTGTGGGGCATTGGACCCCACTGGAGGCACCAAGGCCATGGCTGCCCTACAGGCTGGATGTTGATGCTGTCTTTGCTGCCACTGCCAGAATGGATAATTCGTGACCTCTTCGTCTTTGCCTAATTAGCTTCTAAGTCTCAGATGTGTGCATTTGATGGGCCACACCTAATTTGGGTGCCTACATTCTAGCTGCAAGAGAGGCTGGAAGAGGGAAGCTCTTTTCAGCTTCTATAGGAGGAGGTGGGTTCTGTCTCCCACCAATTTCAGGAAAATAGGAGGAAAATTCAAATGTTCTATAGCGAAAAAAATGTCTGCCACATGGGGAGATGGTGAGTATTCAATCTGAGATTGTCAAGGACCTCTATATATAATCTTTAGAAATAAGATCCCTAAAAGTCTATTGAAATCGAGGTCAAATGTTTCAAACGAAGCCTTAAAGCAGGGGTCCCTCAGGTTTTAAAAAGAGGAGATAATTTTCAATTGTCCAAGGGTTTGGATCTAATGCTAACAGAGGAAAGGAGAAGGAGGCTGATTAAAATTCTTAGAGGCAGGGGGGGTTCACAGTTCTGGATGGAGGAGGGGGCATCGTTGTTAAATTTTGTGCTATCATCTGCTAGAAATCCCAAGCAAGCACAGAGAAGGGGTGGGGTTGTTGAGGTAGCAGAATGGGAGGGTACTGAGTCAGAAGACACAGAATTCCTCCCATAGTGGGGTGGTAAGGCCGTGACCTGCAGTAGGGGAAAAGAATGCCATGGAGAACTTTGGGCCACCTGGAATGGTGTCCTCAAAAAATCTTGAACACCTGGGTGCCGCATATAGCAGGTTGTGACTCAGAGGTATCCTTGAGGAAAGGGGACAAACGGATGATTTGAAGCAAAACAAACCAAAACCACCTAACCAAACAAACAGGAAAGCTCATCTAATTGTGGGATAGGCCAGCTGTCAGGATGAGAAAAATTGCCAATGTGTCATTTTGGCTGCAAGCGATAGAAACCCATCACTAATTAACAGGCAATAGAGAATTTATTGAAAGGATAAGGGGCTGCCTCATATAACTGCTGACACAAGGGGGAAGGGGCAGTTGGGCACCAAGGATCAAATGTCCCCAGGACTCTGTCTCTGACTCTCATTTCTGTCTTGTCTGAAGAGAGAAGTTATCACTGCCTTGAACTGCAGACCATCATCTTCAGGTTAGCGGGGACAAGATTGCTCACAGGGTTAAGGTCCTGCCCTGTGGCTTCTACCTCCAGAGGAGAGATGACCCTCTTCTTTTAGTTTTGGTTCTGTAGACATACTCTAATGAGCTGGCCCACCCAGGTTAGGTATCCCAGTTCAAATTTATGGCAATTTTAAAGGACAGTGGCTAGTCGTGAGCAAACTGCTAACATTTTAACCTACCCCTATGGTAACTGATTGTGGATAGGAAGGTGGGGTCCTGATGCATGCACCTAGGGCTCATTTTTCCCCTGGATCTGTCAGTGATTCAAGGTACAGGGCCATGTAACACAGACGTGACTGCTTGGGTCCCAGCCCCTGGAGTCAGGGCTTTTATCAGAGAGAGAAAAGCCCTGACTCTCACAGAGAATCACTGTGAGTTCCAGTTGGAGTCTGTTACATCCAAGAATCTAGATGGGAATTTGAGCTCAGAGCCTTTTCCTGGGAGAAAACAGGTAATACCCTGTCATGCTGTCCCCAGTAAGAAGGGAGCCGACTTGAAAGAAAGACATGGCTGTGAGCATCTCAAGGGCCAGGACAATGCCTATACACCTCTGGGTACATCACAGGGCCCTTGTGGGTGCTCCATGATGGTGGGGTTGAAGGGAGCTTGTCCCAAAAATTCCAGGGAAGTACAGGCAACTGCCCATTGTGCGTACCTTACAATGGGGGGAGGAGCTGAGGCTTAAGGGGCGTCTGGGGCAGGGTTAACATGCACCAAGTGCCTTAAGAGCATAGGAACCATGATTGTGGTGGTGGTAATAGTGGTCAGGTTCTCATTCCACGCTCAACTTATCCCAAGTTTCCACACCTGCCTCCACGACATGGCAGCTGTCTGACTGGTTTCACAAGGGGCTGGCTGGGAACTGGCCAAATATAAAGTGAGTTTCTCTTTCCTGCCTACTGCTCACCCCTAATGTACCTGAGGCCACACAGTTCGCATTTGAAAAGCAAAAGACATAGAGAACAGACTTGTGGTTGCCAAGGGGGCGGGGGTGGGAGAGGGAGTTTGGGATTAGCAGATGCCAACTAATATATATAGAATGGATAAACAACAAGGCCCTACTGTATAGCACACAGAACTATATTCAATATCCTGTGAGGAACCATAATGGAAAAGACGATGAAAAAGAATATGTACATATATATGTATAACTGAGTCACTTTGCTGTACAGCAGAAAGTAACACAACATTGTAAGTTAACTGTACTTCAATAAAATAAAAAATTAATTAAATAATTTCAGAAAAGCAAAGAGCCGTGATGAACCACACGGTATTTATGTTTCAAGCAACCGCCCTGAGAGATTCTTGATGGAGCTGACTTAATCACACTCTTGTTTTGATATCTTACAAACCAAGCCACAATTTGTAGTTTGGAAAAATGTCAGTGTTCATTTCCCTGATCTGATGCTTTCTGATGTCAGCTCTATCTCCCAGCCTGGCCTGGCTTTGCAGAAACCAAACCCTAAAGAGAAGCGTTTTGCTGTTACATTAGTAGTGCTTGTAGTTCACAGTGACTTTCTAAACAGAACTGGATAATTGGAGAAGGACAGGTAGAAGCTCCTGAAAAACTCTAGTCCAGTTTATCCTTTACTGCTCATGGGAGTTGAGATTGGCATCCGCCTCCTGAGTTACATGTGCCCCCAAACATTTTATATGAAGTGATGGTTTAGGAAACCAATCACATGTTCCATCCAACTCTCTCTCTATAATGAGCCATGGTCTGACAGCCTTCTTCTATGGAAAAGTAAAGGTACATGAGTGGATTCAATTGTCATTTGTTGCTTGGAAATACCTCAGGTTTATCCTTTGCTATTTCTACTTTTACTCATTCTTGTTTTAAGAAATTAAAGTTTCTGACTTTTGGACACATTCTTGTTTTAAGAAATTAAAGCTCCGTCCTTTTAGGGATATATGTCAACACATCAACGGCCTTGTCACATTCTTTGATAATGCCGATGTCATCAGAATTTAAAAAGCTGAAGCAGGGAATTGCATTTTGAAATGAATGCCACGTGAGCAGTAAGGCAGAGAGCCAGAACCTTCTGATGAAGAGAATGAAAGCAGAACTCTGGTGGAGAGCGTTTAAATCCCTGTTACAGTTCTGATCTTCTTCCCCACTTTCCCAGTCTCCAAGGACTGGAACAAAGGTGGTGTCATATTCCCGGGCATGCTGCCTGCCACCACACTTTTAGTGTAAGCACCAAGCTTTCACTCTTCCTGTCCCCACCCTGACAAAGCATGCATCTTAGAGTCATTTTCTCTCCATCAACTTCCCTGTGCGGGTGAGAGAAAATCAGATTACACACGAAAGTCTAAACATCATGCTTCCCCATTGGCTTCCTGGCACCCAGTGTCCTGTTCAGGCTTAGAGATTTCCTGTTTGGAAATCAAATGCATTGGCCACCTCATTGGCTGTATTTTTTAATTTATTTTTAACTGATATAATCAATACATTCAGTTTGCCGGCCCATGCATCTGAGCGCATTCCATGTATTTGTCTTTGTTGGAGATTTCTCTTTCACGTGAACAATAATGGTTAAAATTAGGAAGCTATTCGTATTGGACATTTTTTACATCAGGAGAAGCACAGACATGTCTCTGGGAGCCCCACATTTCAGAACAGTTAGCTGCATGTAGAAAAGTATCCAAGAAGCTATTTCATTTCCATGGCAGCCAGGACCCAGACGCCAAAGCTTTATAGATTAAAATCAATGCCTGAATTGCATTCAGAAAGCCTGAATTGCCTGTCAGACTTCAGGACCACAGTGCAATGTGATAAATGAGGTGGAGAGCCTCATCCAGGCGAGGGAGTGCGAGCCGCATTAGCGAGCACTTCTGTGTCTCTTTCAGAGCAAATACCAAGTGGAATGAATTACTGGGAAACAGCAAATGAATGTCAAGAATTTGAGATGCGGGGGTTATAATTTACTAATTACTGGGAAAAGATGAACACAAAGTCAGTGTGTGAAAGAATGTGGTGGGGGGAAGGGTAGAGCAGGGGAGACAAAGAAAGTGAGCAGGGTAGAAGGCTCTTATCTTCTGTCCTGGTAAAACGAGATGGAGTTGAGAGGCATGGATACCTGGTTCCACTCCCAAACGGGTCACTGCCAGTCTAGGTCATAAATTGCAACGAGCATTAAATGAGATACATATATAAACACCTAGGCTAGTGCCTGACACATAGTTGGCAGTCAGTAAATGTTCTGTCTCCCTCTCCCCAGCCCCCATCCTATTCCTTTCTTATTTAGTACAGAAATCGCAACACTGAAGCATAACTGATTTTGCTCATCTATTCAGTGTTGGAGAGTGAGACTCACTGCCTCCTATAGCAGGTCATCAACATTTAAAGACAGCAAAGCACGGATGGAAGAATGGAACACTGAGAAATTCACAGAGATGCCTTCACAAAGACTGGGTTCACTATAAAAGTGCATGATAACATGACTTTTGATGCTGTCCTCTGCGCATTGGTGCAGATCTGTCCAAGAGCAAAACAACATTATTTAGTGTGCTCTCTGAGTCCAGGGGGAGCTGGGCACGGCAGCCCATCACCCCGGGGGCTCCTAACAGGGCTTCAGCTTCAAGCAGCCAAGATAGGGACTCCTTGGGGTCTCATAGCCTTGTGGGATAGGAAGGATGCTGTCTAGAGAGGAACCACGGAGTAAATGAGCAAGACCTGGAATGGAAGCCAAGAGATGCTTGTCCTGGCTCATCCACCAACAAATTGTGGTAAGTGATGGGGTCAGACCAGAGCACCATTTCCCAAACTATTTTTACTAGTTCTTTATGAGACTGTGATAGAAATGGCTTGTTTTTTCCCAATATCCACTGCCCTCTTCTGGGTAAGAGTACCCTTGATTTTTAGCTATAAATATGGCTGCTCAGAATAGAGACCACATCTCCCAGACTTCCTTGCATCTTTGCCATGTGATGAAGTTCTGGCCAATGAGATGAAAGCACAGGTAGTATGTGCAACTTCTAGGAAGTGTCATTGGAAAGGAGAGTGTGTATGACCTTCTTGTGCCCTTCCTTCTTCCTGCTGGTTTATATGAGTTTGCAATGGCTGGAACTGGAGCGGCCGTCTTGGACCTTGATGTGGGAGCTACATGCTGAGGGGGTAGAACAACACCATAGGAGGAACCTGGGATTCTGACATTGTTAGGAGCCATGCCAACCCTGTGTAGACAATACAGATTTCTTTATGTGGAAGGAAAAAGTCACTGTTAGTTTGGATTTCTTTTCTGTGTGTGTGTGTCACTAGAAATTGAACCTAATCTAATAGAGATGTTAATAGATGTTCTACTAAAAAGGGTTCTTAGGTAAATAAATTCTGGAAGTTCTGTATAATATAGACTCTTTTTTTTTTTTTTTTTTTTTTTTGCGGTACACAGACCTCTCACTGTTGTGGCCTCTCCCATTGCGGAGCACAGGCTCTGGATGCGCAGGCTCAGCGGCCATGGCTTACAGGCCCAGCCGCTCTGTGGCATGTGGGATCCTCCCGGACTGGGGCACAAACCCGTGTCCCCTGCATCGGCAGGCGGACTCTCAACCACTGTGCCACCAGGGAAGCCCTAGACTCTTTTTAAAGATTTGCAATGCCCCCGGCACAAGAGGTCCTCTATTAAGAACCATAACATCTCTGAACATCTCCTGTGAGGCTAATGTTCTATAGATCCTTTGCAATCCAGAGTGTGGTCCATGGGCCAGCAACATCAGCATCACCCAGGAACGTGCTAGAAATGCAGAATCTCAGGCAACCCTGGACCTATGGAGACAGAATCTGCATGTTTAACAAGATTCCCAGGTGATGTGTCTGCACGTTAAAGTTTGATAGGCACTGCTACTGATTACCGTATGGAAAATGGTGTCCTGTGATCCTACAGGAACAAAAGCAGTCACATCCTGTCGGGGGGTATATCTGGAGCCGCAGGAGCCACAAAACGGTCCTGAGCTCTGTGGGCCTGAGGCTGCCACTATCAACTCCATGAATCCTCTGGACAACTTCAGCTCTAAGCCTTGAGACATTTTCAGGGCCAAGACTTCCTGGTTGACACTGACTGAGCCAAGAGTCTGTAGCAGCATCCTATTCCTCTGCACCCTGCTGCCTCTGCTTCTGTAGGGATTACTGGGCTGGAGCTGGCCTCTGCCAGAGTGGTCCCTGCTGCTGCCACACACCTCTGGGATCCACCTCTGCTCTTCTCAGCAAATAACACCTGGATCCACCGGAGAGGTGAGAAGGGGCTTCCAGGAGACCCAGTGCTACTCATCAGGGCCTCCAGAGCAGCTGGGGGGAGAGCATCTGTCAGTCCTTTTCAAGCTCACACGTGGGCACCTAGTCTGGCCAATCAAAACATCAGTCAAATTAGGTTATAGTGTTCATGAAACAGTAACTAACTGGATCAATCCCATTTACTTTCTGTTTCATGGTTTATCTGGTGGTTGTATGTTAGGGGCTGTACAAGGCAGTGGGAAACACCTTGTTCTCTGGAGCCAGACCTCTTAGGTTTGGACCCAGTTTACCATGTGCTGGTTGCACAACGTAGCTCAAGTTACTTAATCTCACCAAGCCTCAGTTTCCTCATCTGTAAAATGGGGGTAAAAATGGCATTTACCTCCTAGGTTTGTTGTGGGGATTACATAGGAATGAATGTGAAGCACTTAGACTTATTCCTGGCACACAGGAAGCACTATAAAAGTAATAAAAATTCATATGTAATGAGTAGTAATAAAAGTACATATATATGTATAACTAATAAGTTATTACCATTATATTATAATTTGGGGGATTAAAATCTAAAACATGTGGATAAAAATCTAAAAATGAGGAATGAATTCTAAATATTGTGTGAGTTGACATCAAGTTTTTCAGCCCTGTTTCTCCCATGGGGTATTAGCTAAACAAATGACTGTCGGTTTCATTAAAGTAGAACAGACAATTTGAGCAAGCACACATTTAATAAATGTCCACTGAGTGTCAAGGTGGGCACCGTGGGGAATACGGCCATGTAACAGATGAGGTCCCTGCTCCGTCTTTCTCAGTAGGAGAGAAAGACATTTGCACAAATATCTTCATTCAAAGACAAATGTTGAAAATGTCTTTGAATATCATGTGTTTCATAATATGTTCTATGAAAGCAGAAAAGCACATAATTAATAATAAGAATAATCTGTGCCAGGAATTCTATATGAACTGTAACATATATTATTATTTTGATATTCAAAAGAAGCCTATGATGGCAGTATAAATCACACCTCATTTTACAATCAATGAATGGAGCTTCAAAGACATTAAGAAAATTGCTAAGTTCTCATACCTGTTTAGTGAAAGACTGGGGTTCAAACCCAGGTCTGCTTAGTGCCAGAGTCCTTGCTTTTTCTATCACACTGGACTGCAAAGATGAACGAACAGTTCACAGAAAAGGTGACATTTCCACTCGGCTTGGAAAGATGAGTCAAGTTTGCAGGCAGAGTTGGGAACTGGAGGGAAGGGGGCTGTGAGAAGCTGACGAGCCTGGGCCAGTGCAGAGGGGGATAGGCTGGCAGGAGAGGAGACCAGGGCTGGAAGAGGTAGAAGACTTATGACACGTAAAGATGGGAAAGTGCACAGGGGTGACATGGTGGAGGATGTTGAATAAGAGATGGAAGACCCTGGACTTCATAGACCATTGTTGACCATTCCAACGTCTTCAGGAGCATCAAAGAAGAAGAAGGAGTGTTTGTTGGAGACGGGGCTCCAGAGGCCAGAGCGTGAGGTCAGAGGGAATGCTGAGCATACAAGGGAGTGAGGACACAGGCTCCATTGAAAGGCATTCAAAATCTAAAATTCCAAACCAAACCAAAGCACCCACCATCCTTGCAAAGCCAAGTCTGCAGTGAGCCTGGTCCTCCGATGACCAGGTTGCAAATTCTCTTAGGCCGTGGAATCCTAATGAAAAGAGGACACAAGGCTGTAGGCAAAGAGACCTACTGGAGGCCGCGTGTGGAGGAGGAAGAGGGACAGAGCAAGGACACTGGCAGCGGGGTAGAGTCGGATGTTCAGCTATTTACAAATTCTCCTATAGATTCCTAAACAGCTGGATTTAAAGCCTGGCCATATCCCTTCCTCAGTGATCACTTGCAGTGGGGAAAAGAGACATAGTCACGAAGCACTCTCCATAGGTCTGATTTTGAAGCTTCTAAAATTCAAATGGATAGAATTACTTTCTGTAATTCTTGTGATTTAACTGCAAGCAGCCTCCCAGCCTGTGAGGGTGGGGGTGGGAGAGAGGAGAGAGGAGAGAGGATGGTTAAATAAAAACAGTTCTATTTTTGGCATGCTTTAATGACAACCTCGTCTTCGAAATATTTTTCATGCAGTGCCTTTTCTGTTCGGTGTCACTGAAAGTGTTTTTAATTTCAAAGAGAGGCTGTGGCATGGGATGTTAATCAATGAAATTCTGGCATGCTTTTCTATGAACGTGGCTCATTATTTATATTTACCAGTGACAGAGATGAGTCCTTAAGCCCAGGCAATATTATCATTCATGCCTGGTTAATAAAGGAAAAAACAGATGCCGTAGGAAATTCATCCTGATGTGGGAGGGAACGAGGGAGAAAGAAGGACCTATTTTAGGTCCCTGGGATATTTCATGGTCCCCAAGGCCTTCCTTATGAGTCACAGGACAGAAATCTGAGGCAGAGAAGGGAGAATAGCTTAGTCGTTTGGACTAAAAAATCAGTTTGGGCTGTAATGCTGGATAATGGTATTTATGTATTCCTTGCTTGAGGGTTTCTGCAATGCTTTCTGTTATGTATGCATGGGATACAGCAAGCAATGCCAGCGTTTTTGTTCCTCTGAATTCCTGTCGTTTGACACTGCCAGGATTTAGGGTGGGGTCAGCCCGGGGCCACTTTCGCCCCAATAAAGGTCTGTTTTATTAAAGGCCTGCTTGTCCCTTGCCTGTTTACTGCTGCCTAATACAACACTTTCTTTATCTCTGTTTGGCGCTGCCCCAAAGAAAGCAGAGAGCCTTGCTGCTGCTGAGATCCTAGTTTCTATCTCCGGTCTGGTTTTATGGGATTTAGGGGCTTGAAATGGGGCAAAGCTAGAGAGCAGGATTAAATTTAGGATTAAATTTCATGTATTCCAGACTCCAATTTAAAGGAACAGTAATGATGATGATGATGATGATGATGATAATGCTGAAGCTTCTGATCTACTTGAGCTGTTTCTCCCGCATCCTTCGGATGAAGAGCTCTGCCGTGTCATTTACATGCTCCCCTCCCTGCTCCTGACGACAAGACTGGTGGGAGATCCGACGGCCGTGAGAAGTGAAGGCTGAACATGAAGGAGGGTCTCCCTGGCAAAACTAGTGGGTGACTTGGGAATGCGAGCTCCGAGTCTATCAGAATTATTACCCTGTTCTCACTAGCTTATCTGGTCTTGATAGTCACTGAGCTAATAGGCTGGGGCAACTGCAAGCAGGGCTGGCTTCCTGAGCATGTGATTACATAGGACTCCATGCTTCAAAGGGCCCTGTGCTTGGTTTCATGTCTGCTGTCACTGTCTTGAAATTTCCTAATACTTTTTAAACAAGGGGACCCAAATTTTCATGGGTGATAGTACGACCAGAGCTTTGAGCATTCTCCAGTAAGACAACTGATTGTGGAGGGAGCCCCTCTTTGAGGCTCCCCAGTGCTATTCCAATTTTCAGGGGATTAAAGGAAGCATATGAGGCAGTGACAAGTATGAATGCTTGTGAAATCCTGAGATCTGTTCACAGTGGCGGAGCTGGGCTCGTTGATTCATAGAAAGGCAACGTGTGATGCGGACTTGAAATGACTGCCCCAGCAGAGCTTGGACGTTCAGAGGAGAGGGTGACTGGCAGTGGCAGATGCAGCTGTGAAGTAAAGGATGGGGAGTATAAAGAGGCTTTTGAATATGCCCTTGAAGAGGTAACTGGAGACTTGGAGAAGCTGTAGAAAAGAAGGGTAAAAGCTGGCTGGAATTGAGAGGAGAATTCCAAAAGCAAGACTTGGAAACAGCAAGACTGAGAACACATTAGGGAGATTTCAGAGTGGACGAGAGTTGGTGAGGGCTGGAAATCTGCAGATGGGTGGATTGCACCTGTCTGAAGGTCATGGGGAAGGCAGCAAGGGCAGAGGGGAGGAGTGATGGGGGCAGGGAGGGAGGGATATGGTCTGGCAAACTGGCATCACAAAGGGGAGGGTAGAAGAGGGAATGGATAATGTAGAGGATCCAGAGTATATCTGCTAGTCTCCACATCCCCACCACTGCCACCAACCCAACTGGTAAGATCTGAGCAGTGAAGGAGTGACACAGAAGGAGGGTGGTAAGCAATGCTTCTGAGATCTGGTGGGAACTTTCTGGTGCTTGTTACTAAAGCATTTTCTGAATCCCACCCTGGACCTCCACTATCAGCATCCCTCGGGGCCCTGGGATGGGAGAGCAGGAATCAGCATTTTATACTAACGTTCCCAGGTAACCCTGATGGTACCAAACACCTGAAAACCAGGAGGATGGAAGAATGCAACTGGGTGGGGGGAAGCTAAGTCAGATTCTAGAGGCTTGAATGGATGGACAATGGTGCAGAAGCTGGGTTAGAAAGGGAGGGTCATGGGCACAAGTAGCCCAGCCCCTCAAGTGTGAATGATGACCTGAGATGAGTACAATGCGCATGTGGCACAAAGGGAGGTTCCTGCCGGCCAAGTCCCCACAGGGACCTCCTGCCAGCCAAGTTCCTGCCACCTGTGTCTCATTGGGAGTAACTGTCTGATCCTCCCAATCACCAGAGAGGATAAAGAATTTCCAGTGAAAATTATATTCCTGAAAGCTGTACTCTGGTCTATCTTGTTTTAGTTTAGAGGTAGTCAGTTGGTGGAGAGGGTCCAAACAACTCCAGCCCCATGGTCAGGGTTTCAGTGTAAAAGGGAAGACAGAGTGAGCTGGGTTTGTAGACCATGCCTGGCACTGACTCGGCCCCCAAGATAAGCACCATCATCTGGTCCCTCCTTCCTTCTCCAGCCCTATGCCTTGTTCAAACTCTCCTCACTTAAGTATCTAGGGAACTTCCAGGACTTGGTTTGGGCAAAATTCCTTATTGTTCTGGGTCCAGCTTTTCAGTCCTAGATAAACTTGATCTCTCCTTAGGCCACAGATTCTTCCAGCATGAATAAGCTGAAAGGATTCATTCTTGGTTCCTACATTCAGCCTCTTACTCAGTTTCCCTAGCTGCCAGCTTCCTCTTCTCTTTACGATTTCCTTATAAGTCCTTGTTGATTAATCCCTGTTGGATGTCTCACTAATCTACTGATGATTCCTTCCAGAGAGACTCGTTTTGCCTCTCAGCTGTCTGATCCCTAAAGAACTTCTTAAGGTACCAACCCTCTCACCATCCCTGAATGTTTTTGACAGCACTTTCTCAAACTTTCATATGCAGACATATCACCCGGGAACGCACATGCTGATTTAGTGAGTCTGGGGTGGGAGCCGAGATTTTGCTTTTCTAACAAGCTCCTGGGTGATGCTGATGCTGGCTGGTCCACAGACCACACTCTGAGTAGCCTGGTTTCATAGGATGAGTAGCTCATAATTCTCTTCCATGTCTGGTTTCATCTGCTCCAGTATTTTTATGGTCTCATCATTCTATTTTGAACATAGCAATAGAAAAATTATCTATCTGCAGTGAATTCAGATTTAATTTTCTTGCTTCCAGTCACATTGATGTCTCCAAACTGACTTCAAACAGGAGAAGATCTGGGCTGGGGCATTAGCATCCACACACAAGTTTCTACCATTTTCTCTGCATTGTTCTCTCAGGGCTCTGTTGAAAATGTGTTATGCACGAAGCATATTGCGTTATATAGAGAGAAGAACTGTGAGCTGTAGAAAGCTGATAACAAGCAAGCTTCCAGCATTCCTCCAATGCTGCTAGCAAAGCAGCAGAAGTTCCCAAAGAGGGGCACACTTCCTTGAGCCCCAGGCCATTTGCTGTGTTGACCTCATACACCTCTGATTCCACAGCTCTCTCGCGAAGCACCCCAATTCCCCTCCTCATTTGCACTAGCCATTGTTAAGTAAAAAGGAGCCATTTTCTGGAACTCTGGATTTTGAAAAAAAAATTATATTTTTTCTACTTGTATTTAGGATTTGAAAATATTTATTGCTTCTAACATCTACATTTGAAATGCAGATTTCTTTATTTTTATACTTGGTGAGTGAATTGAGTGAATCATCTCTCTAAAAATAAAGCTTTGGAATTGTAACAATATTTCACAATAGTAATATTTGAGGATAGTGAAAATGGTTATTATTAAACATACATCTTTGGTATTTCTTATCAGTAGAAACTTATTTAACAGTTGACCCTTGAACAACCCGGGTTCGAACTGCACGGGTCCGCTTATATGTGAATTTTTTTCCATTAAAACATTACTACACAATCTGTGGTTGGTTGAATCCTTGGATGGGAAACTGCCCATATGGAGGGCCAACTACAGAACTTGAGAATCTGTGGATTTTGGTATCAGTGACAGGTCCTAGAACCAATCACCTGCAGATACCAAGAGACGATTATACATTTACTCATGTTCTCCCTCAAATCACTGCTCAATTTCCCTACATTTCATAGCCCCAGTCTTAGAATGATCTACACTTATTCAGAGGTGTCTTCATCCCCACTGTCTCAAGTGTCTGGAATGGGCCACTTTTTCACAAGACACTAAACTTGCACATACAAGAACATGAGCCGTCTCTCAGTCACTGGGTCTAATGGCTCCTCAGCCTCAATTTGTTTTCCCTCTCTGAGCACGTGATACTATCAACCTCCTCTTTCTTCCCTTGGCTTCTTGGTTATTGGGATATTCTGATTTACCCACCATCTGAGCATGGCTAAATCTTTGCTGTTTCCCTTTCCTCCACCCATCCCAACTGCACATGCGAGGCAGGGACCTTGTCTCCACTCTTTCCCTTGGAGAGCTCAACTATTCACATGGCTTTAACTAGTACTTGCACTAGGCAACCATTCACCAGATCTCCAACCTCTAGTGCTGATCTCTCTTTGCAGCTCCAGTACCCCATGTTTAATTGCCTGGTCAACTCTTCCACTGTTACCTCCAAACTCTTCCTTCCTTCCAATTTCTCTATTTCCGTTTGTAGCTAATATGACTTTGCAATCATGAACTCAAGAAGTCAGGAAATATTACATTTCTTATTTAAAAAAATCAGTATGAATCTGACTCTGGAATGCCATCCCACCAAGCCAGCAAGAAATTCTCTCATTTACTATAGGGTCTAAGCCCTGCTCCTCAAAGGTTATACTGAGGTCCCTCCTAGGATCTCAAGCAGTGCTCGAGCATTAAGGAAGCTTAAGGTGCCCACTAAGATATTCCTTATCCCAACTCACAAGTTCCCTTAATATCTAACCACTCTGTTACTTCCATGTCACAACTGAGACACAGGAATTTCTTTTTTATTATTTTTAAAAGGATATTTTTAGCTCTTCCTCTTAACCTTCCCTTTCCTTCCCTTTCTGAATAATTTTATCCTAAAAGCATTGCATGGGTCAGAGCGAGGTTGGTATCCATGCTGGGGGTGGGGAGGTGAGTGGCAGAACACATCATGTCCCAGAGCAAGATGTCAGAGGCCAAGGAGAATGACAAGGGCATCTGCATAGGAGGAAAGCCAGTGGGGTGTCTGGCGTGGAAAGTTAGAGTTCAAGAGGCTTAAGGAGGGTGTTCACATGAGAGGGAAAACTAGGGTGTCAGAGCCTAAGCAGTGTTAGGAAGGAGAAAACTAGAATGACCCTGTGGCGATGGATTGGTATCAGAGGCATTGGTATGAGCTTGTGATTTTATGTATGTATCTATGAAGATTTCCTAGCTCTGTCCACTGAGAGGACCTGGGAGCAGCAACATTCCAATAGCAGTGAGCAACACAATACTCAGATCTTGGCTTCTAAATATCATTCTCCACTAAATCAACAGTGTCACCAGCAAACTAGCAGTAGAAGAGAACTTCCTTATCCTTATAAAAGGAATCTACAAAAAAATTACAGATGACATTATATTTAGTAGGGAAAGACTAAATACTTTTCCCATAAAACCAGCAACAAGGCAAGGATATCTACTCTCAATACTTCAATTCTACATTTGTATTGCTTATATATATATAATTTTTTTTCTGTACATTATGATGCTTTTACATCTTTGGGGCTGGCCAATTCCTAGAGATAACAAATGGCTCAGTTGGAAGTATCATTTGATGTGCAAAATGATTCAGACCCAAACCTCCTCTATTTGGTCTGTGCACTGAGGAGGCAATATTCCTCTGCCTTAATCATTCCATGGTCAAGTAATGGGCAACTAGAGACCACTCTATAGCCCAAAGTCAGCAGAAATTATTCAAACTAATCAGTCCTAAACTGTTCACCCTGCCCTGCCTTGCCTTTCCTGCAGAAACCCCCATAAAGACTCTAGCCTCAGCTTTCTCTTTGCTCTTGCTTTCTGCCTCCTATCCAACTGAGTCTTCCCCATGTGGCCCAGCATGGAGTGCTACGCCTCCTTTTTCTAGGACCTGTAAGTATAATAGACTTTTGTTTTTGTGAGCCTCTCCTGTGTTTCGTCTTGTGGCTGCATCAGACTGACCATCACATAAAAGAACCAGAACACATTAAACTGGAGGTGCTAGCCAGTGCCATCAAGCAAGAAAAATAAATAAATGGCATCTAGGTAAAGAAATAAAGTAATAAATATTCACAGGTGAAATGATTGTCCATGTAGAAATTTCTATAAAAAGGCTACTAGAAGTAATAAGTGAGTTTTGCAAGTTTGAGTGAAAAATTGGAAACTGAAATTCCAAAAACAAATCCATTTATGGTAGCATCAAAAAGATGGAATTCTTTGGGATAAATCCGACAAAAGATATGCAAGATCTGTACACTGAAAACAACAAAATATTGCTGAAAAAAATTAAAGAGGGCCTAAAAAATAGAACCATGGAACAGAAGACTCAATATTGTTAAGATGCCAATTCTCCCCAAATTTATCTGTAGATTCAATGCAGTCTATCACAATTACAACTGGCTTTTATTTCTGTAGAGATTAATAAGATGATTCTAAAATTCATGGGGAAATGACAAAAACCTAGGATTGCCAAACTACCTTGAAAAGAAGAATAAAGTTGGAGGACTTACAGTACCTGACCTCAAGACTTATTTTAAGGTTACAGGAATCAAAATAGTGCAGTATTGACATAAAGATAGACAAATAAATCAATGGAACAGAATAGAAAGTATGGAAATAGACCTGAACATATGTGGTAACTGATGGTCCACAAAGGTGCAACAAATAATGTTATAACAATTGATATTTGTATGCAAAAGTTTTTAAATTAAAAACAACAAAAAACCCCTTAAATCTATAGCTTGTACCATATACAAAAATTAACTAAGAAAAGGATCATAGACCTAAATATAAAACCTAAAACTATAGAACTTACAGGAATAAACATAGGAGAAAATCTTTGTGAACTTAGCTAAGATATTTTTAGTATAAAACCAAAGCACAGTCCACAAAAGAACACATTGATAAATTGGACTTTATCAAAATTAAGCATTGTTCTTTGAATGACATTGTTAATCAAAGGAAAAGAGAAACCACAGACTGGGAAGCATGTTTGCAAATCACATAGCTGATCAATGACTTCTGTTTAGTATTTATAAAGAATTTTCAGATCTCAACCCAAAAGTCCATCAACAAATGAATGGGTAAACAAATTGTGGTATACCCATAGACTGGAATACTACTCAGCAATAAAAAGGAAGGGACTATGTATATAACAACATAGATAGATATCAATATAATTATGCTGAATGAAAAAAGCCAGTCAAACAGGAGTTCATACTTCTAATTATGTACACTTCTAATTATGTACATATCTGTAAAATGGGAATGAATTAATAGGGACTGAAAGCAGATCATTTGTTGCCTCAGAGTGGGGGTGGAGAGGGGAGAGAGGGAAAAAGTAATTAAAGAGGAACATGAGGATAATTTGGGGAATAATAGATATGTTCATCCTCTTTATTACAGTGATGGTTTCAAGGATGTATACATATGTCAAAACACCAAATTATTCACTGTAACCTTATGCATTTAATTATATCTCAATAAAGCTGTTAAAGTAATTTTAAAATATTTTTGAGTGAGATATTTCAAAAGTTCAGACAAACATGAAGGATAATATAACAAACATCTATGTACCCACCACTGTTTTGACAGATATTAACATGTTGTTATAGTTCCTTTAAATTAAAAAAAAAATTTACAGACACAGTTGAAGCTTCTGGGACCCCTTTCTAATCCAATTTCCCTCCTGTCCCATCCCCCTATGTGAAATCACTATCTTGACTTTAATGACTGTGGAGCCCATGCAGCCTTTACACTTTTGCTCTGCATGTATGCCCATAAATAATACATGATATACTTTTGCATGGTTTGCATATTGGAAATCTTTATATAAATGGTAATTTCCTCCTGAAACGTGTTCTTTATACTCAACATTGTGTCTTTTGAAATTTATCTATGTTGCTCCAGTTCATGCACTTAGCAGTCCACTTTGTGAATATATACCCTGTATTTAAACATTCTCTTGGATTTGAAGATGTTTCCAATTTTCCACTCTTACAAACAAGGTTGCCCATCAACATTACTGTACCTGTGTCCTTGTGCATATATGTGGGAGCTTTCCTAGGGTATACATCTAGGGGATTTCTGAGAATCTTCAGTTTTACCAGACAGAGCCAAACTGATTTCCCATGTGGGTTACACTCACACAGCAATTAGCATTCCTCTTGCTCCTCCGCTTCACTCACACTTTGTTCTTCACACTTTTAAATGGGAGGCATAGGAATCTTTAACTCTTCCAGATGGACCTAGCTTCTGCTTTCTCCAGGTTCGTCTTGCACCAGCCTCTCTGAAGCTAGACATCTTCCCGGAGGTGGTGGCTGCTGGGCTGAACCGGGCACATGCTTTTCATGAGCATGCTTTTCATGAGATGCTTTCCTAGCCTCTTGGAATCCACCTTTGCTGCCCTCTCTCCCCCTGACCTTGAAGGAGCTCCTTTCTCTGCTACTAGAGCTCATCATTCTAGGATATTCACTATCATCCTTTTGTGAGTTTTGGCTTTATAGAAAGACAAGGAGAGCTGAAAGTTCTTCAGGCAAAAAATCCTTCAAGCAAAGAAGTATGAAAAGTCTGCCTACTTGTGCAGAATTAATAGAGATTGGAGGTAGGGACAATAGTTGGGAAAAACTCAGAGAGCAAAATGCAAATTGATATCTCAAAAACTATCCTACCCAGGTGAATGGTACCATTCACCTTATCATCCAGACTCCAAGTCCCATGTCTTGCATAGATACCATTTATATAGTTCTCACACCCAGCCATCGCGTTCTGTCAATTCTGCATTCAACATGCCTTTAACAGTCAGTGCATTGACCCCGACGAGAGACCTTTATCTCACAGTTAGCTCCTGGCCCTCATCTCCTTTCCTTCCTATTTCACTCCCACCATCCCAAAGCCTTTCTACAAATGAGCACCAGGGTAATTTTCTTAGAAGACCACGTTGAACATTTCAGTGTCCTGCTTACAGGCTTTTTTAAGGCTCCCTACTGCCTGTAAGACAAGGTTTGGATTACTTAACCTGGCAGTCAAGGCCCTTTGCAATCCAGTCCTATCTAGACTGAACTCCCTTTCTTTCCTATATAATGAACCCCCTGTTTCCACCAAGCTGGTCTCCTTCCTTTTCCAAAGAGCTCTATCCCTTTCAGCTGCTTTAGAAATTTGGGGTTCAAGAAGTACACATACTTTAAAATTTTAATGGATACGGCTAATTTGCTCTCCTTAACAGCCATGCTGATTCACAATTCCACTACCAATGTATGATAGAGTCATTTCCCAACACATTTGTCTACATAGCTGATTATCTAAATTCCTTTTTAACTTTTTCCAGTATTATAGGTGAAAAACATGGTTATAATTTGGATTTCTTACACAATAAGTGAAGTAAATCAAAACATTTTTATATGTGAAAAATATATAATATTTCCTTTTCTGTGAACTGTGCACATTCTTTGTCCATGTTCTGTAAGGGTATTGCCTTATTATTGATTCCTGGGAACTCTTCATACCTTGTCTGTGATATATATATTAAAATAATTGACTTTCATCACCAGTGCTAGCTCTTGAAAGAGACGTTAGACCATGATCTTCAAAAGTGTCATTCTCTTTAACCCTGGCCTTTTTTTTTTTTAACATCTTTATTGGAGTATAATTGCTTTACAGTGTTGTGTTAGTTTCTGCTGTACATCAAAGTGAATCAGCTATATGTATACACATACCCCTGTATCCCCTCCCTCTTGAGCCTCCCTTCTACCCTCCCTATCCCACCCCTCTAGGTGATCCCACAAAGCACCGAGCTGATCTCTGAGCTATCTCACCAAGATAGCAGCTGCTTCCCACTAGCTATCTATTTTACATTTGATAGTGTATATATGTCAGTGCTACTCTCTCACTTCTTCCCAGCTTACCCTTCCCCACCCGTGTCTTCAAGTCCCTTCTCTACATCTGCACCTTTATTCCTGTCCTGCCCCTAGGTTCACCAGAGCCTTTTTTTTTTACATCCCATATATATGTGTTAGCATATGGTATTTGTTTTTTCTCTTTCTAACTTACTTCACTCTGTATGACAGACTCTAAGTCCATCCACCTCACCACAAATAACTCAATTTCGTTTCTTTTTATGGCTGAGTAATATTCCATTGTATATATGTGCCACATCTGCTTTAGCCATTCATCTGTTGATGGACACTTAGGTTGCTTCCATGTCCTGGTTATTGTAAATAGTGCTGCAATGAACATTGTGGTAAATGACTCTTTTTGAATTATGGTTTTCTCAGGGTATATGCCCAGGGGTGGGATTGCTGTAACCCTGGCTTTTAAAGATATGATAGAGACTACTTCACAGAAGATTGATTTCCTTCCTTCTACATTAGCTTTATAAAATTTTCCCACCAAAACAAGATCACACTTAATATCAGTGCATTCTGTATCATCTTTCCAAAATTAGCCAGTAGATTTAATGGTTTTTTTTTTTTTTTTTTGGAAAGAGTATCCTCTCATGCCTCGTTTATGTTCTAGCAGAAGTAGGCTGCATATCTGCCAGGGCTAGTGGGATTTATTCAAAGGACAACCCTCCTACTCCCTCTAGATCAGAGGTTACGAATTGGCCACCCAAGGGCCAAAGGTAACCAATGTGTTTTACTTGGCCAGCATGGTGTTTAGAAAAAAATTGAATTAGTTGCCCACACTGAAGACACTGGGCAATTTTACAGGAATATCTAGATTTCTGACTTCTCTTAAAAAGTCACAAGATCTGGCAACACTGTATTTCCATGTGACAATTGGCTGGAGCTTGTGGGTATCTGCCCCTTTCATAGCCCATGTGCTTTCCATGTTCTTAGACCACACCTGCTTCATGGAACTATTTATGCCACCTGCCCAGTTATTGGAGGTGTTTGCCTTCATAACCTCTGACCACCATTTGTTCCCAGAGTTTTCCTCTCTCTCCCCCTCAGTCAGAAGGAATAAAAAGAATCTCCGTAGTGTCTTGTCTCACTCACACTCAGGTCATTCCCACTTCTGCACCCCAGCCTTTCTCCCCTTTCTTCTTTGAAAAGCTGTTTCCCTGCATCCCATGGAGTATTTACTTGAACTCTGCATCCTCACATTTCCCTTTCAGCATTTCCCTTAGTTCTGCGGGCTGTTCCATAGGAGGCCCCCCAAAAGGATTTGGAATGCTAAAAGACTGCTGTACTAGGGCATGAAGTTTAAGACACAGTTCAACAGATTTTAAAAAGTTTTGAGAAAGATGAATAAAAGCACATTTCTGAGGCTTCCCTTAGGACCTAATGGGTGTTTTAACATGAACATGTCTTCTTGGATGGAGTCTATGGACCCCGGATTGGTTTCCTCCTCTCCATCCCTACTGCTTCTCATAGTTCAAGTTCTTGTCAGCGTCCATCTGAACTCCTGCCCCAGCTTCATAACTGGTCTCTGATGCCGGACTCTATTTTTCAGTTCTGTGCTCCAGAAATAATCTTCTGAAATGTGAATCTGAATTCATCAACCACCCTCACACCACCCCTCAAAAGCCTTCAGTGATTGCTTGGTGCCTAAAGATATCATTGTCAACAAGGCTTCTTCATAAGCGGGTCTTAGGACTTCATCTCCAACCAATTCATCTCCTCGTAGCCTAGGAACATCAGACTCTTTGCTAGTCCCTGAGCACATTCAGAGCACTGTGTCCCCATATGATGCAAAGGGTGCTCTCCTTCATTGAAAAGCTGTATTCCTGCTCTTTTACATCCCATGCTCCATCCTTTGGGATCTGAGGCACTGTCACTTCCTCTGTAAGGTCTTCCATTTTCTTCTACTTGGTCTCTCTCTCTTGTGTATTTCTATGATACTTATCACAACTATCTTAAGATTCTTTCTCCCCCATGAGATAGTGAGCTCTTTGAAGGTACGAAACTCATTTATCTTTGTTCCCAAACCAAACATAGTGTTTGATATATAATGGATGCTCATTAAATGTTTGGTGAATAAAATAAGGATCCATTAATACCTTAACTTGTGTTAATTAGCCAGTCAGTCATTTGGTAGTTTTTAGAAAATATGTTGTCCTCCTTTTTCAGCCAGTGGTAACTTCCTATCTGTAAACTTGAGCCGGTCACTATTTTCAATGGTTTTCCAGTGACCTCAGTATAAAGACAAAGTCTCACATAGTTCTTCAGTATCATGTACTCTGTCCTTCATGATCTGATCCCTTGCCTACCATGCCAGCTTTAGCTGTTGTTATCTTCCACCTCTTCCCAAACCTCACGGAAACACTTCAGCGTCCTAAAAGAACCCTGCTCTCTAGATCTGGGTCTTACCTCTGCACTCTGCTTGGAAAATCTTCCCCTACCCCTTCCTCTTCTCCATGGCAGGGCATGCAGGACACTGTGGAGAAGCCTTCCCTGACTTCACCTGCCTTGGAATGGATTAGGGCCACCTCACCCCGTGTGCTCCCACAGCTCTTATTATACTGTGATTTTTGTCTCTTCTGCTGTCCCAGCCCTGACCCGACTCTAAGCTCCTCTAGGACAAGAACTATCTTTTTCATCCTTTTACCAGTGGTGGGAGCATAGGCTCTGGTCCAAACTAGATGCTCGATAAATGTCTAATGAATAAAAAATCATGATAAAAAGAAAGTAATCTTTGTAAAATAGATAGCTAGTGGGAAGCAGCCACATAGCACAGGGAGATCAGCTGGGTGCTTTGTGACCACCTAGAGAGGTGGGATAGGGAGGGTGGGAGGGAGATGCAAGAGGGAGGAGATATGGGGATATATGTATATGTATGGCTGATTCGCTTTGTTATAAAGCAGAAACGAACACACCATTGTAAAGCAATTATACTCCAATAAAGATGTTAAAAAAAGAAAAAGAAAGTAATCTGACATATATAATTCACATGACTATGTGAATGTTTAACTCCCTTATTTGCATTTAAAGAGATGTTTTAGGCACTTCCCTGGTGGTGCAGTGGTTAAGAATCCGCCTGCCAATGCAGGGGACACAGGTTCGAGCCCTGGTCTGGGAAGATCCCACATGCCATGGAGCAACTAAGCCCATGCGCCACAAATACTGAGCCTACGCTCTAGAGCCCACAAGCCACAGCTACTGAGCCCACGTGCCACAACTACTGAAGCCTGCATGCCTAGAGCCTGCGCTCCGCAAAAAAAGAAGCCACCGCAGTGAGAAGCCCATGCACTGCAATGAAGAGTAGTCCCCGCTCGCCACAACTAGAGAAAACTCGCACACAGCAACAAAGACCCAATGTTGCCAAGAATAAATAAATAATAAATAAATTTATTTAAAAAATAAATTAAAAATAAAGAGATGCTTTTAAAATTCACATTTGCAGAGTTGGGAAAATAGAAACCAGGCTAGGTATTTTGAACAGAGGAGAATTAATATATGGAATTGTTTCACAGATGTTGCAAGGCTGGAAGAACAAAATGGAAGTTGAGGCAACCTAGTTATTAATGATTATGGGTAGAAGCTGTTGACCCCAGGACTGGGGTAAATCAGCTACCTTCCTAGGGACACTGGGCAAAGAAGTGGAAACGTGGGGTTACCAGAGCCTAGGGACTCAGAAGGAAGAAGGGAAATAAAAATCAACCATATTAAAGACACACATGATTGTAAGATGCATCCCAATGATAAAAATGTCAAAATGTGAAGAAGAAAAAAAAAAAGAGTCATATGATAGATCTCCACTTGTAGACTGTCAAGAATGTGAAAGAAATCCAGGCTGGCTAGAGAAATCTATTATGTTTAACTGTATGAAATTTTGAATACGTAGCCACTTTTGCCCTACATAAATGACAGTTCCATACCGTTCAGTCTAACATTTTGGGAGCAAGAGGCTAACATGCTAACACTTGGTACAGTGTCCCTGCCCTGGGTTTCTGGTCTCCAAGGTCCACTGTCCTGAGCTGTCCCTGCTCTTCCTAGCTTCCATCCAGCCTCCTTCTGAGTGTCATGGTAATAAGCTTGTATGTCCTCAGGAACTGCAGGACTTAGGGATGTGCGCAGACAGCAAGCATTTGTAATTTTAAAGTCAGATATTCCTAAGAAGGGATTATAATAGGTATGAAAAGCTAACAACAGGTAGCCTTTTATTGAATGCTTACAATGTTCCTGTGTTAAGTGTTATCATTATCCCATTCATCGGATTTCCTAACAAACTCAACTGTGCAATTATAACTAACTCCTATATGGTGCTTAATATAGCACAGTCATCATTTTAAAACTGTTGACCTGAAAATTGACTCATTTAATTTTCTTAATAAGCTTAGGAGGTAGGTATTAATTTGAATCATTTGAAATTACTGATATTCCACTGTTTTGACCTACAAAATAGAAATTTAATATAGTTTAACTCGATATAATAATTTTGGAATTGACTTTACAATAAGGAAATTGAGGCATATAGAGGTTAAATGACTTGCCCAAAATCATACAGCTGGTAAGCAAAGGATCTAGGGTTCAAACCCAGGCAGTCTGTGCTCTAAACTATTACACCCTACTGCCTCTCCATGGGTACCATTTTATCCTCATCCTTATCTATAGATAAGGAAACTGAGGCTTAGAACAGTTAAGTTCTAAGTTAAGCCCAAGGTCACAGAGCAGGAACTTAGTAGAACTAGGCTTCTAGGTCTGTCTAACTCCAGAGCCCATACTCTGCTCACATATTATTCTACAACCATGCCTTCCGTGCAGGGGATGCTCAGAATGGAAAGCGAGTGAATTTACCTGGCTTATTACCCAGATATGTCCATCACTCTGGTTATTAGATATAACTGAAAACACTGTCCCATAGATTTTTTTTCCCCCACAAAGACAGTAGAAATAATGCAAATAATGACATTCAAAATTACCGCTGGAGTTGTCTAGATCTTTCTTCCAAAGGCCGTAGTTCAATACTTTATGGACTTCGCTTTGAAAACGGCCTTGGAAGCCACATGCCCACGTGTTGAAGATTCTCAGCTGCAATGACTTCCGTTTCTCCCACTTTCTTAGAAATACTGGATTAATTAAGCACATACCATGTGCTGAATAGTATGCCTTGTGCTAACTGATGAAGATCCAGTAGCAAATGATATAGACACAATCTGCCTTCACTGTGTTTTCAGCCTATCAGGGAGGACAGACACTAAAGGGATAGTAACAATAATATGTTTTGATAGAGTTCACATCACGATCTCCAGGACCACAGAGCTGGGAAATTTCATTTAGTCTGGGGGAGCAGTTCCCAGTGTGTGGTGTGCAGACCAGCACTATCAGAATTACCTGGGAACTTGTTTAAATTACTCCCATCCCAGACGCATGGAATCAGAATTAGGTGAAGGAGTACAGAGATGAAAAAGAAGGAATCAACATTTTTAAAAAGATCTCCAGGGTTTCCCTGGTGGCGCAGTGGTTGAGAGTCCGCCTGCCGATGCAGGGGACACGGGTTCGTGCCCCGGTCTGGGAAGATCCCACATGCCGCGGAGCATCTGGGCCCATGAGCCATGGCCACTGAGCCTGCGCGTCCGGAGCCTGTGCTCCACAACGGGAGAGGCCACAACAGTGAGAGGCCCACATACCACAAAAAAAAAAAAAAAAAAAAAAAAAAAAAATCTCCAAGTGATTCTTATGCATACCAAAGTTTGAGAAGCCCTGCTAAGGAGGTCTTCATGGCTACTCTGAGACGAGAAGGACAAGTATGAGTAGGTCAGATGCAAAAGGGGTGAAAAAAGATTACTCCAGACCAGAAGGACAGTATGTGCCCAGATCTATAAATCCAAGAAAGCCAGATGTATGGCAGGAACCATGAGTACATGGGAAACAGAGTGGAGAATTATAGAAGAGACATCAGAAGATGATAGAACTGGACTCTATGAGTTCTGATAAGAAATAATGTAAGGTGGAAATAATATGATTAATTTTGAGTGACTGATCTTACAGTAACGCACTGTAAAAGCAACTTCATTCATAATTTAGAGAGGACCAAAATCAGTGAAGCTACTCTAAAGAAAATGAGGACCCCAATTAAGCCCTGGTGAACATTTGTTGTTGTCCATGTAATAAGAAGAACAGCAACCAAACTCACTCCCCTTCCCTTTCCCAGAAGGAGACAAGTTGAACCTAAATAATTTAATCCAGTCTAGAGTTCTTCCTGACTCTTCCAAGGGAGCATCCATTAACGGGTGACCTAGCTCCTTTCTCCACGCTGTTTGGCCCCTGGTGTAAAGCCTTTCTGCATGATAATAGGGCTGGGTTGCCTTGCCAATGGGAAAACAGGTCTCTCTCGATGAGAATTCAGACCACTTTATCCCTGAGATAATGTATGTGCCCAATTTAAGAGATCCATGATTAAAAGGACTGGTGTGCCTGCAGCTCATACTGGGAAATGAAATGAAATTTTGACTAGAGGGATCCACATTTTCCCATGATGATGAGATTTAAAAAAAAAAAGATTTCAGTGGCAATGGACATCGCTGACCATCTAGTGGTGTCACATCAGACTGAAAAACAGACTTCAGATCTTGCATGGGAAGAAAGGGTGAATCCAGGAAGTGACACCTCCCGCTAAAGACAAGGGCAGGTTTTTTCTAGAGGAGAGGGGTAAAGATTAGATAAGATGTAAGGAAGAATGTGGGTGGGGAGGGGCTAAAGCCTGAGGGCCAGTGAGCTTAGTCAGCAGTGGGAGAGAACCAGGGAGAGGAAGGACCTCGTCCTAGAGACAGGCCCAAGTCTTCAGGTACCTCCCTGTGAAACTCAAGAAACTTACAGTTGGTGATACCTTTCACCTTACTGAATGCTGGGGTCAACGTCAGAAGGGAATTCAAATGAAGGAAGGGATCCTTATCTAGGATTCCCTCCTGAAAGTGACTCATTGTTCAGTATGTTCATGTGATCATGTCTGCAAAGCCTGGAGTGGACACTGAAAAGGCAGAAAATGGAGTACTGCCCACCTGTATCCTCACTGGATCCGGAAGATGACGCATATCTTCCCATCTCTTTATCCAATGGATTCTGACTGGGGGTCCTGAATAAGCCAGGCATTTGGAAAACAGAGGCCTGGCAGAGCTGGTAGAAAGAGCGCACCAGAGCAGGCAAACTCAAGAAAGATGTCAAACCAAATCTTTTTCTTATCCCATAGTTTGGACAAGCTGCCTTCTGAAAGACATTTGGGGAGGCTGGACCTCTTAGTAACAACTGATCATCTTGTCTCTAAGAAGAGGACACGTCGTATCCCAGACCCACGCAGAGAGATGTCTGAAAGTACAGAACACACACTCCCAAAGACTTGGGGCTTGAGAAAATACCTCATCTCTCCTTCTCAGTGGTTACTGACTAGCCAGTTGGTCAGCATCCCTAACTGAGCTCTCAATATACCCAGAGCAGGAAGGCATCCGAGACTCTATCAAGGTACAAAACAAGAAGACATTAGCTACTCTGGGACACCCGCCCACAGGCCTAATGGTTGTTGGCTATTTTGTTTTTAATCAGTGACTTTCCCTGGGGCAGTCCCCTTGAGAGAGTCCAGCATCTGCTCATTTTTTACTGCTTTCCCTCTACCCTACACCGTGTTGCCAGACAAAATCCAGGACACTCCATTAACTTTGAATTTCAGATAAACGATGCATAACTTTTTAGTATAAGAGTATCCCAAATATTGGGTGGGGGGCCTCCAATTTAACTGGGCATGCTGTATTTTTTTTTGCTAAACCCTACCCCCAAGGGACTCCCTGAGGGAGCAGATACCTAATTCTGTTCCTGTGGGCAGTTAGTTTTGGTCCTTTCTCCTACTCTGAGATTACTCAGTGAGCACTGATTTTATTACATATGAAAACTTCCTGTGTGATCTTTTTTTTAAATTTAATTTAATTTATTTATTTTTAATTTTTTTATACAGCAGGTTCTTATCCTGTGTGATCTTTAAGGAGATGGGAGAAGAAAGAAGTGAATCTTTCTCAATTCCACAGGCACATTTTTGTTTGTACCTAACACGGCAATCCAGTAAGGAAACAGAGAAGAGAAACGCAGGATGATTAGGGCTCCATGAAGCCCCCCAAGTCTTAACTCTACAGTGTTGTGATGTAAACTAGAGGAACCCAAAGAAAGCACAGATGAGAGCAAGGCGATAGGATCTGAAACTGTCCAAAGAGGGCTGTTTTACAACCGCCTCTCCCACCGCAGGTTCCTTTGTTGGTTAGTTGTGAGTGGGTTTTTCACAGCACTGGTACTGTACTCTCATTTTGAGAAAGCAACTTGCCCCGAGCCAGAGTGAGAATTAGATAATGACTCCCCTCGCACCAGATTTTTAATGACTGAAACTCACTGCCTGGAGATTTTTGAAACTTTGATGAGTGTAAACTGGAAAAACAGTCATTTAGTGCTGCAATCGATTTTCTGCCTCGTAGGAAGTGAAGATTTCAATCATCCTTTCACAGTAGAATTTTCCTTTACTAGACCCCCCAGACAGGTACCTTCATGTACACAACTGTAAAGCCAGTATCGACCCATTGCTTTTTGTTGTAAAGTGTA
The DNA here is from genome assembly GCF_949752795.1 of Hyperoodon ampullatus. Taxonomy (NCBI): domain Eukaryota; kingdom Metazoa; phylum Chordata; class Mammalia; order Artiodactyla; family Ziphiidae; genus Hyperoodon; species Hyperoodon ampullatus. The sequence goes on along the minus strand of NC_136914.1, from coordinate 193,872,163 downwards.
AAGTTACCATTAACCTGAATGTCATTTAGACTGGAAGCTCATTGTTTCATCTGGAAATAAAAGTTAGTGTTGCCTGAATCAGAGCTGCCTCTGGGTATACTTTCTTTGGTTCTGGACATTGCTTGCAGAATTTCTGCTGAGGATCTGGGTAGAGAAGATAGAAGAAAACCTTGAGATCCAGATGTCATGCTAGAGGAATTCGACGGACTTTGGCACAGCTCAGCCCATCCATACTGGGCTATAGCTGTCACGTGCACACTGAATTATAATACAGAATGTACTGAGGTTGGGCTCAAGTAATTACCATGTTGAGGCATATAGGGCAAAGTCACCCCCTAGTGGTAGGGGTTGGGATTGCTCCTTAAGGAAGGAGAAACTCCCACCATCGATCATTCCCAAGAAAGACCAATTATATCAGGATTAGGTTAAACCCAAAATAAGGGTGTCTTAAACACATAAAGGTTTGTTTCTCTTTTCTAAAAGAAAGTCTAAAAGTAGGCAGTCAGAGCTGTTAGAGTAGCTCCTTAGGCTTAATGAATGACTTCCATTCTCAGGGTCACAGGATGGCTGCTAGAGCTCCAACCATCATATCCACATCACAGCCTGGAAAGAAGAAAAGTGGAAGAGGAAAAGATAGTGTGTGTAAGTGAATGTGTTTTAGAGTGAGGCTGCCCAGCTGATTCTCCTTTAAGTAACCCTTTCTAAAGTCTCCCAAACACTTCCAAAGCTGACTGAGGGGTTGAGGAATAGTCTTTTACCTGGGCACTTTGCCACCCTCAATAAATGGAGGTGCTATTACTAAGGAGGCAGGAGAATGAATACTGGGGGCAAGAGTAGCTGCTGACTCTCCAGCAAGCAGGACTGAACATGGAGAGACAGAGGAGTGCTTTCTCTCGCAAAGCCATTTGACAGTTGGGCCTGAACGCTCTGGTAGCAGGTGTGAGCTGGACTCCACCATGTGGAGTCCATGTCAGGTAACAAAAACACTAAGAACGGCTCTGGTGAGGTGTGCTTCAGGGAGCTGCTTCTGCCGACACTTGAGATCACTCTCGACGCTGAGCTCTCCTTCCATTATCCCTAAATCTTCCTGAAGTTTTGTCACTCCTCTGTTGGGGTGTGGGAGATTAAGGTGTGTGTGAGCGGGTGGGGATGGGATATTCAAGCCTGGAACTGAGCGGCAGTAGGAGGGCTGTGTCTCCTTTCCCAAAGCCGGAAGGGTAGCATCTGTTGCCTGACAAAGATTGGCTGCCCAGAGCTGCCAGAGGCCACCAGAGCCCCTGGGGTGCCAGTTAAGGCAGTGGCTTGTGGCTTGGCCACTTGAGGAGTTCCCTCAGCAGAAAAACATGAGCAAGTCAGACAGATTCCTAACCACACTTTTGGATGACCACCCTGGTTTGCCCTGGGCTGAGGAGTTTCCTGGGCCATGGGACTTTCAGTGCTAAAACTGGGGAAATTCTGGGCAAACTGGGATGAGTTGGTCACCTTAATAATACATGTAAGAAAGCATCTTGTAGGGAATCTTAGAATTTGCCTAGGGACACTTGGGAGCCCAGGGCTCAGTGCCTGAGATGTGGCAGCTGCGCGCTCAGAGTCACTGGGATCTTTTTTTTTTTGCGCTATGCGGGCCTCTCACTGTTGTGGCCTCTCCCGTTGCGGAGCACAGGCTCTGGACGTGCAGGCTCAGCGGCCATGGCTCACAGGCCCAGCCGCTCCGCGGCATGTGGAATCTTTCCGGACCGGGGCACGAACTCGTGTCCCCTATATCGGCAGGCGGACTCTCAACCACTGCGCCACCAGGGAAGCCCTCCCCCCCTTTTTTCTAATATACTTTATTTCTTAGAGCAGTTTTAGGTTCACAAACTGTGAGAGGAAGGTACAGAGATATCCCATACTGCCCCCCTCCCAACATGCAGCACCTCCTGCATTATCAACATGCCCTGCAGACAGAACATGTGTTACAACTGATGCACCTCATCATCACCCAAAGTCCATAGTTTATATCAGGGTTCATGCTCGGTGTTGTACATTCTATGAGTTTAGACAAACGTATTATATAATGACATGTGCCACCATTACAGTATCATACGGAATAGTTTCACTGCCTTAAAAATTCTCTGTGCTCTTTGGGGCCTCCCTGGCGGCGCAGTGGTTGAGAGTCCGCCTGCCGATGCAGGGGACACGGGTTCGTGCCCCGGTCTGGGAGGATCCCACTTGCCGCGGAGCGCTGGGCCCGTGAGCCGTGGCCGCTGAGCCTGCACGTCCGGAGCCTGTGCTCCGGAACGGGAGAGGCCACAACAGTGAGAGGCCCGCGTACCGCAAAACAAACAAACAAACAAATTCTCTGTGTTCTGCCTATTCATCCCAAACCCTGGCAACCACCGATATTTTTACTGTCTCCACAGTTTACCCTTTCCAGAATGTAATATAGTTGGAACCATACAGTATGTACCCTTTTCAGATTACCTTGTTTCACTCAGTAATATGCATTTAAGTTTCCTCCATGCATTTTCATGGCTCAGTAGCCCTTTTTTTTTTTTTTTTTAATTTCAGAATTTTATTTTTTATTTTTTTTTGCTTTATAACAAATTTAATCAGTTATACATATACATATGTTCCCATATCCCTTCCCTTTTGCGTCTCCCTCCCACCCTCCCTATCCCACCCCTCCAGGCAGTCACAAAGCACCGAGCTGATCTCCCTGTGCTATGCGGCTGCTTCCCACTAGCTATCTACCTTACGTTTGGTAGTGTATATATGTCCATGCCGCTCTTTCACTTTGTCACAGCTTACCCTTCCCCCTCCCCATATCCGCAAGTCCATTCTCTAGTAGGTCTGTGTCTTTATTCCTGTCTTACCCCTATGTTCTTCATGACATTTTTTTTTCTTAAATTCCATATATATGTGTCAGCATACAGGATTTGTCTTCCTCTTTCTGCCTTACTTCACTCTGTATGACAGACTCTAGGTCCATCCACCTCATTACAAATAGCTCAATTTCATTTCTTTTTATGGCTGAGTAATATTCCATTGTATATATGTGCCACATCTTCTTTATGCATTCATCCGATGATGGACACTTAGGTTGTTTCCATCTCCGGGCTATTGTAAATAGGGCTGCTATGAACATTTTGGTACATGTCTCTTTTTGAATTAAGGTTTTCTCAGGGTATATGCCCAGTAGTGGGATTGCTGGGTCATATGGTAGTTCTATTCGTAGTTTTTTAAGGAACCTCCATACCGTTCTCCATAGTGGCTGTACCAATTCACATTCCCACCAGCAGTGCAAGAGTGTTCCCTTTTTTCCACACCCTCTCCAGCATTTATTGTTTCTAGATTTTTTGATGATGGCCATTCTGACTGGTGTGAGATGATATCTCATTGTAGTTTTGATTTGCATTTCTCTAATGAGTAAAGATGTTGAGCATCCTTTCATGTGTTTGTTGGCAGTCTGTATATCTTCTGTGGAGAAATGTCTATTTAGGTCTTCTGCCCATTTTTGGATTGGGTGGTTTGTTTTTTTGTTATTGAGCTGCATGAGCTGCTTATAAATTTTGGAGATTAATCCTTTGTCAGTTGCTTCATTTGCAAATATTTTCTCCCATTCTGAGGGTTGTCTTTTGGTCTTGTTTATGGTTTCCTTTGCTGTGCAAAAGCTTTTAAGTTTCATTAGGTCCCATGTGTTTATTTTTGTCTTTATTTCCATTTCTCTAGGAGGTGGGTCCAAAAGGATCTTGCTGTGATTTATGTCATAGAGTGTTCTGCCTATGTTTTCCTCTAAGAGTTTGATAGTGTCTGGCCTTACATTTAGGTCTTTAATCCATTTTGAGCTTATTTTTGTGTATGGTGTTAGGGAGTGATCTAATCTCATACTTTTACATGTCCCTATCCAGTTTTCCCAGCACCACTTATTGAAGAGACTGTCCTTTCTCCACTGTACATTCCTGCCTCCCTTATCAAAGATAAGGTGACCATATGTCCGTGGGTTTATCTCTGGGCTTTCTATCCTGTTCCATTGATCTATCTTTCTGTTTTTGTGCCAGTACCATACTGTCTTGATTACTGTAGCTTTGTAGTATAGTCTGAAGTCAGGGAGCCTGATTCGTCCAGCTCCGTTTTTCGTTCTCAAGATTGCTTTGGCTATTCGGGGTCTTTTGTGTTTCCATACAAATTGTGAAATTTTTTGCTCTAGTTCTGTGAAAAATGCCAGTGGTAGTTTGATAGGGATTGCATTGAATCTGTAGATTGCTTTGGGTAGTAGAGTCATTTTCACAATATTGATTCTTCCAATCCAGGAGCATGGTATATCTCTCCATCTATTTGTATCATCTTTAATTTCTTTCATCAGTGTCTTATAATTTTCTGCATACAGGTCTTTTGTCTCCTTAGTTAGATTTATTCCTAGATATTTTATTCTTTTTGTTGCAATGGTAAATGGGAGTGTTTCCTTGATTTCACTTTCAGATTTTTCATCATCAGCATATAGGAATGCCACAGATTTCTGTGCATTAATTTTGTATCCTGCTACTTTACCAAATTCATTGATTAGCTCTAGTAGTTTTCTGGTAGCATCTTTAGGATTCTCTATGTATAGTATCATGTCATCTGCAAACAGTGACAGCTTTACTTCTTCTTTTCCGATTTGGATTCCTTTTATTTCCTTTTCTTCTCTGATTGCTGTGGCTAAAACTTCCAGAAGTATGTTGAATAAGAGTGGTGAGAGTGGGCAACCTTGTCTTGTTCCTGGTCTTAGTGGAAATGGTTTCAGTTTTTCACCATTGAGGACGATGCTGGCTGTGGGTTTGTCATATATGGCCTTTATTATGTTGAGGAAAGTTCCCTCTATGCCTACTTTCTGCAGGGTTTTTATCATAAATGGGTGTTGAATTTTGTCGAAAGCTTTCTCTGCATCTATTGAGATGATCATATGGTTTTTCTCCTTCAATTTGTTAATATGGTGTATCACGTTGATTGATTTGCGTATATTGAAGAATCCTTGCATTCCTGGAATAAACCCCACTTGATCATGGTGTATGATCCTTTTAATGTGCTGTTGGATTCTGTTTGCTAGTATTTTGTTGAGGATTTTTGCATCTATGTTCATCAGTGATATTGGCCTGTAGTTTTCTTTCTTTGTGACATCCTTGTCTGGTTTTGGTATCAAGGTGATGGTGGCCTCGTAGAATGAGTTTGGGAGTGTTCCTCCCTCTGCTATATTTTGGAAGAGTTTGAGAAGGATAGGTGTTAGCTCTTCTCTAAATGCTTGATAGAATTCTCCTGTGAAGCCATCTGGTCCTGGGCTTTTGTTTGTTGGAAGATTTTTTATCACAGTTTCAATTTCAGTGCTTGTGATTGGTCTGTTCATATTTTCTATTTCTTCCTGATTCAGTCTTGGCAGGTTGTGCATTTCTAAGAATTTGTCCATTTCTTCCAGGTTGTCCATTTTATTGGCATAGAGTTTCTTGTAGTAATCTCTCATGATCTTTTGTATTTCTCCGGTGTCAGTTGTTCTCCTTTTTCATTTCTAATTCTATTGATTTGAGTCTTCTCCCTTTTTTTCTTGATGAGTCTGGCTAATGGTTTATCAATTTTGTTTATCTTCTCAAAGAACCAGCTTTTAGTTTTATTGATCTTTCCTATCGTTTCCTTCATTTCTTTTTCATTTATTTCTGATCTGATTTTTATGATTTCTTTCCTTCTGCTAACTTTGGGATGTTTTTGTACTTCTTTCTCTAATTGCTTTAGGTGCAAGGTTAGGTTGTTTATTCGAGATGTTTCCTGTTTCTTAAGGTGCGATTGTATTGCTATAAACTTCCCTCTTAGAACTGCTTTTGCTGCATCCCATAGGTTTTGGGTCGTCGTGTCTCCATTGTCATTTGTTTCTAGGTATTTTTTAATTTCCTCTTTGATTTCTTCAGTGATCACTTCATTATTAAGTAGTGTATTGTTTAGCCTCCATGTGTTTGTATTTTTTACAGCTCTTTTCCTGTAATTGATATCTAGTCTCATAGCATTGTGGTCGGAAAAGATACTTGATAGAATTTCAATTTTCTTAAATTTACGAAGGCTTGATTTGTGACCCAAGATATGATCTATCCTGGAGAATGTTCCATGAGCACTTGAGAAAAATGTGTATTCTGTTGTTTTTGGATGGAATGTCCTATAAATATCAATTAAGTCCATCTTGTTTAATGTATCATTTAAAGCTTGTGTTTCCTTATTTATTTTCATTTTGGATGATCTGTCCATTGGTGAAAGTGGGGTGTTAAAGTCCCCTACTATGATTGTGTTACTGTCGATTTCTCCTTTTATGGCTGCTAGTATTTGCCTTATGTATTGAGGTGCTCCTACGTTTGGTGCATAAATATTTACAATTGTTATATCTTCTTCTTGGATCGATCCCTTGATCATTATGTAGTGTCCTTCTTTGTCTCTTCTAGTAGTCTTTATTTTAAAGTCTATTTTGTCTGATATGAGAATTGCTACTCCAGCTTTCTTTTGGTTTCCATTTGCATGGAATATCTTTTTCCATCCCCTTACTTTCAGTCTGTATGTGTCTCTAGGTCTGAAGTGGGTCTCTTGTAGACAGCATATATATGGGTCTTGTTTTTGTATCCATTCAGCCAATCTGTGTCTTTTGGTGGGAGCATTTAGTCCATTTACATTTAAGGTAATTATCGATATGTATGTTCCTATTCCCATTTTCTTAATTGTTTTGAGTTCGTTATTGTAGGTCTTTTCCTTCTGTTGTGTTTCTTGCCTAGAGAAGTTCCTTTAGCATTTGTTGTAAAGCTGGTTTGGTGGTGCTGAACTCTCTCAGCTTTTGCTTGTCTGTAAATGTTTTAATTTCTCCATGAAATCTGAATGAGATCCTTGCTGGGTAGAGTAGTCTTGGTTGCAGGTTTTTCTCCTTCATCACTTTAATTATGTCCTGCCACTCCCTTCTGGCTTGTAGAGTTTCTGCTGAGAGATCAGCTGTTATCCTGATGGGGATTCCCTTGTGTGTTATTTGTTGTTTTTGCCTTGCTGCTTTTAATATGATTTCTTTGTGTTTAATTTTTGACAGTTTGATTAATATGTGTCTTGGCGTATTTCTCCTTGGATTTATTCTGTATGGGACTCTCTGTGCCTCCTGAACTTGATTAACTATTTCCTTTCCCATAGTAGGGAAGTTTTCAACTATAATCTCTTCAAATATTTTCTCAGTCCCTTTCTTTTTCTCTTCTTCTTCTGGAACCCCTATAATTCGAATGTTGGTGCATTTAATGTTGTCCCAGAGGTCTCTGAGACTGTCTTCTGTTCTTTTCATTCTTTTTTCTTTATTTTGCTCTGCAGCAGTTATTTCCACTATTTTATCTTCCACCTCACTTATCCGTTCTTCTGCCTCAGTTATTCTGCTATTGATCCCATCTAGAGTATTTTTTATTTCATTTATTGTGTTTTTGATCGATGCTTGATTCATCTTTAGTTCTTCTAGGTCCTTGTTAACTGTTTCTTGCATTTTGTCTATTCTATTTCCAAGATTTTGGATCTTGGAAATAGAATCTTGGATCATCTTTACCATCATTATTCTGAATTCTTTTTCAGGTAGACTGCCTATTACCTCTTCATTTGTTAGGTCTGGTGGGTTTTTATCTTGCTCCTTCTCCTGCTGTGTGTTTTTCTGTCTTCTCGTTTTGCTTATGTTACTGTGTTTGGGGTCTCCTTTTTGCAGGCTGCAGGTTCGTAGTTCCCGTTGTTTTTGGTGTCTGTCCCCAGTGGCTAAGGTTGGTTTAGTGGGTTGTGTAGGCTTCCTGGTGGAGGGGACTAGTGCCTGTGTTCTGGTGGATGAGGCTGGATCTTGTCTTTCTGGTGGGCAGGTCCACGTCTGGTGGAGTGTTTTGGGGTGTCTGCGGACTTTTTATGATTTTAGGCCACCTCTCTGCTAACGGGTGGCATTGTTTTCCTGTCTTGCTAGTTGTTTGGCATAGGGTGTCCAGCACTGTAGCTTGCTGGTCGTTGAGTGAAGCTGGGTGCTGGTGTTGAGATGGAGATCTCTGGAAGATTTTCGCTGTTTGATATTATGTGGAGCTGGGAGGTCTCTTGTGGACCAGTGTCCTGAAGTTGGCTCTCCCACCTCAGAGGCACAGCACTGACTCCTGGCTCCTCAATTTGGGATGATTTGTTGTCTATTCATGTATTCCACAGATGCAGGGTACATCAAGTTGATTGTGGAGCTTTAATCCGCTGCTTCTGAGGCTGCTGGGAGAGGTTTCCCTTTCTCTTCTTTGTTCTCACAGCTCCTGGGTCTCAGCTTTGGGTTTGGCCCCGCCTCTGCGTGTAGGTCGCCGGAGGGCGTCTGTTCTTCGCTCAGACAGGACAGGGTTAAAGGAGCAGCCTCTTCGGGGACTCTGGCTCACTCAGGCCGGGCGGGAGGGAGGGGCACGGAGTGCGGGGCGAGCCTGCAGTGGCAGAGGTCGGCGTGACGTTGCACCAGCCCGAGGCGCGCCATGCGTTCTCCCAGGGAGGCCGCCCCTGGATCCCGGGACCCCGGCAGTGGCGGGCTGCACAGGCTCTCGGAAGGGCGGTGTGGACAGTGACCTGCGCTCGCACACAGGCTTCTTGGCGGCGGCAGCAGCAGCCCCAGCGTCCCACGCCCGTCACTGGGCTCCGCGCTTTCAGTCGTGACTCGCGCCCGTCTGTGGAGCCCCTTTAAGCAGCGCTCTTAATCCCCTCTCCTTGCGCACCAGGGAACCAAGAGGGAAGAAAAAGTCTCTTGCCTCTTCGGCAGCTCCAGAGTTTTCCCGGACTCCCTTCCGGCTAGCTGTGGCACATTAGTCCCCTTCAGGCTGAGTTCTCGCCGCCAGCCCCAGTCCTCTCCCTGCGCTCTGACCGAAGCCCGAGCCTCAGCTTCCAGCACCGCCCGCCCCGGTGGGCGAGCAGACAAGCCTCTCGGGCTGGTGAGTGCCGCTCGGCACCGATCCTCTGTGCGGGAATCTCTCCGCTTTGCCCTACCCAGGTATGTGGGGAGTTTCTTGCCTTTTGGGAGGTCTGGGGTCTTCTGCCAGCGTTCAGTAGGTGTTCTGTAGGAGTTGTTCCACGTGTAGCTGTATTTCTGGTGTATCCGTGGGGAGCTCAGTAGCCCATTTTTTTAAAGTGCTGAATACTACTCCACAGTTTGGATGTACCACTGGGTCTTACTTTTACTGGTGTGAACTGTGGGAAATCAGTTCTGATGATGCCTGAAGTTTATGATGCCACGAACTCTACCCCTCAGAATAAGACTGTGTCTGTGTTAGAGCACAGAAGGGCAATAATTAAACAGGTCAGAACAAACACGGCAATAAATAAAGGAAAAAATAAATGGAAAAATCCGAATCCCACAGCACCACATACAGACCTCCCCAGATCTGGTCTGTGCTTGCTCTCCAACCTCATCTACCTGCCACTCCTGCTGTCACGCCCTGCCTGGTCTCCTCTCTAGCTCTGTCAGGTCCTGAATGCATCGTGCTGCTTCCAATGTCTCTGCCTGGAATTCCTGTCCCCCCGACCTCAGGTGCCCGGTGAGCCCCAACTCTTCCTTCTAGTCATCTGTGTGGCACCTTCTCTAGTCCTCCGCGGACAAAGCTGGGTACTCCCTTCCTCGCTCTAGCCACCTGTGCACCCTGGCATGTCCCTGCCACGTCCCTGCCACACTGAACCCCAATGGCAGTTGGGTACCGGTTTACTTCTCACAATGACCAATGAGTTCCCTGAGGCTAGGAAGCCCTTCCCATGTAGCGATATTCCAAGCACATGATACACAGAATAGATGCTTAATAAATGTTGGTTAAAAGAGTCAATCAGCATGTGCGTATATATTTACTTGCTTTTTCTATTTAGGACATCAGAATATTGACTGTAACTTTCCTTGAATCCTCTCTGTTCAGATTTATTTTTAAAAAATACCTGAAGTGTTTATTTCACTTGGGATTTTATAAATACACACCAAAAAAAGGGATTTATTGGAAATATTACCATTGAGAATAACTAAAATTTATAAACACAGCAAAAGTATTCATTAGAAATACTATGTAATTGGGAATAACTAAATCTACAAAATGGAATAAACTATGTTATGCTTCCTTAACAGTTAACTTAAGCAGACATAAAACAAGCAACCAATATTTATAGTGTATTCAGATACTAGTTTGTGGTGGCTTCTCCCTCTGGAATTAGACAAGTTTTGAAAGAGTATGGCTAATGCATAAGATAAGACAGGGTAAGCTAGGGTTTGGTAAGAAAACAAACACACAAACCAAAACGAATCCCAAATCTCAGAGCTTTAACACAGTGAAGGTTTATCTTCCACTCGTGCAAGTGTCCTCTGTGTAATGTCTGCACCACCGCACACACACTGAATCCGACGCCACCGAAAGATCCCTGGGCCGCTTCACTCTGCTCACCTCCCATTGGGCAGTGCCCAGTCACATGGCTCCAGTCATGCTGGGACTTGCAGAGGAGACCACGGCTCATTAGGGGAAAGTCCCAGGTCTGCCGGGAGGAGATTCTGAGGTGGAGATTAGCAGAGCACCTGTGAGGCAGTGGTCTTGGAGTCCACATCTACGGAAGGGACTGGGCAGTGACAAATCAAGCCTCACTGCAATCACCTCAGGAGCGCTGGCTGACTTTGTGAGGGGTTCTATGGACCAGTTACCTTCAGGGCTGTCCTGAGTTGGGGCAAAAGAGCTAGACCTTTGTACCCCTGCATGGGTACAGGCACTGGATTAGGCCGTCCTGGGAAGGGGTGTGGCCATGAGTGAGGCCGCTCAGCCACTGCAATTCCAGAGAGGACTGAGCCCTACAGGCTGTGTGATGGCAGCTGGGGAATAAGTGTGGCTCGGGGTCTGGGAGCCTCATCACAGAACTCACACAGTGAGCGTGACAGTCTCGTCCAAGAAAATATCTCTGCACAGATGACATTTGAATCCTCTTTGATCATCCTGGCTTTAATCACTGACTTGACCTGTGAACCATACCAATTGTCTCTCCTAGTAATTCCACTAAGCTTGGGCATAAAGTACATTCTTCATCCCTAACTGCTCTAGATGTCCTTGCTGGCTGCTGCACAGCTTCAGGCACTGCTGAATCCCCCAAAAATGTTCTGCAAAATTCCTGCCGCCCACTTAACCAAAGGACAGCTTGTCCTCATCTGTAGCAGGTCATTGCCAAGCTCACTGTAAATCAGAGGTATCTGTCTCTCTTTGTCCCTCTGGCTACCGTGGGCCAAGATTCTTCCACAGTAAATAGCCTCTACTAGGCTGGTCTTCCTGTTTCGCAGTATTGAACATCTACTCCTGGAGGAGTGGGAACCAGACTTGATTTTTCTGTTTAACCATTTCATGCCCACTATCCACTGGTTACACTGGAAACAGCATAGCCCTGTTGAGGAACATTTGTGTAAATCCAGCATTTGTTTATTGGGTCTTCTGTGGGAGAGGATGTGGAGGTGAACCCTCATGTTCCAGAGGATGCTTCCAGGACCCCACTTCATTTGATAGAACCACATTCTTTCTGTGGAGACGATACTAATGGCTGGCATTTATTACAAAGCACTTTACATGTGATAACTTACTGGATTTTCACATTTATCCTATGCAGAGGTACTATTATTTTTTTGTGATTTACATATAAGAAAACCAAAGTACAGGCTGTTGTAGACACTTGCCCAAGGTCACATGAGGCCTAAATGGTGGAACCAGTATGGAACCCCTGGTGGTCTGACTGTGAAGTTCAGGCTCTTAATCTCTATGTCATACAGCTTGTCAGTGTCCAGGGTTGAGCCCATAAATCAGCAAGGTGTATTTGTGTGGACCCTCTCATAAGACTCATTTAACTTTCTGAAGTCCAAGGCCTGCATGGAAAGCCCAATAACGAACGAAGCCCTAGCTAGGAACTCCCTTTGCAAGCCAGAAAAATGAATTAAAAGTGAGCAAATTTAGGGAGACGAATTCCCCATAAAAAACTGGACCTAGTATTAAGTTATAAATGTATGGACTTTAAGTCAGACAGAGAACGACAAATATCATATGATATCACTTATATGCAGAATCTTTTAAAAGAATGATACAAATGAACTTATTTACAAAACAGACAGAGACTCACAGACTTAGAGAATGAACTTATGGTTACCGGGGGGAAAGGGGTGGGAGGAAGGATAGAGTGGGAGTTTGGGATTGACACGTACACACGGCTATACTTTAAATAGATAACAAACAAGGACCTACTGTATAGCACAGGAAACTCTGCTCAATATTCTGTAATAACCTAAATGGGAAAAGATTTTGTAAAAGAGTAGATACTTATGTATGTATACCTGAATCACTTTGGTACACCTGAAACTAACGCAGCATTGTTAATCAACTATACTCTGATATAAAATAAAATTTTTTTTAAATGTATGGACTTTGGGGTTTTTAGCATGGGACAGTTTATGACTAGCTTTGTGAATACGCATTGTGGTACCATGAAGCAATAAGGTAGTAAAATATATTTAGATTTGGAGGAGAGATAGCCACCATGATTTGTGCGTATGGTCCGGTGGGGCAGGGCTGGAAGAGTGAGCTGTCTCCTATGACATGGAGGTTTGCGTCTGTCCCTGCAGACATGCAGAGCAAGTGGCTACAGTGCCACCATCCTCACCCACCTCCATCTACACAGGAAGCCTAACTGTCTCCTAGTTATAAGGTGGCATCCTTTATATTAAATTGCCTGGTGAGAGTTGGGGGACACCTTAGGAACCTGGTCTCAATGCTGGACAAACTGCTCCTTCGTCTTCAGGTGTGATGATGTGATGGAGTCTGTCCACACTGTATTCCCTGGGAAATGGGTCTGGAAGGACACTTGGTGCCAGGCTTCTTTGACAGGAATGCTAACCTGTCATGTCAGCTCCAGTGTCAGGATACAAATAGATGTAATGAGGCCATCGACCAAGCTTAGCAAGTCCTGCCTGGTGATGAAATGTGCTAGCAATAGGCAGGGTCTGGAGGTGATTTGGGCCTGACAGCTCAGCCTCCAAACCACATTTTCCATGTGTTAGGAAAATGAACACCATGTCCACTGCACATGGTTTTAGCAATTAGACCTTTATTAATACCGCGGAGCAGCTGGAACTAGAAATAGTCTTAAGTGCTCACATTCTTTCAATATACGAATTTCCAGAGCAGTGGCAGCTGCTGAGGCCAGGTTTATTCATCTTGGGCCAAAATTCTCATATTCTTGACCCCATGTTTTGGGCCTGAACTTTGTGGCTCTAAGAAAATATGGCCGCAAAGCTCTGCTCTGGGGAATCAGACCTTCCTCATTAGAGTAAGTATCTTCTCCCCCTGCACCTTTGTTTCCCCATCATCAGTGGTTTGGGTTTTAGAAAGGAGCTCCCCTTCCCGTGTTGGGGTTTCATTTCTCTCCCAGTGGGAGTGTTGTAGTTCATAACGCTCTTACTCTGGCCCCCAACCATACCCCATCAAGGTTTCTCCCTGGTGGGGAGAATTGGTCTAACCCAACAGCCTACCCAGTGAGACCCCTTCTGTGGCTTCCACCTCAGTTTCCCCTGGGCATGCTCTCACCTGTGGGGGTGGATTTCTACTAGAGAACCACTCTGGATATTTGCAGGTTCTTCCTTGTGTCCCCCTAGATCTACTTCCTTCATCTGGCCTCATCAGTTCTATCCCAATTTATATTCACTGTATGGAATAAAAGGCAGACAGACCTCCTGAGTGTCTTGGTCATTCCAGACCATTCTTTTCCCCATATAACTCCAGAGAAAGAGGAGAGGGAGTTGTGAAATTAACTCTCCTCCCTAACAAAGAATGAAGAGAACTTACACTTCAAGAATGAGGTACGATGTCACCTCCTCCAGAAAGTGTCTCCATTTAATTTGTTTATTTTCTCCTCTTCTATGAATTCCTGTCATATTAAGAAGTACAATCATCCCTTGATATCCTCAGGGGATTGGTTCCAGAACCACTTCCCATACTAAAATCTGCAGATGCTCAAGTCTCTTACATAAAATGTCATAGTGTTTGCATATAACATCTAAATCCTCCTGTATACTTTAAATCATCTCTAGATTACTCATAATACCTGATATAATGTAAATGCTGTGTAAATATCTGTAAATACAATGTAAATGCTATGTAAATAGTTGCCAAAGCATGGAAAATTTGACTTTTGCTTTTTGGAAATTTCTGGATTTTTTTCTGAATATTTTTGATCTGTGGTTGGTTGAATCTGTGCATACAGAACCCACTGGGTTACCCAATTCAAATACTTCCAAAAGAGTGCAGGAGAGGGCTTCCTTGGTGGCACAGTGGTTGAGAGTCTGCCTGCCGATGCAGGGGACACGGATTCGTGCCCCGGTCCGGGAAGATCCCACATGCCGCGGAACGGCTGGGCCCGTGAGCCATGGCCGCTGAGCCTGCGCGTCCGGAGCCTGTGCTCTGCAATGGGAGAGGCCACAACAGTGATAGGCCCGTGTATCGCAAAAAAAAAAAAAAAAAAAAAAAAAAGTGCAGGCGAGAGGCCTGGAAAAGATCCTTTCCTCACAGACCTCTGAAGGAACCAACACCACCCATACCTTGATCTTGGCCTTCTAGCCACCAAAACTGTGAGACCACAAATTTCTGTTGTGTAAGCCACCCAATTTGTAGTACTTCATTATGACACTTCTTGGAAACTAGTAAAGGTACACTATGAGACCTTTTGTTTTCCACATTTTTTGCCTAAAATTTTTTAAACAGAAAAGTATAAAGAAGAAAATAAGCCAGAAAAAACGGTTTTCAGTCTCCCTGCACAGAAAAAAAAAATATATAGTATATGTTATCCTTTATATATATAGTATATGTTATCCTTTTATATATATACTATATAGCTTTCTGTTTTATATATAATATAGATTATATATAATATGTATAATCCATATATTAATACTATATATAGTATATATGTTATATATTTGTATACACGCATACATACACACACATAAGTATATGACACATATATATATATAAAATTTGTTCTGAATTACCCAATTCAGATACTTCAAAAAGGTGCAAAAAAAAGAAGGAGAGGGAGAGAACGTTTCAACTCCTTAGTCCCTCTTCCCATGACTGTTAACCACTGTGAACACTTAACCACTGATTCTCCCCACTTTCAAATTGTTTCTACTAGCAACTACATATGGATCAATCTTTCTAAAATTTATGTAGAATGGATCATGTTTCATGTACCTTTCTTCCCCTTGCTGTCTGTTTTCTTTAAATGATATGTTGGAAATCCACCCATATCAGCACACACTGAGTGTCTTTATTTCTTTATGGCTGCACCATACTCCACTATACAAAACAATGTAAGGATGTCACTTCTGAAGGGAAAACACCTCCTAGCTTCACATTTACAAAAAAGAACCAAAACAAAATTTGGAAACAGAATTTTCTAACCTGTTTACAGCTCTTTCAAATAGAGTTTTAGTGAGTTAAACACATATGTTAAATGTGTAAAAATGCAACAAATTCCAAATAGTTTGTAAGAATAATTGATTGACATCAGGGGAAATAGAAATGTAATAGTAGAATTTAAATAAAACTTTTGTGTAATTGACAAATGGGAATAAAAATTGAGTATCTTGACTTAGCAAGAGCTACTACTGTTGTTCCCATTTGTATCCACATGTTCTTGTGAGGGATCCAGATTTTTTGTTCTTGCTATTAGCTGTTATAACCCCTAAAACCAAATATCAAAATAAGCCAAACATGTAGACAGACCTTCCTATTGTTTTATTTTAGAGCATGTTAAATCAAGTGTCAACCAAGATATTTAAAACCAATGAAGCATATTTGTCCACACTTAATTCCTTAAAGTATTATTAATTGTAGCTATTTTAAAAATAAATTTATTTATTTTTGGCCGTGTTGGGTCTTCGTTGCTACACGCGGGCTTTCTCTAGTTGCGAGTGGGGGTTACTCTTTGTTGCGATGCACGGGCTTCTCATTGCGGTGGCTTCTTTTATTGTGGACCGTGGGCTCTAGGCATGTGGGCTTCAGTAGTTGTGGCACATGGGCTAAGTAGTGGTGGCTCATGGGCTCTAGAGCACAGGCTCAGTAGTTGTGGTGCACGGGCTTAGTTGCTCTGCGGCATGTGGGATCTTCCTGGACCAGGGCTCGAACCCATGTCCCTTGTATTGGCAGGCAGATTCTTAACCACTGCTCCACCAGGGAAGTCCCAATTATAGCTATTAATTTGACAAAAGCAAAAAGCTTTTTATATTATTAAGAAAATAAAATTTTAACTTATTTCTTTCTATGCAGTCTTTTCTGTTTCTATTTTATATATGTTGTATTTTGTACTTACTAGTACATTAATATATGTGTAAATTTATTAATATATACATTAATATATATTATGTATATTTATGTATTCAGTATATATATTAGAGTATATATATATATACACGCACATACACACTAGAGGTGTGGGCTCAAAATTGGTTTTACTTATAAGGATATGAAATCAAAAAATGTTTGGTTGTGAATACAGAACCCACTGGGTTAAACTTCTAGCTAATTTCTTAATAGCAATAATATAAATGTAATAAAACAATAACTTCAAAATGCTGAAGGAAAATAACTGACCCTTTAGAATCCTATTCTCAGCTAAACTAAAATTCAAGAGTGAAAGTAAACTAAAGACATCATCAGGTAAGCAAAGACTGAAATAATTGGCTAGTTCATGGGCCCCCCACTGAAAGAATTCCAAAAGTTCTACTTCTCTGAGAGAAGGCATAGGAAGCCAGAAGCAAAGGTGAGTGAAGAGACTGATAAATAAATATCCGGGCAAGTCTAAATGAACACTGTTCACAAAGCAATATAATGGTGATTTGTTTGGGGGTTATAAAAACTAAAATAGTAGACAAAACGAGCATATAATACAAGAAAGAATGGTCAGAATGAAAGGACTAAGGCAATGTTCAGGAGGTAGGCCAAGATACTGATTCACTTGAGGTTTCATTATGTCAAAATTCTAGTGTGAAGATGACAACAAAAAATTAGTATTTCCTGGAAAACATCCAAAAGCAAGAAGAAGAAAAAAAAGTAAAAGTTGACCTCCAATTTTAGCAAAACTGGGAGATAGCTAAAAGTTGAGTCACAAAATAAGTGGAAATGCTCCCCCAAGGCAGTGGACCTCAAGCAAGGGGGTACATGAGTGGAAGCATAAAGAGCATCAGTGGCTGCAAATCTCAGTAAAAGTTAGCAAAAGTTTCTCAGAGGTAGGGTCTAAACCTTAATCCTAGAACAGTGGGAATGCAGTATGGGCAATGGTGGCAGTATCCCCTGGACCTGATATAGTTCCCAGAAGAAGAAGGAGTTGGAACAAAGGAGGAATTATTATACAGACAGGCCAGGAATTGTTTATCAGAAAGATCAAAGCATTCTGAAATTGCTGACTTTTAAGAAGGTAGTCTCAAAATATATGAACCACAAATGACCATAATGGCAAAAAAAATCAAGAAATCCACAATCATAATGAGATATTTTAACACAATGCTCAATCTTAAATAGCTCAAGCAAACAAAATAATCAGTAAACTTATAAAAGATTTAAACAACACATTTAATAACTTCAACATGACATTTCCTATATCTAACAGTTAGATAATACACATTGAACTTATTTTTGAGTGACCACACACTTGGCCACAAAGCAAGTATCTAATATAGTAACAGATGAATCAATATCATACGACCACATTCCCTTTCAAAATGCTATTAAATTGGAAACAAATTACAAAAATGTAACTACAGAAAAGGAACCATATGTTTGGAAAATTTTAAACACTTCTGGATTATTAATGGGTTAAAATAGAAGTCATAATGGAAAATTTAAAGTATCTAGAGCTGAATGACCATGGAAAAACTGCATATCAAAACTGTGAGATGTAGCTAAAGAAGTACAATCAGAGAGAAAATTATGGAGATTATATATATATATTTATACACATATATACAGAAACCTGAAAAGAAGAAAGTTTGAGTATTAATGAACATATCTAGTTAAAGAAGTCAGAAAAAGAAATAACAGCGTGAACCCAAGAAAAGACAAAGGAAAGAAGACACAGATAAGAGCAAAAATTAATGAAATAGAAAACAAACAGCTGAGACGGCCAACAAAGGCAAAAGATCAGGAGAAAAAAAGAAAGATGGTACAAATGAACCATTCTGGGAAAGAAAAAAAACGATGTAACCATAGATATGATATAAATTGTCCAAGTCCTGAGACTACCATGTATGACTTTATTGTAATAATATTGATATTTTAGATGAAATGGAAACACTTTCAGAAAATATAACTCAAAAAGAAATAGAAAAGGGCTTCCTTGGTGGTGCAGTGGTTAAGAACCACCTGCCAATGCAGGGGACACGGGTTCAATCCCTGGTCTGGGAAGATCCCACATGCCACGGAGCACCTAAGCCCATGCACCACAACTACTGAGCCTGCGCTCTAGAACCATGAGCAACAACTGCTGAAGCCCACGTACCACAACTACTGAAGCCTGCACACCTAGAGCCTGTGTTCTGCAACAAGAGAAGCCACCGCAATGAGAAGCCTGCGCACCGCAACGAAGAGCAGCCCCTGCTCGCCGCAACTAGAGAAAGCCCATGCGCAGCAACAAAGACCCAACTCAGACAAAACTAAATAAATAAATAAATAAATTAATTAAAAAAAAGAGAAAAGCTGAATAGACATGGCTTTTTAAGTATTTAATCAGTAACTTAAAAATCTATCCACAAAAAAGAGCTGATACTTCAGGGAGTTTTACAGGTAAGTTTCTCCCAACTTTCAAGGAAAATTGAATTCCTATCTTATGCAATCTGTTCCAGAAAAAAGCAAAAGGGGAAATGCTTTCCAACTCATTATGTGATAGTAATATAACCTTGACAACAGAAACTGTAAGAAACATTACAAAAAAGGGAAATACAGGAGAATTTCATTTACGAGAAATATACACAATTTTGAAATCAAACTAGCAAACTGAACCTAGCAGTGTTAAAATAATACATCATAGCCACTCTGGGTTACTCAAGAAATGAAGCTTAGAAATAGAATACAATAGGAAAGCTATTCGTGTAATTTGCTACACACATGATAAATAAGAAAAAAGACATGATCACCTCAAAAGATGCAGAAAATTCATTTGATAAAATGCAATACCCATTCATAACCAAAATCTCTTAGCATACTAGGAATAAAAAGAATAACCCAAGAAATCTTATCTACTATTAATCTACAGTAGAAGTTATACTCAGTGTATCTCTAAAATAATTTCACTTATGTTCACGAACAAGACAAGGATGACTATTCTCAAAAGCCCTTATTCACTAGTATTTTGTAAGTCCTAGACAATGAAGTAATGACAAGAAGAATATATAAAATGAATAAAGATTCAAAATGAAAAAATAAGAGTATCATTATTTATGGATACTATCTTCAAAAATCCAAGAGAAGAGAATAGGCAGCTATTAAAAGAAATAAGGGAATTAACAAGTTGCCTAATTTAAAATTGATTTTAAAAATGTTTCCTGAACATCTGCAACAAATTGTTAGAAAATGTAATTTTCAAAAAGATACTGTTTACAGTTGTAGCAAGCACTATAAAAACCTCATAATATAGCTAACAAAAATGTATACAATCTTTACAGGGAAAGATATAAATCTGTATTAAATAATATAAATGTATCATTTATCAAGAACACCTATGTAGAGAGAGAGAGATCACATTTCCGACTGGGAAGCCTCCATATTATACAAATGGCAACATTTTCCCAAATTAATCTATTTAGATGCACTACCTGTATCAATTCCAATAGCATTTTTCATACGAATCATCTAGCTAATCCTAAAATATTGGAAGAGTAAGGACTAATGGATGTCAAAACAAATTTGAGTCTACAGTCAAAAATTCTGTACTGTATACCTCAAATTTTTTGAGAGTAAATCTTAAATGTTTCAACACACACACACACACACACACACACACATAAATGGTAACTATGTGAGGTGATGGATGTGGCAACTAATGTTATTGTGGTAATCATTTCACAATATATATATATATCAAATCATCACGTTGTACAACTTAAAAATGTTATTTGTCAACTATATCTCAGTAAAGCTGGAAAACAAAAAACCACATTTGAGGACAGAGAATGAGGGGACTCACTGTACCAACTACTAAGTGTAGCTATTAGCTATAATAATGTTAAAATTACATTATAGTGCAGGGATAGACAAATGGACTGAGAGAATGTTATAAAGAGACGAAGAACTGACCCACTTATGCATGGGAACTTGTATTTAACAGAAATGGCATTTCAAACACTGAGAAAGGCTGGACTATCCTTACGAGATGCTGAAACACTTAACTTTCTATTTGGAAAAAGATAAAATTAGATTCCTCCTTCACCATATAAGCAAAAGTAAATTCCAGATGGACAAAAATTTAAATGTGAAGAGCAAAAATTTAGAATTTTTAGAAAACAATATGGGAGAATATTTTGGATGTAGAATCATGTACAGATTTATTAAATAAAAAATACCCACAAATCTTTAAAAGATTTATGATTTTGACTACATTAAAATTTTAAAGTTTTTTACAACAGAGGATAACGTAAACAAAATAAAAAGGCTAGATACAGTTTGGGAGAAGATATTTGCAATTCAAATAATAACTTTAGAATAAATAAAGGACAGTTACAAAAGTATAAGATAAGGATAAACCAGTGTTTTCAAAGGAGCAAAGGATTAGAACTGGTCTCTCTCGCCCTTTCCCTCTCCCTCGTGCGCGCGCACACACACACACACACACACACACACACACAACTGCTAGCAAACATACAAAAATGCTTAAGCTTATATGTAATCTGGGAAATGTAAATTAAGACAATAAAGTGCCTTTCATACTATCAGACTGGAAAAATATAAGTCTCACATGGCGAAGATGCAGGAAAATAGGAATTTCTAATCTGGTAGTATGTGAATTGGTATAACCACTTGGGAGAGCATTCTGTCAATATTGAGGAAAGGTGGAAGTACATTCCTTACTACTTAGCAATCCCGCTTCTGGATATCTACACTAAAGAAATAATGCACATGTGCGCAAAGATACATCCCCAACCATGTTGACTGCAATAACCACAGAAAAGCAACTAACTAACTAACTGTCCCTCCATAGAGAAATGGAGAAACTGTGGTGTACTAGGCTGTGGTTAGAATGAATGAACAAGGTCTACACTGTATCGATACAACCTGAACAAGTCTCTAAAATACACTGTTGAGTGAGAAAAGTAAGCTGCAGAAGAATATAGACAACATAATGTCATTTAAGTAAATTCTGAATGTACATAAAATGATAGTAAAAGTTGTTTTGGACATAGATATTTAGTGAAAGTCCAGAATCATACATGGGATCAACACATACCAACTTGAGGCAGAGGTACCTCTACAGAGGGAAGAAAAGAAGGGATAAGAGTGAAAGGGGAGTGGGGAGGGTAGTTAGCTGTGTTTGTTTAAATCTGGCTTCTGTTACAAGTGATCTAAAGTAAATGGGAAAATATTAACAGCTGTTTAATCTGGATGTTAGCCATATGGTGGTCTGTTTTATTTTCTGTCCTTTTGATATGTTTGAAATAGTTCTTAATTTTAAAAATTAAAATATAGAAACATTTTTTCAAAGCTAAGAACCAGAATTCAAGCCTTTTCCCTCTGAGTCTTCTGCAGTACAGTTTAATACAACAAACATTTGTGCATGTTCCCTGGGGCAGGTATAGGAAAGTCAGTTGTCAGAGATGTGGTCCCAAATTCAAGGACCACATGTCTTAATGAGAATGGTAACAATTATTCCTTAGCCTTTTTAGCTATTGTTTGGTACCTGCCACTGAGGAAAACAACTGCAGTTTTTCATTTGAGCTAAATATAAATGCAACAAGGAAAGACCCACCTGAAGGGCTTTCCCCAGGGTCACGTGCTTGGCTGTCATGTCTACGGGTGACAGTCACAAGCTCCCTCTGACTGCCAAGACGTCACTGGATCATGGCGCCTCTCACTGTGCACGTGGCATAACCAGGGCTGCTGGGATTCTAGGCCCATTTCATGGACTGCAGATAGCAGGGATCTTCTGCAGAGGCCATGTTCTCCCAGGATGACCCTGGATAATTGGCTTATTGG
This sequence comes from Hyperoodon ampullatus, assembly GCF_949752795.1. Classification (NCBI taxonomy): domain Eukaryota; kingdom Metazoa; phylum Chordata; class Mammalia; order Artiodactyla; family Ziphiidae; genus Hyperoodon; species Hyperoodon ampullatus. The sequence goes on along the minus strand of NC_136914.1, from coordinate 193,849,931 downwards.
GAGAGAGATGAAAAAAAGGATCTCACTATGGATATAGTAAAAGGACCAGTGGTTGCCAGGATTTGGGGGGCTGTGGGTGGGGAGGATAAATAGGCGGAGCACAGAGGATTTTTAGGGCAATGAAACTACTCTATAGTAGTGGATACATGTCATTATACATTTGTCCAAACCCATAGAATGTACAGCACCAAGAGTGAACCCTAACGTAGGCTACGGACTTACAGTGTAGGTTCATTGATTGTAACAAATGTACCACTCTGGTGGGGGATGTTGATTTTGGGGGAGTCTACACGTGTGTGTAAGCAGGGGGTATATGGGAAATCTCTGTACCTTCCTCTCAATTTTTGCTGTGACCCTAAAACTGCTCTAAAAAAAGTATTAAAAAAAAGAGAAGCTCACAGTCTGGTGGGGAAGACAAATATATAGACCAAGATACATGGTCCGTAAAAGAGGTAGAAACAATATGCTAAAAGAATTAGGGGCAGGGGAAGAAATGAGATTGCAGAGGATTTCTTGGAACGAACAGAATTTCAGGTCAACCTTATTTCTGGTCAATGACTATGTGAGGAGTGTTCTTCAAATCCCTACCTGAAGGATCATATGGTATCATCCCAAGTTGCTACTAACAGAGGATGCTTTACAGAATTGACACAGGAATCTGACAATTAGGCTTAAACCACTATCCCACTCCCCTCCCTTATCCACTCCTTCGACACCCCAGGCCATAGCATGCCTAAGAATGTTATCCCAGCATAGACCAGACAACCACGAGGGTGACTGCAGACACAAAAGTAGGTGGGTTAGATGGTTAGAAAAGAAGAAAAAGAGAGAGAGACAGAGAAAGAGAGAGACAAAGAACAGAGAACAAGTTCTAGCATTAGCAAGTAAGAATTATTGTTGTTTCATAATAAAGGCCAGAATCAAGAAGTAGGTTTCCCAGCTGAGACCAGGCTAGTTGGCACAGTAGCAAATGGATTGCAAAAAGAAGATCTGGAGGCCTCCTCACTTTCAGGTAAACAACTACAAAGTACAAATCAAAATCAGAATGTGTGTCCCCCAGGGTTTACTCTATGATTCTGTGCAGGCTAAACAATGGCCTGCAAAGATATCCAGGCCTAATCCCTAGAATCTGTAAATGTTGCCGGATATGGCAAGAGAGACTTTGCTGTGGGATTAACTGTAGGCTCTTGATGGGGAGATTATCTTGGATTATCCAGCTGGGCCCTAAATGCAATCACAAGTGTCCTTATAAGAGGGAAGCAGAGGGAGATATGACAGAATAAGAAGGAATGTGACCACTGAAGCAAGATGCTCTGTGGCTGCCTTTGAAATGGAGGAAGGGGCCTTGAGCCAAGGAACGCAAAGAATTCAGCTCTAGAAACTGAAAAAGGCAAGGAATGGATTCTCCCCTAGAGCTTCCAAAGGGAGCCCAGCCCTGCCAACACCCTGATTTTCTCCCAGTGAAAATGATTTCCCGCTTCTGATTCACCAAGTTTGTTGTAATTTGTTACAGCAGCCACAGGAAATTAATGCAGATTTCTTTGGTTATCTTGATAAAAGAAGATTTCTAGGCATTTTGATATGGCCCAGAGGTTAATGGCCATTTGACAAGGGTCAAGATTCTGGCCCAAAAGAAGGCAGGGGGCGGGGGGTTGGTGATAATTTGGGACAAAGATTTGCATGGAGGTGGTTAACTGGGAGTGCTCTGGGGAACAACACCATACAGGCGTGAGGGAAGCCGGCCTGGGCAGAGAGGGTTGTACTTTGGGGCAGTAGCACGGAGGCCCTAGCCAATCCCACAGGGAGCTCTGGAGTTGGGGTAGCCCTGCAAACATGTCCTGAATTGAGCAAAGGGGCCAATCCTTTGTACCCCTGACAATGACCAGTTATCAGATGCAGGCTGTTCCTTGGGAAGGGGTTGTGATCTTGAGTGATATTCAGAAGGTAATCCCTGGGGAGGGACTCAGCTGTGGATCATCCATGGGCACCTGGTACCTGGTGGGGGGAGGGTACATGCCTTGGTCCTCAGGTAGGGGTCAGAGCAGTACACGTGGCATCTACCACAGCACAGGAGCAGCCCCCAACACAATTTTATCTGATTAAGTCCCTGTACAGAGACACAGAGGAAAGTTTGCTATTGAGTCTAGTCCCAGACCATTCCTTCAGAGACACAGTTCAAGTCACCAAATTTGTGTGATTCTTTGAGAAGCTTGCTGAAAGCAGCTCAGGGATACTTTGAGCAAAGAGGCTGACATAACTCTAAATGCTTTGGTCTTGGACTGAGTTCTGAAAATAAACCTCCCCATGGACTATTTGGAAAGCCTTCTGAGAAAGCCCCTGAATAAATACCATCACCTCTTGTGCCGTTGGTCACAATTGTTTTGGCCTGGTTTTCTGGGACGCGCACTGTGCCCTGGCTGATAAATGAAGCCATGTGGAAAGCACAGGGAGCCCAGGGCCAAACCCTGTCCCCACCATCACACCACACCAGGCACCAGCCAGCTCTGGCTTCACACACCAATGCCGAGGCTCTAAGGCAAAGCAGAGTTGAGGCTGATTTCCAGTGAGCCTGCCCTCTGGAGAGACCCACTGTCAGAACAACCTTAAACAAGCTGCAGGCCTTTGATTCCAGCTTTTTTTGCTCTAAATCCTGCTAAAAGGGCCTGACTGCACTCATCTGCTTAAGTACTGCCCTGAGCATAATTTAGTGGTATTTTAGTGACTTGGAACCACTCAGGGGCTCAGAGGCGTCACTCCAAACTGACTGTGGTGTCTGAAGGTCTGGGCTCTGGTCTTACTTCTGACACTTCTTAACAGTGTGACCTTGTGTAAGGCACTGCTCTCTGAATCTGCTTTCCTCCCCTGTAGAACGGGTGGCAAAAAATTATCTCTAAGGCCCTGTCTCATCTTCATGCTCAGGGAATCTATCTCCTCCTATGGGCATGGAGGTTGCAGAGAATGACATGCATTTGTACAGATGCTGGCACATGCGAAAATCTGCAAATTTGGGAGCAAATTCCTGCCATCAGATTTCTTTCAAATGGATGAATATATGAAAATATCATGTTTACTTGCATTGGCTGCTTTTGCTCAAAATCAGCAGCTTGGTATTTACTTGCATCACCAAAATGGACCCCTTTCATCAGCCTGTGAATTTTCCAGGGGCTTAGGCATGAGCGGCTGTTACATTTTTTAAAAAATCCACAGGATTATTTTAGAAGTTTAGTGTCATGGCAGAATGGAAAGCCAGCTAACTTATTCGTCAGAACGTTGCATTGCAATCTGTGCCAACGACTCACCGTGTGACACTGGCAAGTCATTTAATCCCACTGAGCTGCTGATAGGGATGCCAGTCAAGGTCAGCCCTGCCTCCCTCATGTGGTAACTGCAAACAACAAATGAAATGGAGCTCATGAGAGAACTCTGGAACCTGTAAAACTTATCAACATTTAAGCAATTACTATTATTCATAAGCCACACAAGTGGAATCCATTCCATCAGTTGCCTTTGCTTGGGATAAGCCTTTTCTCTTCAAAGGAGAGGTTTTTAGTCAGTGTTGTCAGAATATAAACAGAGTACAAAGATTTATTTTGCCAGCTTCTGAGGTTCCCAAGAGAATGATTCCCAGCAGTAAAAGTTGCTAAAATAGTTTGTGAGGTCACCTGCTCTTAGCAACCAAGATTGGTAGGGAAGGAACGAGCCCCGAATTCACCCAGAGGACCGATGCTCATGCTGGGCCCTACAACTGTAAGGACAATTGCTTATTAAACCTGCAGTGCCCTGAGCCGCCGCTTCTGCTTTAGAATAGGCAGTTCTGTTCGTGCCTTCACAGCACACATGAGTCAAGGGGCTCTTCTGGTTATGAGGATGACTGCAGATGTGAATCCAGTCACAAAACAACAATCACAATCCTTAAGCCTTGAGCGTGCAAACCTGATTCCTTCCAGTTTGCAGCAAGGTCACAGAGCAACACCTCACCTGTTTCCTTCCCCCAGTTTGGACTCTGAGAAAAACCCTACAAATGAAAAGACAACTCCACCAAAAGGTATCATGGCCATAAATACAGCATGATTCTGCTTCTAGATCTGAAAACATCTTGAATTCAACTGCCCTTCAAAAAGATAATTGAGAAAACATCACCACAAGCCAATTGACAGCCGATTTCCTAGTCTCGCTGCAAGCTTCCAAGAACCTAGATAAAGCAGTACTGAAGGAAATGCGAACTGTGCCAAGATCAGAATGACTTACAGAAGCTCTGCTTTTATTGACATTTACTGAGTCTCCATTTCCCTCTTTGCCCTCTTGGGAAACACGGATGCTCAGTGCTGGTGTTTGGGTGGGGACAGGCACAGCACGTCTGGAGGGGCCAGGCTGAGGGCTGGGTGAAGTCAGCACAGATTGGCAGGTGGCCTTGCGCAGAGCGAGAGGAAACTCTGGGGGGATGGGGTTTGTTGTTATAGAAACCAGAGTGTTCCTGGGTGCACACAGGCAGGGGCAACAGGTCTTTGGGAACACAGAGCAGATAGACCTGGAACAGTGTGGTAGGATTCAGCGCCAGCTGACAGGCAGACCCACGCACAGTGCACCTGAGCGTGACAGCAGAGCACAGGAGAGGGGATGGCCCTCTTCTGCTCAGGGTTGAAGCCCTGTCTTCCTTCCTCCAAGCAGATGTTGGCTGCCAGGTGCACCCTGCTCTCTCCTCAGCCAGGCAGAACTTTGCAGGTGCTTGTGATTACAGAGCCATCAAGGGTTAGGTCTTCCAGGAGGTTCTTAACGGCCCTAATATCAGTTACCTTCGGGTTTCTAATTCTCTTTAGCCAATTAACTAGAATTTCACATAATTTAAGGTAAAAGTTGGAGCCACTTGAGTTGCCTTCCTCTGTCCTGGTCTGAATTTCACAAACATGCAAACACACACATGCAGGTACACAAATATACACAATCACCCAGACAAACACTCTAACACAGACGTATTCTCATAAACCCACTCTCATGGGCCCCCCCGCATAGACACTCACATTTCTGAGGTCAGAGAAGGCTTATACTTCAGAGAATAGAGCTTAGCTGTGTTTTTTAAACATCGCGGCTGGGAAAGGGATATTCGTCTCAGGATAGAGTGGTTGCCAAGCTCACAGGAATTTGGGTCTGAAGTAATGAATCTCCAGCTCTTTTTAAAATAGCTGGGATGCCTTGGTTATTGTTGTTTGTTTTGTAACTTCCCTGAGATTTGTCATGGTGTGTGATTTCAAAATAACCCTGCCAGGGACCCTGCGGTTGATACTTGCTTGCTCACTAGTTTTTCCAGGATGGAAGGGAAGTGTGTAGCACAGCAGACAGGAATAGGCCTGCCCAGGGTGGCCATCCTGAAGGTGAACCCCTTCCTGCTCTGTGCCCTGGGCCCAGAATCTTAACCTCAGTTGTCAGCAAGACTCTCCCTGCCCAGACACCTCATGTTAGAAATACCCGGTAGGGTTCTTTAACGCATGACCTTATAAAGACAACAAAAATGGCCAATTGAGAATGATAGACTCCAACTAACCATGTACAGTTTGTTACACAGTCCCAAAGCTATCAATAATAGACACCCTAGTTCTGGAATCAATTTCCACATCCTTTTTACCAGAGATTTGTCTATAGACAAATATCTCTGCAATTCTGTTCAGATCTTTTTTCTTTTCACTGTCCCAGTTCAAATCTATTTGGTGCCCTCTTCTGTGTCCTTTACCATTTAAGTTCTGAGCCTGTTTATGTTGATGAAGCAGAGAGATTGTTTGTGTTTACCCAAATTCTTCTTTTTCTCCTGAGCACAGTGGAAAACTCATTACCCAGCCTCCCAAGCAATGGGAACCATTCTTTGAGCCCTGGCCAATAGAATGCGGCAGAGGGGATGATGTCACCTCTTCCGTGATCGCAAGGAGTTCAGCCCCCTCTCCCCCATACAACTGCTACCTCATTGTGACACAGGTGAGAAGTAAACTTTCTTGTGTTAGTCCAGTGAGATTTGAGGGTAGCTTGTTGTAGCACTCAGAATAGACCCTTTCATAGACCAAGGTTAGAAATACTAACTTTGAAGAATTCTTGGTTACTATGTTTACTATGGCTTAAAGTTTAGACTGAGTAAATTTCTTGTTGACTGTATATATACACACAGAGTAACTCCCATCAATACAATGCCTATTGTCTGGTGACCCCCAAGGGCTTGCAATGCTGGAGTTCTTTGCTGTTTTCCATGCCACCCTGCGTTGCATTGCATGGGAAGGGTTTTAAATAGTTCATAGCATTTTAGTGCACATAATATGAAAGAGTGTTCCCCACTGTGCAAAATTCATTCCCCTCTGGTTCCTTCTGGGTAGTGGTATCAACCAAAGCTCAGACTTACCTCTTCTCATCTTGGCATGTGAGCCACATAAGGCTGTAGGCAAGCCTGGAAGACAGAGGCCTTTCTGGATCTCCCTTGTTTGAAGATATCTTTTATTCCTGAGAGATCCTCTCTGTTCATCTTCAGCATCTGTGGAGCAACAGGACAAAGTCATAAATAGAGAGGCAGTCATTGGCTGTGCAAAAGCTGAGACCTCTCTTGAGTCCAGTAAGTTCAGACAGTTCCATTATTTTTGAGAACTGGAGAGCTGGAGCAACAGTACAATATAGATTAGTGGAAAGGGCACAGAATTAGGTTACTGACCTGGATTGATTGATTGATTGATTGATTGATTTACCTGGATCTTAATCCAGACTCTTCCACTAACTTGCTGGGTGACATCAAACAAGTTGCAACTTCTCTTGACCTCTGTCCTTTTTTTTTCTTACCTATCATAGCAGGTAATCATTTTCTCTGGCTAACCTGATGGGATTCTTGAATTGTCACAGAACAAAACAGAAAATATGTATAGAAATAGGGACTTCCCTGGTGGTCCAGTGGTTAAGAATTCACCTTCCAATGCAGGGGGTGGGGGTTCAATCCCTGATCGGGGACCTAAGATCCTATATGCATTGTGGCCAAAAAACGAAAACATAAAAACAGAAGCAGTATTGTAACAAATTCAATGGGAAAAATGTAAGAAATTATTTAAAGAAAACGTCTGTATAGTCAAGTAGTTATAGACTGGCCAGACCTCTGTCAGAAAGAGTTTCTCTTTGAAAATGGACAATTTTTTCTTGGGGTTCATTTGATGGTTTTCCCACTTTAGTACACGTACAAAAGTGTGGTGAAATTGTTTATGAGTGGAATACATATCACCACTTTTCTGGCTACCTTGTCAGATTAGAGTTCTTACTCAGTTCCAATATCTACTCAAGAGTATTAGAGTTAAGTTTGCCTATGTTAAAAACTATTAAAACCATGGCTAGACAATTCCGTGTCTGAGAATTTATCCTCTGAGTAGATATAGGTGAGAAATGAAACATATTAGAGGCTCTTTGGCATTTGGAATAGCAAAAGAATACTAACATCTAGATTTGCACCACAAAGGAGGACTAGTTAAATCAACGGTGAACCATCCATGCACTGGCAAAATAGGTAGTTATGAATGTTGGAACTCTGATATACTGATACGGAACATTCCCTAAGAAATTTCATTAAGCTAAAAAAGCAAATTGCAGAACAGTGTAAGATTTGATACCATTTGTGTCAAAAAATTTTTTTAAGTATTTGCTTGGGTCTGCATAAAATATCTCTGAAAGAATATCAAAATGCTGGTATTACTGTTTGCCTCTGTAGAAGAAAATGGATTGGCTAGGAAATAGACCATAGAGGTGCCATTTCATTTTTTAAATTGAAAACCTTGTGAATATATTAACTGTCCAAAACAAAGCATAACAAAACCAAAAACAGGATTAGATTCAGTTTGTTCATTTGTTTGTTTTACAATAGTAAGACATATATAAAATTTATCATTTTAACCATTTTTAAGTGTATGGTTCAGGGGCATTACATACATTCATATTGTTGTAGAACCATCACCATCCATGTCCAGAACTTTTAGATCCAGTTCATTTTTGATTCAGAGCTGCTGTACATTTCCATAAAGGATAAGAAACTTATATTCCTTCCCCAGGAGGGAAAAGCATCAGTGGAAGGTTTTTCTGAAGGCTTCTCAACTCTTCACTCCCCCTCCCCAAGGGTAGGTGAATGACTAAGCTGACTGATGATTTGGGAGAAGACAAATTCAGCCTTTTCTGGATATTCTCTTTCATAGTATCCTGCCTCAAGACGCACATATTTTCTGCTCCACGAACAAGTAAACTCACTTAGGCAGTCCCTGCCCCTGCCCAGGAAGGCCTGCAGTTCTGAGAAAGTGAGATCAACTCAGGAAGAAAGCATAGAAAGCTTGTCTGGGTGGGACTCAGAAAGGTATGCCTTAATTTGTCCAAGACTGATTCTTACCAATCAGCCTTCTAGAAAAAGAGTTGGTTGCAAAGATCCAAGGAAGCAAGTTACAGCCCCGGATTGAAAGCAGCCAATCCCAGGTAATCTCTAGGCTTGGATCCAGTCTCCTGAACAAGCCAGGAGAAAGGTGGTACTTCCCCAGTCATGAATCCAGGGATGAGCCTTGCTGCTACAGCTGCAGAGGCAAAGCCTGGACCCATCCCCCAACCCCAATTATGCAAGGGGAGGGGCCAGGGCCAAGATTCTACCATTCCAGAACCTTGTGTTGTACTCTGACCACCAATCACTCCAGAGGACGGCTTGCTGTTTCTTTAATAACATAGCTTTAAACTTCACAGCCTAAGAGTTAGGGTCTGTTTCCTGGAATCTGATGTCTGGCTCCACTGATCACTGTATTCTGCCCTAGAAGGCAGAGGGCAGTGGGGACTCACACACCTGTTACTGTTCCTGTCTTTGTATTTTCCCCAAGGAACACTGCCCCATCAGAGCTGGTGTGTCTCCTGTCTGGTCATGTCTGGTCATGTGCCACGTTTGTATGTAACATCCAAGTCAGTGCTAGTGGTAATATGCTGACATTTTCATATTTTGACCCCTATGTCTAAATCTCTGTCCACTCCAAATTTGGAAGGGGGATATGGGATTGCTTTATCATACCTACTTAAACCCCAACAATTTTTATTAAGTTGCTAAACTATGACTTTGGCCACCGCCTGCTCCTGTAGACTTTCTCCCAGCTATTTCAGAGAATCCCTTATGGGGTGTCTGACGTCCCATGTCTATTAACAACATTTCCTTGTGAAGCCACCAAACCCCCACCACTGCTGCCCATGGTACCCAGGGATTGCTGCTCTGTGGCACATGGCATTTTGTATAATGCTTTCATCACACTGGCCTCTGGGAGGGGCCCTGCTCTGCCCTTCCTCACTAGGACCCAAACATGTCCCAGACCATTCTTCATTCCCCACAACCTCGCTTAGGCTGAACTTGACTCAAGGTTTGGGGAAGCACGGGAAGAGAAATGACAGCTAATATAAGATATGGTTTCTCTGAATCTATGCTGACTTACCATTACTTAAATGTTGACCTGCCTACAAAGAAGTCATCACACGCATCTTTGGAAGTACTACTCAAAGCATGGCCAGACCCACTACTCGAGTTTCAGTGAAAGAAAGGAGCTTCTCCTCCTCTCTAGTCTGAGATCAACCTTCTCAATCTTTATTTCCTGTCCTAGGATCTACTTCTTCCAAGGGTGACTGACAGCCGTGAAGTTCACTCCTTTCAAGAGAAACAGCCCACAGGAGTATTTCTGGCCAACCACATTACAACACAGCAGTCTTATAATAGTACTTTCTGAGTTAACCAATCTTCAGTAATACCATGGGCAGGAGACCAGAAGTTCAGTCCAGATTGAATACTGCCAAACCCAAACCAGTCTCCTCGGTAAGGTGAGGTCATTTCCGGCTCACCATTCCCACCCTTTTGCCTTCTGGCCTCCTGTGAACATCGCCTGAACAAGAACACACCCATCCAAGTAGAACACATATATCTGCCAGCGGGTATAAGAAACCATTTTTCTAGGAGAAACATATCTGCAGAGATGCAGCTCTTTCTGCACCATCAGTAGTCACCTCTTCCCTTATCTTACAGAGGATCTTAGCCTCTGGAGTTAATAATATCTCCATTTTAGAAAGCCACACTTATTTTACATTTTTGTAGTATAAAGACTCATTCAGATGGTTTCCTAAGAAACAGAAGTCTGTACTTTTTAAATTTAAGTTTCTACTTTTTGAGTGACATAAAACTACTTGTGGTTTTAAAATTTCAGTTTTTCCAGGTTGTATTCATTAAGGTTTCAAATAAAAGTCTCAGCCTGGGCACCACATACATGCTAATTTCAGCTGGAATCTAAACTCCTTAGCATAACTTTCAAGGCAAAACACACTTGGGCCTATCTTACCAGCAGATATGAATGTATCTTCCCATCATCTCAAACATGCATATATCTGCCCAAGTCGGGGAAAAGCCTTCCCAGAAGATGCTACACTTACATCTTTATTCATGCCACATTCCCATCTAAAATGCTCCTGATCACTCAAATCCTCCCTGATTTGAAGAAGTCTTTTACTTCATTTGATGAAGTTCATTTCTCCCTTTGGATTTCTCCAAGGGTCCTCGCATTCAGCCACCCACCCACCTGCCCAACAGGAGTACATCAGAGGCCTAACCTTGTCCAAGAGGCCATGTTGGCTCTATAGGGTTTCCAGAAATGGGTAACACATGGGTCGTCCCTCAAAGAGTTTACAATTTTGTAGAAAAGTATACAAACAACAAAGTCATGTTACTTTTCCACTCAAGAACTGTTTACATTTCTTTTCTCACTTCAAATCTTCAATACTCTTTCTCTTATTCCTCATCCCCAATAGTCAGAAGAGTCATTTTGGACAACAACATTATTTACCCATGCTATAGCTGATACACATTTGGTGGTGCTTTTTTTCCTTCCAGTTCTTAGTCATTTCAAATAAATTTGCTATAAACATTAAAAAAAAAAAAAAGAATAGCCATTCTCTGATTCCAAACTTGTCCCATGCCATACAGAGAAAATAGATGCAATCAGTTGAGTACACCTCATGTTTCCAACACCAAATACATCTGCCTACCTGCACTGGTAACAAGATTCTCTACCAGCCCTCTGTCCTTGCTCTTACTTAAACTAAATGCTTCCATTTAGACCCAGATCCCTCTGCAATTATCCCCATTCTTTCCTACATCATCAGTTTTCCTCTCTATTGGCTCATTCCCATCCACACACAAATATGCCTTAATATCACATATTTTAAAAAATCCAAACACACTCCTTTGAGCCCACACCCTCCGCCAGCTACTGCTGCCTTTTTCTGGTCCTCATCACAGCCATACTCTGCAAGAGGGTTGTCTATAGGCCCCGTCATTGCTTCCTCACCGTCCATACTCTCCCAAACTCTCTCCACACCCAGTTGTGCTTTACCCACCATTTTCGGGAAATGGCTCTTGTCAGAGTCACCAATGGCCAAATCCCTTGGCCAGCTCTGTCTTCGTCTTTCTTGGCCTCACAGCAGGGTTTGGCCTGACTGACCTCCCCTTTTCCATGGAGTCCTTTCCTCTAGTCCTCTGGGCCACCCACTTTCCTGGCTTCCCCTCTGTGTCATTGGCTACTGCTGCTGAGCCTCCTTTCCTGAGTCCTTTTTTTATAATAAATTTCTAAATGTTGAGGACCTCAGAGCTCTGTCAGGAACTCACTTCTCTTCCTTCTCTGTAAACTCCTTCCCTAGCTAATTTCTTAGACTCTTGGGCTTCAAACACCAGCTATGCACTGATTACACTCAAACTGATGTCTCCAACCCAGAACTCTTGAGCTCCAGACTTATTGATCCAACTGCCTAGATCCATTTGGATGTATAAGAGTCATTTCTAATTTAACCTAGGTTCACCCCCTCCAAAAAAAAAACCTATTGATAATCCCACATACACCATATGCACCCCAAACAACAACAATCTTCTGCTCCCTGCCAAGCCTTCCCCATCTTATAAGTGATGTCTCTAGCCAGGGGCAGGTTTTGTGGGCCTAAAGCTGAAATAATTTTTAGAGCCCTGTTTAACATAAAGAATACAAAATTAAAATACAAATTGAGTATGAAAATAAGTATTCATTTAGGCTGAGAAATCAAATGAATTACAAATTTCAAAATGCTGAAAAATACCATAATCATCACAAAATCAAGAAAGATCATGGAAGGACATCCCTGGTGGTCCAGTGGTTGGGACTCTGTGCTCCCAATTTGGGGGGCCTGGGTTCAATCCCTGGTCGGGGAACTAGATCCCGCATGCTGCAACCAAAGATCCCGCACGCTGCAACTACGGATCCCTCATGCAGCAACTAAAAGGATCCTGCACACTGCAACGAGGATCCTGGGTGCTGCAGCTGGGAGGACCTGGTATAGCCAAATAAATAAATGAATAAATAAATATTAAAAAAAGAAAGATCGGGGCTTCCCTGGTGGCGCAGTGGTTGAGAGTCCGCCCGCTGATACAGGGGACATGGGTTCGTGACCCGGTCCGGGAAGATCCCACATGCCGCGGAGGGGCTGGGCCCGTGAGCCATGGCCGCTGAGCCTGTGCATCCGGAGCCTGTGCTCCGCAACGGGAGAGGCCACAACAGTGAGAGGCCCGCGTACCGCAAAAAAAAAAAAAAAAAGAAAAAAAAGAAAGATCATGTAATGTTTTATTAATTGCCTGCCTGGCACACTCTATAACACTTTTCTCCTTAAACTTTGGCTGTGCTCTCTTTGACCACCTCTTTGTATAACAACACTTTCTACAAGCAAGAGAGATCAGCTCATTTCTCTTGCTAAGTTATTCAAAATTAATTTTCTAAAATTATGGATAATTTCGAAACATTTATTTTACCTTCACAACTCCCATTTAGTAATAAAGAAAATTCACTTAAAACTTGATAGGCATAGACTTTGGACTAACCAGAACTGTGGCAATAAGAATTCCCCTTCAAAAATGGGCCTCATTTTGAGAGATTTTATGTGGCAGTTTTCATAGCCTGGTACATGTATGGTGGCTTGGAGCAATGACCCATGAGTGGGGTCCATATCATTGTTTATCCAGGTAGATTTTCAGACTGGTGTTCTTGGTCACTTACTGCCATGACCTGAATAGCTGCCCAGTACTTCTGGGTTCAAATTTTCTGATGTTGAAATATGTCCTAGACATAGTTAAGCAATCCTACTTTTCGGATTTATCCTACAGGTAGATTCTTTCCCTTTCTCTACACTCTATATCTCATCCATCAGTAATTCTTGTAGGCTTTTTCTACAAATTATTGCCCCAATTCAACCCCTCCTACAGCTTCACTCTTCTCCTCTATCCTGAGTCACTGTCCTTGCCCTTGTGGACAACTGCCTTAGTCTATGGCCTTGCTGCTGGCTGGCTTTATTCTTACTTCCCTGTCATTGGCTGCCTCTTTTCCTAGCATCTGGAATGATCTTTCTAAAGCACAACTCAGCTCCTATCACTCTCCTTGTTAAACTTCAAATGGCTTTGGGCTGCACTGAGAATAATACGCAGTTCCCTCAGGGCCCCGCCCATTCTGGCCCTGCCTGTTTCTCTGGGCTCACTTCCCTCCACTCCTCCCCCGCCCACGGTGCTCCAGCCTCACTGGTCTAATTCTTGCCACTCCAAACGCACCAAGTTTATTCCCAGCGGGGCCTTTGTACTTGCTGCTCCTCCTTAGAATGTGCTTCCCCAGCTCTGTAAGCTGCCTAAGCTCATCCTTGGACTCAAATTCAGTGGCACCTGTCACGAGGCCTCTCCCATTGCCTTATCTCACATAGCACCCTCCCTCCAGGATTTTACCATTTGCTGCTCCTTTCCAGCACTTTTTAGTACAGTTTCTATATGCTAATAAATTTTTCCTTCTTTACTGGAACATTGACACTCAAACTGAGATGCACATTTTATTTCATATGTTTAATAAGTACCTTTCTAAGGGATGAAGGTATAAAGAGTGAGTTTTAAGGGAGCCTTTTTCCAGAGCCTTAATCTCCATATGACTATTGACTGGCAGAGGAGACATCATGCCAGTCCTCCTTTCCCTACTCTCATCACAATTGTGCTTCTCTGCTTTATGTGACATTTATCCATCCTGAATCTCACAATGGGTATAAAAGTCTGGGGCTTGCAGAAAGGGGTAACTGAAATGGATAGTTTTGAGAAAGTAAATGACTTTAATGATAGGATTTAAAGAATCATTTTCTAAGTATTATGATGTCCAATGCTTTGCTTTCAGCTAAATTAAAGGAGGCCAAGGGACTTCCCTGGTGGTGCAGTGGTTAAGAATCCGCCTGCCAGTGCAGGGGACACGGGTTTGAGCCCGGGTCTGGGAAGATCCCACATGCCGCGGAGCCACTAAGCCCGTGGGCCATAACTACTGAGCCTGCGCTCTAGAGCCTGCGAGCCAAAACTACTGAGCCCGAGTGCCACAATTACTGAAGCCCACGCACCTAGAGCCCGCGCTCTGCAACAAGAGAAGCCACCCAATGAGAAGCCCTCGAACCGCAACGAAGAGTAGCCCCTGCTCGCCGCAACTAGAGAAAAGCCCGCATGCAGCAACAAAGACCCAAGGCAGCCAAAAATAATTAATTTATTTTTAATTAAAATAAAAGGAGGCAAAGTAATTTTTTCAAAGATCACTAAAAATTATTTTAACATGGATCACTGTGATTTTCTGAATAAAACTTAGAATATACAAGAATCATATACATATGAATATATAACATTATATATTAATTATATATTAATTATATATTATATTAATTAGAGGAATATATATAAGAACTTAAGAGTCCAAATATAAATAAATATAAGACTATAACTAAGAATATAATTGAGTTGAGAAAACGAAATTCTTTCCATTCCCATCTAATTAGTTATGTGAACCAGGTTTATTAATGCTTATGCTTATAAAAACAAAAAGAAATAGAATTGATGTTGAATCCTGTCTCATTCTATCAGTAAGTAATACTCATCCATGCGTATATGAACTAACTGAAAAAAACCAGTCCCATCTATCTCATTAAGAGGAAGCTATTTCATCAAATATTATTTCTTATGTTTAATAAGTACTTATTATAATTTGCAATATAGTTATGTTGTTTTGATCAATTATGTATTAATATCTATGTAATGTTAACTGAATCCAGATAAAAATTTTAACACTAAGAATTTTATAGTCACAAGAATAAAAAGAATTAATTTTGATTTACAAAAGTATATTTGTTCAAGATAAATATCAATAAAAGACTTTCAAATATAAAAATATATTACATTAGAATGAAATTCTATGGAAGAAATGAAATGGAAATACAAGGAGGAAAAGGAAGAAATTAAAATTCGTGCCTATTAGAGATGAACCTGTTCATACATTTTAAAAATGGATAATGGCCATATAAATAAAAAGAGTTGGTTGGACACTGTTGGGCTTTACCCCGCAGGCCTATAAGGCCTGTGCTTGCTCAGTTTCAAGACCGAAGAAAGAGCCCGGAGTCAGCAACAGAGACATCAATGGTTTAACGGAGTGGGGGAGCTTACACGTCTGAAGCAAGGTCCTGGAGCGACACCCCACTGTGTCAGGTAGGACATGGTGGCAGTCTTCACTCCCGGGGGAAAGGGGAGGTTACCAGTTATAGGGGAATTGACATCAGGTGGGCTCATTAGTTACCAGGGAAACCAGTAGAGGGGCACGCCCCTCACCCTTTGATAAGAACAATCACCAGCTGGGGCCTGGGGCAAGTACGTAGGAAGGTCAGTCATGACTAGGGTGTAGGTGAAGCAGGCACTAGTCAGGCAGCAAGAGAACAGCCAACTTGAGTGGCCTGACCATACAGACACACAAAATGCTAGAAACCTAGCTTCCAAGATTATATTCAGAGGGTGAAGTGTTATAGAGATTTTATAGACTTTTCCATCTCAATAGGAGCAGAAAACCTTTATTAGATATAATTCTAGGGTGCAATTATCACACATTCAACTCACATGTGTTAAGAAACACCTTCTGTCACCAAGCAGGGGCTGCCTGCCTTTGAAATCCACAATGCTAGCCACACGGTTAGCACTGTAAATCATAACCACAATGAGGTATCACCTCACACCGGTCAGGATGGCCATCATCAAAAAATCTACGAATAATAAATGTTGGAAATGGTGTGGAGAAAGAAGACCCCTCTTACACTGTTGGTGGGAATGTAAATTGATGCAGCCACTATGGAGAACAGTATGGAGGTTCCTTTAAAAACTAAAAATAGAACTACCATATGACCCTGCAATCCCACTCCTGGACATATATCTGGAAATAAAATATAATTTGAAAAGATACATGCATCCCTGTGTTCATTGCAGTACTATTTACAATAGCCAAGCCATGGAAGCAACCTAAATGTCCATCAACAGATGAATGGATAAAGAAGATGTGGTATATTTATACAATGGAATACTACTTAGTCATAAAAATCAATGAAGTAATGCCATTTGCAGCAACATGGATAGACCTAGAGATTATCATAGTAAATGAAGTAAGCCAGATAAAGTCAAATGTCATATGATATCACTTATATGTGGAATCTAAAAAAAATGATGAAAATGAAATTATATACAAAACAGAAATAGACCCACAGACATAGAAAACAAACTATGGTTACCAAAGGGGAAAGGGTGGGTGGGATAAATTAGGAGTTTGGGATTAACATATACACACTATTATACATAAAATAGATAACCAATAACAACCTACTGTATAGCACAGGAAACTATACTCAATATTTTGTAAAAGCCTATAAGGGAAAAGAATCTGAAAAAGAATAGATATATATGTATGTATAACTGAATCACTTCGCTCTACACTTTGCTGAAACACTTTGCGTTAGTTTCCGTACAGCAGAAACTAACACAACATGGGGACTTCCCTGGGGTCCAGTGGTTAAGACTCTGAGCTTCCATGCAGGGGCATGGGTTCGATCCCTGGTCTGGGAACTAAGATCCCACATGCCACATGGCACAGCCAAAAAAAAAAAAAAAAAGAAAAAGAAAAAACTAACACAATGTTGTAAATCAACTATGCTTCAATTAAAAAAAATAGCAGTCTCATCTAAAAAAAAGAAATTCATTAGATTAAAAAACCACAAAAATCCTGTGTCTCTGTCAGATCACAGGCAGGAAGGCTCCTTTAAATCAGGGAGGGATCCCTTCTAGGAAAACTAGAAAGGAAGCCTCCCTCTTCTGGCTCACTCTCTTCTTTTCATAAGACATAGTTTTATGGCATCAGTGTAAAAATGGCTTTAATAGACAATGATTCATCCATCTAATTACCATAGAATATAAGATGCAGATCAGCTTCCCAAAGAAAAGGAATTGTAACTGGTTTATGGCCCCAAACCACTCAGTCACCTAGAGGTTCAGTGTGCAGCTTGTTCATCTTAGAGGGGTCACTTTGACCAAGCATATTAGCAGAGAGCCATATACAAGACTGGCATCACTCCCCCACTTTAAAGCTGTCCTTGTTGAATTGGGCTTTAGTGTTAGGTCATCACTCCACTTTGCAAGATGTTATAAGAAACAGTCCCATGTAAGTTATTAATGCATTGTTGGATTTATTGTAAGAATATTATTGAGGGTGTGATTCACTGTTTCACACAGCATCTTTACAAGGAGCCCAAGGGGGAAATTCCTTTCAATTTTTATAATCAGGAATAGTAATCTTTCTCCTGAGCATTTGCTTAGTTTTCTTCTTCTGAGTCCTCTACTTAATATTAGTGAGCAGATTCTGCCCCTGCTGACTGCTATGGAGTTTGAGGTGAGTTTGTGGGCCAGCACTAACAAGGATACTGAGTTCACGGCAAGCATTTTGTGGGCATGTATACTCACCTTACTACTAGTCTTATTTTTTCTTCTCTATGCTAATTTTTTTTCTACTTTTCTCATACACTGAATTAATCAGGACCCTCAGCTGAGAGTGGCTAGAAACTCAACTTAATCAAGAAAAAATGGACTATATTGGGTCTACTAAGAAAACCCACGACTTGGTCTAGCTTTAGCCATGGCTAGAACTAAGAATTCAAAAATTTTCATCAGTGGGGACATCCCTGGTGGTCCAGTGGTTAAGACTGCACTTCCAATGCAGGGGCACAGGTTCGATCCCTGGTTGGGGAACTAGGATCCCACATGCCGAGTGGCACGGCCAAAAATTTTTTTTTTAATTTTAAAAATTAAAAAATATTCTCATTGGTACTCAGTCTCTTTCCTTCCATCTCTTAGCTTTGCTCTCTTCTATGGTGCCTCTGTTCTCAGGCTCCTGCCTCCCCACCTGGTGGCTCCTGGCACCACCAGGCTTATATCACCCTTCAGACAGCAATGCCAGTGGAAGAAGAGCTTCTTTTCCCCCATGATTCCAATAAGATCTCAGGAACTGAGTTTCCATGGGGGACTTGGCCAAGCCCCGGAGACCAGGCTCATGGAATTCTCATATTGGCCGGGTGTAGGAACTTGTGATGAGACGGTACCAGTTCCACCTGAGAGAGAGATAGTTCTCTCCAAGAAAATGTAGACGAATAAGGATAAAATGGATATAGGGCAGGGACTTCCCTGGTGGTCCAGTGGTTAAGACTTCACCTTCCAGTGCAGGGGGTGCAGGTTCAATCCCTGGTTGGGGAGCTAAGATCCCACATGCCTTGTGGCCAAAACATAAAACAGAAGCATTATTGTAACAAATTCAATAACAACTTAAAAACAAAAAATGGATATAGGGCAGGCAAAAACCAAAACCCCACAGTAACAATTTATATTAAATTTTATTTTTTAAATGGAAGCATGTGCACTTTCACAAGTTCCCTCATAGCTTTTTAGAACAAAGTGGGGTATTAATAAATACATGGGAAATCAAATTGTAATTTGATTACAGTTACAGTTGCTTAGTGAACATGAAATCAGAAGATGGGGAATTGAGTGTATGATTCAAATATTTTACGGCTCCAGGCTCTGGGAGCTGAATCATCTGTCTGTACAACCCGGGACAGACAGGTCACACCTGAGGGTCAGCGCTGGAGACACATTGCAGGTTCTTTCTTCCTGGTCTGTCCTTTACTACAGCTACAGTTGTCCGACCATCCTTCTGGGTTATAGTAATACCATTCACTCCATGAAGCTTTAGACAAGTCAGTGGAGATAGAATTGCCCAGCCTTGCAGCTTCAGGCCTGGAAGCCAATCTGTCTTTTGCCTGTCTTTGTATACATCTCATCTCATCCATTATGGGCTGACTTTATAGTGTAACTCAGGGCTTGGGGTGATGCTGAAACTACTGAACATTTACAAGGGAGGCAAAAGATTCCTCTTTTCTTTTCATAAAATGTTGTGTGCAAGGGGGGGTGGGAGGGCAGCTAGCATGCCCTTAGTTGCTGGTGGTGGGTCAGGCTTTGTCCTCAGATGGCTCACGGCCTTAGGTGGGGAGTGGTAGAGATGGATAAAACAATTACACTGAGTTGTGTATGGTACTCTTAGTATACAGGAAAGGGTAATTCAAGCAGCTTCTCTAGAAATTGTGGAGAAGGCAGTTCGATTTCTCAGGGGACCAACACTTCCTTGGAATCCTATGGAAGGATGCTGTGTGAATTGACATTAGCTCTTGTAATCCATTGTTATGAGGTTGGCTGAACCTCCACCATTACCTACCTCCTATTCTTCAACCTGGAAAGGGGGAGAAATCAGGGATAATAGGCAGCCATCATTGTCAGTTAATGCCAGGAAGCTTCACAATTACCCAGAATATGGAGGAGACAAACTCTCTCTGCTCGTTAAGGCCAGAATTTTTTTTTCACCAGAAACAGGACCAAAGTTCTGTTCAGAGAAGGAGTAGGAACTCCTCACCCAGGTTACACTGGAGTGGGTATTAGCAGAGGAAAGTTAGTCTTCTGGCTCGCAAATAGTGTGTGATTTTAGATTATTGAGGAGGAAACTGATGGCAACCTGAAATGGACATTTCCTCCCCCTCCCCCTCCCCCTCCCATTCTCTTCTGCTGCATCCCCCTCCCCTCATCCATGGGACCAGAACTCACACTCCTCCAACCTTAACCTTCCACCCTGGAAGATCAGAGAGAACTGGCTGGAGGAGAAAGAGCTGGAGAAGGGGGAGGGCGTCCACAGGAGAGGCCCTGGGTGCCTGCAGGGTGAGGACTTGCTCCTTTCTGGGGTGCAAGGAAATTAGAAGAGGGGGCAAAGCCAGGAGGACGCTGCACAAATAACTCTCCTCTTCACCTCTGCCCTGCCCCCCTGCTTTTGCAGCTCCAGATCTCTGAGGCAATAAGTGAACATTTTAGAAAAGAACTGCATAGCTCCTTAACGTCCAATACGTATTTGTTTTAGGAAAACGGGGCAGCTAACGAGCAGCAGCAGCTCCCTCTCTGTAGGCCACCAGAAAGCCAGAATCATCTAGCTAGACAACAACTCTGGTCCCAACAGTTTCTACTCCCAAGTAATTCCCTAGAGTCACACATTGTGGGAGAGAAGAGAAGCGACTGCCAGGTACCTGAATTGAACATTCCTAAAGACAAAGCTTATTCCTTGATTGCCCTTCTCCCTCTCCCCCCAGCAAAGTAACCAGATTTGATGTCTTGCCCAGAGTGAAATTTTAATAAATGATGATAAATATTTTTTGCCAAAATCAAGAAAATGATAAACATTTATTGAACACGGGCTCCCAGCTTGGCACTGTGTCAACAGTGGTGGAGGAGATAGGATGAAGTATTGTAGGTGAGAAACACTGCATCTAAAGAGTTAAAGAATGTAACACAAATGACACACCACAAGAAAGCTAACCATTCAAGTCTTTATGAGAAGAACTTAGAGAGGTTAAGTGTATTCCCAAGGGCACATAGCTGGTAAGCGATGGAACCAGCATTTTAGCCCTAAGACATCAAAGCATTTTGCTACCAAAGGCAGCAGCAAAGGAGCTCTGTGCCATTCATCAAACTCCAGGCTCCAGGGAGAAGGTTTTTGAAAAATTAGCGTCAAAGCCTGGGCTAGGATCTGGGCCTGTAACTTTTGGCACAAATTATTGTGAGGTCTGGAAATTATCTCCAAAAAGAAAGAAAGAAAGAAAAAAGGCCAAAGATGTCTGAATAATAGGCAAAGTTTCACTTTTTCTTACTGAAGTCTCTTTCTCAAATCTTAACGTGATTAGCAGGTTCTGACACTATCATTATTTCTAGCTAAACTTTTAAAATGACATCTTTAACTCAACAGGACAACTGTCTCCAGAATCATGAACCAGGGATGTGGGAGTCTTCAGGCCTTGTTCCCATCTTTCAGGGGTTGAAAGTTTTCTTTTTTAAAGAATAATTAATTAATTAATTAATTAGTTTATTTTTGACGGCGTTGGGTCTTCTTTGCTGCGCACGGGCTTTCTCTAGTTGCGGTGCACGGGCTTCTCATTGCTGTGGCTTCTCTTGTTGCAGAGCACAGGCTCTAGGTGCACAGGCTCCAGTAGTTGTGGCACACGAGCTCAGTAGTTGTGGCTTGTGGGCTCTAGAGTGCAGGCTCAGTAGTTGTGGCGCACAGGCTTAGTTGCTCTGCGGCACGTGGGATCTTCCCAGACCAGGGCTCGAACCCATGTCCTTTGCATTGGCAGGCAGATTCTTAACCACTGTGCCACCAGGGAAGCCCAGGGAGTTGAAAGTCTTCAATCAACTCCCCCTTTCTTGTTATCCAGAGCCTTATCATTTTTTTTTTTTTACTGGTGATCCTAAGGCACCTACAATTTAAGCTTCGTAGGCATTCCTTGGCAGCAAAGGCCATTAAAACCGGAGGCACAAGTAATCAAAACTCAAGACTTAGTTTTATTAAGAAAAAGGCTCACTGAGATATTTGCACTTTGTCATACACTGTGTCATCAGTTTGTCAACCCTGCCTACACCTCCTCCTCAGTAAAAGGGAAGTACAGGCATATCTCTGTTTTATCGTGCTTTGCTTTGTTACATTTTTTACAAATTGAAGGTTTGTGACAACGCTGCGTTGTCAGATGATGGTTAGCATTTTTTATCACTAAAGTATTTTAAAATTAAGGTATGTGCATTTTTCAGACATAATGCTATTGCATACTTAATAGGCCACAGCGTAGTGTGAATATAATTTTTATATGCACTGGTAAACCAAAAAATTCACGTGACTTGCTTTATTGTGGTGGTTTGGAATTGAACCCACACTATCTCTGAGGTCTGCCTGTAGATATGCAGACAGAAGCCGAGATAAAAGGCCATGTGCCCGGATAGTTGGTAAGGAGGACTGCCCCAGCCCCTGGGACCAGTCCCCATGGGGTCTGCTGCCCGGCCTGCTCTTGGGTTCCAGGAGATCCCATGTGTCCTTCCAACAAACCCAACTTGTAGTTTTAAGATCATTTTAATAGTCCTGGACAAAGACATCCCTGCTTGTTCCTTATCCATTTGTCATTGGACTCCTTTAAGAGATTCTATGAGTTACAGTTGACATCTTTGCCATGCCACTCTAGTTTTATGAGTTTACTTACCAGTATGAAGTACAAGTTACTTGATTTTTGCTTTTATTTAATCAGGACATCTATTTGGCTTAACTCACAATGGAATATAACAGTAAGCCAGAGAGTAAATTGGGGATATTTGAGATAGGAAAAGATTATCTTGGGTTATAAATCTGAATTCTATCTCTAGTCACAAATTGTGAAGGGGATTTCCAGATAGCTAAAAAATGACTGGTTTCTTTTATTTATACAACATCAGCACATTTCATCATCTTAACTCTTAAAAATCTGAGCTGGAAAAACCAGGCAGACTAATTCAACGCTAATTTTACAGGTCAGGAAACTGAGTCTTAGAGAGGTTAAAAGTTCCATTAGGCTGCTTGGCCCAGAGAAAGTTATTTTAGGCCAGAATCTCCACCCCTGGCCTTGACATCGGTGGGAAATGGATATTTCCACATCTCTTCTGTTGATAGGAATTTCCCTCATTGCCTTGGGCAGGGACTGCTATTTCTGATGTGTGTCCTTAGGGACAGACAGGGCTCTCTTCATGGCAACAACTCATCCTGTACATCATGGGATGTTGCGAAGTATTGATTAAGGTTTTTTTTTCCCTGCTCCTGAGTTTGCTTTATGGAGCAGAGATAATACTAGTGAGATCTTAAGTTCTCAGAGCTCCAATTCAAAGAAAGTCCCATTCTGGCTATAGGACCACTCCTCTCACCTTCTACCACCCACCATCATCACCTGTGCAAGACAGGGCCCCATGGGGAGAAGAGATATAAGAGGGGACTGGAATCTGGAAGGAGGCTCCCTTTGAGAAAATGCATCATTTTCAAAGAGAGGCTGCCCCTCTCTCAGGGAGAAGGTCACCCACCATCTCTCCCTCCAGCTAGAGAAGTGAGGCCCCAGATAACTGTCTAAACTCTGGTGGATAGATTGCCATTTCGATCCCTAGAGATGAAAGTCTGCACTGCCTCTTGAGCTACAGACCCACCCCAGCGGTCTGAGCCCTGGGGAGAGAGCAGGAGCAGGTGGGGAGGGAAAGAGGGATAAGGACATCACCCTCAAGTTCTCATTCCCCTAAAGGCACATAAAATGGAGCCTTCTTGCACCCAAAGTCTCCAAAGGATAGATGAGAGTGGGCACCAGAGGAAGAACAGGGCTGCCAGGGACCACCATAGTGAAGGGCACAGAGGTGCTTGCCCCAGAGAAATGGGGGAGCTGCTTGGAGCTGAATAACTGCCCACTGGGGATCATTGTGTCCAGCACGTGTCCAACCCACGGAGAAGGAGCCGGGATCCAGGGAAGGACCTTGTCTGAGCAGCCATATTCGAAGAGGTCGTCTTGTGGCATCTTCCATCTCTATACTCCACATGGAAGCGCCGCCCTCCCGATTACTCAGAGAAAACCCTTGGGGTCATCTCTGACTCTCCTCTTTTTCTCACCCTCCACCACTTTTCCAGCAGAAAAATTTGGTTGGTTCTACCTTCAAAACACATCCACCCTCTGATCACCTTTCCTCACTTTTCCTTCTACCATCATCAAGCCACAGTCAAATCTCACCTGTCTTACTGCAATAGCTTTCTAACTGGTCTCTCTCTCTTTGCAATCAATTCTCATCAGAGTGGCCAGAAGATCCCTGTAAAACTTACATCAAGAGTTGTCACTCCCTCCGTAAAATTTTACCTCCATGAGAGCAAGGACTCAGTTTTGTTTGCTGCATCCCCAGAACATTACCTGGCACGGTGTTAATATTCACTATGTGAACTTTAGATATTGTCAGGTGTTATTAGGCATTGTGACTGTTAGGTAATAAGTGAGACATTATCATACTCCTCATTTGTAGAGAAGATGCCTGAAATGGCCCAGGATGAGAACTTGGGTATTTTACCTCTTAATTCTGTGATCCCTCTGATGCATTCTGGGAACTTGACTGCTGTGTTCGAGGCAGGAGCTCCAAGTGGGAAGATTCAGACTCAGGTTTTCCCAGATCTCACAGGTCCCAGCTTTCATTGTTAGAGGCCGGAAACTGTACGTTTCTGTTTCTGTGGTTAGGTTACGGCTGCGTCTCCTGCACAGGATGTCAGTTAACCATGGCAGTACTCAGAAAGCAAACTGATGCAAGGTATTTCTTCTCAGGTTCGTCTCGGAGCAGTTCAATTACCAGTGATGAGGACGCCGAAGAAAGGAATAAACTGTTTTCAGCTGTTTTCAGGCGTTCTCATCTGAATCATAGGCTACCAGTCTGTTGGCATGAAATCCTGAAAATCAAAGATAAGGAAGAAATCCATTGTGAACCGAGGGCATTTAACATAGTTCAGTGGAGACTTTTGGTTCTACTAATTATTTGCTCTCTAGACTGTTAAATATAATTACCTGAAAAATCACAAATGTGCACATGAAAAAAAAAAGTTTGAGAAGTTTGGTTTAGATCCTCAATGTTTTGAGAGTTTTTTTTTTTTTTTTTGCTAAAACAGACATGTTTTGTTTTGGCTTCATATTAGAAATTATTTTTCACTTAACTGGAAGTCAGATAAATAAGTGTTTTGGTTATCCATTGCTGTATAACAAGCCACTCTTAGACTTAGTGGCTTAAAATAAGGATTTGTTTTCCTGCTCCTGCATCAGGATCAGGTCCTGGCCTCTGCTTGCTTCCTTTGTGCTCACTCACTCAGCTGTATTCAGTTGGAGACTCAGCTGTGCTTACATTTTTTCTATAAAGGGTCAGCTATTAAATATTTTAGGTTTCTATGGTCATATGATCTCTGTCACAAATACTCATGTCTGTCATTATAACACAAAAGAAACAATAGACAATTTGTAAACAAGTAAGTGTGACTATGTTCTAATAAAGCTTTATTTGTGACTCTAAAATTTGCATTTCATATAATTTTCATTAGTCACAAAATATTCTTCTTTTATTGATATTTTCCAAGCATTGGAATGGTTAAAACCATTCTTAGCTCATAGGCTATACAAGAAGAGCTGGGCTTGATTTGGTTCAAGGACTATAGTTTGCCAACCCCTATTTACAAGGTCTGGGATGGTCTCACTCATATGCCTGGCAGTTGCTGGCTGTTGTCCGGGGCACCTTGGTTTCCCTCCACAAGGCCTCTTATCCTCGGCTTTGGTTCCTGGCGGTCTCAGGGCCACATTCCAAGTGGGGGAAGACAGAAGCTACAAGGACTCTTGAGGCCTAGGCTCCAGACCTCAAACATCAACACCGTTATATTCTCTTAGTCAGAGTAAGTCACAAGTCCTGCTCACACTCAAGGGATGAGAGAAAAGACTCCACCTCTTGTTGAGAGGAGCTGTAAAATACTGTGGCCATATTTTTCACTCTACCATAATAAGTAAATGTTATGGGTTAAATTGTGTCTCCCCAAAATTCAAATGTTGACGTCTTAACTCCTAGTACCTCAGAATACAACCTCATTTGGAAATAGGGTTGTAGCAGATGTAAGTAGTTAAGATGAAGTCATATTGGAGTAGGGTAAATCATTAGAGTAGAGTGAGTGACCTTATTTGTAAATAGGGTTGTAGCAGATATAATTAGTTAAGATGAGGTCAGATTGGAATAGGGGATGGGCCCTAATCCAATATGAAATGTCCTTTATCAAAAGGAAAATTTAGAGACAGACATGCACATGGGGAGAACGCCATGTGAACATGAAGGCAGAGATCAGGGTGATGTGTCTACAAGCCAAGGAACGCCAGATTGTCAGTATGTTAGTTTCCTAGGGCTACTATAACAAAGTACCACAAACTGGGTGGCTTGAAGAACAGAAATTTATTGTGTCATAGTTCTGCAGGCTAGAAGTATGAGATCAAGGTTTTGGCAGGGTTGGTTTTTTCTGAGGGCTGTGAGGGGGAATCTGTTCCAGGCCTCTCTCTTTGACTTACAGATGGCTGCCTTCTCCCTGTGTCTTCATGTCTTCTTTCTTTTGTGTGCGTCTGTGTCCAAATTTTCCCCTCTTATAAAGATACCAGTCATATTGGATTAGGACCCACCCTAATGACCTCCTTTTAACTTGATTAAATTTATAAAGACCCTACCTCTAAATAAGGTCACATTCTGGGGTACTGAGGGTTAAGATGTCAACATATGGACTTAGGGGGAACATAAATCATCCCATAACAGCCAGTAAACCAACAGAAGCTAGGTGAGAGACATGTAACAGTCTTCCTCAAGACCTTCAGAAGGAACCAATCCTGCTGACACCTTGATCTCAGAATTCTACCTTCCAGAATTGTGAGAAAATAAATTTCTACTGTTTAAGCCAC
Source organism: Hyperoodon ampullatus (assembly GCF_949752795.1). Taxonomy (NCBI): domain Eukaryota; kingdom Metazoa; phylum Chordata; class Mammalia; order Artiodactyla; family Ziphiidae; genus Hyperoodon; species Hyperoodon ampullatus. The sequence continues at coordinate 193,823,177 of NC_136914.1, read as the reverse complement.
CCTGTTTGTGGTACTTTGTGATGGCAGGCCTAGAAAACTACTGCAATAACCATAAGTAAAAGGCAATTTTTCAAGAGCTGAAGCTGCAACTAGAAATCAATGACAGGTTATAACACATTGAAGATCTGAAGTTCAGCGCTCAGATGCTTCTATTCAAATCTGTTGACAGATAAAAATATTTCAGAAGTCACTTTGAGGGATTTTACATGTGTTAGTTACAAATACCAAGGGTTGGGAATCTTCACATATCACACTTTTTCAAAATAGAAATTCAGGCAATATTCTTGATCTTAATTTATATTCCTACACAAACATGAAAACATAAATTGAAGCAAACCAACAGTCAAAAATCAAAATAGGGCTTCCCTGGTGGCGCGGTGGTTGAGAGTCTGCCTGCCGATGCAGGGGACACGGGTTCGTGCCCCGGTCCGGGAAGATCCCACATGTCGCAGAGCGGCTGGGCCCGTGAGCCATGGCCGCTGAGCCTGCGCGTCCGGGGCCTGTGCTCCACGAGGGGAGAGGCCACAACAGTGAGAGGCCAGCGTACCACAAAAAAAAAAAAAACACAAAAAACAAAAAACCCAAAATATTTAGGGATAAAAAGGGGGTATTTGATAACAGCTAGTTTAACTTCACTTAATAGCTGAGAAAAATGAAGTTTAAAAAAATGTATGATTTATCTAAATCCAGGAAGTTAGTCAAAGTGTTAGGTCATTTCCTGGAACCCACTATGCAAGAACTGTGATTTTTAAATTCTTGACCAAGTGCTCTTTCTGCCAGCCAGCTAGCTCATCTCCTTCTTTTAAATTTAACTGAGAAATGTCATATTGCATAATTTCAGTTTAGGGTTTATATATTTTTTTACATATATATTCTCATCTTTGTCCCGAATGATAGGATTTATTATCTCAGTTTTATAGATGAGAAATGGGAGCTCAAGATCACTCAAGATAACCAATTTGGACTTTCCTGGTGGTCCAGTGGCTAAGAATCTGCGCTCCCCATGCAGGGGGCCCAGGTTCGATCCGTCTTCAGGGAACTAGATCCCACATGCCGCAACTAAGAGTAGCATGCTGCAACGAAGATCCTGCATGTCACAATGAAGGCCCAGCACAGCCAAATAAATAAACAAATATTAAAAAAAAAAAAAAAGATAACCCATTGAAGTGGACAGAACTTGAACTCAGGTCTTCAGATTCCAAACTCGATCCACTTTCTACTACACTTCAGCTGCCTCCCTAATAATGAATGAAGACATCGCAGAATAAAAAGCCAATTGGACCACAGAATCAAGGAAATTAGATCTCACCTTAAGTTGTGAAACTGAAGCTTCACTGTAAAAGCTCTATGAGTCAACTTATTTTTTAAACCAATATTTACTTATAAATATATTTTATAGATTTTAAATATATTTTAAATATAGATATATGTATGTATGTTTATATACATATATATTTCTCAAATTTCTGCCCTAAATTTGGTGAGAGGGATATGGATTCTCATTTTGTGGCATGAAAGACGAACTAGCATGGAGCGTATCCCATAGTGGGTGGAGTTTTCAAACACTGTTAACCATTGTCATCATATTGCTGTGTTTCCCATACTGTGAGATGTCACCAGTGTATTCACTCCTCAGTTGACCAGAGCACCCTGGTCCTTGAGCACCTGGGCTAAGAGGGAGCTATCAGTATTTTCTCATTTCTCATAACATCATTACAGAGCTGGGTTTAGTGAAGAGCGTGGGCTTAGGAACCAGCAGACCTGACTTAGACTCTGGCTCTGCCACTTGCTAGCTGGGTCGATTTAGTCTAGTTACTTAATCTCTACAAGCCTCAGGGTCCCCATCTATAAAATGAGGACAACAACTAGAAGTACTAGCACTGTACTCAGCACATGGTTCTCTATTTTGGTCATCAGTATTATTCATCTAAAGCATATTATTAATTGGAGGGCATAGCTAAGCATTAAAGCAATGGAGGACAGGGAATTGGAATGTGACAGCCACTGGTGTTCATTGCTTAATCACACTGCACACCATCCAGAGCATTTTTATTTTGGAAATTGTTAGCATATTTTATCCCTGTTATCCGTTAAGGGGTCAAGTTCCTCTTTCTGCTTTGGCTGCTAGAAAATCAGAACCAAATTAGTGACTTAACCCTAATGGCAGGGCAGGACTGGAAGGCCTGTGGATCTTTGACTCGACTTTTCTTTCTTCTTGATTATCATACTATTCAGTTTGTATTTTTTTTTCTTATCATAGTTTTCATTTTCCATTATATCAAATGGCTTTTTTTTTTTTTTTTTTTTTTTTTTTTTTGTGGTACACGGGCCTCTCACTGCTGCGGCCCCTCCCGTTGCGGAGCACAGGCTCCGGACGCACAGGCTCAGCGGCCATGGCTCACGGGCCCAGCCTCTCCACGGCATGTGGGATCCTCACCGAGCGGGGCACGAACCCATGTCCCCTGCATCGGCAGGCGGACTCTCAACCACTGCGCCACCAGGGAAGCCCCCAAATGGCTTCTTATAAACGACTTTAAGTCTTTTGTGGGACAAGGTCAGGCATGTAACTAGGTTACTGAAGAATTTTGACTTGTTGGAGTATAAACATGAAACATTTTGATTTCTTTCAATAGCTGTTCCCAAGTTCCAATTATACTCCATCGAATCATTCTTTAGGCTTTAACAGAAGTTAGGTATATTCCATAACCTTCCTGTCACTTTCTGCTGTTACAACTTAGCCTGATACAGTATAAAACTTCAATCTCTTACGTGGTTCAAAGCTCTATACCTTTCCTCCCCACTTGTCAGGGTGCTAAATATATACAGAGGGAACTATACTCAATATTTTGTAATACCCTATAAGGGAAAAGAATCTGAAAAAAGTAGATATATCTGTATGTATAAGTGAATCACTTTGCTGTACACCTGAAACTAACACAACATCATAAATCAACTATACTTCAATAAATTAAAAAAAGAAAGAAAAATAAATATATACACAGAGAGATTTATTGTAAGAATTGGCTCAGGTGATTATGGAGGCTGACAAGTTCCAAGATCTGCAGTGGCAAGCTGGAGACCCAGGGCAGCTGATGGTATAATTCCAGTCCAAGTCTGAGTCTGAAGGCAGGTGAAGACAGATGGATGTCCCAGCTCAAAAACAGTCAGGCGGAGATCAAATTCCCGCTCACTCAGTCTTTTATTCTATTCAGGCCTTCAACGGGTTAGATGAGGGCAATCTGCTTTACTCAGTCTATGGATTCAAATGTTAATCTCATCTAGAAGCACCTTCACAGACACACCCAGAATAATGTTTAACCAAATATCTGAGCACCCTGTGGCCCATCAAGTTGACACATAAAATTAGCCATTGCAAGTGGAGAAGAGGAAGGAAGAAACGGAAAACTTGTCTTCACTTAACTAGTTAAGGTCCTCACCTGTTGCGTTGCTAATTATCCAGCTTATGCCGGTCAATGTCCATGCCGCCTATGTGATAGATGTGCATGCAGCAGTTCTTCGGAGGATCCTGAAGACCCCCTGTCCCCCCTGCCCCCTGCTGTGTAACTCCCTGACTAAAACATTTGGCTCCAGCTCCATGTCCTCTGCTCCTGGGCTCTCCTTCCATCTCAGCTCCCACTGAAGGTGGCATAGGCAACATCCTCTTGGTGGGTATCTGCACTGGATTGACAACCCTCTCAGGTGGAATAACAGCAAGATGGCTCAGGCCCAGGTCCCTGCAGTGCACTGTGTCCAGCTGTCCCATGGGCAGCTCAAGCTCATTGCCAGGCCCAGTGGTGGGCATGCAGCTCCAAGTGGTGGATCATTTCTCTGCACCTTCCACATCTCTCCAATCCTCTTTGATGCAGAGACAGAGGAGCTGGTCTGCTGTGAATATCCAGCTGGGGGAAGGAGATGCCAATCTCCTTTTCATGCTTCCTCAATCTCTATACTCAATTCTCTTGGCACCTGCCCTCCCTACCATGTAGCATCTTATTACAGGTATAAATTAATTAATAATATTTAATATTATTAATTTATTGGTGATTTCTGGATATTGGAAATGTCAGATAGGGAGATGTTCTGTATTTTCCTTCTCATAAATTCTAGCTCTGTTCCTGTTTTATTGAACTATTTCACTGTGTAATACATTGATCACCAGGTCTACCATATTTACTTTGGTCCAGGTACATTTACTTTACCTTAATTCATTCAATTCAGTTCCATTTCAGTTAGAATCAACCCAATTCCAATTCTGAGAATTCTCAGAATTTCTGAAGCTGGCCTCCATTTCCTCTTCTGTAAAATTATGGGATTGCACAAAATAGATCAGTGATGACATAATCGTGGCAAGTGTGCTGCCAGTCCTCATTCTGGTGTCCATGCCGACATGACTAATCAATCATGACACTTTTTTCTTGCCAAGTCTTGATCCATCCTGAGACTATTTTTCAAAACAACACTTCAGACTAGTAATGCTCAACTGATTGTAGTTGGCCCAGGAGAAGCCACTCAAAGGACAAAAGTGAGATGAACCTTGGCCCAAGTCTTGGCTCTGTCAGTTCCCAGGTATGTGACCTTGAGGAAGTCACTTAACCTCATTGAGTCTTAGTCTCCTTTTCTGTTAAAATGGGAACAACAACCTCTAAGTCGCTAAATTCTAGAAAAGATCACCTGAGATAATAGATATCAGGCTTTTCAAATGTATAGGGCTTCACAAAGCTAAATAGTTCTTACTACAATGGTCTCCATAATCTTCCCATCTGGGACATTCATTCCTATTGTGGCTTGGAGCCAATTTTCTCCTTGTAGCTGAACTCCTGACGTCAAGTCTAGCCCTGGGACAGGTATTTAAAAATACAGACTGTAAGGTCAGCAGACCTGGGTTTGAATCTCAGATCTCTTCCTTCTTAGCTGTGTGAACAAACTGCTTTAATTCATCAGGCTCAGTTTCTTCATTGTAAAATAGGGAATATTAATCTTATCTGTATTAAAGGATTACTGTGAGATTTAAATGAGCTAATTAAACATTTATCCCATGATGTGGCATATGGTGAATGCTCAGTAAATGGTAATAAATAGGCTGGGTTGAGGGGAAGGTCCCATTACAGTTTAGAATTTGTCCTATAAGTGGGAAGTTTCACACCCTACATAGGCCTTCCACAAGACTTAAAAAAACCTTTCTAATCAACTTCATGAGCCATGAATTTAAGGGATAGGCTTCCCTGCCTTTTTGATTTGGACTCCTCTTTAAAAAAATAAATCACAAAAGGGAAATACAGAAAAATGAAGCTGTACCCTAGACATACTGCACTATAGCATATCTCCCCTAACCTTCACTGCAGCTGTGCTCTGCAGCTGAAGTTAGTGCTGTCCATTTTGAAGTCTTTCTGCAGGTTCTGGAAGGATTCAGTAAAAGTGAAATCCCTAAAATGCCATAGACGAATGCTTGATTAAGCAAAGTCCTTTAACAAAAAAGTTATTTCCCAATAGGTTGGTTGAACGTTTTTCCATCAGTCTTTTGCTCAAGGAGGACCTTGGAAAAATACTTTTCAGGTGGGTTAAAGCTCAGGCAAACAAAATTATCCTTTATCCTTCACTCTAAAGAACAAGCAATTGCAGTGTTCTAGAATGTTCCTGGCATTAGCTACAGCAAGAAATGAGAGGAATTCTTGACATTTCAGAACTCTGATGTGGCAATTTCTTTGAACATTCTTTTAAAAGGAGGGTGAATTTAAAAAAAAAAAAGATCTTTCAATAGTTTCATTGTTGTACCTGAGCATTCCTTATCCAGTGGATTTACTCTAATTATCTAAATGATTCTAAGGAAGACAGTTTCCCCTCCAGTAAGGGCACAGCAAAGTGATCCTTACAGAGACATGAATGTAAATTGCTTTGGGATGGAAAATTGACTGAATTTTAACAAGTGGCTGCTGCCAACAGAGAGCCTCTGATGCCTTTTATAAACCAGGATCTGGCTATATCTCTCTGTCTCCTCTTGACCTCAGGAGCCTGGATGTGAGGTGGGCCAGTGTTTGCGATAGTCCTGAGTTTCCTGAGCACTGTGCAGGGTACAAGCACTGCTTGGCTACCATGATCTCAACCCTGACTGAAACCCATTACCGTATTTGGTCATCCTGAATACTCACGCCATCAACAGAAAATGCATCATAGCAGCAGGGGCAGCAGCACATTCAAAGCAAAAGGCAAAAGTAAGAAGAGGAGGGAGACAGAGAGAGGAAGAGAGAAGGGCAGACAGCCTATGACTGACAGAAATACACTGAGCTCCATGAAGAGACATGCAGAGAAAAGAACTACCTACTGGCAGACACACAGGGAATGAAAAGCAGAGGCAGAGAGTTAGGCCAGAGAGAGGGGGGAAAAGAGAAAAGAGAACGCAAGGAATGGAGAGGGAGAGATAGAAATAGGTCCCAAATTAATATCTGCCTATCTACCTATAGGTATATACATGTATAGACGTACACATATATAAATAAAAATACATATGTGTGCGCGTGTGTTCAATCCATCTACACACCAAAAAACCTTGTTTGTGAATCACCTAGTAGGGTTTCCATTCTACGTTCCCACAGAGTTTGGAAGTATTTATTGTTTTTTGTGGTTTTTTTGCCATGTGGCATGTGGGATCTTTGTTCCCCAGCCAGGGGCCAAACCCTTGTCCCCTACAGTGGAAGCGCGGAGTCTTAACCACTGGACCTCTAGGGAAGTCCCGGAAGTATTTATTGGATTTGGATGTAGAACATAAGGTACCTGTGAACTCAACTACATTAATTTTCCCTCAGGTGTTCCTAATTTATTCATTGCCTAATTTACACTTACCAGACAAAATATTATAGATTTGCACTTACTAGTTTTAGGTTTCCTTTAATATCAACTCAAATTGTGTCCCCCTCAAAAGACATCATTTAGAACCCAGGTGCCTAGTCCACAGACAAACTTCACCCTCATTAGCCTCTTGACCCCTTTCCTCCACTGGCCCAAGCCCTGCTGGAGAAGATGAGGTTTAAGAACTGAGCACTTTAGTTCCTTACTTGCTTCTCATCTGTGAGAAGCTCTAAGCTACATCCTCACTCTCTTGCCTAAAACATGGTATATATGAGTTGAAGTAACTGGGTTTCTTTCTGTATTTATTTCCATTTCTGGCAGGAAGGGGTTCAATTTTCTGGCATAAATTCCTTTCCTGGATTCATGCCCACAGTCCTGGAAGAGCTTAGCTATCAATCCTTTAAAGTTTGATTGATTTGTCATTTTTTGATGCTGGAATGAGTTTGTTAGGGGAAATTTATGAACACATTACCCTAACTGGCAAGGGCCTTGAGTGCTTGAGGATTTCCTGAAGAGACACTCCAAGAACCTTCTGTGGCTTTTTGTTTTTCCTTAGGATGTGGTGTGATCTTCATGGTCTATTTGTTATAATGCTTCCCTGACGTAAAACACTGGTAAAGCGTAAATAAGCTCTCCCTGAAATACTTTGAATCTTTCCAATCTGGAAGTCTGAGCTTAAGCTCCCTGCTTTAAATATACTGCATACAAATTATCCACTGGAAGAGACAGCAAGTTCTTATCGAGCCCAAAGAGTACTTTTTACTCAAGTGTACCCGTTCTTAGCATGCCTGAGTACACAGATTTGGTCTTTAGAAATTTTGATGCTATGCTGTTGACTGCATAAAAATTAATTATTGGTAGAAATAATTGTTGGATGGTGTTTTTCATCCTTCTTTGTCTCATTTAGTGCTTTTTTGCTTTGAATTTATTTTGTCTGATACTAATATTGCCCCTTCTGCGTATTTTGGTAGCATTTACATGGTATCTCTTTATCCATCCCTTTATTTTCATCCTCTCAATGTCATCCTGATATAAGTGTGCCTCTTACAAAACAGCAGATAGTTTGGTTCATATTGTTTTACCCCATATAAGAGCATCTGTCTTTCAAAAGAGGCATTTAACTCATTCATATTTATTGATTTGGACATATTCCTGTCACTTTATTTCACGTTTACACCTATTCATTTACTGACGTGCTTAGCAAATATTTTCTCTGCTTTCTTGTTGTTTCTCAGATATGGAGTCTTTGTAAATTGCATTTGAGTTGTGGTTGTAACCATAGTGATGTTGATGAATAGTGAAAGTGCCGCTTTTGCTAGCACGCCTTGAAGAAAGAATACTTGTCCTGAAGTTAATGATGTCCGAACTTGGTGAATCTTCTTGAGAGTGATAGAGTGCCGTTGGGGTCATGCGTAGTTATGATGGGATTTAACTACAATAAAAGTGCTTTGGACTTGGAGTCAGCCTAGGGTTTGAATTTGCCCCTCATCGTCAACACACACACACACACACAGAAACACACACACATTTGTTATGTGACTGTGGATATTTAATTAAGCTCTGCACCCACTAATTTCCTCATCTGTAAAAATCCTGAGATGATTGAGGGGATTAACTCAGGGAACAGCAGTAACATGGGAAAGCACTAGGCTTATTGCAGAGTCTTAACAATGTCTATATAAAAATAAAAACTCCATCTCTCTTGGTTTGTGGTGCATTTCCTTTTCGAAGTGGGGGTCTGGTTGGTATGCAGGAAAAGGAGAAGGCATGTGAGCTATGTTATCTGCTTGTCATCACAAGGGGAGCCAAGTGGCAGGCCATGGATTGAAGCACATCCGGAGCACTGGGGTGGGCCTGGGAATTCCACAGTGAAGACTGTGAGATAAGGAAGTGCCAAGGGGGGAAGCTGCTGAATGGCTCTGGCTTCTGGTGACCAGGGCCAGGGTCTTATGGGATGAGAGATGAGGAGGGAATGTGGCTTCCAGAGCCACCAAATAAGGAAGAATGTCATCTCTCTCCATCTCACCCAAGTGTAAATGTCAGCCACCAGAGCAACTCACCCCACACCATATCAGGAACCCCAAACATGGTTTTGAAAGGATCTAGGACAAGCTCTGAGCTAAGTGGTACATTAGGAAACATTTCGTTTATTTTTCAATATGCTTTCTCACCTCTCAATTTTTTTTTTCTTTTTCTTCTTTTGCAAAACATAATTTACCAAGAGGACAGCTGTCCTTTGAAGGCAGGAGTTGCTTTAAACATCACAAAGCTCCTGTGATCCCAGCCCCCTCGCCTGCCCCACCTAGTGTGCTCTGTCCAGGTTGGCGGTTCTGATCTGTCACTCACCCAAACTGCTTCCCCAGGGAGCCACTGGGCTGAGCCTCCAGAGGTCATTTCCTTGCCAAACATTCCTTTTCAGTGAGAGGACGTTTTCATCCCCTGGTAAACAATCCCAGTCCACACAAAGAAGAGAGGGGTGCCTGTCCCTCTTCACGCTCTCCACTCGGTCCTGAGCCCATTCCAACCCCAGAGGCGTCAGTCTGCTCTATAAATTCCTTTGTGAAACCTGAGCGCCTGGGCTCCGAAGGGGAGCAAAGATCTTGGAGGGGTTACAGTTTTCCTCCTCTCTAAAGATCTGCTTGTGTTGGCAGCAGAAGGGGATGTTCTTCCAAACAGGCTCTTCCCTTTCTTATGTGAATTCAGTTCACACAGCACTGCCAGTCTCCTTCTAAGTGGGAGAGGTAAGCTCACCTCCTTTGCAGGTCTACACATGAAAGAGATGGCAGGCCTGGGGGGATTTTCTGAGTTAAGAGGGTCTGAACCTCTTTCTCCAACTGTCACTATTAGGAGGGACATGGCTCCACTCATGGGAGGTGTAGGGGGGGGAGGCTGGGTTCAGCCTGAGCTTCAAGTGATTTTTTTTTTAAGAAGAGAGAAAAAAAGAAGGAAAGAAGGAAGGGAGGGAGGGAGGGAGGAAAGGAAGGAAGGAGGGAGGGAGGGAGGAAGGAAAGAAAGAAAGGAGACAGTAAGAGGACAGAAGAGAAGGAGAAAGAGAAAAATAAAGAGGAGGATGGAGACATTTTTAGTGGCAGGACTTTCACTGAGCACCCTAATCCCTCACCACCAACGCCTCCATTAACTTCCAGTTCATTTTTTGAATTCATATTGTATCATTTCTTAATATATACGTTTCCTTAACCCCAGAATTTAAAAACAAAGTAGTAAGCCATCAACTGGAAGAATCTTAGAAAACTCATCTTTGAAAAACAATGTATTGTTTTGGTGGCATTACAGGAGATAAAATGAAGAAAAGAAGTCAGCTGTGGCTCTCGTGTAAGACTTTCCATTTCCCCATTTGTCCGGGGTCTCCTGGAGCTTGTGGTCCAGGAGGTCTTCCCCTGAGTCCACGGGGTGGCTGAACCCGTGTGTGCCGACGGGTGCTACATCCTAATACTCTCATCAGAAACGTCTCCGTGTCGTTTCCAGTTGGATCGTGGCGAATGGTGAGAAAGCAGGTCATGGGAAAGCCATTCTGGCTGAGTGACTCTTCTTTCCCCCAACCTTCTACCTAGCTGGCAGCGCCAGGCTAGTGCTGGAGCCTCCTGAGGGAGCTCAGAACCAAGCTGACAGGCAGGGCGCTGCTGGGCAGACACGCCTGCTCCCTGGCCTCCATCCAGCCCCCTGAGTCCAGGCTGGGGCCACCTTTTTTGTTTGTTTTTCATTAAACAATGTTTATTGCGTGCCTACTATGTGCCAGGGGCTGCTCTAAGGACTTGCGGAACACCAGTGAGAGAAACAGACAAACATACATTCCTTGCTTCACGGAGCTTATGTCCTAAGGTTCCTGTTTTACTAAGAGGTTTTATATATTTATTTTAAAATTTTGAAAGGGACAGAAACATTGAAATAGTACATTGAGCACCTGTATACTCTTCACCTAGATTCAACTGTTAATATTTTAAAGCTTTGCTCTTTTTCTTTCCACCTATCTCTCTCAACACACACACACACACACACACACACACACACTTTTTTTGCTGAACCATTTGAAAGCAGGTATCATGACACCTCACCCCTAAATAATTCAGAATGTATTTCCTAAGAATAAGGACATTCTCCTATACTACCTCAAAATCATTATTACACACAAGAAAACTATCATTAAGTCAAATACAGTGTCTAAAATACAGCCCCAATTCAGATTTCTTTAATTGGCCCCAAACTGTATTTTATGGCTTTTGTTCTTTAAATGACAGGATCCAACCGAAGTTCACGTTCACGCATCTTGTCTGATTGCTCTGTCCCTTTTGTTTCTTTTACTCTAGAACAACTCCCCACTTCTTTTGTGTTTGGTTTTTCAAGTCACTGACCTTTTGAGGAGCCTAAGCTAGTTGTCTTGTTGACTGTCCAACATTCTAGATTTGTCGGAATGTTGCCTCATGATTGGATTCAGGTTGAATATTACATAAGTGATGCTACTTCTTATTGCAACACTTCAGGAAATGCATAATGTCAGGTTGTCCCTGACAGGACTTAGATAAACATTTGTTGAATGAAGGAATTATATATATGATGTATGTATTTTTCCCCACAGTCTTAGTAAAGGTGGAGTGTTTAGCAATCAAAATTCTGAGACCGTGATAGGGATGGCTTATTTGTTTACTACAAGTTCAGGAATATATATGTACATATACATACATATTTGTGTAAATCTAAACGATGGGATGGTATTCCCAATTCTGGATGGAAATTAGAATCAGCTTGAAAATTTTTTAAAATGCTGATATCTGGTCCCTAGCACTTCTCTTGATAAATTTTGTCACTTGTGAAGGTGGTGCCTGCCAGATTTCTCCATTGTAAAGGTGCTTTTTGATCCTTCATATTTAATATGTAATCTCTGTGTGATCTTTTAGTACTAGGAGAATATCCTGATGCTCAACGACCTTTTATAAAATGGTCTTAGCATTCACTGATGATCTTTGCTTGAATCAGTTATTTCACTGGGGGTTGTAAAATTGTGAACTTTCTAATTGTATCCTTCTCTCCATAACAATTAGCTGGCATTCTTCTGTAAAGAAGAGCTTTCCCCTTTCCTTTCCTTTTCTTTCCTTTCCTTTCTCTATTTATTTATTTGTTTACATATTTATATTATTTATTTATTATCACTATGGCCTCAATAGATTATTTGTTTTATTCAGAAGTTACCATCATCATTCCTTTTTTTTTTTTTTTTTTTGCGGTACGTGGGCCTCTCGCTGTTGTGGCCTCTCCCGTTGCGGAGCACAGGCTCCGGACGCGCAGACTCAGTGGCCATGGCTCACGGGTCCAGCCACTCCGTGGCATGTGGGATCTTCCCGGACCGGGGCACGAACCAGTGTCCCCTGCATCGGCAGGCAGACTCTCAACCACTGCGCCACCAGGGAAGCCCCCATCATTCTTTTTGACATGACATATCCCAAATTTGGAGAGCAGGAGCCCTTACAGTCATTACAGCTGCATCTTTGGGCAAGTTCCCCATAGTCCATGAGTACCTCCTTGCTTTCCAGCACAGTGTAGTCTGAGCTCATCTTGTACCTTCCCCATTCCAGACCTGGAATCAGCTATTTCTCCAAGGAATGGGAGCCTATATATATTAAAGTGACCAAGGTATAAACCTCTGTATAGGAGGAGACAAAACATGAAATGATACAGTGTGGGCATTTAAATACTTTGAAGGGAATAGACCACTAAATATCAGCTAGCATGAAGAAAAATAACCAAGATACTTTTAAGCTGGGGATGGAGTACTGGCCTGGAAGTAGGGAGACCTTGATTTGGATCTTGACTGTGTGTGTGATTTGGGATGAAGTACTTAATCTCTTCTGGTGTCACTTGCTCCACTGTGTTTAATTGGGGGACTGGGCTAGACAGTACTGAAACCCTTTCTATGCTCCAAAATTCGATGTCCTGAAGAGTTTAACAATACATAGTTATAAGAAGGGTTTTGAGCCCATAGAGGGGATTGTTCCTGTAAGATTTCAAGGGCAGAAACTTCACCTTTTAGCTTTTTCTCCTCTTGATCTAACAAAACTCATTGTAAATGTGTTCAATCAACGTTTTTGGTGGTGATGATCTTTCCTGAAGCTAGAATAAAACAAACAGACTGAACTGCCAAGATTTAGGTAAACCATAAAAAAAAAAAAAAACAACTATGTTAAAGTGAGAGTTTAAGCATTGGGATGGTTACAAAGGGAGGTGTTAACCTTTAAAGTAAGAGGGTCCTACCTGCCTAAACCTGGGCCTTCCTGATGTTCAGCAAATGGACTCAATGACTGCTCAGTTCTTTTCCTGGCCCTCGAGTTCTCTTCTTCCCAAAGAACCCAAATTTAAGTTGTTTTGCAGCATTTTCTCTTTTATTAGGAAACTCCAAACTACACCAAGAAAAAATTTTTTCCAACACTCCTTAAAGTCAGAAACTGTATTTTAAGAATAATTCTCCTCTGCTTTAATAAATTGGCTAAAAAGCTTAAATGGACTTTCTATGTTTGCAGTGATAGAAGCACTTATCTCTCACCCCAAGTGGATGTCCTATGTAATTGAATGTGAAGTAATTCCAAAGTTGCATCAAAATCTTTTCAGAGTGTTACTATGACAATCAGACTTCTTTTTAAAAACCCACTTCAGTGCAAACTCTCCATCATCCCACTGTCCATTCAGTACAATTTCATCGCATGAAGTAAGTTTTGCTTTTCAGAAAGCTTAGGGGCAGGAGGGGGAATCATTATGCATTCACATTAGCTGCTTCTTCCACACACCCATTCTTCTCCGAGTGGTAACAGGCAGTCCACTCATCCTTATCACCATCTCAGGATGTTGGTTGTTAAAGGCTCTGCCTTCCTAAGACTGGGAATTAGTACAGAAGCCTAAAAGAGAACACACTGAGGAAATAAAGTCACTGACAGCGCTTCCTGCTTATTGATACCTTTCCTGCACAGACTCTGGCAAAAGCAAGAACCTGGGCAGAGATTCTCAGAGGGGAAGGAGGAGGGAAGGAGCCTTATCAATATCTCTAAGGCCTGGGAAACTTTGGAAAAGCATATTACCATTTCTTTCATTGGTTTGGGCCCCAGGCTGATCTTGACATTTCTATTCATGTTAACAGAGGGTGTGAGATCTTTATGTTTATCAAGTGGGGCATGTCTTAGAAGTGGTTGAAGTACACTGGGCAAGTGAAGGATTTACCGGCCATTTCCTGTTTTAGAGGTTTTGGAGAATCAACTTTGTGGTCTGCATGTGATGCTTCACACATGAGTGTTGTTTATTTCTATCTTTTGATTCAGTGGTTTTGAGACCTCAATAAAACTTTAGGGGCCCAGAAATCATTTTGTTCAAAGCTCTCCTTTGGTAAATTGAGGAGTTGAAGGGACTTGCTCAACTAGTCCCAGGGCAGAGGCAGGATTAAAAGCCAGGTTCCCTAATTCCTCATCCTACACCCTTCATCCTTTACAACTTCATATATATACAAATGCTGCCTTCCCTGACCCTCCTTGGCTTTGTGCCAGAAGAAGCATATTATATTGCCTGCAGTTTTCCTTAAATAGCTCAGTAAAACTGAAAACTCCACAAGGGCAGGAGAGTTTGTCTCTTGTGTGCATTGGTATATCTCAGGTCTAAAAAATGCCTGACACATAGTAGGGCCAAATAAATATTGATGAGTAAATTTTATGTGTGTGTGTGTGTGTGTGTGTGTGTGTGTGTGTGTGTTTCCCATAGTCGTAGTAAAGGCAAAGCCTTTCACAATCAGAATTCTGAGACTGGGATAAGGATGGCTTGACTGCTTTCTACATCTTCAAGGATATACGTATGTATATTTATGTACATATTCATTTAAATCTATACCCTGGAGCGGTGTTCTCAATGCTGGGTGGAAATTAGAATCAACTGGAGAGTTTTGTTTTTTTTTTTTTCCAAGACAATACCTGGATATTAAAGCAAAGGTTCAGATTTCATTCACCTGGGCTGAGGTCAGGGCATCAGCACCTTTTAAAAGCTTCACAGACGATTCTAAGATACACCTAGCCTTGGAATCACACCCTAGGAAAGGGAACTTCTGAGGTGTCCTAATGGGGAGGTTACATTTGCTGTGGTTAGTTGGCATATGAAAGATGCTAATAAGTTGCTCACACTCCAGAGTAGGTCACCCACTTTAACTATCTTTACCTCTAATTAGTATTAGCAGATTATTTGTTATTTAAGAAAGGAGGATTTAAGATATGTGGTTTGGCTAGAACAGAATGTAAGACTCCTGCCAGGTGTCAACTAAATATTTAGCCTCACTATGTGTCAGGCACTTTGCTATGCCCTTTAGAATCCTAGGCCTATATGCAGTAATAGGAATTGGTCAGATCTTGTGTTGGGTCATACACGAAAGGTTCTGTCATCTGATTAGACTAGAAAGTTAGCTGAAATCTACTGCTAGAATGGTTTCATTTGCCTCAAGTAAACTTTTTATGCCGGGCACTGTCTTAGGATCTAAATGGCCAGGGGCTGCTTCATTGAGTTTACAGAACAGTCATGTGGCTGTGTGTACCTGTTGGCTGACATGAATCCATATGTGTGGCAGAATTTGGCTAGAGACACAATTTACAACAAGGCACCTGCTGCTGTAAGGTGTGGAGGAGAGACCTACAGCCTTCATCTACATCTACCAAAGGAGGTCGCCGATATCTGCAAAAAGGCAGCTTGTACTGGGTTGCTTACAGTAATGTGCATGCACTTTCTATACAGAGCCCTGGATACAGGAGGACTTTGGTCTTGACTCTGTCCTTTGAGAGGAGATGAAGGCAGATGCCACAACCCTGCTCAAAATGTCCCCAGTACGTGCAGCTTTTCAAATGCAGGTGATTCCATCCCTGGTTGGCAGGGGAGGGGAAACAACCTTGAACCTCCTTTGCTTCAGCATTCTGACCTCCCTTTGGTATTTCTGAGTGTGTAACTGAGCCTGGGCTTCCTTGTAGGGATACTTGGGTTCCTAGTTGCACAAAGTCTGCTATTTCACTGAGCCAAGAGTGGTGAGTAGCAGCTGGGACTGGGAAGGAAATTAGGAGGGATGGCAAAATGAGCAATTACAGGTGCAACAGCAGAACAATGTGGCTTCCGAGTCAGAATCTGGCTACAGTCCTCCAAGTCCTTCCTTTTAGTATCAAGGTGGGTGCTCTAAGGGCAAGGAGTATTAATAACAATAACATTTTACATGCTATAAAATACCTTGGATTGTAGCAAATAAAAGGACCATTTTGAAAAACAGCCTGAATGTCCATAAATAGGAGCATGGTTAAATAAGCAAGGGTAGGTCCACACAGAGAAATCCGTATAGTTGTTGAAGATAATGAGACAGACTTATCTGTGCTGGTAGAAGATGAGCTCTAAGACAAGGATCAAGTGAAAGAAATCAAGTACCGAATCAACACTCAGCAAGATTGCAATTAAGCAGCCTTCTCTCTGTGTTGTTTTAATTTTCAACAACATATTTATATATAACTTACACAGTCAAGAAAATATAGTAAAAATAAAAAGTCTGAGTAGAAGTATAATATCCTAAAATTTGGAAAGACAAAATTGTCCTTGGAGCTGAGCTGTGGCCCACGAACCCTGGTGGTGTCTGGGCAAGTCTCTCAAACCCTGGGGGACAGCAAAAGGTGCTTTAGGCCCTGCTTCTCTGCCTCTCACTTTCCTCACCTGTAAACAGGGTTATAAGTCTGGTCTTGTTGAAATGCATAAATCCTGAGGGGAGGGGCAAGATTCGTCACGTAACTCTGGCCAAGCTCAGGACTATTCCCCTGCTCATTCCGGCCATAGATAGTTGACACTGGGTTGCTAAATCATTCTAGAACCAACTTGCAGGTCTGTTGTCTTAATTCATCTTGGTAAGGAAAGGTTATGCCTAGTTTGAGGTTATGATCAAGCCAAATATACAAATTTCAGAACTTATCCCACTAGGGGAACTTTTATGGGAGGGAAGCTCCTGAAAAACAAGTGACAGAGAACTCTCCTCTAGTTGCAAAGTTTGGTTCTCAATTTTGATGAATAAGAATGATTTGAAAATACAATTTTGTCTGATGTGTTGTTAGGGAGCTAAATGTATCTAGAATTTCTTTCTGAAGAGCAAAATCCTCTCATGTTTTATAATGACAAGTTATGTTTTTCCTCGTCTGAAGATACCCGAGGATCTGGCCAGCTGGCTCCTTCTCTAAGTTCTGCCCATTCCATCAACCCTTCCTCAAGCGTCATCCTCTGCAAAGTTTTAATACTTCTTGGACTCTCCTGCATACAACTAGTCAGGTTGGAGGGGATGATTAATTGACCAGAGGAAGGAATGGGCTTGGTGAGCCATCCCACCCACTTTCACTTGCATTTTTTGAGGTGATCAGAACACAGAAGAGCCCTTTAATCAGTTTTGGTTGGGCCCCGAGTGGGTCTAGATATGAACCACCATGGGAAATCTGCTCTGGCCTCAGTGATTCTCTGCTTCTGATGGATGGAATCCAAACTCTTCAACCTAGCATCCACCAACTAGCTGTGTCTGCAGCCAGTGACTTAACACATTTCTGTGCCTCAGCATCCTCTCTGCAGAATGAAAGCATTGGTCTTGTTTGAACTTTGAGGGCACTAACAGCCCTGGGATTCTATATCCAAGATCCTTAAACAACACACAACCCTTCCCTCAAAGATATCTCTTAAGGCTCCCCTCAGTTTGGGTCAGGCCTGGAACAAAAAGGCATAACACAAATGGTAGGAAAACCTTAAATGGCCACTTCTTATTTAATGAGACCAATGAAAATGGTTATAGCTGTCTCCACCTCAAGGAAAATGCCAGGAAATTTCCTTTAAGTAAAACCTTTTAGGATAGAACATTAGGAGACCAGAATAGATAACAGGAGTTATTGGGAGGGTCCCTCTTTGCCAGCACCTTGGTTTTGGGGTGTGTGTGTCAATGTCTCATTCTGAAAGTTCCAGAAAATCCATCAGTTCAAGGGGGAAGAAGAGATTGGCAGCCATGTTTGTTGTGTGGGCACGTTTAAGGGAGTGATAAACACAGGTCAACATAACATCCTGATGAACACACTTGTTCCATTCAGACTCTCACTCCCCCCCTCCTTTCTTTTACTGAGAAAAATTAGGTTTTAAATGGCTTTGGAGATAGTAATCTCAGTTTCTCCTTGAACTATAAAGAGACCTAAGTATTTTCACATAATTAAACACCTCAGAGATGAGAAACCAGAAACAGAGGTCTTTTCACCCCACCCCAAAGCAAAGCTCTTGGCTCCTCTGGCAACCTGTCTCAAGCCTTCATGCATCAGAATTACCTGAGTGTTTTGAAAAATATAGATTCCTAGGACTCACCATAAATCAACTCAGAATGCCTGAGGTGGGGCCCAGGGATATGCATTTTTTTATTATTATTTTTTTAACTTACTGATTAACTTTATTTTTTTTCCAGGAATTTTAAATTTCCCCCACAACTCACACACACACACACTGTATTTTATTTTTACAAGAGATAAATAGACTGACACCAAGCATTGTAAATGGATGACCACAACAAAAGCAACAATGATCGCAATTACCAAACACGAAACACCCTCATACTATGTCATAATGTTGACATTCAGTCCAGGAATCCTCCACTGTAACAGTTCTTTTACTTTGCAGTGAAAATTGATTTGTATATTTTTTGCCTCTGAGTCCTTGTGGGATTTTTTTTTTATTCAAACGGAAAGTCACAAAAATTATAATCATCCTCATCAGTTCACTCAGTCCCATGTAATTAATTTTTTTAATCTTGATCTTTTGTTAGCACTTTTATGAATTCATCAGTTTTCCATTGACCAGCTCCCACAGGTTAGTCTTTTATCCACAGCACCTGAGCACTTTGGCTCTATGACCTAATCAAGGTTATACTGTTACTAATAACCAGTCTCATATAACCTATCTTGGGACATTTTGGAAACTTTTTGAATAAAAATTGCTCCAGTAAGCATGCTGTTTTAGAAGACAGTATGCATGTCATGTGCTAATTATGGCCTGTGACACCATAAAATAAAAGTGCATTACGGAATGCTTTCAATTTCTTATAATGATGGGAAGGTGGCATGTCATGGGGCCTTTTTAGCCCCAGACATCACTCCAGAGAATTCCAAACAGATATAGACAAGGGCAATTAGGACCCGGATCCTTTCCTCTCAGGCTGTTTACCCATGGGAATAGGATGTCCCGAAGCAACACTTCCCCCAAGTGACGTGTGGATAAGTCTGGTTATCAGAAAGATATTATTGGTGGTGTGATACACAGGGCATTTACATTTTCTTGATAGGGTTAGTCATATGAAAGCTGACAAAGAAGGAAAAGGAGCAGTGGTGTGGTGCAATGTCAACAGACAGCTGTCCCCTGGCTTCCCGATAAATAGGATGACTTGCATTGCTGAGCGGTGTGGTCACTGCCAAAGGAATGGCCCTCTCACATTTCTTCCTGATTCACATATTCAGTGGGGTTACTTGTCATCCCCTCCCTCTCCTGCTTCCCAGACACTGAGTCTGGAATGAAACTTCACCTGCCTCTGAGCTGGCCCCGGGTGGGGGGCAGGGGTGTTACTTGGGTTCCCAGGTTGGAAGATTAGCTCACCCGGCCCTAGCTATATAAGCTGATCAGAGCAGGGGGACTCCCCAGGGCCGACTCAACGTTTCATCCCCCAGGAGGAAAACAGACAGAGGAACTTCAGGTCAACATGATGGTTCTGAAAGTAGAAGAGCTGGTATGTAAAGCACATTATTTCTACGCAGTGAAAAATGGGGCAGCCTTGATTTTTATTTGAAAATTGAAATGCCCTTTTCTTTCTTGCATAATGTGCTGGTACTCTGAAAATGTCATATATGGAAAATGGTTGGTTTATGTGATGAAATAAGTGAAACTGGAAAAAGGGAGCTGGCAGTAATGAATTCTCTATATATTTCCTATCTATTATCTTCTCCTTTGCTTTTATTACTAAAGTGTGTAATCATGTATAGTTATCAAAATGCCTTAGGGGAGAAGTTCTATTGCAAGAATATATGTCTGGAAACTATAACTCAAGGCAAAGGATCATCAATCTAAAATGAAAGAATTTAAAATAATCGGTGGGGATGGGGAGGACAGATAGTGATTTTCCTAGGAGAAATGTGATTAAGTAGATTAAAAGTAGATTTAAACATTTCAACCTAAGCTAAACCTTGATTTAACCAAGAGAGGGGGACAAGCATCTGAAGGTTATCCTGGAACACTGCAGCAACTCGTTGCTGCCTGATACAGGAGAAGGTGCTGCAATGGAGGCCACTGTCAGCAGGGAGGGAGGACCGGGGGCTGCCTGCAGCATCCTCTGTGGAGAATGACCCCAGGACAGGCCTGCTACTTCTGACCCTGCCATCTTCCCTTGTAGGTTACAGGGAAGAAGAATAGCAGTGGGGACGCTGGGGAGTTCCTTCCTGAGGATTTCAGAGATGGAGAGTATGAAGCTGCTGTCACTTTAGAGAAGCAAGAGGACCTGAAAACACTTCCAGCCCACTTTGTGAGCCTGCGGGAGCAACAGTGGAAAACTGAGAAACAGCGAGAGGCAGAGGTAAGACCCTTCCATGAAATTCATGAGTGGGAGGTTGGGGATGGGGCAGAGGATGGAGGTGCCAGACAGGAAGGAGAAGAGAGAGAAACCAAACAAATGCAACCGTTCCAAAGCTGTTTCTTTACCAGATTCTAACCTATAAAGAGGCAACTTCTATGGGACAGAAAATAATTGCAGAAAATAATTCTTTGGCAAGACTATGACCTCTGGATTCCGAATCAATCACTGTATGTTCTGTGACTGTGTTTTGATTGAAAGACTTGGAAAGAGAAATGTGTCCAGTGAATTTCTGATGTCTTACACTGTCTAGTTAATCCCAAACAAGGGAGCCTTCTTTTTCTTAGTAATGTGGTTTGTGGTCCATGGATCATTGTTTGACTGTGGCCGCTTTCTGTGTTGACAAAATGTGTTGCTGGGTGAATTTTCATTACTTACTAACCGCAGATAAAACATGCATTTGTTAGCTGTAGTCCAGGATAGTCTATTTCATGAGCCCTGCTTAGTGGGCCACCTGAAAGACACTGGCATTGAAATTTTAGAGCTTAAAACTTATTAGTGGAGTCTTTTGGGTAAAAAAAAAAAAAAAAAAATTCATGAGCATGATACAAAATTCTACAGAAATCTGGGGTTTGTTTATGGAAATAATTACAAAATCATCACTTAGAGACTAGATCCTATCTCCAGTGAAAGCTGATGCTATAAGCAAGGAAAGTGAAGATGAAGGCAGTTAGCAGGAAAATTTGACCCCTAAGTACTTGAATAAGAAATCACTAGATTCGAGTCAAAGATTTATTATAAATTTTTTATCTTTTTGCGCAAACTGTTCACATACTTAGCTCAGACCTTGCAGATTCTGTTTTGACACAACCAGAATGCTTGTCAGTAGAACTCACTGTATTTTGAAACATGGATTTCTTTTTTAGCTCAAGAAGAAAAAACTAGAACAAAGATCAAAGCTTGAAAATTTAGAAGACCTTGAAATAATCATTCAACTGAAGAAAAGGAAAAAATACAGGAAAACTAAAGTTCCAGTTGTGAAGGAACCTGAACCCGAAATCATTGTAAGGGCTGCTTGGTTTTGTAGTATTACACCTCGGCATTAGGCTACAGGGGAATAAGTATCTGTGGAGGGTTTGATTGAATGTTGGAAAACCCATGGTAACTCTCACACTGTTTTTTTGGCTTTAGACAGAACCTGTGGATGTGCCTAGTTTTCTGAAGGCTGCCCTGGAGAATAAACTGCCGGTAGTAGAAAAATTCTTGTCAGACAAGAACAATCCAGATGTCTGTGATGAGGTAAGGCTTATACAAAGCACTGCAAAATCCAGCTCATTAATTTTGTGTTTCTTATGCTTTGCTGCAGCCTTGCTAATCTGGTGCCAAAAATCAATCCACCTGAAACAGTCTCCCCAGCTGTTGCCACATATGCCAATAGCATAACAGGGGAGTGCAGTGGTCCAAAAAAAGAAAATGCTGGATTAGTGCTATGGATTGTATTATTTTTTGCACTCTAATATACTTCTGACTGCTTTTTCAGCTTGTCTTTAATTTTTAGATCTTTGGGATAGACTCTTAATATGGCAGGACCAACGAGTCACCAATGGAGAAATATATTATTAGCATTATCTTTGATTGGACTCAAATACATCAGCTCTACACAGGGAATCTGTAGACTGGAGTTCAAGTGCTAGCTCTATTACTACTGGCCTATTTGATTTTTAGCAGCCAATCTGCATTTTCTGGACCTCAGTTTCCTTATCTGAAAATAGAGGGCATTGGAGTGAAATAATGCCTAAAAGGTGTTCCAGCACAGTCTATTAGCCCATTTATATGAAGCCATTTACCAGAACTCACTAATCCTTTTTGTATCCTTTCCCCCATGAATTGAAATGGGGAATCATTTCTGAAGTTGAATGAAAAATGTCTCCCATTTTCTTAAAAATGAATTGAATGCTTTTTGATATTCAACCTATCAACCATCCCAGATGGAAGAAAACAGCCTGAACTGCATGGCAAATACTATAGACACCATGAAGGCACAAAATACAAGAAAGGGAAATGTCAGATTTAGGTAGTTTTGAATCTTTAAGCCCATGTGCCTTGATGTAGACCTCTATGCACTTAGAAATGTATGTTGCAGAAGGCCACAAATCCCAGTTGCAGAATAATTGTTCTAGACAACAATTTTAGTAAATTTGACATTTCTAACTCATAAAGAAGCACTCAAGTTTCTATCAGCTAGGTCATCAGAGTCCCCAGCTTCATACTTCTTAGAAAGGATTTATGCTCATTTTTATATGCATTGCTCCCTCTCTCTTTCTTAAATCTCTATTTTGACAGTATAAACGGACAGCTCTTCATAGAGCATGCTTAGAAGGACATTTGGCAATTGTGGAGAAGTTAATAGAAGCTGGAGCCCAGATTGAATTCCGTGATATGGTAAATATATTTCTTTGTTTGGAAGTGAGCCAAAGTAAGTAGACTATATGAAACTTGAGAAAACCTACAATGGAAAAGGGGGCTGACTGTATTGAAAATTGATCTGCAAGAACTAGGCAGAAGCTCGTTTCTCCATACAAAGGGAAGTTGGGAGATGGGACTAGGTCATGTGGGAAGTATTTTCTACACATACTGAAAGGAGAGGAGTGTTCCAGGGAAACGAAGGAAGTGAGAGCTGCTGGACAGAATTCAATATCCTCATCGAAGACTTGGGTCATTATCAAGTCAGTAGCCTTACTGAGAAGTAATACAGTCAACACTTGCCTTTCAGCCTCCATGTCCTTCCACCATATGTGGCCACCTGCTCCTGGCCCCTTGGCTGCCAACAACATCTCAGAATTCTCTAGCTGCACACCTTATATGATAGATGCTGATTGCCATCAGTGAGGTTTGGGGATAGACTGCATACAAAATGAATTGCATCTACGGAAGGTAGCTGCTATTCAGACCTCAGTAATTCAACCACTGTGATTTCTACACAGACTGGTACACAGCATATTTTATGACCTGAAGATTGAGCTGGGAAAATGCTTTATTTAAATACAGCTCAATTTGACTTTTCAGCAAAGTGGAAAAGGGACTGGAAAAGTCCAAAGGAACTGGCCAAAATTGAACCCAAAAGACGTACACACAGAAAAACAAGAAAAGAAACAAAATATAAAGTTTGTATAGAAAGACACAAAAATGCACGAGCATGGGATTTGGAGGGCCAGGGATATACCAAACTTACTCTTATGAGTAAGTGCAGTGACCACGAGTGATGATGGTCAAGGTACAGAGGGTGTGCTGGCACAAATGGCAGGAGAGAACCAGCGAGGGATGACGAAAAAACAACAGGGACAAGGGAGAGGTGTCAGATCCAGATGAATATCTTTTGGAAGGGACTACTTTTATTCTGCCAGAATTTTAAAATACATTTGTCTAGAACTTTTGAGTGTATCTGGCAAAAGTGGTTCAAAGTTCCAGGCAGACTGTGGGTTGGAATATCTCTTCTGCCACTTACTAGCTGTGTTTCCTTGGGCAAGAAACTTGAATATTTTGGAGCTTTGTTTTTCTCATCTGCAAAACGAGCACAGAATACCCACTTCATAATGTTGCTGGGAGCATCACTGCGTCTGAAGTATGCGGCACTATGTTGGCACGAGGAAATTCCCAATAAATTGTAGTTCTTATCCTCTTTTTAAAAGATTTATTAGGTTTATTAAGAACCTCCTAATGATGCAAACACGCACATAGATACGTACACAGGAGCGCATACACACACATTCACACACTTAAGAGTTTAGCCAAAACATTTGGCAAGAGCCTTCGACCACAATAGTTACAATTGGCAACCTAGACGAGGACAGCCCAGTGTCACCCACGGATGCCCTAGCAAACCTGGCGTTCCTGGGCTTTAGAAACGAAGTACTAATTCCCCTGTCTAGGGTCTTCTTTCACTAACTCCTGTCCTTTTACCTTCCCGGTATAGCTTGAATCCACAGCCATCCACTGGGCAAGCCGCGGAGGAAACCTGGATGTCTTAAAACTGTTGCTGAACAAAGGAGCAAAAATCAGCGCGCGGGATAAGGTATTTCTCCTCCTCCTGTCCCCCTCCTTCTTCCCCTCCTCCACCCTGTCCCTCCTCCACTTCTCCCCTTCACGCATGCCTTGGGGTCTGGGCAGCCTCTGTCCTCAAGCCCAGGGACACAGCAGGCTCTTGCATTTTGCAGTTGCTCAGCACGGCGCTGCACGTGGCGGTGAGGACCGGCCACTACGAGTGCGCAGAGCATATCATCGCCTGCGAGGCGGAACTCAACGCCAAAGACCGAGTGAGTAGCCCCGCAGAGTTTGGCCTCCTAAAGCTTCACTCATTGACATATTTGGAATAACTGCCCCAGCCGGGCACCCTTGCGGGACCCACTTCCTGGCCTCAGGCTCACCTCGTCTGTTCACTCTGCTTCTCTAGGAAGGAGATACCCCCCTGCATGACGCCGTGAGGCTGAACCGGTACAAGATGATCAGACTCCTGATCATGTATGGCGCCGACCTCAACATCAAGAACTGTGTAAGTGCTCAAGCAAGGGGCCCTGCTTGCCAGCTTTCTAATGAACAAAAATATGGCTCACATACTTGAAAATATTCTTACAATGGTAGTGTTGATATTTCAGGGGTCTCTTGATGGTTTAAATGCCCCTGGTCACTCCCATGAGGACATTGCTGAGTTTGGCAAGGACTCAGATCACCTGGTCAGAGGTGGGGAAGCCATAGTGCCTGCTATGACCTCGGTGCCTGATATAGCCTGTAGTAATTCTTTAACAATTTGGACTTGAAGATAAAAGATGGCCAAACCGCCCATGCTTACAGACACAAGCACAGTCTGCCTTGGCCATCCCTGGCTGAGCAAGGTCTGGGGTAGTCAGGAATAAAGACACCCACCACTGCTGAAGTTGTCAAAAATTCCACAGTGGTCAATGCAACCAAGGGCCAAGGAACTCAAATTAATCAACATCTAATCCAAGTAATTCTGAATAGTCCTCGCCTCCTTACAGCAGCATGACAGGCTACCACTTTTTCCAGGGGGAGCTATGCTTTTGCCTATATTTTTGAGATAATTTCTATTCATCCTCCTCTTTGGTTTATCTGCACATCCCTCAAAATACTTTCCTATATTTAGGCCCTGCAAATGCTTGTATAAGTCCCCTTTACAAGTACGTATTAATTAAGCTTCATCTGTAAGCCAGGAAATGTAACCAAATTTTCCTCATGGTCCCAATTCCCAGTCAAGCATCATCTAAGCTTTTAAAATATCACTGGGAAGGGGCTTCCCTGGTGGCGCAGTGGTTGAGAGTCCGCCTGCCGATGCAGGGGACACGGGTTTGTGCCCCGGTCTGGGAAGATCCCACATGCCACAGAGCAGCTGGGCCCGTGAGCCATGGCCACTGGGCATGCATGTCTGGAGCCTGTGCTCCACAACAGGAGAGGCCACAACAGTGAGAGGCCCGCATATCGCAAAAAAAAAAAAAAAAAAAAAAAAAAAAAATCACTGGGAGGAATGAGTGTAAAGTATTGAAGAAGTAATTTGAAAGAAGCTTTTGGAGAATCACTTTACAAAGAAGGAAAGAAAACCCCAATCATCTTATACTGTGAATAATTTCTTCCTCTTACTGTGTTACTATAATACTGAGAGGAATACTTCATCATTCAAAAAAAAAAAAAGAAGTCTTGGTGACAGGAACAAAAAATAAATGCAATAGAGACTGCGTTAACAGTCAGTTCCCCTCATTCTTGATGTTGGGATTGGTCTTATCAGATAATTTAAACAAACTGTCAGAAAGAGTAGATTCAATGAAATCCCCAAGGCTGCAGAAAATATGATTTTTTTTTCAGGCAGTGAGAGACACTACCTGCAGAGATAAATAGCATACAGATTTGGGGAGACTGTGTAAGTAGCCAGGGAATCACGAGATAAATTTCAATACAGAGGAGTTGGAGGAAGTCATGAAAGAATAGCCTCAAATATACAAATAGGGTTCAGGGCTCTGAATTATCAGTAAGACCCCAGCATAAAGGTTCTGGAACTGTTAATGTCACTGACCCAATGGATGGATGTTCCCAAAAAAGATCACTAAGCTATTGGACACCATCTTGAAGGGAACTGGAAACAATACATTACTGTATTGTTGTCCAAAACTCTGTCTTCATGTTTGCTGATGAGTGTCCCTCAAGGTAGGATGCTACAAGGTGAGAAGGTCCAGAATGAAGGTTACAGGGCCACTAACTCAAATCCGCACAGGGCCCAGGCAGATGGCATAGATGACTTACATGATGGCTGCTGGTGCCATGCACACAACTTACTTAAAGGTAGCAGCCCTTCCCCAACTCAGTCCATTGCTGCTCCATGAAACCACGGGAATTGTGCTGCCAGGTCTCCCAGTTTTTTCACAGAGATCACAAATTCAGTTGGGAAATCTCTTAATTTCCAACTGCTGCCAATTAATTCCAACTTAAAAAAAAAAAACCTAAGCTCTGTTTGGGCCAAAACAGGTCTCTAGCTTTATTTGCATCTCAAAGCTGCCAGTCTGCAATCTCTGGGATAAAGAGAGACTTCTGAACGAATAGAGAAAGAAAATTTTAGGACTTCTCAAATTCAAAGACAAGAATTGAGAGGTGACACAGTTTTAATTGTTGTAAATATCTTGAGATGTATGCTTAAGGTAAAAAAATTTTGGTCTCAAAAGTTATTTATTCATACATCATTGATATCATCTCATTTATTCATACATCACTGATATCAATGTAAGTTCTGAGCAGCTGTGAAAAATCTACCCCTTGGAGTAGTACTTGTGTACTTAAACCAAGGTGTTGAAGCAGCTCATTCCCCACCAGTTTTTATCAATCAGGAATCATTTTCCAAATTGATAGGAAGTGGTGCTTGACCAAGAGGGATACTACTACCTCCCTACACTCATTTTGCAGGATACTGGGTAAGTATGGGGGCATTTTTTTGAGTTTGAAAATGACTTGGCTTACTCTTGCTGTTTAGTGTCTAGGGACTGGGGATTTTTACCACCACCTGGGATATCCCACAGGAAAGAAAACCATTGCTAATCTGAAATGCCAAAAGCATTCCCGTGAGAAACAGTGAAGGGCTGGTTTGAATATAAACTGCAAATCACTCATAATGGAAAACATAAAACACTTCAATAACAGACACCTATCCATTACCTCATTAAATACACACACACACACACACACACACACACACAGGAGATGAATTTATAGATGCCTCCGCCCTGGAAGTAAAATTCCCTCCTCTATTTTGATTAGGCTGGGAAGACCCCGATAGATCTGGTGCTACAGTGGCAGAATGGAACCAAAGCAATATTTGATAGCCTCAAAGAGAACTCCTACAAAGCCTCTCGCATAGAGACATTCTGAGGAAAACGACGATAGAAGCTTCCATTGGCTGCTCTTCACCGCCCCGAAGAGCAACTCATCATGAAAACCAGCTTCTCTTTATCAACCTGTTGTAAAGCGGCACCTAATTATGTTTTGAGAAAGCACAGGGACGTAGGTATTGACATTTCCCTTAGTGAAACCCACTCTATTTATTTGTATTTATTACTGTTTATTTATTTATTTACTGTGATACCACTGACATTCAGATCCTTCGTGATCACCCATTTGGAGAACAAGCTTAGTTTGTATGGGATGCGTCAGAGCCTCTTCCCATAGGTAGCCCTTAAACCGTGTTAACCAGAAGTGCTGTCAGTGCCGACTTACATGTCACCTCACTCATGGAAGATGTTTCAGGGTGTTTTGGAAAGACAAAAGGGATTGTTGCAGCCCTCTTTTCTCCTGAATTTTTCATGCTGAAGTGTGAGACCATGGAAAGCCTGTAGCGACAGGAAAGGAAACAGAATGAAAGTGATTCTGTGAGGACAGTAAAGCCGGTTATTCGACGCCTGGGCCTGGTAATTCTTACTAGGTCACACGCTGTATGTACCAAGGTAAAGAGAATGTCTTGAGTGTAAGTGGAAGGAGAGGGCCGCTGGGCAGTGCAGAACTGAATGAGTTCAAAAGAGATGAAAGTAACTGCGAATTGTAAATGTGTAAATGTATATTATGCTGTATGTATATTTTATGTTCATAATAAAAGCAAATCCTAACCCTCTTTCCTCCTTTTAGTGGGAAAGAATCATAAAAAAAGGCCATTTAGATGGGGTTTTCTTTGTCTTCCAAGTTTTCATATTAGGAGTGTCCTCTAGAACCGCATCTCTCAGTATTTAACGTGTACACAGATCACCTGAGGATCTTGTTAAAATGCAGATTCCGATTCCTCCAGTGTGGGTGGGGCCTGAGATTCTGCATTTCCGACAAGCCCCCAGGCGATGCAGAGGTGGTGGTATAGCATAGCCACATTGAGCAGCATGGCTGTGAAAACCATAAAGATACCCAGGAGTTCAAGCTTTTTTGGCCCCAGTGATGGGGAGAAAGAGACCCCTGCTGGGAAAAATGATTACTGCAAGTTAAGGTGTTCCCTTAAGATGTTCCCCTGGGGCTTAACTAATCTGAGATTTAACAATTATTGTGCACACCAGCGGTGATGTCAAAGACTGCCCACGAGAAAACACACCTGGCCAATGATTGTTGACCTCCAAGGGGAGCTACTTTGCCTCCACGTGCTGGGTCAGGTGCTATGACCTGTGATGAGAAAACCAAATTGTCCCCGTCCTGCCTTCCTGGAATAGATGAATATTAAAGAAATAATAACATAAATAAATATACGGTAACAATCTGCAGTAAGTATATAAAGAAGTAAAAAGTACAGAGTGCTGAGAGTCTAAGCTGTGGAGGCCCGTCATTCCACGGGGAGGCAGCGGAGAGGGTTTCTACAAAGACTTCTTTGAGGTGGGAACCTTTCAGGGGAGTCTGAAGGATAAACTGGAGTTATTCAAGCACAGTGTTCCAGGCAGCAGAGAGAACACAGAAAAGGGCAAGGTTATGGGAAAAGTGTGAAGGCCAACGTGAAACACTCACACTAGTACCCCTCCCATAAAACACCCCAGATAGGATAAAACTCATAACCTCTTTGCTATGCCTCTAACACTTTGAGAGGGCATGTAGGCACAATCCATAGCCAGAAGATCCTCCAGTTAGCTGATCATGGAGTTGTGAGGATGGTTTGAAATATTTTTGTACCTTTTCTATCTAGTCTCTGAACAATCTGTAGAGTCCACCTCCTGGGGGCGTCGGGAGCTTCATTCTCTCTGTTATCTCCCTCTCAATCCCCTTCTGCCACCCCCTGCTCTCCCTTGAGGGTCCTGGCTCTAACCCGTCAGATCCTTAAGGCTTGGGGTCCTTCCGTTTCTTCCAAGTAAAGCACCTACAACACAGACAGCATCTCCACTGCTGCAATGATGTCTCCCACAGCATAGCTTGGGTGTGTTATTATTTACATGGCTAAGTTTTCTGTTGATGTCTGCCTCAAGTTCCGCTCCCCACAAGAGCTGGAATGTAAAGAAGAGAAGGAAGGGGTTAAAACACTTTTGTGTTGCTGTATATAAAGATTTGCACTAGTACAGAGGTAGGGGGCACGAGAATCCACATGGAATAAGTCCCATTATAACAAGGCCAACTCAGTGACCTTTGCTAACGGAAAAGATAAACACTTCAGGCAAAACCTTCAAGTTTCTGTCACACTGGCGGTCAACTTTTTTTTTTTTTTTTTTTGCGGGACACGGGCCTCTCACTGCTGTGGCCTCTCCCGTTGAGGAGCACAGGCTCCGGACGCGCAGGCTCAGCGGCCATGGCTCACGGGCCCAGCCGCTCCGCGGCATGTGGGATCCTCCCGGACCGGGGCACGAACCCGTGTCCCCTGCATCGGCAGGCGGACTCTCAGCCACTGCGCCACCAGGGAAGCCCCTAGCGGTCAACTTTTATAAGCTCCCTGTCTTCCCACCTAAGCCAGACCCACAGTCTGCGTCTTGTATTCTTTTACCAGTGAAGGGAATGTCCCACTGGCCGATGGAGACTCTTGGAAGTTGTTCTAGACTTTCCCTTTGCCTTATCCCTCTTTCAACCAACGACCAAGACTTCTTACCAAGCATACTACCTAAGGGGTGCTGTAATCTGTCCACTTCCTCTCATCCTAGGGGCCACTGCCCTAGTTCAGATCACCACAGCAGCTCCCGGATTACTCAAATGCCCTCAGCTTACTTCCCTCCAGTCTGTTCCTCAAGTTGCAGCCAGGGTGATTTTTCTAAAATGCAAATATGATCAAGTCATTCTCCACTTCAAAATTTTTCAGTGGCTGCCCATTTCTCTCAGGATGAAATAAAAGTGCCTTAGCGTTTTCTAAAACTCTTGAAATCTGGCTGCTGTTAACACTTTATTCTCATCTATTTCTCATTACTTTCCTCGCTAAACAGCAAATTTCAACTCCACTGAATTTTCAGTTTCTTAAAAAATCCAGGCACTAGCTTTTGTTCTCATATACTGTGCCAACTCCCTGGAAGGCTCTTCTTCCCACCCCACTGCATAATTTCCCCTCATTCCTCCCCTTCAGGGTAGCTGTATGTCCTCCAGGAAGCCATCCTTAACTCTTACTTAGACTTTGTTAGTCTCAAGTGTGTTCCTGATGTACTTTTTTTCTCCATGTCATAACAACTGTCATACTACCTTTACCCCCCAAATGAAAAAATTTCCTCTCCCCTTGAACAAGCAATACATGCTCATTAAGTATTAAGCCAATTATAGAAATGAATGAAGAAAGCAAACATCACCAATAATCCTAATTTCATGACACTGATTATTTCTGTGCACATTACATATGGGCACTGTACATTTAGTTTTATAACAGTTTTCAATTGAACAACTTATTCTAGACATCTTTATAAATGGTAGACTTATGTTTCAATGTACAATGGATCATTTAACCAATCCTATCATTATTGGGCATTCAGGTTGTTTCCATTTTCCCATTTTAGACATTGTTGCAATGAATATTCTTATCCATGCATCCTTTACACCTAACCAGTTATTTCTGAAGAAATACATTTATAGAAATACCTATAAGGTTGGTATCAAATTATCCCTTCCACAATGTTATTGCCTTTACCCACAATCATGAAAATACTCATTTTGTAAATCTTTTATTTTTTCAACCCGATTAGCAAAAGAAAGATATATTTTTGATGATTTTCCCTTGATTACTAAAAAAGTTCAGCATCTTCCGGTTTATTGAGCATTTTTCTGGGCCAATCTTCCTTGCTCAATTTTCTATTAAGTCAGGTTCCCTGGAAGCGGTGCTTGAAATAAGGATTCTTGTGGAAGTGATTTCTTGACAGTGGTCTATAAGGGACCGAGGGAAACATGACAGGGCAGGAGAAGAAAAGAAAAGAGGCAAAGACATGGTTTCAGAAGCCTCTTCTAAACCTAATCCCATAGGGAGCTCAGGAGCATAAACTGCACCACAGAGGCCAGAAGGCCAGGCTGTAAGTCCCTGCATCAGGCATTCACCATGGGCCAACCTCCAGGGGAGGGTGAGGATAAACCATTAATATCCAACATCTGCAGCAGCTGAAGAAGGGGTACACCAGCCTGGTAAAAAGGATCTGGGGTTTCCCTGGTGGCGCAGTGGTTGGGAGTTTGCCTGCCAATGCAGGGGACACGGGTTCGTGCCCCAGTCCGGGAGGATCCCACATGCCGCAGAGCGGCTGGGCCCGTGAGCCATGGCCACTGGGCCTGCGCATCTGGAGCCTGTGCTCCGCAACGGGAGAGGCCACAACGGTGAGAGGCCCGCGTACCACAAAAAAAAAAAAAAAAAAAAAAAAAAAAAGGATCTGGATGGACACTAGCAGTATTTGTCATGTTGCATATTTGTTTTTTAAAAGCAATTTCTTTAAAGAAGCTAAGGATGCTACACCTCTCTGGAATATGCACTGTAAATGTTCCTTCCTAGTTGTTTGTACTTTTCTAACACTAAATTTTTATAGACAAATTGATCAAGCTTTTATGTTTTCTGGCTTTGATGACCACGTTTAGGTCTTTTCCAATCCAAGCTTATTTTCTTTTTAAATAATTACCTTTTTCTTTAGTATTTTACACTTTAAAAAAATTTAAATCTTTAATCCACCTAAATTTATTATGAGTGTGTACTGGGTATGAGATAGGGAATGGACTTGTTGTTTTTCCTAAATGACAGAATAACAGCTGACATTTAGTAGGTACATTCTATATGATAGGTTCTGCTCTGGGCCTTCTATAAATTTTAATCCACTTAACCCTTGCAATAATGCCACAGGGAGAAGAGAAGAAGGAAGTGAGGCACAGAGTGGTTACGTCATTTGTCCAAGGTTACAGGTAGTAATTACTAGCAAGTTGGAATTTTAACACAGGCAGTGTGTCTACAGTCTTTGTACTTAACTGTACTGTACTGTGCTGTCCTGCCTCTCCTGCCAGGTAACCAGTTGTTCCAACACCACTTACTGAACAATCCATAATTTCTTCCTATAACTGAAGTGTTCCTGACTCCCAGCTCTTTCATTCTTCTATATGAATTTCTGTACCAATTATACACTGTTTTAGTTACTAGAGTTCTGTTGTACTCTGTAATACTAACCAGTACAAGTGTCTTTCATTGTTTTTCTACAAAATTCCCTAGCTATTCTCAAATTTTTTTCTTTCAAAATAGCAAGCCTAAAAACAAAACCTATACACAAGCAAACAAAAATACATATAGACACATTGTTTTGGACTTTGTTAAATTCATATATTAAATTGGGGGAGAATTTGATGTACCATGTCTCCCTTCATGTATTCCAGTCTAATTTCCCACGTCACTTTTATTTAACAGTTTTCTTCTCAGAGTCCCATCATTTCTTGGTAATTTATGTCTTTGTGATTAGGGCTGCCTTTTTTTTCCATTTCAAAGTAGACTTGTTTCATTTTTTAAAAAATTATTTTTTAAAATCTTTATTGGAGTATAATTGCTTTACAATGATGTGTTACTTTCTGCTTTATAACAAAGTGAATCAGTTATACATATACATATATTCCCACATTTCTTCACTCTTGCATCTCCCTCCCTCCCACCCTCCCTATCCCACCCCTCTAGGTGGTCACAAAACACCGAGCTGATCTCCCTGTGCTATGTGGCTGCTTCCCACTAACTATCTATTTTACATTTGGTACTGTATATACGTCCATGCCACTCTCTCACTTGGTCCCAGCTTACCCTTCCCCCTCCTTGTATCCTCAAGTCCGTTCTCTAGTAGGTCTGCGTCTTTATTCCCGTCTTGCCCCTAGGTTCCTCATGACCGTTTTTTGTTTGTTTGCTTTTTAGAATCCATGTATATGTGTTAGCATATGGTATTTGTTTTTCTCTTTCTGACTTACTTCACTCTGTATGACAGACTCTAGGTCCATCCACGTCACTACAAATGATTCAATTTTGTTTCTTTTTATGGCTGAGTAATATTCCATTGTATATATGTGTACATCTTCTTTACCCATTCATCTGTCGATGGACACTTAGGTTGCTTCCATGTCCTGGCTATTGTAAATAGAGCTGCAATGAACATTGTGGTACATGACTCTTTTGGAATTATGGTTTTCTCAGGGTATATGCCCAGTAATGGGATTGCTGGGTTATATGGTAGTTCTATTTTTAGTTTTTTGTTTGTTTGTTTTTCACGGTACACAGGTGTCTCACTGCTAGGGCCTCTCCCACTGCTGAGCACAGGCTCTGGACACGCAGGCCCAGCTGCTCCATGGCATGTGGGATCCTCCTGGACCGGGGCATGAACCCGCGTCCCCTGCATTGGCAGGTGGACTCTCAACCACTGTGCCACCAGAGAAGCCCTATTTTTAGTTTTTTAAGGAACCTCCATACTGTTCTCCATAGTGGCTGTATCAATTTACATTCCCACCAACAGTGCAAGAGGGTTCCCTTTTCTCCACACCATCTCCAGCATTTATTGTTTGTAGATTTTTTGAAGATGGCCATTCTGACTGGTGTGAGATGATATCACACTGTAGTTTTGATTTGCATTTCTCTAATGATTAATGATGTTGAGCACTCTTTCATGTGCTTGTTGTCAATCTGTATATCTTCTTTGGAGAAATGTCTATTTAGGTCTTCTGCCCATTTTTGGATTGGGCTGTTTGTTTTTCTGATATTGAGCTACATGAGCTGCTTGTAAATTTTGGAGATGAATCCTTTGTCAGTTGCTTCATTTGCAAATATTTTCTCCCATTCTGAGGGTTGTCTTTTCTTCATCTTGTTTATGGTTTCCTTTGCTGTGCAAAAGCTTTGAAGTTTCATTAGGTTCCATTTGTTTTTGTTTTTATTTCCATTACTCTAGGAGGTGGGTCAAAAAGGACCTTACTGTGATTTCTGTCATAGAATGTTCTGCCTATGTTTTCCTCTAAGAGTTTGATAGTGTCTGGCCTTACATTTAGGTCTTTAATCCATTTTGAGTGTATTTTTGTGTATGCTGTAAGGGAGTGTTCTAATTTCATTCTTTACATGTAGCTGTCCAGTTTTCCCAGCACCACTTATTGAAGAGGCTGTCTTTTCTCCACTGTGTATTCCCGCCTCCTTTATCAAAGATAAGATGACCATATGTGTGTGGGTTTATCTCTGGGCTTTCTATCCTGTTCCATTGATCTGTCTTGATGACTGTAGCTTTGTAGTATAGTCTGAACTCAGGGAGCCTGATACCTCCAGCTCCGTTTTTCTTTCTCAAGATCGCTTTGGCTATTCGGGGTCTTTTGTGTTTCCATAAAAATTGTGAAATTTTTTGTTCTACTTCTGTGAAAAATGCCAGCGGTAGTTTGATAGGGATTGCATTGAATCTGTAGATTGCTTTGGGTAGTATACTCATTTGTACAATGTTGATTCTTCCAATGCAAGAACATGGTATATCTCTCCATTTGTTTCTATCATCTTTCTTTCATCAGTGTCTTATAATTTTCTGCATACAGGTCTTTTGTCTCCTTAGGAAGGTTTATTCCTATTTTATTCTTTTTGTTGTAATGGTAAATAGGAGTGTTTTCTTAATTTCACTTTCAGATTTTTCATCATTAGTGTATAGGAATTTAAGAGATTTCTGTGCATTAATTTTGTATCCTGCACTTTACCAAATTCATTGATTCGGTCTAGTAGTTTTCTGGTAGCATCTTTAGGATTCTCTATGTATAGTATCATGTCATCTGCAAACGGTGACAGCTTTACTTCTTTTCCGATTTGGATTCCTTTATTTCTCTCTTCAGATTGCTGTGGCTAAAACTTCCAAAACTATATTGAATAGTAGTGGTGAGAGTGGGCAAATTTGTCTCGTTCCTGATCTTAGAGGAAATGGTTTCTGTTTTTCAACATTGAGAATGATGTTGGCTGTGGGTTTTTCATATACAGCCTTCATTATGTTGAGGTAAGTTCCCTCTATGCCTACTTTCTGGAGGGCTTTTATCATAAATGGGTGTTGAATTTTGTCAAAAGCTTTCTCTGCATCTATTGAGATGATCATATGGTTTCTCTCCTTCAATTTGTTAATATGGTGTATCACATTGATTGATTTGCACATACTGAAGAATCCTTGCATTCCTGGGATAAACCCCACTTGATCATGCTGTATGATCCTTTTAATGTGCTGTTGGGTTCTGTTTGCTAGTATTTTGTTGAGGATTTTTGCATCTATGTTTATCAGTGATACTGGCCTGTAGTTTTCTTTCTTTGTGACATCTTTGACCGCTTTTGGTATCAGGGTGATGGTGGCCTCATAGAATGAGTTTGGGAGTGTTCCTCCCTCTGCTATATTTTGGAAGAGATTGAGAAGGATAGGTGTTAGCTGTTCTCTAAATGTTTGATAGAATTCGCTTGTGAAGCCATCTGGTCCTGGGCTTTTGTTTGTAGGAAGATTTTAATCAGTTTCAATTTCAGTGCTTGTGATTGGTCTGTTCATATTTTCTATTTCTTCCTGATTCAGTCTTGGCAGGTTGTGCATTTCTAAGAATTTGTCCATTTCTTCCAGGTTGTCCATTTTATTGGCATAGAGTTGCTTGTAGTAATCTCTCATGATCTTTTGTATTTCTGCAGTGTCAGTTGTTACTTCTCCTTTTTCATTTCTAATTCTATTGATTTGAGTCTTCTCCCTTTTTTTCTTGATGAGTCTGGCTAATGGTTTATCAATTTTGTTTATCTTCTCAAAGAACCAGCTTTTAGTTTTATTGATCTTTGCTATCATTTCCTTCATTTCTTTTTCATTTATTTCTGATCTGATTTTTATGATTTCTTTCCTTCTGCTAACTTTGGGATGCTTTTGTTCTTCTTTCTCTAATTGCTTTAGGTGCAAGGTTAGGTTGTTTATTCGAGATGTTTCCTGTTTCTTAAGGTGGGATTGCATTGCTATAAACTTCCCTCTTAGAACTGCTTTTGCTGCATCCCATAGGTTTTGGGTCGTCGTGTCTCCATTGTCATTTGTTTCTAGGTATTTTTTAATTTCCTCTTTGATTTCTTCAGTGATCACTTCGTTATTGAGTAGTGTATTGTTTAGCCTCCATGTGTTTGTATTTTTTACAGCTCTTTTCTTGTAATTGATATCTAGTCTCATAGCATTGTGGTCAGAAAAGATACTTGATACAATTTCAATTTTCTTAAATTTACCAAGGCTTGATTTGTGACCCAAGATATGATCTATCCTGGAGAATGTTCCATGAGCACTTGAGAAAAATGTGTATTCTGTTGTTTTTGGATGGAATGTCCTATAAATATCAATTAAGTCCATCTTGTTTAATGTATCATTTAAAGCTTGTGTTTCCTTATTTATTTTCATTTTGGATGATCTGTCCATTGGTGAAAGTGGGGTGTTAAAGTCCCCTACTATGATTGTGTTACTGTCGATTTCTCCTTTTATGGCTGTTAGTATTTGCCTTATGTATTGAGGTGCTCCTATGTTGGGTGCATAAATATTTACAATTGTTATATCTTCTTCTTGGATCGACCCCTTGATCATTATGTAGTGTCTTTCTTTGTCTCTTCTAGTAGTCTTTATTTTAAAGTCTATTTTGTCTGATATGAGAATTGCTACTCCAGCTTTCTTTTGGTTTCCATTTGCATGGAATATCTTTTTCCATCCCCTTACTTTCAGTCTGTATGTGTCTCTAGGTCTGAAGTGGGTCTCTTGTAGACAGCATATATATGGGTCTTGTTTTTGTATCCATTCAGCCAATCTGGGTCTTTTGGTGGGAGCATTTAGTCCATTTACATTTAAGGTAATTATCGATATGTATGTTCCTATTCCCATTTTCTTAATTGTTTTGGGTTTGTTATTGTAGGTCTTTTCCTTGTGTTTCCTGCCTAGAGAAGTTCCTTTAGCCTTTGTTGTAAAGCTGGTTTGGTGGTGCTGAATTATCTTAGCTTTTGCTTGTCTGCGAAGGTTTTCATTTCTCCATCAAATCTGAATGAGATCCTTGCTGGGTAATCTTGGTTGTAGGTTTTTCTCCTTCATCACTTTAAATATGTCCTGCCACTACCTTCTGGCTTGCAGAGTTTCTGCTGAAAGATCAGCCGTTAACCTTATGGGGATTCCCTTGTGTGCTATTTGTTGTTTTTCCCTTGCTGCATTTTTTTTTTGTTTGTTTTGTTTGCGGTACGCGGGCCTCTCACTGTTGTGGCCTCTCCCATTGCAGAGCACAGGCTCCGGACGTGCAGGCTCAGCGACCAATGCTCACGGGCCTAGCAGCTCCACGGCATGTGGGATCTTCCTGGACCGGGGCACGAACCCATGTCCCCTGCATCAGCAGGCAGACTCTCAACCACTGCGCCACCAGGGAAGCCCATGTATTTGATTTTTGATAGTTTGATTAATATGTGTCTTGGTGTGTTTCTCCTGGGATTTATTCTGTATGGGACTCTCTGTGCTTCCTGGACTTGATTATTTATTTCCTTTCCCATATTAGGGAAGTTTGCAACTATAATCTCTTCAAAAATTTTTTCAGTCCCTTTCTTTTTCTCTTCTTCTCCTGGGACCCCTATAATTCAAATGTTGGTGCATTTAATGTTGTCCCAGAGGTCTCTGAGACTGTCCTCAATTCTTTTCATTCTGTTTTCTTCATTCTGCTCTGTCACAGTTATTTCCAGTATTTTATCTTCCAGGTCAATTATCCGTTCTTCTGCCTCAGTTATTCTGCTACTGATCCCTTCTAGAGAATTTTAATTTCATTTATTGTGTTGTTCATCACTGTTTGTTTGCTCTTTAGTTCTTCTAGGTCCTTGTTAAACGTTTCTTGCATTTTTTCCATTCTCTTTCCAAGATTTTGGACCATCTTTACTATCATTATTCTGAATTCTTTTTCATGTAGACTATTTCCTCTTCATTTGCTAGGTCTGGTGGGTTTTTACCTTGCTCCTTCATCTGCTGTGTGTTTCTCTGTCTTCTCATTTTGCTTCACTTACTGTGTTTGGGGTCTCCTTTTCACAGGCTGCAGGTTCATAGTTCCCGTTGTTTTTGGTGTCTGCCCCCAGTGGCTAAGGTTGGTTCAGTGGGTTGTGTAGGCTTCCTGGTGGAGGGGACTAGTGCCAGTGTTCTGGTGGATGAGGCTGGATCTTGTCTTTCTGGTGGGCAGGTCCACGTCTGGTGGTGTGTTTTGGGGGATCTGTTGCCTTATGATTTTAGGCAGCCTGTCTGCTAATGGGTGGGGTCATGTTCCTGTCTTGTTAGTTGTTTGGCATAGGGTGTCCAGCACTGTAGCTTGCTGGTCATTGAGCGGAGCTGGGTCTTGGCATTGAGATGGAGATCTCTGGGAGATTTTAGCCATTTGATATTACGTGGAGATGGGAGGTCTCTGGTGGACCAGTGTCCTGAACTTGGCTCTCCCACCTCAGAGGCACAGGCCTGACGCCTGGCTGGAGCACCAAGCACCTGTCATCTTCACAATAAAAGGGAGGGAAAAAAAAGAAAGAAAGAAGAAGATAAAATAAAATAATTAAAATAAAAAATAATTATTAAAAAATTTTTTAAATAAAAAAAGAGAGCAACCAAACCAAAAAAGAAATCCACCAATGATAACAAGCGCTAAAAACTATACTGAAAACAAACAACAAAGAAAGGACAGACAGAACTGTAGGACAAATGGTAAAAGCAAAGCTATACAGACAAAATCACACATAGAAGCATACAGTTACAAAAAGAAAAAAAAGGGAAAAAAAAATACATCGTTGCTCCCAAAGTCCACCTCCTCAATTTGGGATGATTCGTTGTTTATTCAGGTATCCCACAGATGCAGGGTACATCAAGTTGATTGTGGAGCTTTAATCCGCTGCTCCTGAGGCTGCTGGGAGAAATTTCCCTTTCTCTTCTTTGTTTGCTGAGCTCCCGGGGTTCAGCTTTGAATTTGGACCCGCCTCTGCCTGTAGATCACCTGAGGGTGTCTGTTCCCACCCAGACAGAACAGGGTTAAAGAAGCAGCTGATTTGGGGGCTCTTGCTCACTCAGGACGGGGGGAGGGAGGGGTATGGAATGCAGGGCGAGCCTGCGGCGGCAGAGGCCAGCGTGATGCATCATCCTGAGGCATGCCGTGTGTTCTCCCAGGGAAGTTGTCCCTGGATCACGGGACACTGGCAGTGGTAGGTTGCACAGGCTCCCGCGAGGCAAGGTGTGGATAGTGACTTGTGCTTGCACACAGGCTTCTTGGTGGCGGCAGCAGCAGCCTTAGCGTCTCATGCCCGTCTCTGGGGTCCGCACTGATGGCCACGGCTCGCACCCATCCCTGGAGCTCCTTTAAGCGGCGCTCTTAATCCCCTCCTCGCGCACCTTGAAACAATGGTCTCTTGCCTCTTTGGCAGCTCCAGACTTTTTCTCTGACTCCCTCCCAGCTAGCTGTGGCACACTAGCCCCCTTTAGGCTGTGTTCACACAGACAACCCCAG
The DNA here is from genome assembly GCF_949752795.1 of Hyperoodon ampullatus. Classification (NCBI taxonomy): domain Eukaryota; kingdom Metazoa; phylum Chordata; class Mammalia; order Artiodactyla; family Ziphiidae; genus Hyperoodon; species Hyperoodon ampullatus. The sequence continues at coordinate 193,782,793 of NC_136914.1, read as the reverse complement.
TCCTTTCCCTGGGATCTGACCTCCGAAGCCCGAGCCTCAGCTCCCAGCCCCTGCCCATCCCGGCAGGTGAGCAGACAGGCCTCTTGCGCTGGTGAGTGCTGGTCGGCACCGATCCTCTGTGTGGGAATATCTCTGTTTTGCCCTCCGCACCCGTTGCTGCACTCTCCTCCGTGGCTCCGAAGCTTCTCCCCTCCGCCACCCGCAAACTCCACCCACAAAGGGTCTTCCTAGTGTGTGGAAACCTTTCCTCCTTCACAGCTCCCTCCCAATGGTGCAGGTCCCAGCCCTATCCTTTTGTCTGTTTTTTCTTTTGCCCTACCCAGGTACGTGGGGAGCTTCTGGCCTTTTGGTAAGTCTGAGGTCTTCTGCCAGCATTCAGTAGGTGTTCTGTAGGAATTGTTCCACATTTAGATGTATTTCTGATGTATTTGTGGGGAGGAAAGTGATCTCCATGTCTTACTCTTCTGCCATCTTGAAGCTCCTCCCTCAGGGGCATCTTTAAAAATGGTATTTTATAACATGTTATTGTTAATTAAAACTACTGGCTTTTGTATTTATTTTATAATTGACCACTTTGCTGAACTTTTATTGAAGGTACTGTCATCTTGTTGCAACTAAACTAGTTCATGTTCTAACAAAAGCAAACTTTAAAGAAGCCCACTTGCTGTTCTTCACTGGTGACCAGCCATCATGCCCTCCTATTTTGAACAATAGGATAAGCACCTGTTCATAAACAGAAAGCAGGCACAACTGAAAATACATAACAAATGTATTTGAAATACAGGTGCTAAAAAGCACCTGTATTTCTAACCTTTACCCAGTTGCTTTTCTTGAGTTTTTCAAGAAGACTCACATTGTGCCATTAACTTTTCCTCCTTTCTAATATAACATGAATGACCTCAATATTATACCTGGTACAGTTGGGGCTAAAATATAGTCAGTTGGTTGAAAAAGTAGATCATTGTGGGGCATCAAAAAAAAGTTGAACATACATCCTCTTAAACATTTTAAGTTTAAAATATATAAATGTACACTCACGTGCCAATCTTTTAAAGAAAGGTCAAAGCCTATTCTTGGAAGTATGGCTCCACTGATGGGAGATCTACGTTTGTTCTTGAGTTCCAGTCTCTTTAAAGAAGAAAGAAAAGTGATATTTCATTTAGCTTTGATTTGCATAATTAGTAATGTTGAGCATCTTTTCATGTGCCTATTGGCTATCGGTACATCTTCCAAAGACATATTGGACATTTTTCAGATCTTCTGCCCATTTTTATTTTATTCGTTTATTTATTTTTGGCTGTGTTGGGTCTTCGTTGCTGCACGCGGGCTTTCTCTAGTTGTGACAAGCGGGGGCTACTCTTGGTTGCGGTGCATGGGCTTATCATTGTGGTGGCTTCTCTTGCTGTGGAGCATGGGCTCTAGGCACTCAAGCTTCAGTAGTTGTGGCACGTGGGTTCCGTAGTTGTGGCTCGCAGGCTCAGTAGTTTTGGCGCACGGGCTTATTTGCTCTGAGGCATGTGGCATCTTCCCGGACCAGGGCCCAAACCCATGTCCCCTGCATTGGCAGGCTGATTCTTAACCACTGCGCCACCAGGGAAGCCCCCTCTGCCCATTTTTAAATTGGGTTGTTTGGTTTTTGTTGTTGAGCTGTATGAGTTTTTTTAATATATTTTGGCTATTAACCCCTCATCAGATATATGATTTTAAAATATCTTCCCATTCAGTAGGTAGTCTTTTTTTTTTTAACCTGTCAAAAACTTTTACATACACACACACACACATATATATGTGTATTTCCAGATTCTTTTCCTTTATAGGTTATTACAAAATACTGATTATAGTTCCCTGTGCTATACAGTAGGTCCTCGTTGGTTGCCTTTTCATTTTGTTGATAGTTTCTTTTGCTGTGCAGCTTTTTAGTTTTGCATTTGTTTCCCTTGCCTGAGGAGATATATGTGGAAAGATAATGCTAATACCTATGTCACGCCTGATAGCCTGTTAGAATGGCTATTATCAAAAAGGCAAGAAATAAGAAATGTTATAGAGAGGATGTCGAGAAAAGGGAACCCTCATACACTATTGGTAGGAATGTAAGTTGGTCCAGTCACTAAGGAAAACACTATGGAGATTCTTCAAAAAATTAAGAATAGAACTACCATATGATCCAGCTATTCTTCTTCTGGGAATTTATCCAAAGAATATGAAAGCACAAATTCGTAAATATATACATACTCCTATGTTCACTACAGCATTATTTATATAGCCAAGATATGGAAAAAACCTAAATGTCCATCAACAAATGAATGGATAAAGATGTGGTGTGTACACACACACACACACACACACATATATAAAATGGACTACTACTCAGCCATAAAGTTAGAGGAAATCTTGCCATTTGTGACACCACTGATGGACCTTGAGGGTATTATGCTAAATGAGATAAGTCAGATAGAGAAAGACAAATACTATATGATTTCACTCTTATGTGGGAAAAAAAAAGAGAAAAAGAACAAACTAAATGAAACAAAAACAAACACATAGATAAAGAGAACAGATTAGTTGTTACCAGAGGGGAAGGAGGGATGGGGGGGAAAGCAAAAGGGGTAAGGAGTCAACTGTATGGTGATGGATGGAAACTTTTGCTGGCAAGCTGTAATGTACACGAGTTGAATTATAATGTATACACATAAAACAATGTTATAAACAATGTTACCTCAATTACAAAAAAAAGAAGAAAAAAGAACTTATAAAGACTCTGGTAAAGCAATCCAAGTGCAGAATTTCCACTGGATCTCCTCTAAATCTAGTTGTCTTGCTCACACCTATTTTGACAGTTCTTTTCTTTTTTTTTTAATGTTTGCTTTTTAAATTTATTTATTTATTTTTGCTGTGTTGGTTCTTCGTTTCTGTGCGAGGGCTTTCTCCAGTTGTGGCAAGTGGGGGCCACTCTTCATCGCGGTGCGCGGGCCTCTCACTATCATGGCCTCTCTTGTTGTGGAGTACAGGCTCCAGACGTGCAGGCTCAGTAGTTGTGGCTCACGGGCCTAGTTGCTCCGCGACATGTGGGATCTTCCCAGACCAGGGCTCGAACCCGTGTCCCCTGCATTAGCAGGCAGATTCTCAACCACTGCGCCACCAGGGAAGCCCTTGACAGTTCTTTTTAATGACTCATCTTTTTCAAACTTTTCCAAAGCATTAATTTTCCAGGGAATTCCTTTTTTTCCTCTCCTGGTTCATCAGTTTTTATAATTTTAAATTAACTTATATTAATTTTACAATGCTAAATACAATGGCATAAACAGACTTGTGAATAAACACACACCTAACTTTTGGTGAATCCAAGTGGGGTGAAGGCAGAAGCAAGCTGGCACTCAAGGAAGTGGCAGACTCTGGGTGTGAGGGCTCAGAAGCAGTGGCCATGAGTTTTATGGAGGGAGTGTAGTAGGCTAATCCATCATATTGCTTAAGAAGAAGTAAAAAATGCTTTATTTTTAGAACCATGATGCTTAATATATATACTATAAAGAGAAATGTACATATACATGTATGTGTGAAATATTCTTCTATTTGTATTTTTTCAAGAGTTTTTATTCTTGTTTATTTTTTTAAAATCAGGAGTGGACTTTAAATTTTATCAAATGTCTTACTGGCATCTATTAAGATGATTCTGATTTTTCTCATTTGACCTATTAATATGATAAAGTGTAGTACATTGAAAAGAACTAACAAATCCTTACATTTCTAGAATAAATCTCACCTGGTTATGGTATACTCTGTTTTACCAATATCTTATTTAAGGATCTAAATTCATAAGTGAGTTTAGTGTAAAGCTTTCTCTTTTTAAAATTATCTTTTCTCTGACTCTCAGAACAGTGTTCTTATCTTCATTTAAATGATTTTCTTAATATCAATATAGCATAAATGCAAATATTTACAAAAAAGGCTACTTCTACTTAATATAATGATCCTGCTAATAATAATAAATAATTAATAATTTTAAAAATTATAATTAATAATTAAAAAAATTATTTCCAAAGTTGATTGAGTCCAGTGCTTTGAGATTTTTACTATAGCAATTAGAAAAATCAATATTAGGTTTTCAGGGGCTTCCAACTCAAAGGAATCCTATTTCAAGGACATCATGGAGGTAAGAACCAGCAAACGAAGAGGCCAAGTGTGATTTTACGTGCACTTTCCCTTTCCTTCCACAAATTTTATAGCAATTCCTTTTAGAAAGGACTTGGACTTGATGACTATAATGAAAGAGAGGCTTAAAGCAAGAGTAGATCAACTAAAAGCCAACCCCTTAACATAAGTTTTAAGAGTCCTCAAAATAACCACTTTTTGAGTACTAAAATTAAAAAATAATAAGCCATGTATATCAAGTAAAGCTGAAAAGCATGAACTTTTAAATGAGCAAGAAACATTTTTAAGGAGTCTCTTGAAATATTGAAACATCTTATTCAATTATACCTTCTTCCATTTATCACTTAACAGAAAGGATAAATGAACTAGTCTTTGCTTTTCTCTTAAAATATCTAAATTCATTACAGGGGCAGCCTTTTTTTTTTTTTTAAATGCTTTACTAGGTTTTGTTATTTCAATGGCTTAAGTATAAGACTGCTTTTATAGACTACCAGTATCTAGCTCCAAGTGAAAATAGTGAATCATACGGAGGTTCTGTTTCTGTTGCGGCTAATGGATTCTCAAAAGGCAAAAGGGAGTGTTGACAGCGATGGGGACTCATTTCAGCTCTCACACTTGGCTTTCTTGCAGGGTGGAAGAGAATCATCATCTACTTCTGATGTCCGAGGTTTCTTCACCGTGGAAATAATTCCAAAAGCAGTTTTTCTAGTTTCTATAAGACAAACAAGGAAATCAAAGTGCCTGACGTTAAGCCATGATTTCAAAAGAGGTGGTTTTAACAAGCATCCCCATGTTACTGTGACTTACAGCATGAGTAAATGATGAAACCATAATAGACTGCTATGAGTGTTGATGCCATTTACAGTCCTCACCTTTCCCCACCACCAGCTTCTAAAAATATCTGTATATTTTTAACATCTAGTTCATTCCAAAGGGACTACCCCAAGGGTAAAACTATAGGGCAGGTTATCTTTAATGGTCTGTCCGAGGCATCTTATGTAGCCAGAACCCAAGTTTCAGAGCTTGGTGCAGCACGTGCTTAAAGAATGGTAGAAAGACAAATGAATCAAGACGGCAACTACAACAGTCTGCTTCCCTGGTTGTGTGTGTGCTCACTTCATTTTATAGCACAGACCATTCATTATCTGTGTCCCCCACTAGATCATGATTATACCTCTGAAGAATCAATTGTATGGTGAACATCCAACAATGCCTAGTTATTTAACAGGTGTTTAAGAAATACTTGTTGAGTGAATGAGGAATAACGCACATGGTTATTGATCTCTTATATATTGGTGACAATGAACAAAGAAGAATGGGAATTATTAAATGTTTAGGTCAGGTTGCTAGCAGAGTTCAACTTAAATGTAGCTAACTTCTGCTAAAAATGTACTAAGGGGCTAGGCTCTGTGTCATCTACAGAGGATCTTAGGATGCGTAACACAGTGCTTCTTCCTACCACACACTGAGATAGCACATCAGGGGCAAATATAATAGGAATGGAGGCACCACAAGAAGTAACTCTGCCTGGATGAATCAGGAAGGTATCATGAAAGAAGTAATGCTAAGAATAGGGAAGAAGGAAAAGGAAAGGAGAGGAAAGTGTTCCTTTGCAAAGGCATAGAGAGAGAGGTAAGAAGAATCTAATATACTTAGGGGACAATATGGCCAGTGTAAAGGAGGAACATGAAAAAATTAGGGGGAAACGAGGCTGGTACTTGTGAAGGGCCACAGTGCCGTGAAAAGAGATTTAAACTTAGTCCTTAGGAAACAGGGAAGGACTGGGGAGGAGAGAAAGAGAGACCCTTTGGATACAAAGGAGATAAAAATCAAAAGGATTTAATAAACATAAATTTAGTTAAGAATTATTTCTTATTTCATGTACAAAAGTCAATTCTAAAAGTTAAACACTACCTTTTCATTTATCAGGATTAATTTACCAAGTCTACTAAATCTTTGCCAGTTATTTAAAAGCATTTTAATTTATAAAAGGGACAAAACTGCTCTCAAGGTCATTAAAATACCAACATAATCAGAGAACCTCAAAATAAACAGAAATTGCCCATGATTTCCAAAAAATGTTACATTTAGAGATGTCTATTTTATCACTATAAGTAAACATCTAAAAATCAGTAGAATGAATAAAAAATACAAAAATTAAATTGTGAGAATCAATACTTTGTAACAAAACAAAATGCATTAGTTTCAAAATTATATTAGTTCCATCTCAGAAATATTTTTTTACATCACATGAACATTTACTTCTTAATCTAAGACAATGGATTATAAACCACTGAAAAACAAGATTTTCATAATTATCAGATAAAGTAACTCTTTTAGATCTTGAACCTGTCCCCTCTGTCCCTTCCCCACAACCTCCTTAGAATTGCTATTCATTGGTTTCTAGAATCCCACAGGACCCATCTAACTGTGATGCCTTGTAGCAAGCCTTCCAATGTAGAAGGCCAGCTACTGCGTGTCCCAAGTCTTCCGTTTTCCAGGTATCCATTCCTGCACTGCTTTCAACAATTGCTCTCATGATAAGGTTTTCACACCCTCCAAGAATGAACCATCTTCTGGTAGTGCTGTCCTTCTTAAATGTGGCACTCAGGATGATACAGATGCCAGCCAGGACTTATCAGTGCAGAGGATAATGATGACACTTTGAATCTTCCTGCCTCAGAATCTTGTATTTCTTCTAATATAACCTTAGGCTGAATTTGCAATTCTAGTAAATTGAATTTTGAAACTGCTGTCTCAAATTGATCCCAATGTCAACTAAAGTCAGGGTAATTACAACATCCTGTAGATGTGTTGTTAATTCTGCAGGGACAGCAGGCATAAACTAGGACTGTCCTGGGCACAACTAGAATGAATGGGAATGCTAAAGTCCACAAAGCTTCTTTTAGTTTAGCTTCTGTAAAAGCCTAGCTTTATATAACTTATTTTGAATAGCTGAGTTTTTTGAAGCACAGATCTTCACATTTTTCCCTACTAAATTTTCAAAATTAACTTCCCTTCCTTGTCTCAGTCTGTTTTAAACCACTAATTGTTATCCAAAATCTTGACGATTCCTTACGTTCATTTAAAATAGACAAAAATAATGGCAGAACTACCAGTGTGAACCACCTGTTCCCTAATTTCAAGAAAATCTTGATAAAGTTTTAATTAATTTGGTCATTCCCAGAGCTTATGTGATGGGTCTAGGCTATACAATACAACAATCTCAAACTAAAAATGTTGAAAACAAAAGCAAAATCATCTAATTCATGGTAATACAGTAACCAGTTCTACGAAGTGGAAATCAGATCACTAAAATCCAGACATAATACACAAGCCCTCAATAACCTAACTATTCATATACTAAATCACCCAGTTTATATGTAGCAACCAATTCTGAAGTTTAACATTCATCTGGGTAATATCAAGTCAATTGCTTCTTGACCACTGACACTAGTGCTAAAAATTACAAAGAGAATGAAGATAAAACAGCAGATGAAAAGTATAAACTTTTTTCTTTTAAAAAGCCTCATTTTTATTCTCCAAAGTCCTAGCATATCAAACACTTCTAGTCCAATTTTTATCATCTAATGAATAAGAAATTCAGTGACTTCAAGTAGTGAAATTAAGGTGAGGAGGAAGATATATATAAATGAAATGTGAGTAAAAAATGTGTAGTCTGTGCATAATTGAACAGGTAAACCAAAAATGAGAAAATAATCACAAGTTGTAATAAATGTGAAAAGTTATGATTTGAGTTTGTTAGCGGGATTTTAAAAAATGTATTTGGTGCTTTTGTGTTCCTCATAACTGGCTTAACATATATTTTTCACCGTTCAATTCTCTAAAACAGTGATTTTCAGCAGGGAAAGCATGTCCCTATGGAGGAAAAAGGGAGATTAGAAGCCTATCAAAATGCAGGCAGGGACACACATGCAGAACTGGAAAGAATGCATTCAATACTCATTTCTGGAAGGCAAACTATATTCATTCCACAAACTACAGAAAATAAAGCCTGAAGTAAAGGGCAAGAAAGCACTGATGGGTATGGCTAAACAGGTTCAGAAAAGATGATCCTAATGGAACTCTGAGGGGCAGGATAATGAAAGTAGATATGGCTCAACTGTTTCACAGAAATGACTGGCTCTTAACATGACCACTCAGTGTTTTTCTTGGAAGGACTTGCTCACCTCCGTGCAGAAGCACTGCTCGGCAGTTGGTGGACACTGCGGCCTTGGCGTCACTTTCCGACAGCCCAAACAGCAACCCTCTGGGGGGTCGTTAAAGATTTCAACCCAGTGTCAGCTGAGGACAGGAGACTAACAGAAACATAACTGACAATGCCAGTTCACCAGAGAGAGGCACTGAGAGAGACACTTTAATTCTATAGTTCTTAGTCCAAATGGAACAGGCATTTGAGAAAAGACTCATTTAACTCTAAGCTTTTATAGAGTCCTTCTTTCCCCCTTTTTCTATTTCACCCTTAATCCAGAAAACAAAAGGATGAAGTTTTCACAACCTGATATAATTTTGTTTTGAAGCTATTAATTGATAAATGTATAGTAAAAGGTTAAAAAAATCTTATTAAAGTATAACATACCAAATTCCAAATTTCCTAAAAGAAAATTTCAATGACTTCTTACTCAGAAAAGGATACAAGTTTGCCACATCGTATGGGCCTCTTATTTCTAAAGGCTAAAATAAAATGAACAAAAAATAGATATGAAAGAAGTTATTCATAACATTTCAGTGACTTCATCTGCAGTAAATAGGATGCTTAAGTATCTAAAAACAAGGAAGTCAACTGCATAAATTTAAGTCCTTATAATTTTGACGGGTTACTTACATTTTTGAAAATATAAAAGATCCTTGAAAAGCATTTTGCAACAATTTAAAGGAAAAACTATTTATATAAACAAAAATTGAAGCCCCAAAGGAATGGAGGTAAATTTTACTCTTCAGCAATTACAATGAGAAAATGCAATTAAAAATGAAAACATGCAATAAACCTTTATTACATGACTAATTTAACTTGAAAAGGGAAAAAATAAAGTACTTAATGCCAGACTTACCCTTTCAGCAGCACTAGATATAATTACATTCTACGAAATAGAAAGTAATCAATATTAATCTTAGATAAATGTCAAAAAAATTGAAGTCTTATAATACAAGTAACCAGTAATCAAGTTTTAACATAAATACCAACTTCTTCTAAAGTTAAGGTAAATAAAGTGAAGGATGAAAGACCTCATGTCAAACTAAAGGCAGCCTAAAATAAGAAACAGAACAAGAAGCCTTCCCAACAGATCTTAGAAAAGATGCATTAGTTTAAAAAACTAGTTGAAAAGGTCGTATAACCTTAATTCAACTCAGTGATGACAACTGTATCTAGATGATTCTTTCACAGTAAGTAAACGGCCAATTCTTTACTGAAAGATAAAGACTTTCAACACAACTTTCCCCCCCTCATATTATTCTTCTCTAGGATATTTTTCTTTCTCTTAAAACTTGCAGAGCTCATTGAAATGGGAGAATTTGTTGCTGTGCCTTGAGAACTTTCTGCTTTAAGGAAATGGGGTCAGCTTGATAACCCCAGTATATTAATAATAATGAACTGCTAGGTTTGAAAAATATCCTAAAATTATGGAACCATACCTTTCCTTTGCAGACCTGCATTAAATTGAGGGCGTTGGAAATTGCGTATCTTCTCATTGTGGAGTCTTTGATAGCGGGGCTATAGACAAGTTCAAAGCCCACACCTCGGTCAATTGCCTTCACAGGAAATAAAGAAAATAAACTGTCAAAGCTAAACACACACTGTCTTACTTTATTTTCACTGAACTTCCCCCTCACCTCCCTCCTCACATCCCACCCCCGCACTGCCCACCTCCTGCATGTCCAGGTACAGCCTTGAATAAAGGCAGATTTGTGCCCGAATGGCACCATCTACGGGAGAAGGAAACATATCTGTGGCTCTGTCTCAACAGAGTTTATCTTAGCTGTGGGGAAGCTGACTTTGTATAAACAGGAATCATCAAGAGGCTGAGGAGAGCAACGTCCCAGTGGGGTGGCAGAAGGGCTACTACTCCATGAATTATCTAAAGGAAACCGGAGATGTGTTCCCTACATACAGGATAAACTGTTTGCAAACATAGTAAACCAAGTAATCTGACCCAAGAATGAAGAGACAAAGAAATGAGCTGAAAAATGTCCAAAGAACAGGAGTGGAACGCCTCTCGGGTAAGTCATTTATTATGCATATGTTGAAGGAAGAAACTAACAGGCCACAGTTGAGTGCCATGTGCTAGGCACTGTGCTAAGAGTCTTATGTATTTATTTAACCCCTACAATACCTTTAGAAGGCACTGCGGCAGAGACAGCTAACTGCCCCACTATCTCTTCTCTTCTCCCCTTTTTCTTTACTAACAGAGCCCCTGATCTTAAACGGGGCTCATGGATGCCCAGCAAAAAAGATGAAAGCAACCTGGGCCCTTGACAATTCTGCCCAGCTTACCAGACTAGCTTGGCCTTTTACATGAGAAAAAGAAACTTCTTTCTTATTTAAGATGTTCTTAATAGGTAGGCATCCACAGGTAAGAAAACAGCCTGGAAGAAGTGGTAATGGGATCTACTACACTATGCAGTTTCCCTGATGAGTGATTCAAATCTTCATCCATTCACAACAGATAGGTTTTTAAGCCAGCTGTGCATGGGAATGGGTGAGCAAAAGCTGACATGGTCCCCCTCTTGTAAGAGCTTCCAATTTAGTGGGGGAGACCATGAAATAATTACACAAAAATATAAAACTTCCACTGTGCTAAGTGCCATCAAGAAGTCTGGGAGTGGGTGAGGAAGGACTTAATCAAACGACTAGCAGAGAGAGGAGCATTTGCAGAGGGAGGGGGCAGTATGTGAAGAGGCTCTAGGGTTGGAGGAAGCATGTAGCATGTAGAGAAGGTCAAAGGCTGGAAAGGAGAGAATGAGGAGAGCCCTGTGGTGGGAGCGGGGGCTGAAGAGGATGGGAAGTGCCAAATGGAGACAGAATTAATCTTAATAGCCACACGAAGCATCTAAGGATTTTAGTGTGGAGGGGATAATCAGAGTCAGGACGACAAAGTCGCTTGGTTGCAGTGGTCTTTCAAAGGAGCAAAGGGGGAAAAGCAGGCAAAGACCAGGCAGTATGGTCCAAGCCTCTGCCTGGCAAACGATTTTCTATTTATTACCCAGAGGATGAGTTGGGACTGGCCCAGCTGTGACTGCTGGAGGTCTACTCCTGAGTGTTACAAGAACTGGAAAAACCTGTCTTCTTCAGATCTGGCAGTCCACCTTGATTTAATTCACATGTACTGGCAGATTCCTTCCACTTGCCCTTCCTGAACACAGACTTTTCTTCCGCCCCACCCTGCAATCTTCCCTTTCCTTAACTTTTCTGCCTGCCTTGAGGTGCCCAGATTTTTAGATTTCCCTATATATCTGATATTAGTTTAATTAGCATTTACATGCTATTTTCCACACTGCAACCTCCCCCTCTCCCCGTTTCAGACAACTTTTTCCTGCCTCCAATTCTTTGGCTTGTGTTAATTATATCTGGGAATGATGTCTGTTATGATACTCTTTGTGCCATAAATATATACCTCATTCACCCTGCCTAACTTGTACACTTGAGAGCTGGTATCATGATACTTCTTTGTAACACAGAACTGTCTTTTATACAAAAAGCATTTAATATATTTATATTCTGAGTGAATAAATAGTAGCTTATGGAAAAGAGGTCATGTGATAATGCTGTTCACTATGGATTATCCATCACAAAAGAAACCAGGGTTAACTTGGCAAACTGAAATTCACAGATAAACCAAAACATGTCCTTTAACCGTAGTCTCAACTATCCCCCTGGCTATTTCTCTTACCAAAACTACTAATTAGCCAAAGAGGCTTACTTACAGGTATTTCTTTTCCTCATCCCTCTAGTTGCTGAACTAAAATACAAGTCGGTAGGATGGAGAAGAGGGGACATAAAAGATGTGGATGACACACAGAACTAGGTGAACAGGTCCCAAAGGATTCTGGAAAATTTGCTGCCCGCCCCCCTTGGGGGCCAGATCAAAATACAAACTCCTTTTTTGGGGGGGGTGGAGAGGGTTAGATGGACATAATTATCCACTTATTTTTATTTATTTATTTTTTTTGCGGCACGCAGGCCTCTCACTGTTGTGGCCTCTCCTGTTGCGGAGCACAGGCTCTGGACGCGCAGGCTCAGCTGCCATGGCTCACGGGCCCAGCCGCTCCGCGGCATGTGGGATCTTCCCGGACCGGGGCACGAACCCGTGTCCCCCGTATCGGCAGGCGGACTCTCAACCACTGCGCCACCAGGGAAGCCCCACTTAATTATTTTTTAAGAAAAAAGTTCTGATTCCGATCTTAGTACATTAATCAAATTCACTTTCAAGCTGAAAACTCTCAGAGAAACTGAAGATAATGTGCTACTGAAGGTTGTGAACATTTCTTTCATAACACCTTATTTAAAAATTTTAGATAGATGAAATACAGACTCATTACCTGAGCTCCTGCTTCTAAGACCATTTTAACATAAATTGCCTTAAGCTCATCAACTGATTGTTCATAACAGCCTTTTCATAAAGAATGCCAGTGCCCGCCTGATTGGCTTTTGTTTGCATCTCTGACCAAACGTTCTGGAATAGGCAGATGATTTCTTTACTAATGAGAAATAAGTCATAATGATCCTACAAACCAAGAACAGGTGTGTGATATTTGAAAAGAGATGGTGGTGGTAAAATTCCAAGAACTAAGCAAAGCTTAAGAGAGAAAGGAAATAGGGTGTTGACTGCTGGGATAATATACAGATTCCCTGTTAATTTCATAAAAATTAGTTCTTTATTGAATTCGAAAGGATGATACTGTCGGTGTCATTCCTGGTATCATTCTTTGAGATAGGTAACTTGTTCACATGATTCACAAATCAAGTAACATAAGAAAGCAATAAAAAGTCTTCACTGTATCTCTGCTCCCACTTGTCCCACCCACACCTCTCATAATCACTTTCACTAACTTCGTGTCTTTTTCCAGAGTTTCTTCATACAGATACAAGCAAATATGAATATATATTATTATTTTTCCTTTTTCTTACCCCAAAGGTAGCCTACTACATTCTGGTTCTGACTTGAAGGGTTTTCCACATCAGCTCCTAACTTCAGCATTGCTTTACAGCTGCAGAGTACTCCACTGCAGAGGTATGGCATTTACCCAAGCCTCTACTGATAGATTTTGGGTCGTTCCAGTCTACCTGTAGAATAAACACTAATTTTTTAGTGTTTTGGGGGACAGCTGGATATTATGGGTTCAATTGTTGACCCCCATAAAAGGTTATGTTGGGGTCCTAATCCTCAGTACCTTAGGATGTAACCTTAATTGGAAATAGCATCATTGTAGATGTAATTAGTTAAGATGAGGTCACACTGGGATAGGGCGGACCCCTAATCCAGTAAGACTGGTGTCCTTTATAAGATGATGGCCATGTGAAGACAGACAGGGAGAAAGAACATGTTGTAAAAACAGAGGTAGAGATCAGAGTTATGCAGTTGCAAGCCAAGGACCACTAAAGATTGTCAGCAAACCATCAAAAGCTAGGAAGAGACAAAGAAGGATTCCCCTAAGGCTTCAGAGGGACCATAACCCCAATAATGTCCTGATTTCAGACTCCCAGTCTCCAGAACTGTGACCCATACACTTCTGTTAGTTTAAGCCACCCCATTTGTGGTACTTTGTTATGGTAGCCCCAGGAAACTAATACACTAGGTCAGAGGGTAAAGCATTTATAGTTTTCATAGTTGTTGCCAAATTACCCACTGCCCCATAAAGATCGTTCCAATTACACTGCTACAGTCAAAGTATGAGCATGCCTGCTTTCCCACAGCCTCACAAAAGTGTACCATCCAACTTCTGGGTTTGTGCCAATCAGATAGGTGATTTTAATGTGAATTTCTCTTAGCATGATGAATTTAAGCATCTTTTCATTTGTTAAAAGGCCATTTGTATTTCCTTTCCTGTGAAATGTCTTTTCCATATTCTTAATCCATTTTTTTGGATTGATCATCTCTCTCTCTTTTTTTTTTTTTTAACCTTATCAACTTCTAGGAGCTCTTTATATATTACAGAGATTAGTCACCTATGATATAAGTGAAACTATTTCTACCAGTCTGTCACTAGTCCTTTTAACTTTGTTTCTGATGGATTTTTTTTTTGGCCACACAGACATTTTTTTGATACTGACAGGTTTGCTGGCACTGCTCCAAGTGTTGGATCAATGAAGTACTTAACATAGTTCGGTTCACAATATGTGTGATGAAAAATAACGTTTATAGAGCACTCACACCCAACTCAAGGATATATGGTAAGATTCCTGGAACAACCTCACTGCTTCAGATACTATTTACTGTATTTCTCTCAGTGGGGACTAACTGGACCAGGAAGACAGAAATGGATTAGGGTTAAAGGAAATGCTGAGGGGAAAACATTGGAAAGAGAGCATAAAACATACAATCATTGGAAATGGCTCAATAAACTTGAAGTTATTGTTGAATGGCACTAACACTGTTAAAAAAAAAATCAAAGGGAAGGTGAAGATACGTGCTGATTAAAAAAATTCTTCTCAAAACCTGAATTCATAAAGATCACGTTTTAAAATATGAAATTATTCTGTGCTTAACAAAGAGCTCTGCTGTAAAGTAATTTTAAATAGCATTTCCCAGTGGGAAATGACAGCAGATTTAGAATCAAAGCTTAAGTACAAATCCCAAGTCAACCTTTGAGAGAGACATGTACCTGTTGTGAGCCACAAGCTACCTGAGTCTCAATGCCATCACCTGCATCACAGAAGTAATTCACATCTACCCCACCCTAAAGCTGCTGGGCTAGAGCAGGTGTGAAAGTGCTTAAGCCTTAAAATGCTAAATAATTAGAAGCCATCTGGCTATCCAAGAAGAGGAGCTGAATTCAACTTTTTTGAAACCCAACTATTACATGATAAAATGATTCCCATACAACTTACTTAAGGCTCCAGAGGAGGTTTGTAGGAGATTTTAGAGGAAATTAACATAATTGAAATTATGGTGCCCTAAACATGTGGTGAAAATAACAAAAGGATTGAGAGCTGAAAGTTATACATAACAAGTGCTTTGGTATGTTTTAGCTCCTGGGCCCTCCTTTATAATCCCAACCTTTTTTTTTTTTTTATAACTTTGTTGAGGGATCATTGACACACAGAATGCATATATTTAAAGTCTACAATGTGATGATTTGATATACATATACTCTACATTGTAGAATGATTACTGAGATCAAGATAATTAACACATCCACCACCTGACATAGTTAACCTTTTTTTTGTTTTTTGTTTTTGTGTGTGTGGTGATTGTGGTGACAGTGCCTAGGATACTCTCTCAACTACTTTTGAGTTACAGTACTGGACTATTAACTACAGTCACCCACGCTGTACATTAGAGCCTCAGAACTTGTTCTTTTTTTAAGTGAAAATCTATACCCTTTGACCTAAAATCCCAACCTTCTGAGCTGACAATTCTCACATGGCTTATGGCCTCTAGGTTAAAGGCTAATGAATTAAATATCTTCATGCTCCTATTTTTCACCACCCCATCCAAATTAAGATCTGTGCTCAATACAGTGATCCTTATAAAGCCAACCTATCCATTTTTCATGGCCAAAGACAAGTTCATTCCCAGGGCCAAAAGAGCATGCAAGGACCAAGACTTAAGACTGAACTGTTCCCCACATTCACTCCATCCTCTATACTTTCATGGTGAATATATTTCCATACTTTAATCATACAGCTCCATATCCAGAATAGATATTATTAGGTACAAATAATATACACATACCTATACAACTACTATTATTTACCCTGAACAATAAGGTGGACACCTTTTATTTTATGCTTCTAGCTTTTAATTTTAATTAATTTAACTTTTAATTCCAGTTTCTCTTAAATAAAAAAGAGGTGAATGAATTAATAGGGACTCTTCTGCTTCCTGACCAATTTACACTGCAGCCTACTTCTACACTAGACGAGGGCTAAAAATAATCCTGCACAGCCTTCCCTCTACTCCATCATCTAGTTTTTATTAAACAACATATGTAAAATGTTCATACCAGATTTTTAAAAAAGCAGACACTGTGTTAAATACTGCCTATCCCTCTCACTTGTCAAATTTTTACTTTTCAGAATTCTTAAATTGAAAAATGTGGGAATGAAGCCAAAAATATCCATCAAAAAATAGCACCTTCAGGAACTTACAGATGGAATCAGGTGGGCTGTCCTAGTGCTGCCGCCTCCAGTGCATCTTCTCCTCACGCCGCCCCAATGCCCCACTCCCCTCACAGTGAATGCTGCCTGCCAAGCCTGATAACCAGCTAAGGACTAACGGTTCACAGGATTTGGCTGTGTTCCCCAAGCTGTGCCCAGACATGCAAAATTAGACATATACTCGTTCAATTGACAGATTTTAGGGAAGACCTCTTATAGGCAAGGTATTTGGGTAATTAAAAAAGGACCATGACACAGCTCTCTAGAAGCTCACAAGCTGGGTTGGACAGCAGGGCACATTCCTAAGAAACCAATCAAAAGACGAAGCCAAAACAACCACTGGGCAGCTTATCACTGTTGTGGGACATGAGGAATTATGTGCTGTGCACTGCTGTCCATTCCATGGACTTGGCCTTAGCATCACATGCCACTACCTCCCCCCAGCCAAGGACACAGTATCGTATGTGGGTTTACTCAGGCAAAGCCGTCTAGAAAATGGCCTTCCTAGTTCATTAAGGTGAAGAGAAAAGTAAAAAAGTTGTAAGTTTAAGAGCAACTTACGGAGGGTGCCATCTACATGGAAAATGGATTGGCAGTGTGGAGCTGGTAAAGCCTTGGCAACCTTCTAGAGACAGACACTACTGGCTCTGGGGAGGAACAATATGTGAGGCCAGTAAGACTGTCATCACCTTGGGAACTGTGTTAATTTGAGCCTTTTATCATGGTAGCCGGGGCACATCGGAGATCTCATCTGATGGGGAGTCAACCAGGTCTGTCCCACCCCTGTGTCTGAAGAGCTGAACAGCTTCTCCTTCTTCATTTTACCACTTTTAACAACATATATCTCCAATTCTAAAATGTGATGATTAAGGGTCTTTTGTTTTTAGTGTTTACTTATTTAAGTACGGGCAAGAATGCGGGAAAACAATGATTTGAGCTTAACCAATATTGTTATATGTTCAGTAGTACTCTCATTAATGATCAGAAAAGAGCTGTTTTATAGTTTGCCCTTTAAGTATATAAAATTTTGAATACTTTTCAAGTACAGCTTTAGTAGCATACACTTAGGGGTAGAACACAAGCCATCTTAAATTTTTCCACATTGGATTCAATTTTTCCACACCATACAGATCATTTTCTCCTCTCACTGTCTCTCCCTACTCTCAGCATCAAGCTAATTCCTTAGCAGTGGAGAGAGAAACAAAAATTGAAGAACTTGTGATTCTACAGGGACAAAAGAATAGGGGAGTTATCTATCCTGAAAAAAATCCATAAGTTTTTAATTTTCCAATTCTGACAGGATTGGGGATGTAATCTAGACTGTCTGTCACACCTTTTTTCTCCTTCAACAGCACTTCTTGAGAATGGGAGAGAGCTTTGGAAGCCTCTATTCTAAAAAAGCATCCTAACTCCTCCCAGGATCTGGTTGCCAATGCAAACAGTTGACAGCTCTGCAAACCCTACAGCTCCCATTGTGAAACAATATCACTTTTATGATGGAGGAAGACATAAAAAGGTGTGACAGGTGGAAGATAAGGAGTAGAGGAAAACAAGAGAAATTATGTAGAAAGGTAACGAGAAAAATTCTACAGCAGAGGAAGGAGCACAAGATCTGTTGAATGCAGGGTCCCCCTCTTAGGTTACCATAAAGGTAACCCTGGGCTTTTGTGTGAGCCAGCACATTTCAATGCAAATTTTAATTCTGCAGAGACCACGCCTACCATGCTTTCCAGGCCCTGCCCCCTCCAGTCCCTGCCACCCTACCTTTCCCGTTTGCTGGTGCCTTGGGAACCCTCTCTCTATTTTGTCCTACTCCTTTCTTGGCTGCTCTGTCTCCTTAATGTTCAACATTCAGACTGTAAGTGTCCATCATTATTAACTATCCTCTTAGGAAATTCCCTTCACAAATTTGAGCTTCTAAGGCCTTTCAAACACATCTTGGTAATTCACTGGATATTTTTTATTTTAAGCTTTCTTTCTACCTTTAGTCAGCTTAGAAAAAAAAAATCCTCTTTTTAAATGGCCTATTTATTACTAGCCTTTGTTTTTTCCCCTCTAAGAACAGCAGTTTCTTCTGCCCCTTTTCCAGTGTGTTAATGCACATGTAGAGATTCACATATAGAATGGAAACTGTGACACTTACCACATTGATAGGGGGTCTTTTGAAGTAAAATGGTAGCTTCTCTGTTACAGTTATGCAGACTAAATCCACATCTAAATGTGTACAAGCAACCTGTCAAGAAGAAAAAAACAGGTAAAGCCAAAAGGAAAATTGGCACATGTTAAGAATGGGGTAGGGTCAAACGTGCTACAAAGAAATGTAAATAGATATGGCTCACTCCTTAGGCATTACATGGTTCTGTGTTCAAATACATCTGTCCCTTTACAAAGTCAATGCTTAGCCATTCCTTCACATTTGGTTTGAATGGTTTAGCTGTAATCTAGCTGAAGCAGAGTGATATGTCTATAGACCATCTCAACAGATAGGGTCTAGAGACCCTCTAATTCATGGTCAGCTACATAAGGAGAGGCTGCTAAGAGAGGCTCAGTTTCTGGAAGGTTACTTCAGATTGTTCTAGAAAAAGGAAACTAACTGCTCTGAAATCCAAGAAAAATAAATAAGCCAAGAGGAATGTATGCATGGTCCACTTACTCCAGAAATTATTTATTTTTGTGCCAGTAATTGGCCCACGCCTGTGGCTCCTATCAGTCTATTGACTGGCCAAAGAAATACATGGCACTACCAATGGCATTTTGTTCAAATGCTAATAGAAACAGAGCATCTCCATAAATGGTCAAAGCAGAGCTGTTATAAGTCAAATGACATTGAATGCATTTTTTTCAACTTTTAATTTCCCTTTCCTTTGTTCTCATTTTTGCTATTATTTGTTGATACTCTGCATTTACTTCCAAAAGAGATTTGAAGCTGCTTATAAAAAAAGACATGCAAGATAAAATAAATAGATAAGGAAATCAGGATAAAAGGAAAATCAGGGAAGGAACATAAAGCCAGGGCAAGGTTACTAGCATAACAGTGCAGGCCAAAAGACAGGGCTAGAAGCTGCATACCCAGCTCTCATTTTGCCATTATTTGATTTACAGCAATAAAAGGAATTGGCTGTTTTGTACTATGACAAAAATAAGCCTTACTATCAATGCTGGTGTAATCAGGCTTGACAAACAAATCCAAGCTGCCAGGGTGGCTGTGCTGGCAAACTAACATCCGTGGCACGGACCAAGAGAAAGGGGTCAAGAGGGGGTGACAATGCCCCATAGGGTCAGCTCGACCTTCAGCAGTGACAGGAATGTCACATCTTATCCTTTCTCTTCAGAATCCTCACTTCAGTCGTTCCTACCCCCACCCCAGGGCTCCAGGAAGCAGGTAGTGATCAGAGGCTGCCTGGCTTTAAGAAAGTTGTAGTAACTTAGTAAGCCTGGGAAGTAAGGCTGGTTTGGCAGAAACACTTGGCTCATAAAGAATCTGCCCCATCCCAACTGCTACAGCTGTCCAACTCATAAAAGAGTCATTGAAAATTTGATAAGAATGGATGAAGTAAAGGTCTGAATAGCAGATAAAACATAAAACACGCTCAGCTTCTGTTTGCCATTTTTAAACTACCAGATTGGCAAAGATCAAAAAGTTTAGCAATATACAGGTGACACAAAAATAAATAAACAGGGACTCACAGGGTCTTTAAATCAGTACAGGGTCTTGAAAAGCATTTCAGCAATAGGTATCAAAATTTTATAAGCACACATCAGCAAATTCCTGTAAGTATAGGAATGTATCCTATAGAGACTAGAAATGCATTCTATAGCCATATACCTTACAAATGCTTGAGGATATTGGTGAAAGGACGGTCGCTGCAACACCAATCACAAAAGACTAGACACAACTAAACATCCCTCAATTTTACTTAAAAAAAATTATGGCCCCTTTATGCAATGGAATATGCTGACTCCTTAAACGGAATAAGGTACCTCTCTAGTGGATATTATGGAACCATCTCTGAGATATACTGCCAGGTGAAAAAACCATGGAGGGAGGGAGGGAGGGAGGGAGGGAGGAAGGAAGGGAGGGAGGAAGGGAGGGAGGAAGGAAGGAAGGAAGGAAGGAGAGGAAGAGGAAAATGAAGAAAGGAAGGAAGGACTAGGTAAAAATACTTCTGAAAAGAAACACAAGAACTGCTAGCAGTGGTTGCCTCTGGAGAAAAGGGAGAGGGCGTTTTGGGTGGGAGGAAGGTGTACTTTTCAGTGCATACCTCTTTGCACTGTTTCAATTCATTATTACAAACACAAATTATTTTTCATTTCAAAAAGCTGATTCATTTCTTCAAAGCCTGTTAAACATTCTTCCCCAGAGTAAAGCTAAATTACATTACCTTTTTATTTATGTATTGCTCCTTTTTTCCCTCTTTTATATAACAGTAGTTAATTAAAAAATATCCCTTGTATTGGTTTAAGTACCTGCATTATAATAAACTTTCAGTTACAAAGGATGGCTCCACTTGGCTCCCTCTGACGCCTCAGACTTAAAAGGTTTCAAACCAAATTATTTTGTTATTTAGCTTTCTATGAATCCAAATGTTCAACTGATACATTTAGATAACTATAAAATAAGAGCTAATGTTCACACTATAATGAAATGCTTTCTAAATCATTAAAAAGGTTAAATTACGTCCAAATATATTTGTGGTTAAGAATTTGATTATAGTAGTTTTATGAATTCATATCAATTGTTCTTAACCTTTTCTTTGGCCAAGGATTCCTATGAGGATTTAAGGAAGGTATTCCCCAAACTGCACATATACACACATACATTTATCTTTGATTTTATGGAACAAGTGGAATAAGAGAAGGGGGTTCAGTCTCCCCCAACTTCCCTTCATGGATGTCAGATTAGTACATTCTGATGTTTTATTCAAGAGAGAGCCAGGCTTGCCCAGGGAAAGAGACGCCCATAAATGGGGCCTCCCAAACTAAACTGTTTAAAACAAAAAAAAACCTCCCTGAAGAATTTATTTAAAATGGAGATTACCAGGCCCTACTCTCAGCAGTAAATTCAGTAAGCAGGGTCTAATAATCTGTGTTTTAACAAATTTTCCTGGGAAATCTGATACCAGTGGAGCCAGAGCACACCTTAAGAACTGCCTTGAAAGATAAGCCCTTTCAGTAGCCTCAGGTGTTAGCAGCATATACTACAATAATGCTCTGCAAAGAGTAAGGCATGGATTTTGGAAGCAGGAAGAAAACAGAACTTCTATTTTCATTTATTTCTAATTCCTTCCCTTAAAATGTTTTGTTCAATGTGTACATTATTTCATAAAGTGCACTGATATAATGGAGCATGCAAATAATTTTTTTTATTGGAGTGTAATTGCTTTACAATGGTGTGTTAGTTTCTGCTTTATAACAAAGCGAATCAGTTATACATATACATATATCCCTATATCTCTTCCATCTTGCTTCTCCCTCCCTCCCTCCCTATCCCACCCTTCTAACTGGTCACAAAGCACCGAGCTGATCTCCCTGTGCTAGGCGACTGCTTCCCACTAGCTATCTATTTTATATTTTACATTTGGTAGTGTATATATGTCCATGTCACTCTCTCACTTTGTCCCAGCTTACCCTTCCCCCTCCCCGTGTCAACTGCATTCTCTAGTAGGTCTGCATCTTTATCCCCGTCTTGCCCCTAGGTTCTTCATGACCCTTTTTTTTTTCTTAGATTCCATATATATGTGTTACCATACGGTATTTGTTTTTCTCTTTCTGACTTACTTCACTCTATATGACAGACTTTAGGTCCATCCCCCTCACTACAAATAACTCAATTTTGTTTCTTTTTATGGCTGAGTAATATTCCATTGTATATATGTGCCACATCTTCTTTATCCATTCATCTGTCGATGGACACTTAGGTTGCTTCCATGTCCTGGCTATTGTAAATAGAGCTGCAGTGAACATTGTGGTACATGACTCTTTTTGAATTATGGTTTTCTCAGGGTATATGCCCAGGAGTGGGATTGCTGGGTCATATGGTAGTTCTATTTTTAGTTTAGTTTTTTTTTTTTGCAGTACGCGGGCCTCTCACTGTTGTGGTCTCTCCCTTTGCGGAGCACAGGCTCCAGACGCGCAGGCTTAGTGGCCATGGCTCACGGGCCCAGCCGCTCCGCGGCATGTGGGATCTTCCCGGACCGGGGCATGAACCCGTGTCCCCTGCATCGGCAGGTGGACCCCCAACCACTGCGCCACCAGGGGAGCCCTATTTTTAGTTTTTTTAGGAACCTCCATACTGTTCTCCATAGTGGCTGTATCAATTCACATTCCCACCAACAGTGCAAGAGGGTTCCCTTCTCCACACCCTCGTCAGCATTTACTGTTTGTAGATTTTTTGATGATGGCCATTCTGACCAGTGTGAGATGATATCTCACTGTAGTTTTGATTTGCATTTCTCTAATGATTAATGATGTTGAGTATTCTTTCATGTGTTTGTTGGCAATCTGTGTATCTTCTTTCGAGAAATGTCTATTTAGGTCTTCTGCCCATTTTTGGATTGGGTTGTTTTTTTTTTTTTGATATTGAGCTGCATGAGCTGCTTGTAAATTTTGGAGATGAATCCTTTGTCAGTTGCTTCATTTGCAAATATTTTCTCCCATTCTGAGGATTATCTTTTTGTCTTGTTTACAGTTTCCTTTGCTGTGCAAAAGCTTTTAAGTTTCATTAGGTCCCATTTGTTTATTTTTGTTTCTATTTCCATTTCTCTATGAGATGGGTCAAAAAGGATCTTGCTGTGATTTATGTCATAGAGTGTTCTGCCTATGTTTTCCTCTAAGAGTTAGATAGTGTCTGGCCTTACATTTAGGTCTTTAATCCATTTTGAGTGTATTTTTGTGTATGGTGTTATGGAGTGTTCTAATTTCATTCTTTTACATGTAGCTGTCCAGTTTTCCCAGCACCACTTATTGAAGAGGCTGTCTTTTCTCCATTGTATATTCTTGCCTCCTTTATCAAAGATAAGGTGACCATATGTGAGTGGGTTTATCTCTGGGCTTTCTATCCTGTTTCACTGATCTATATTTCTGTTGTGCCAGTACCATACTGTCTTGAGTACTGTAGCTTTGTACTATAGTCTGAAGTCCGGGAGCCTGATTCCTCCAGCTTCGTTTTTCTTTCTCAAGATTGCTTTGGCTATTCGGGGTCTTTTATGTTTCCATACAAATTATGAAATTACATGCAAATAATTTAAAAGAAAATAAACATACACATATTGGGGATGTTGGATCACTATTTTTTTAAATTGATACAGTACACACTCAAGGTAGTTTGGAGACCAATGGACTAAATAACCTTAATTCTCCTCACCCTGTCTTGTCCTGAATGGGAGTAACAATGGAAAAGAATATGAAGAAGAATATATATGTCTATAACTGATTCACTTTGCTGTACAGAAGAAATTAACATAACATTGTACATCAACTGTACTTCAATAAAATTTTTTTTAAAAATCCTAAATGGGAATAACTAACTCAGAAGCTCCTGAAACTTCTATGTATCTCTCTCTGCCACATTCCCCCGCCACCCCCATCCTAAGAAGCCCCAGCCAATGGACTCTGCTTACAGCCTTTCATCTTTGCCTTATCCCCTGGGGTAACTATGGAGAAAAAGGATTTATCTATGAGATATCTTCCAGATACTCTGAGTGGAAAAGAGTATATTATTTCCCATGGAAACAACTCTATTTAAGGTGGTTAGATTTTATACTACTAATTGTTAACATATGTGTATAGGAATGCTTTTATAACTCATTTTGGAGACCTTAGTTACAGAATATCATATCTACGGACACTTGTTTACATTCTAGATAATCAACTTACAAACCTAACAAATAAAATCACTTAACAGAACATAACCTGTTAAGCAACAAACTGCTTGCATTTGACCCAATTCAAAACCATGATATGCTTACAAAAGCTTTATAATTAAAAGAAAATGTCTTTTTAAATTGATTTTCTATATAAAACAGGGAGAATGTCAACTTCAACTGAATCTTAAAGGATGGGTAAGATTTGGAAAGGTAAGATGTTCTGATTTTAAAAACTGTTTTCTCTGCAGTCAATTCCAAACAAATACTCTGTCAATTATTTACAGCTTTCTTCCATCTTCCAGAATATTTCTGACTGTTCCACGCATCATCATGAATTATGTGTTCACAGTTTTGAATTAAAACTTGTGAATAATCTGAGAAAAACAAGTAATAAGATAAATTCACTAAATCAAATTATAATGTATTCTAAGACTCCAAAGTCCTATCTCTATGACATAACTACCTTAAGTTTAGAGCAAATCATTGAGCCTAAGTCTCAACTTTCTCTTCTACAAAATGGGGATAATAATAAGCCTTTGTCCCAATTATCCCCAGGATTGTTGTTTTCTCTAATCACCAGTAAATGGCTATGGAAATTTTAAGTTGTATGCTCTTCAAAATCCATTCGAAAAACAAGTGTACAATACAAAACTGGGTACACTACCAACTTTTAGTCTATAGTATAACTGAGTTGTTAATATTTAATAACAAAACTAAATTGCTGTTTAACAAATTTGGACATATCCATGGTCCATCTTAGGGTTTCAGCACTGAATCAGAATCCCCTGTGGAACTTAAAAAAAAAGATACCCAAACTCAACCCCAAACCTACTGGATCAGAATCTCCAACAGTGGAGATCTGAACGTGCCTGATTTTAAAAGGTTCCACAGGGGTCTCTGATGACTAAGAACTACTCAATCCTACTCCCCTTTTTTCTGAAATGAAATTCTTGAAAATTACTATAATGGCGCATTTTAGAAAAGGAGTCACCAAAAAACGGGAATTCATAGATAACTTGTACTGTTTCTCTGCATTAATACAGTAAGTCCCCTACATCCAAATCTTCAAATTACAAACTTTCAAAGATGCAAATGCATCCCCGTATGCCAGCTGTTGTACTGTACTACTGTACTTTTCAAGGTACTGTACTGTAAGATTAAAAATGTTTTTATTTTTTGTTAGTTTTTTATGTATTATTTGTGTGAAAAGTATTATAAATCTATTACAGTACAGTATTATATAGCCGATTGTGTTAGTCGGGTACCTAGGCTAACTTTGTTGGACTTACAAACAAATTGGACTTACGAATGAGCTCTTGGAATGGAGCTCATTTGTATATAGGGTACTTACTGTAAAAACAATTAAGAATTGTTAATGTGCCTTGAAAACGAAATTTGCCACACACAAGTCTCCTTAGTCAACAACTCCATCTACTGGATAAACTTAGGGAAAATCTTATAATTTTAGAACAGACTCTGCTTAAAAACAAATTATGCTGTAAAATTAAAACATCAAAGACCAGTGCTTTCTTTTCCCCCCATAATATCCCTTCGGTGGATACACTTTTGGTAGATGGCTACCTAAATAAAGACAACATTCCGAACTTCCTAAAAGGAGCTGTACCTCACTTTACACAGTAAAACATATTCCTGAAAAACTATATTACAGTTGATTTTTTCTTTTCTGTGATCACTTACAATGTCTAGTGTGTTCTGTCTCAAGTTGACAAAATGACCCTACACATTAAACAATTTTCCCTCCTGAAAAGTCATAGAAATGGCCATTTGAAAAGGACAAAAGAAATTAAATTCATAAAGGTTCTCTTATACAAAAAGGAACAGTATCAGCAGATGGTTGATTCTGAAGGATTTCTAGAAGACCAAAGGCTGACATGATCATGCTGGCACATGGACCACATCTCAGAGCACACAAACGGGAAAGCTAAAACAGAGAAGGGATTTTTATGCCACAGTAGAACCTTGCTCCCTTCTTCTGTCACAGGCAGCAGCAAATAGTAAGAAGGGCAGAAACTGAAGTGCTTTTAGAGCTAGAAAGAGATGGACCATCATTTACCTAAGAGAAGTTTCAAATGAATGAATGAAGCAGAGATAAAGAAACAGAAGAAAACTTGATGGACTCTTTTAATCTCAGCCCATCAAATATCTAGCAGAATAAATAAAACAAAACAAAATATGTCACCCAAATACACCCTTGTGCAATTCCAGAACACCAAGTACAAATGAAAAATCTTCAAAGTTTCCAGATGAGATGATACAGGTCACCTCCAAAGGTATAACATCAGACTTCTTATATAAAATAATGAGTACTATTTTCTTTTACTATCTGTTACTTACATGAAAAAGTTTTTCTGTCTTTGGAAAAACTGCAACGATATCATATAGCCGGACTCTTGAAGAAGTTGCTCTCTAGTAATATAAAAAGAATGTTACCATACATATGCAACAACAAATGCATATGGAATTCTGACTAGTGTCTTGGCTGCACTTATATTTCAGTTGTGTAACACGTCTAATATACCACTGACATTTCTGCTTTGCTTTGTATGTTGTCACAAAAGACCTTCTCAGCACATGAGACTCCAGGTACCAACGTCCATCCCACCAAGGAGGAAGGAATCATCCTCCTTCCTCCCTTCCCACATTGTTATGCTTTAACTGTGTACCAAACATATTGTTTGAGATACAAAAATCAAATTAGATAGCTGCTGCTCTTACAAGCTAGTGGAGGAGCTTGCCAGAAATTTACTGAGCACCTGCTGTGTGTGGGGCACTGGAGATACAAAATCATTTAAGGCATATGTCTGCTCTCAGTGGAACGCACCATTTTTTGGTGAGACAAGAAATACACGTGACAAAGTGTGATGTGATTAGGTTCACAATGAGAATACTGTTAAATACAAATTAAACTGCTAAGCATGCAAGACAATACCCGAGAGTCCTAAGACAGAAGAAGAGGAATTTATCCGTTAAAGACTGTTTATAAAAGAAAGTCTCAAACTTATATCATATGTGTGTGCATGTGAAAAGGCTGGAATAATATACATTCAAGAGTACAATCTCTAAATGATGAGATATGTGATATTTCTTCTTTGCCTGTTGGCACCTTTTATAATTTTTACCTCTTATTCTGTCAAAAGAAAAGGCATGATAAAAATTAGAGGAGGAAAGAGATAGGTTGAAGAGAAGCAGCAGGTACTGTGCTTGAGCAGGTAAGAAAACCTGCTGGGCAGATGTATGCTGAGACAGGGCAGGCTCCAGGTCTCAGAAAAAGTCAGGATCCAGGACTCTTTGTCCTCTGCTTGCCCACTCCCACCTGCGATGTGGACAAATAGGGGCCACCAGGATGTTCATGATAACAAGAGAAAATCAAACTCTTCGTGATCATAAAAAGTCGGCTCCATTTATGTCTCCCTGGGCTTAGAGAACCAGAATGCTGCCTGCAGTTGTATAAAATCCCAAAATTTGGCTTTCCATAATTTCTTTAGCAATGCTTATGTTAGAAAGGAGGCCAGCCCTTCCTTGATTACTCCTGTTCTATGAGAGAGGAGGCCATTCCAGCTAAAGATGAAACAGCTCACCTTCTCAGAGATCTCACTTTCTCTCTCCCTCACTGGATCCATCCCATCAACTCCACACATTCTCAAGTCTCCATCTAACAAACAAAACCTAGACAGCAGGTTCTCATCCACCAGCCTCCCTATGCCTTCTGTTCCTCCACAGAATCAAGTTTCTCAAGCAAAGTCAGCAGCACACACTGGCTGCATGTTCTCATTTCTGTGGAAATGGCTTTTACTAAGGCAATCAATGACCTCCACGTCATTAGGAGACTTGCCCATCCAACACATGTTTTAGCCCTTCTCTGACTTGACTACTCAGGCACATTGATGCTGCTGAGCCTTCTCACATTCCTCGTTGTCCACCTACTCCTCAGACAGTCCTGCCTCAGTCTCTAATCCTAGCTCATCCCTCATCCTTTACTCCACCATTAAATACCACATTTCCTCAGGGCTCTGTCCTAGACCTTCTCTTCCCACAGCATACTTTTACCAAGGAGTCTCATCCAGTCTCATGATTTCAATTACTCTCTACAGGGTGACCACTTCCAAATCAGTATCTTTAATTAGGGTCCCTCTTCTGAGGGCCACACCTTTTTTTCTAACCCCCCATTTGACAAGCTCCACTGGAACTCTCACAATAACCCATCATGTCTGAAACACGATGATCTAAACTTACTTCTCCTTCTAATGTCCCATCTCAGGAAATGGTACCATCTACTTACCTGGCTGCTCAGGCCAAGGCAGGGAGTCATCACCTTCTATCCAATCAACAAATCCATCCAAATCCTGTCAATCCTCCCCTCTCCCCCAGCCCCAATGCCTCTTAAATCCCATCCTTTATCCCCTCTAATCTATTCTCCATAATGCAAACTTCATAATTGTACTCCCTTGGTTAAAACCTTCAAAGGCTTCTTCTAATTGCTCACCCAGACCCACCTCCCTAACCTCATCCCAGGATAGACAGCTCATCAGGCTCAACTCAATTGGTGTTTCATTTTCCAGAATGCACCATGTTTCTTCTTGGATTCAGGACCTTGCATAATCCATCCTGTCTGTGGAAACTTCTCTCCCTCACTTGGCACCTGTAACACTGATTCTCCTGGCCCCTGTCTGAACATCAGCTTCCTCGGTGGGCCTCCTGTTGCACATTCCCTGGACATTCCTTATTTGCTACCTCCCACTTTTTAAACATTCCTCCCATTTTTTTTTTTTTTTTGTGGTACGCAGGCCTCTCACTGTTGTGGCCTCTACTGTTGCGGAGCACAGGCTCCGAACGCGCAGGCTCAGCGGCCATGGCTCACGGGCCCAGCGGCTCCGTGGCATGTGGGATCTTCCTGGACCGGGGCACAAACCCGTGTCCCCTGCATCGGCAGGCGGACTCTCAACCACTGCACCACCAGGGAAGCCCCCTCCCATTTTTAAAAGGATTGTATCTGTATTATTCATAGCAATATCCCCAGTACCCACCTATGTCTACTTCATGTAAGTTCAATGAATACCACTTGCCGAAAGATTCTTTAATTGTGGTATTCTTATACATGTGCCATGAGTAGAAGAGATTCTGTTATACTATGTGAATTCTGAGCTAAGGAGAGCAGTCAAGTGTCACACTGGGGGTCCGGGGAGATGTAAGAATGGGAGGAGTTGGAAAAACAACAGTATTCTGCAGAAATCAATACAACTTACAAGGCCAAGAGAGAAGAAAAATAACCTACCAAAACATTGCAGTGAGATGGATCCGAAACGATAATTGTCAGTCTAGTTAAAATCTTAATTGGTTTTGATTTTCCCTGTAATCAAAAAAGCACAAAATAGAAATGGTTGATTTTCCTCCTGAGCAGTGGAAAGTACTCATTTAAAGGTACTAACAATAAAAGATAGTGAAGATCAGTAAAACCTAGTCTTCACTCTCAAGGAATTTATAATACAGGCGTACCTAGTTTTACTGTGTTTTGCTTTGTTGTGCTTCACTGATATTGCAATTTTTACAAATCGAAGGTTGGTGGCAACCCTGTGTTGAGCAAGTCTATTGGCGCCATTTTCCAACAGCATTTGCTCACTTCATGTCTCTGCGTCATATTTTGGTAATTCTCCCAGTATTTCACTTTTTCATTATTTTCATATTTGTTATGGTGATCTATGATCAATGTGAACCTGGGCCCTCGCAGTGGAAGTGCCGAGTGCTAACCACTGGACTGCCAGGGAACTCCCTGATCACTGATCTTTGATGGTACTACTGTAATTGTTTTCAGTGAAAAAAACCATACCCATATAAGACATCGAACTTAATCAACTGTTGAAATGACAACAAAGGATTCAGAATATCATATAAACTTAGTTGATAAAGCAGTGGCAGGGTATGAGAAGACTAACTCCAATTCTGAAAGATCTGCTGTGGGTAAAATACTATCAAACAGCGTTGCATGCTACAGAGAAATCATAGTGAAAGGAAGAGTCAATTCATGCAGCAAACTCACTGTTGTCTTATTTTAAGAAACTGCTGCAGCCACCCCAACCTTCAGAAACCACCACCCTGATCAGTCAGCAGCCTTCAGCACTGAGGCAAGACCCTCCACAGGCAAAAAGATTACAACTTGCTGAAGACTGAGACGATGGTGAGCATTTTTAAGCAATAAAATATTTAAAAATTAAGGTATATACATTGATTTTTTTTTTTAGACATAATGCTACTTCACACTTATTGAACTACAGTACAATGTAAGCGTAAATTTAATATGCACCAGGAAACCAAAACATTCGTGTGACTCGCTTTATTGTGGTGGTCTGGAACCAGACCTGCAATATCTCTGAGGTATACCTGTACAGCCAGAGAAAAAGAGATGTACATAATGTTTCGTGGAAGAGCTGAGTCTTCATGGAAAGGTAAGACTGGTAGACAGAGGAAGGGGCAGTACAGATTAGAGAACCACATATATGACTGGGCATGTCTGAACTGGATGAATAAGTACTATGTTTCTTAAACAAAACACTTACCTGTACAATTGGCAAAGTTGTAAAGAGTTCAGAAACAGCTACTGGTTTTTCAATTTC
Organism: Hyperoodon ampullatus; assembly: GCF_949752795.1. Taxonomy (NCBI): domain Eukaryota; kingdom Metazoa; phylum Chordata; class Mammalia; order Artiodactyla; family Ziphiidae; genus Hyperoodon; species Hyperoodon ampullatus. The sequence continues at coordinate 193,751,810 of NC_136914.1, read as the reverse complement.
CTACAACAAAGAATATTTTTTTAAAAAAGCTAATTTCTGGCACTCAGAAACACTAAATAAGTTGTGTGTATGTGCATGTGTGTGTTTTTGTTTTTGTTTTGTTTTGTTTTGTTTTTGCGGTATGCGAGCCTCTCACTGCTGTGGCCTCTCCCGTCGCGGAGCACAGGCTCCGGACGCACAGGCCCAGCAGCCATGGTCCACGGGCCCAGCCGCTCCGCGGCACGTGGGATCCCGCCGGACCGGGGCACGAACCCGTGTCCCCCGCATCGGCAGGCAGATTCCCAACCACTGCGCCACCAGGGAAGCCCTGTGTGTTGTTTTTTGTTTTTTTTTGTGTGTGTGGTACGCGGGCCTCTCACTGTTATGGCCTCTCCCGTTGCGGAGCACAGGCTCCGGATGCGCAGGCTCAGCAGCCATGGCTCACGGGCCCAGCCGCTCCGCGGCATATGGGATCCTCCCAGACCGGGGCACGAACCCGTATCCCCTGCATCGGCAGGCGGACTCTCAACCACTGCGCCACCAGGGAGGCCCCCCTGTGTGTTTTTTAATGAAGAAAGCTAAAGCAGAGAAGCAGCTGAGAACATCAATGGATAGGAGGGATGAACAATAGTTTTTAGAATGAAACAATCTGTAAGGAACAGTTGTTGGCCTAAAGGGAGATATACATATTTACTAGTATGTTTGGGAGGGAAATCAATTAGTAATGAGTCCATGACAGTACAATAAAAAAGATTAAATATTGTGATTACAGTTTAATCAATAACAATGCACTTTTAAGAAGTTATTGAAAGTTACTTAACATCAAATCAACTTTAAGAATCCTTACACCATGCCCTAGCACTTCACAAAAAACTATCATTTGTACAAATACGCATCAGCTCAACTATTAACATTGAAATAAGATAATGCACAAGGAGTGCTCGTTTGTAGCTTCAATATTACCAATATACACAAGTAACTATAAATGCTGGTTATTATTAACTTAAGAAATTGTATTTTACCTGTTTCTTCTCCTTAAATTCAACAACATGATTGATGGCAACAACTGAATAGCCCACTGAAAAGAAAAATTGAACATTGTTAAATACAGCAACCTCTTTTACACATAAGCTCATCCCAATTCATGTCAAGACTAGAAGGTAGTAAGAAGAATGGTTATGGGCTCTGGAGTCAGACGGCCCATTTTCAAATCTAAACATTACTACTTAGAAGTTACTTAACCTTAAGTTTCAAGTTCTTCGTCTGCCAAATGGTGATAATAACAGAATTCACCTTATACGACTGGCAGAATTCAATGAGATAACACACAAAGGATGTTTTAGAACAGTAGCTGGCACAGAGTCAGGGCTTTGTTTGACTTTGGTGGTGTATTATTAGCATTATACCAAAGACACGTTGCCCAACTCCTTTAAACCATCATTCTCCTTCGTGTCCTTTTGTTCATTTTCATCCCATCACATGTATACTTTATCACCTTCATTCTTACTCATTTCTTTTGCTTTTTACCCTTTCTACTTCAAAGGCCCTTTTGCTAAGGAGAAATGTAGTAACGACTCCCTCACACCACTGTCCACATACGCCTTTGAGCTACCCACCAAGAGACTGGGAACTCTTTGAAGCCAGGGCCTTGCTTTATCAGCCTCAACACGGCCCTGTTTTGGACATGTGGACTATCAAAAACATGCCTAAATCATGACTCCAATCTTTAAGTTATTTAAACACCAATGGGAACAACAGGATATTAATATTAAAAGATAATGCATATTAATGCCAAAATAGTGGTCCCCCCCTCATTACTTTGTCCAGTTTCCTTCTTTTCTTCCTCCCTCAATTATTTACTGAGCAACCATTACTTAACAGGCCCTGCAGAAACCTCTTTATTTTTAACTCCCTCTATTCCCACGTAGACATTTTACAGTCTAAGGAAAGAGACAGCAGTCGCGATTAACCCCAGTAATTAAAATGGGGTCTTAACTCTCAGAGCTTTTGCTTCTCTTGGATTCAAATATGAGTAACATTCTAGCATTTTGGCCATGCTGCTCCCCTCTCACCCTCCTAGTATGTCCTCCGCCCCCACCAACCCTCCCTCTACATAATATAATTCAAACACTCGCGACCCCATATCCCTCCCTCACTTCTCGGACCCACAGGTGCACCAGCTTTCTGCATTTGAGTGTCAGAACACTGTCGTGAGACGCAGGAAGGGGCGATATTAAAAGCACTGATGTAGGAGACTACACTTGGAAGCCCTGGCTTCTGCCATCCATCAGCTGTGGGGCCCTATACAAATCCCCCGCCCTGTCAGGGTCTCAGTTTCCTCAATTCGCAAGAAATAAGGAGCTAGACTGGGTAACAACTCCCCAGTGCTTTCGAGTTTCCCGCGCCCGGGATCAGAGCAACACCTCAGGGGCCTCAGCTTCCAGGGACAGCCGGGAGAACCCATGAGACCGGAACGAGGCCCGCCCGGGTCCCTCCCGAGCGCGGCCTGACAGTCTGGGGGGGACAGCGAGACTGGGCAGGCACCGCGGCCCGCGAAGCCGGGGAGACTCACGGTGAGCGGCATTCTCCACTAGCCCGCGCAGCGCCTTCAGGTCGGAACCCGCCCGGAGGTCCAAATCCGCAAACGCCGCCATGCCGAAGTCACGTGACGGCCGCGCGCCTATCTGCGCAGCCGCTGGGCCCGCCCCCTCGGGCATGCCGGGAATTGCAGTTTACCTGCGCGGTCTGCCCCTCCCTCCCGTGGACTAAGGTTAGCAGGCTCCTCGCTCGCCTTCAAGTACCGGCAGAAATTAGTGTGTGGGAATCTACAGCCTCACTTCAATCCTTCTTCGTCTTCTTCCGAATGAGAATGTTTGGTTTCTCCCGGAGGAGTTCACATCTTCCACCGTTCCTCCTGTGAAATAATGTAGAAAGTGATTCTTTCAAAATGTACGTATACAGCATTTATTGAGCGCCTACCGTGAACCAAACCCTTTTGCTAAGGGCCGGAAACGCTTAAAAAGTAGTAGGGAACCCGTTTTTCTTTCCCTCCCCTAACGTCCATTCCGTTGTTTATAAAATGGACTTAACGGGGAAATGGAGAAACTGACCTAAAAGAGGACTGCCCCAGAAAAAGGTCTTTTTGCCCAATCACAACTGGCGGTGCCACAGCACGCTACTCTTTCTTACAGTCAACGTCCTCAGCCACGAGATGACAGGGTTCTCTCTAGGATGAGCGGTTAGCTCCAATGCTGGTTTAGCCAAAAACCGGTTAGGCAAGGAGGGGCAAAATTAAAATGTTTTACAGTTTTCCATCTAAGAAATGTACAGTCAAATCCCACACATTTGACGTTTCCACATTTTTGAACTTCGTGTAAATGAACTCTTCTTAAAGATCGATAAATCAGTGATCCGAGAACATAAAACTGTGGAACTATAGTTTACATCAGTGCTTCTCAAACGTCTGTGATGAAGGGCCAGGTCGCCGCCCCCCCCCCCCCCCCAATTCTTCTAGGACCAGTACATGGTCCATTGTGCATTACCAATAGGCAGATCTGTCCTCAAAAGACTAATCTAACATCTGAACTGCTCTGTACTCAGCTGAATAAGAATAGTCCACTAACTGGGGGCTTGGGCATCCAGACAATGCCTCATGGCTGTGAAAGTTTCTAAACATTTCCAATTTCTGTGCTAATTTACCACAAACAATACACAGTCTCTGGTCTATAGGGCCACATCTTGATTTGTACTCCTCTTCACGATTTCTTTCTTGGTCTCAGAAGAGAATTTTAAGAGGGATCTGTCCCATGTAATAGCATGTAATTCTCCTTCTGGTTTAATTTAGTAAAGAAGAAATCTATTTCTTTCTCAATACTTGGTATTTCCTGAGTAAGACCAGAAGAAAAGTGTACTACTGCAAATAGAACAAAGTCATATAAAGCAAACCCTTTGCTTTTCATCAGAAAATCTGGTGTTAATTTCACAAGTCTTCACCTATGACCACAAAATCTAGATTGGTCAGAAATATGTGTGGTGAAGGTGAATAAGATGACTCATTATTTGATGCCAGCATTAGACTACAGAGAGCTTCTTTCTTTGAAAGTCATGGTGCTGTTGCTGTGAATTGTTCCCTTTAGACTTCTTTTCTCATCTTCACCCTGGGCTTAGGTGACAAGGAAGAAAAAGGGCAAGAAGGAAAATGGATGGATAACACCTGAGCACTTTACTGAGGGCAAGCCTATTTGATAAGTAATTACCTACATATCTATTTAATTTTCAAGGCAACTGTGAGTTAAGTCCTGCTTTTTAGCAACATCTGCATTTTACATCTGAGTCATCTAAGGCTTAGTTAATCGTGGTAGACCTACATTTGGATCCAGGTAGTTTGGTTCAGTTCTCACTTGGTGTACTGTCTCCTGGGCAAAGCAAGCAGAGAGGAGCATTGGAGGATGGGAAGGGAGGAGGGAGAGAAGAAGAGGGAAAGGAAGAAGAGAATGGAGGGCTGGGGGAAGAGGAAAGAGGAAGTAGGGAGGGAGAGGGGAGGAAAGGATGGAGATGGAAGAGGGGAGGAGGAATGGGAAGAGGGAAAAGGGAAGATGGCATAGGGGAGAGGAGCAGGGAAGAGGGGTCAGAAGTTGGCCTGGGGGGGGGGGGGTTCCTAGAGCAGAAAGGATCTGGAGTTAGAAGACCTTGGAAATTTCTGACTGGAAGATAATAGTATTGTATAATTACTCTACATACTTCCTATCTACTGTCTGATTTAATCCTCACAACCAGCCAATATTGTTATTGTTATTCCTATTATATCAAGTAGGAGTCCTGGGCTCAAAGAGGATGACTCTTCAGTTATTTCCTCTTCCTTAGGGAGCTAAGAAAGAGAAAATGGGCTTTAGCATCCAAAGCAATGTTCCAGCCCTTTTGGGTCTCCCTGAGGACCTCTCTTTCTTGGGCTGGCCCCTCAGTGTCAGTGCATGCTCAGTTGGTCTGTGCCCTTATCCTCTTCTGACTTGGCTCACCCTTCCTGAGTGAGCTGAGAAACACTCCTCTGGGCTCCCTGTCCTCTGTCAGCTTAAGGCTGAGGTGGGGCAAGGCAAGAAAGCAATATTATAACAAGACTTGCACAGGTGTGTCAAAAACATCTGGCAGGGTCTTCTCTTCCACATTGAGGGAGAAGTTTGGGAGATTTGGAGAGGAGATGGGACAGTTTCCTGGAGGAGATGATGCTTGAATTAAATTTTGACACATGAAATCGAGGAGCAACAAGATGCAGAGGTCTGACATGTATCCAGAACTGGCATAAATTAGGTAGTACTCAGTAAAAAGTTGCAGATTTAATAAATGAACCCATGACCTCTTGTTTACCTTCATACCCATGTCAATCCAGTTGTAGCACTGTTGGATGTATTCAATTACCTAAACACATGGCCAGAAATTCACTGAACTATGCATGTGGTAGACTGGCATGATACACCAGCAACCCAAATAGAACACTCCCTCTTGTTCCCAATGATGGAGCACTTACTGGAGCTCCTGTGCCGATCAAAAAAAGATGCCCTTCCTCTGACCAGACTCACATTTGCCCCTACTTATCACATGGCTGGTAAGTCTGTACAGTGAATCACCTGCCCAGCTTTTCCCAGGGGCCCTGCTAAAGCATACTAGAGGAGTTAATTGCTAAGTCTAGAACACAAATTGGACTCCACAGGATATCACCAATTCAAGGAGCCTCTCTCAATAATTCCTCCCTCAGAAACTCCCCTTACTGACCTGATAGCATAAGAATTTGTCCATCTTCTAGGCTGTGAGTATCCCTGCTTGCAATGGTAGGGTTTTTTTTTGTTAAAGTGCAATTAAGATGAAAGTGAATTTTTTTTTTATATTTATGTTTCTATCAAAAGTTTGAAAACGAAACACAGGTGAAGAAGTCTAGTGTATTATAAAAATTATCATTGTAAAAATAAGGAGTATTCCTACCTTTTTAAGATGCAAAGTATGCCTGTGATAAAAGAATACAACTTAAGATGTTATTACGAAAGAAATCAAAAGAAGAACTATGATTGGCATCTGGAAAAGATATGTGATGGAAACGAATGGAAAGAAAAGGGCTAAAATTTCAATATGGTTGTTTTTTTAATGCAAGTAAAATAAGTGATTGTATTAGTGTCAGGGTCCCCCAGAGAAACAGAACCAAGAGTGTATGTGTGTGTGTGTGTGTGTGTGTGTGTGTGTGTGTGTGTGTGTGTATCGTGAGAGAGAGAGAGAGAGAGAGAGAGATTTTTAAAAAGAAGTTGACTTGTGTGATTTTGGAGGCTGACAAGTCCCAAGATCTGCAGTTGGCAGGCGGGAGACCCAGGACAGCTGATGGTATAGTTCCACTCTGAAGGCAGGCAGGCTCAAGATTCGGGAAGAGGTGATATTTCAGTTTGAGTCCACTGAAAGGGGAACACCCCTGACTCAGCTTGAAGGCAGTCAGGCAGGAGGAATCCTCTCCTATTAGAAGGGTCAGTCCTCTTGTTCTATTCAGGTCTTCAACTGATTGGATGAAGCCCACCTACATTATGGAGGTTAATCTGCTTTACTCAATCTACTGGTTCAAATGCTAATCTCATTCAGAAAAAACCTCAAATACACAGCCAGAATGTTTGACACTTATCTGGGCATCAAGTGGCCTAGTCACGTTGATAGAACCACTGCAGTGATGCTGCCTTGAATTGTTGTGTATTTTTTTTTTGGGGGGGGGTATAGTTGTTTTACAATGTTGTGTTAGTTTCTACTGTACAGCGAAGTGGAGTTCCCTGTGCTATACAGCAAGTTCTCATCAGTTATCTATTTTATACATATTAGTGTGTATATGTTAATCCCAATCTCCCAGTTCATCCCACCTCCCCTTTCCCCACTTGGTGTTCATACGTTTGTTCTCTACATCTGTGTCTCTATTTCTGCCTTGCAAACTGGTTCATCTGTACCATTTTTCTAGATTCCACAAATA